>NC_092333.1:637500000-638700000 GCF_046630445.1 Rutidosis leptorrhynchoides | reverse complement strand
AACAAGATGCATATAAGAATATCCCCTATCATTCCAGGAAATCCTTCGGACATGATAAAAATGAATTCGAAGTACTAAAGCATCCGGTACTTTGGATGGGGTTCGTTAGGCCCAATAGATCTATCTTTAGGATTCGCGTCAATTAGTAGATCGGTTTACTAATTCTTAGGCTACCAAGCAAAAGGGGCATATTCGGCTTCTATCATTCACCCATATAATGTAGTTTCATTTACTTGTGTCTATTTCGTAAAACATTTATAAAACTGCATGTATTCTCATCCCAAAATATTAGATTTTAAAAGTGGGACTAGAACTCACTTTCACAGATTTTTACTTCGTCGGGAGTAAGACTTGGCCACTGGTCGATTCACGAACCTATAGCAAATATATACATATATATATATCAAAGTATGTTCAAAATATATTTACAATATTTTTAATACATTTTGATGTTTTAAGTTTATTAAGTCAGCTGTCCTTGTTAGTAACCTACAACTAGTTGTCCATAGTTAGATGTACAAAAATAAATTGATATATATTATCTTGAATCAATCCACAACCCAGTGTATACACATCTCAGGCTAGATCACAACTCAAAGTATATATATTTTTGGAATCAACCTCAACTCTGTATAGCTAACTCCAACATTACTGCATATAGAGTGTCTATGGTTGTTCCAAATAATATATATACATGGGTCGATATGATATGTCAAAATATTTGCATACGTGTCTATGGTATCCCAAGATTACATAATATATTAGAATACATGTATAATACAATATAAGTTAGCTAGGATATGATTAATATAGATTTCTTACCAATTTTCACGTAGCTACAACAAGAAAAATTATCCAATCTTGTTTTACCCATAACTTCTTCGTTTTAAATCCGTTTTGAGTGAATCAAGTTGCTATGGTTTCATATTGAACTCTATTTTATGAATCTAAACAGAAAAAGTATAGGTTTATAGTTGAAAATATAAGTTACAAGTTGTTTTTGTAAGAGGTAGTCATTTCAGTCGAAAGAACGACGTCTTGATGATCATTTTGAAAAACATACTTCCACTTTGAGTTTAACCATGATTTTTGGATATAGTTTCATGTTCATAAGAAAAATAATTTTTCCAGAAGAACAACTTTTAAATCAAAGTTTATCATAGTTTTTAATTATCAAACCCAAAACAGCCCGCAGTGTTACTACGACGGCGTATATCCAATTTTACGGTGTTTTTCGTGTTTTTAGGTTTTAAATCATTAAGTTAGCATATCATAAAGATATAGAACATGTGTTTAGTTGATTTTAAAAGTCAAGTTAGAAGGATTAACTTTTGTTTGTGAACAAGTTTAGAATTAACTAAACTATGTTCTAGTGATTACATGTTCAAATCTTCGAATAAGATAGTTTTATATGTATGAATCGAATGATGTTATGAACATCATTACTACCTCAACTTTAGTAGGTAAACCTACTGGAAGTGACAAGAAATGATCTAGCTTCAAAGGATCTTGGATGGCTTGAAAGTTCTTGAAGTAGAATCATGACATGAAAACAAGTTCAAGTAAGAATATCACTCGAATTAAGATAGTTATAGTTATAGGAATTGAATCAAATTTTGTATATGAGTATTACCCTGATTTAAAATGATATCTTACTATAAACAGCAAGGATTTCTTAAGGTTGGATGATCACTTTACAAGATTGAAAGTGAGCTAGTAAACTTGGAAGTATTCTTGATTTTATGAAACTAGAACTTGTAGAATTTATGAAGAACACTTAGAACTTATAGATGAAACTTTAGAGAGATCAATTAGATGAAGAAAATTGAAGAATGAAAGTGTTTTTAGGTATTTTTGGTCGTTGGTATATGGATTAGATATAAAGGATATGTAATTTTGTTTTCATGTAAATAAGTCATGAATGATTACTAATATTTTTATAATTTTATGAGATATTTCATGCTAGTTGCCAAATGATGGTTCCCACATGTGTTAGGTGACTCACATGGGCTGCTAAGAGCTGATCATTGGAGTGTATATACCAATAGTACATATATCTAAAAGCTGTGTATTGTAAGAGTACGAATACGGGTGCATACGAGTAGAATTGTTGATGAAACTGAAGGAGGATGTAATTGTAAGCATTTTTGTTAAGTAGAAGTATTTTGATAAGTGTCTTGAACTCTTTCAAAAGTGTATGAATACATATTAAAACACTACATGTATATACATTTTAACTGAGTCGTTAAGTCATCGTTAGTCGTTACATGTAAATATTGTTTTGAAACCTTTAGGTTAACGATCTTGTTAAATGTTGTTAACCCATTATTTATTATATCTAAAGAGATGTTAAATTATTATATATTAATATATCTTAGTATGATATATATACAGTTAAATGTTGTTACAACGATAATCGTTACATATATGTCTCGTTTCGAAATCATTAAGTCAGTAGTCTTGTTTTTACATATGTAGTTCATTGTTAATACACTTAATGACATGTTTACTTATCAATTATCATGATTAACATAGTGTATCAATATCTTAATATAATTCATATGTATTTAGTAAGATGTTGTTTTAACGATAATCGTTATATATATCGTTTCGAGTTTCTTAATTCAATAAACTCAATTTTATGTATATAACTCATTGTTAAAATACCTAATGAGATACTTAATTATCATAATATCATGTTAAATATATATATATATATAATCATATATATGTCATCATATAGTTTTTACAAGTTTTAACGTTCGTGAATCACCGGTCAAATTGGGTGGTCAATTGTCTATATGAAACCTATTTCAATTAATCAAGTCTTAACAAGTTTGTTTGCTTAACATGTTGGAAACACTTAATCATGTAAATAAAAATTTCATTTAATATATATAAACATGGAAAAGTTCGGGTCACTACAGTACCTACCCGTTAAATAAATTTCGGCCCGAAATTTTAAGCAGTTGGAGGTGTTGACGTATCTTCTGGAAATAAGTGCGGGTATTTCTTCTTCATCTGATCTTCTCGTTCCCAGGTGAACTCGGTTCCTCTACGAGCATTCCATCGAAGCTTAACAATTGGTATCTTGTTTTGCTTAAGTCTTTTAACCTCACGATCCATTATTTCGACGGGTTCTTCTACGAATTGAAGTTTTTCGTTGATTTGGATTTCGTCTAACGGAATAGTGAGATCTTCTTTAGCAAAACATTTCTTCAAATTTGAGACGTGGAAAGTGTTATGTACAGCCGCGAGTTGTTGTGGTAATTCAAGTCGGTAAGCTACTGGTCTGACACGATCAATAATCTTGAATGGTCCTATATACCTTGGATTTAATTTTCCTCGTTTACTAAATCGAACAACGCCTTTCCAAGGTGCAACCTTAAGCATGACCATCTCTCCAATTTCAAATTCTATATCTTTTCTTTTAATGTCAGCGTAGCTCTTTTGTTGACTTTGGGCGGTTTTCAATCGTTGTTGAATTTGGATGATCTTCTCGGTAGTTTCTTGTATTACCTCCGGACCCGTAATCTGTCTATCTCCTACTTCACTCCAACAAATCGGAGACCTGCACTTTCTACCATAAAGTGCTTCAAACGGCGCCATCTCAATGCTTGAATGGTAGCTGTTGTTGTAGGAAAATTCTGCTAACGGTAGATGTCGATCCCAACTATTTCCGAAATCAATAACACATGCTCGTAGCATGTCTTCAAGCGTTTGTATCGTCCTTTCGCTCTGCCCATCAGTTTGTGGATGATAGGCAGTACTTATGTCTAGACGAGTTCCTAATGCTTGCTGTAATGTCTGCCAGAATCTTGAAATAAATCTGCCATCCCTATCAGTGATAATAGAGATTGGTATTCCATGTCTGGAGACGACTTCCTTCAAATACAGTCGTGCTAACTTCTCCATCTTCTCATCTTCTCTTATTGGCAGGAAGTGTGCTGATTTGGTGAGACGATCAACTATTACCCAAATAGTATCAAAACCACTTGCAGTCCTTGGCAATTTAGTGATGAAATCCATGGTAATGTTTTCCCATTTCCATTCCGGGATTTCGGGTTGTTGAAGTAGACCTGATGGTTTCTGATGCTCCGCTTTAACCTTAGAACACATCAAACATTCCCCTACGTATTTAGCAACATCGGTTTTCATATCTGGCCACCAAAAATGTTTCTTGAGATCCTTGTACATCTTCCTCGTTCCAGGATGTATTGAGTGTCTGGTTTTATGAGCTTCTCTAAGTACCATTTCTCTCATATCTCCAAATTTTGGTACCCAAATTCTTTCTGCCCTATACCGGGTTTCGTCTTCCCGAATATTAAGATGCTTCTCTGATCCTTTGGGTATTTCATCCTTTAAATTTCCCTCTTTTAAAACTCCTTGTTGCGCCTCCTTTATTTGAGTAGTAAGGTTAGTGTGAATCATTATATTCATAGCTTTTACTCGAATGGGTTCTCTGTCATTTCTGCTCAAGGCGTCGGCTACGACATTTGCCTTCTCCGGGTGGTAACGAATCTCAAAGTCGTAATCATTCAATAATTCAATCCACCTACGCTGCCTCATATTCAGTTGTTTTTGATTAAATATGTGTTGAAGACTTTTGTGGTCGGTATATATAATACTTTTGACCCCATATAAGTAGTGCCTCCAAGTCTTTAATGCAAAAACAACTGCGCCTAATTCCAAATCATGCGTCGTATAATTCGGTTCGTGAATCTTCAATTGTCTAGACGCATAAGCAATTACTTTCGTTCGTTGCATTAATACACAACCGAGACCTTGCTTTGAGGCATCACAATATATCACAAAATCATCATTCCCTTCAGGTAATGACAATATAGGTGCCGTAGTTAACTTTTTCTTCAATAACTGAAACGCTTTCTCTTGTTCATCCTTCCATTCAAATTTCTTCCTTTTATGCGTTAATACAGTCAAGGGTTTTGCTATTCTGGAACAGTCTTGGATGAACCTTCTGTAGTAACCAGCTAGTCCTAAAAACTGGCGTATGTGTTTAAGAGTTTTCGGGGTTTCCTACTTTTCAACGGTTTCAATCTTTGCTGGATCCACTTGAATACCTTCTTTGTTCACTATATGACCGAGGAATTGAACTTCCTCCAACCAAAATGCACACTTTGAAAACTTAGCGTACAGTTTTTCTTTTCTCAGCAACTCTAGCACTTTTCTCAAATGTTCTTCGTGCTCTTGATCATTCTTCGAGTAAATAAGTATGTCATCGATGAAAACAATGACAAACTTGTCAAGGTATGGTCCACACACTCAGTTCATGAGGTCCATGAACACAGCTGGTGCGTTAGTCAACCCAAACGGCATAACCATAAACTCGTAATGATCGTAACGTGTCCTAAAAGCAGTCTTTGGAATATCATCCTCCTTCACCCGCATTTGATGATATCCAGAACGTAAATCGATCTTCGAATAAATAGACGAGCCTTGTAGTTGATCAAATAAGTCGTCGATTCTCGGTAGTGGGTAACGGTTCTTCATGGTAAGTTTGTTCAGCTCTCGGTAGTCGATACACAACCTAAATGTACCATCCTTCTTCTTGACAAACAAAACAGGAGCTCCCCATGGTGTTGTGCTTGGTCGAATGAAACCACGCTCTAAAAGTTCCTGTAACTAACTTTGTAATTCTTTCATTTCACTGGGTGCGAGTCTATATGGAGCACGAGCTATTGGTGCAGCTCCTGGTACAAGGTCTATTTGAAATTCAACGGATCGATGTGGGGGTAATCCCGGTAATTCTTTCGGAAATACATCGGGAAATTCTTTTGTGACAGGAACATCACTGATGTTCTTTTCTTCAGGTTTAACTTCCTTGATGTGTGCTAGAATGACGTAACAACATTTTCTTATTAGTTTCTGCGTCTTCAAACTACTAATAAGATTTAATTTCGCATTGTTCTTCTCTCCGTACACCATTAAAGGTTTTCCCTTTTCACGCATAATGCGAATCGCATTTTTGTAATAAACGACCTCTGCTCTCACCTTTTTCAACCAGTCCATACCAATTATTATATCAAAACTCCCTAACTCGACCAGTATTAAATCAATTTTAAACGTTTCATCCCCCAATTTAATTTCTCTATCCCGACATATATTATCTGCTGAAATTAATTTACCGTTTGCTAATTCGAGTAAAAATTACTATCCAAAGGCGTCAATGGGCAACTTAACTTAGCACAAAAATCTCTACTCATATAGCTTCTATCCACACCCGAATAAAATAAAATATAAGCAGATTTATTATCAATAAGAAACGTACCCGTAACAAGCTCCGGGTCTTCCTGTGCTTCTACCACATTAATATTGAAAACTCTTCTACGGCCATGCCCATTAGTATTCCCCTGATTCGGGCAATTTATAATAATATGGTCCGGTTTTCCACATTTATAACAAACAGCGTTGGTATTACTTGCTCCGACACTATTCGTTTCGGCATTACTTGTTCCGACATTATTTGTTCCTTTAGTTCTGTTAAACTTTGGTCCGTAGACCTCACACTTTGTCGCGCTATAACCATTTCATTTACACCTGTTGCAAAATGTTGTGCAAAACCCCTGATGATTTTCTTCACACCTATGACATGGATGTTTTTGGTTTTTGTTGCCGTTGTTGTTATTGAGGTTGTTGTTGGGATTGTTATTGTTGTTGAAACGGTTGTTGTAGTTGTTGTTGTTGTTGGGATGTTTGTTGTAGTTATTGTTAGGATTGTGGTTATTGTTGCGATTGTTGGGATAGTTGTTGCGATTGTGGTTGTAATTGTTGTTGTTGTTGTTGTTGTACTGGTGTGAGATGACCCGGAAAATTTCGACTAATTTAAACCAATTCTCTATATGATTTAATATTATGTAAACCGGTATATATATATATATATATATTATAAGATGTACAACTAAAACACTAATTGCTACCGTAAAAACGACTTTGCTACAGTAAAACACTATTTGCTACAGTAAACACTATTTGCTACAGTAACACTATTTGCTACAGTAACACTATTTGCTACAGTAACACTATTTGCTACAGTGAATACTATTTGATGTCGACGAACTAGCAAACAAAACGAATAAGGCGGTCTTACGATCGCATGGCAAAAACACTGAAAACTCATGCGATCGCATGAGCTACAGGAAATGAAAAAGTACTATAAATACGCCAGTTTTCTGCTCGACTCAACACATTATTTCTTTTCTTCTGTAATTTAAATTTAAATTTAAATTTATAATTATAATTTTAATTTAAGTTTAATAATAATAAAGTATATACGAGGGTGTTTTAATTCGAGTTTCAAACCGTTTTAAACTAAGGAAATATTGGGTATTATTCGGGGTATTGTTCTTGAATCCAAGGCCAACCATACAGTCGTCTACCATCATTACGTCTACGCAATTTGCCTACAATATTGAATCGCAATATTGAACTGTTAGTTTATAGATCCCTTTTTAAATACTTTAAATATTTTTGGACTGAGAATACATGCAACTTATTTTAAACGCAATAAGACACAAGTACATACTAAATTCTACACTGAGTTAAACCGAAAATCCCTTAGCTTTGGTAACTAGTAGCTGCCAGTACATAGGATATGGACTGGTGGGCGCGAATAATTGTATATGGATCCATAGGGCTTAACATCCCCGTCCGAGCTAGAGCGCTAGCCTTTTAACGGACGTATGTTATTTGAGTTTATGACACGTTGGTTTGCGTGTATTAAAGCGAATGGGGTAATTATCATTATAGCGTTAAGTTTAGTTACCAGGTGCTCTGTTACGTAGAATCTATTGATAAAGTTTTGATGAAATCTTGTGGTCTATCTTTATATATTTATGACTCGAGCAATTAAACCTATAACTCACCAACATTAGTGTTGACTTTTGAGCATGTTTTATTCTCAGGTCCTTAGACTGCTTCCGCTGTGATGTGCTTGTTGCCTGCATGGAGTCTCTCATGCTTTGTACAAAGTTTATTGCATTCAAAATAAAACTGCGTTGTGTAATAAATAATTGGACTGTGATGTCAACCTGTAAATTAAAGACTTATGTATTTTGGGGTTTTGCTTATACCTAAGCACTTGCCCACATGTTTATAACTTTCTATGTTTAGAAAGTCACTTATTTTAATGAATGCAATATTTTATCAAAACGTATCATATAGAGGTCAAAACCTCACTGTGGAATCAATGATTAACGCGCCGCGTCAATAGCGATTTTGACGGGTCGTTACAGTTGGTATCCGAGCTTGAGGTCATAGGGAACCAGAAATTACATTAGTGTGTTTAACTGGTAATTGTTAGGATGCATTAGTAAGTCTGGACTATGACCATATCTGTTTTTACTGATTTTTGCTTATCATTTTGTCAAAAACACTATATATGATATATTTATATGCTAACTATTTGTTGTTTCAATTATGTGATAGATGACTTCTTCTAATCCTATCATTTTGTATGACTCGGAATCGGACACTGAATCTATTCTATCCATAACTGAAAAGAGCGTTCCAATACATATTAAAGAAGAAATTGTGTTAGCTGGGGAATCCCAACTTCAGGTTAACCCAGAGGAGGTCCCAGCTCCACCCAGCTTTAGTTTTTCGGAGCCACAGTATCGTTGGCATGGACCCATGATCCCTAGAGTAAACGAGGATCGTCCATTTCTAAATGAACATGGACATTGGGCCAGATACACCGCTGACGGGCGGGTTGTGCCGATTACGCCTGGCAGATTTCGGTTCATGACCACCGGTACATATTCTCGTACACATGATTCAGACAGTTCGTCATCATATTCTCCTACACATGACTCAGACAGTTCGTCATCAGACGAGATCAGTAAGGAAGAGGATTTCGTTAATGAAATAAAAGAAGTCACTAAGGAGAAATTCCAACTTGCTATAGATAATAAAAACAACCCCAAAAATAAAAAGTTCTTAATTATTAAAAAGGAACAGGACCATTCGATCCATAACCACCCTTATTGTATTAAACCCACTGAGGCAACGGATACCTCAAAACCCCAACCAAAAATTAAATACACTGCTAGAATGTCTGTCGGACCTTGCACACACAAACAATTGGCAGAGAGAACCAAATGGGAAGAAGTTTCTGATAGTTCTGAATAAACGACCTCGCAACCATAAATCTTCCATGCGCTATTCTATTGCTTATGAGTGCTACTATATCTTGTTATGTAGAATAAGCATATGTAAAATATCGGTAATGTATGGTATTGTATTATTTTAGTTTATTAATAATAAATGCATGGAATGATTATTTGTATTATTACTACTTCTTATTATTATTATTACATAATAACGTAGTAACTCGCTATAATTTTTCATAGTGGAATATTATTAGGATTATAGTAGTTAATTCCTTGTACTAGCTATTATGTATGAACTTAACGGGTAGGTAATACCCTAGAAATAATTATAAAATGCTAATAAGAAGAAAAGGCTTTTATAATAATTGGTTCATATTATTAATATGCTACGACTAACTATTGACAACTCATTTTACCTATAATATTCTATATGATTAAATTATCTCTGTTATGTTTATTGAAGAAACATGTCTCAAATGTTGGATGCTGAGTTTGAGGAACTAGTCGAGAAACGTGTGAATGAAAGAATTACTGCAGCCGAGACAGCAAAAACAGCAGCCGAAGCAGCAGCCAAAGCTGCAGCTGTGAACACAAACTCACGAAACGGATGCTCATACAAAACTTTTCAAGGATGCAAACCACAGACGTTTAGTGGGATCGAGGGAGCAGTCGGTCGAACCCGATGGTTTGAAAAGATGGAGTCCGTTTTCAAAATCAGTAATTGTGCGAACGGAGACAAGTCAAAGTATGCTTCGTGCACGTTGCAAGACGGTGCACTTACTTGGTGGAAAAATTATGCTAAAGTAGAAGGAATAGATACGGCATATGATATCTCTTGGGAAGAACTGAAAAAGATGCTAATCGAGGAGTACTGTCCTCGAAACGAGATCAGAAAAATGGAATCTGAGTTACGTAATCTGAAGGTTATCAGCGCGAATCTCAATAACTATGAAAAGCGTTTCATGGAACTAGCCTTGTTGTGTCCCGAATTGGTGCCAAACGAGAAACGAAAGATAGAAATGTATATTGACAGTTTATCGATCAATATCAAAGGATATGTTACATCGTCCAAATCGAATACGATGCAGGAAGCCATGACAATGGCACACCAACTCATGGACCAGATCACAGAGAGTTCGATTAAGGCACCAATTATCGAAGTCAAGACAACTGAAGGAAAAAGGAAATGGGAAGACTATAAGGGCAAAAGTACTCACCTGAAGAAACAAGAAAATTTTAAAGGTAAACAAGATGGGGCAACTGCAAGTCCAAACTATAAGGGACCCCATCCGTTCTGCAAAAGATGTTACACACATCATGCAGGTTATTGCCAAGTGGTCTGTGATAAGTGTAACAAGAAAGGACATGTGGCGAAAGATTGTTATGCCACCGTTTCTGAAGTAAAGACAAAATCGACCGATGTTAAGAAATGTTTTAGATGCGGGAAGTCTGGTCACTTTATAAATCAATGCCCTGATAAGGAGAAGAACAAAGAACCCGCACGTGGGAGGGCATTTAATGTTAGTACCAGTGAAGCACGTGAGGATCCTAATCTTGTCACGGATACGTTTACCGTTAATAATCAACTAGCTTCTATTATGTTTGATACGGGTGCTGATAGAAGTTATATGTGTAAAGACTTTAGTTCTAAACTAAAATGTACATCATTGCCTCTAGACGATAAATATACTATTGAATTAGCTAATGGTAAACTGATAAAAGCCGATAAAATTTGCCATGGTTGCGAAATAAATCTCGCTGGTGAAACCTTCAAAATCGATTTGATACCCGTAGAATTAGAAAGTTTTGACGTAATCGTTGGCATGGACTGGATGTTCAAAACAAGAGCGGAAGTTGTTTGCGCTGAGAAAGCGATCCGCATCCCTTGAAAGGATGAAACGTCATTAATGAATGGGGAGAAGAGCAACTAGAAAGTGAACCTTATCATCTGTATGAAGGCTCAGAAACTTATAAGAAAAGGTTGTTATGCTATTCTGGCACACGTAAAAAAGATCGATACGGAAGAAAGAAGCATGGATGACATGCCGGTTGTAAGAGAATATCCCGGAGTATTTCCAGAAGAATTACCGGGGCTACCTCCACACAGATGTGTAGAATTCCAGATTGATCTCATACCAGGAGCTGCACCTGTAGCCCGATCCCCATATAGACTTGCACCTTCAGAAATGTAAGAATTACAAAATCAGTTGCAAGAATTATCGGACCGTGGATTTATTCATCCCATCTTTTCACCTTGGGGTGCTCCTATTCTGTTCGTCAAGAAGAAGGATGGATCTATGAGAATGTGCATAGATTACCGAGAATTAAACAAATTAACGATCAAGAATCGGTACCCATTACCGAGGATTGATGCTTTGTTTGATCAATTGCAAGGATCAAGTGTTTATTCAAAGATTGATCTACGCTCCAGATATCATCAGCTGAGAGTGAAGGAAGAAGATGTTCCTAAAATCGTGTTCAGAACCCGTTACGGTCATTATGAGTTTCTAGTCATGCCTTTTGGATTAACTAATGCTCCAGCAGTATTCATGGATCTAATGAATCGCATCTGTAGACCGTATTTAGACAAATTTGTCATTGTTTTTATCGACGACATATTGATTTACTCGAAGAACAAGGAAGAACATGAGCAACACTTAAGACTGGTACTAGAGATACTCAAGAAAGAAGAATTGTACGCAAAATTTTCGAAGTGTGATTTCTGGTTACAAGAAGTACAATTTTTGGGCCATGTTGTCAGTAAACATGGAATTAAAGTTGACCCTGCCAAGATCGAAGCCATTAGTAAATGGGAAACACCGAAGACTCCAACATAAATCTGCCAATTCTTAGGTCTTGCTGGTTACTACCGAAGATTCATTCAAGATTTCTCTAAAATTGCCAAACCCTTAACTGCATTGACTCAAAAGGGAAAGAAGTATGATTGGTCCACGGAACAGGAATCCTCATTCCAGTTATTAAAGAAGAAGTTAACGTCTGCACCCATTTTGTCATTACCGAAAGGAAATGATGATTTCGTGATCTATTGTGACGCTTCGCTCCAAGGTTTAGGATGTGTATTAATGCAACGCACAAAAGTTATCGCATATGCCTCACGACAACTAAAAATTCATGAAAAGAACTATACGACGCACGATTTAGAACTTGGAGCAGTAGTTTTTTCACTCAAAATATGGAGACACTATCTATATGGCACCAAGTGTACAGTGTACACTGACCATAAGAGTCTTCAGCATATTTTTGATCAAAAACAACTCAATATGAGGCAACGTCGCTGGGTAGAGTTGTTAAACGATTACGATTGTGAAATCCGTTACCACCCCTGAAAGGCTAATGTTGTAGCTGATGCCCTAAGTCGGAAAGAAAGAGTAAAACCTCTTAGGGTCCGAGCTTTGAACATTACAATTCGTATTGATCTCACAAAGCAAATTCAAGCAGCACAGTTAGAGGCTTTAAAAGCAGAAACCGAAAAAGGCGAAATGAGCAAAGGGTTAGAAAAATAACTTGAAGTAAAAGCCGATGGAACCCTGTATTTTACTGGTAGGATATGGGTACCAAAACATGGTAATCTAAGGCAACTAGTACTGGATGAAGCACACAAAACGAGGTACTCAATTCACCCAGAAAATGGGAAAATGTACCACGATCTCAAGAAGTTCTATTGGTGGCCTAATATGAAGACAGAAATTGCTACTTATGTAAGCAAATGTTTGACGTGTGCAAAGGTCAAAGCTGAGCACTAAAAGCCGTCAGGATTACTGCAACAACCGGAAATTCCGCAGTGGAAATTGGAAAGAATAACCATGGATTTCATTACGAAATTGCCAAGGACTACAAGTAGTCATGGTACTATTTGGGTGATAGTTGATTGTCTAACTAAATCAGCTCACTTTCTACCAATAAAGGAGACAGACAGTATGGAGAAATTAGCACGCCTATATTTGAAGGAAGTAGTTTCCAGGCATGGTGTACCCATCTCCATCATATCTGATCGCGACACCCGATTCACATCACATTTTTGGCAGTCATTACAAAAAGCATTGGGAACTCGATTAGATATGAGCACCGCTTATCACCCACAGACAGATGGTCAAAGTGAAAGAACAATACAAATATTGGAAGACATGTTACGGGCATGCGTGATTGACTTTGGAACCGGTTGGGATCGACACTTACCGTTGGCAGAATTTTCATACAATAACAGCTATCATACGAGCATCAACGCAGCGCCATTTGAAGTACTTTACGGTAGAAAGTGCAGATCTCCTATCTGTTGGAGTGAAGTAGGAGAAAGACAACTTACTGGACCAGAAATTATTCATGAACCCACCGAAAAGATCATTCAAATACAACAGCGATTGAAAACGGCCATGAGTCGCCAAAAGAGTTATGCTGATGTAAGAAGAAAACCGCTAGAATTTCAAGTGGGCGACAAAGTCATGTTGAAAGTGTCACCCTGGAAAGGCGTTGTACGATTCGGTAAATGAGGAAAGCTAAGTCCTAGGTACGTAGGACCCTTTGAAATCACCGAAAGAATTGGAGCAGTTGCTTATCGATTAAAGCTACCGCAAGAACTTAGTAGTGTTCACGACACATTTCACGTGTCAAATTTGAAGAAATGTTTAGCTGAAGAGGATATTGTAATTCCACTTGACGAAATACGAATCAATGATAAACTTCATTTTATTGAAGAACCTGTTGAAATCATGGACCGTGAGGTCAAACAATTAAAACAAAGCAAAATACCGATAGTTAGGGTTTGTTGGAACGCTAGACGAGGACTCAAGTTTAGTTGGGAACGTGAGGATCAAATGAAGCAAAAGTATCCACATTTGTTCACTGATATCGCTCATAAAACAGGTACTACTCAAAATTTCGGGACAAAATTTTCTTTAACGGGGAGGTACTGTGATGACCCGAAAAATTTCAAAATTTAAACCAATTCTCTATATGATTTAATATTATGTAAACAGGTATATATATATATATATATATATATATATATATATATATATATATATATTATAAGATGTACAAGTAAAACACTAATTGCTACTGTAAAAAAGACTTTGCTACAGTAAAACACTATTTACTACAGTAAAAACGACTTTGCTACAGTAAAACACTATTTGCTACAGTGAAAACGACTTTGCTACAGTGAATTGCTACAGTGAAAAACAACTTTGCTACAGTAAACACTATTTGCTACAGTACACTATTGCTACAGTACACTATTTGCTACAGTACACTATTGCTACAGTACACTATTTGCTACAGTACATTATTTTGCTACAGTGAACACTATTTGATGTCGGTGAACTAGCAAACAAAAACAGATAAGGTGGCCATGTGATCGCATGGCAAAAACACTGAAAACTCATGCGATCGCATGAGCTACAGGAAATGAAAAAGTACTATAAATACGTCAGTTTTCTACTCGACTCAACACATTATTTATTTTCTTCTGTAATTTAAATTTAAATTTATAATTATAATTATAATTTTAATTTAAGTTTAATAATAATAAAGTATATACGAGGGTGTTTTAATTCGGGTTTCAAACCGTTTCAAACTAAGGAAATATTGGGTATTATTCGGGGTATTGTTTTTGAATCCTAGGCCAACCATACAGTCGTCTACCATCATTACGTCTACGCAATTTGCCTACAATATTGAATCGCAATATTAAACTGTGAGTTTATAGATTCCTTTTTAAATACTTTAAATATTTTTGGGCTGCGAATACATGTAACTTAGTTTAAACGCAATAAGACACAAGTACATACTAAATTCTACACTGAGTTAAACCGAAAATCCCTTAGCTTTGGTAACTAGTAGCTGCCAGTACATAGAATATGGACTGGTAGGCGCGAATAATTGTATATGGATCCATAGGGCTTGACATCCCCGTCCGAGCTAGAGCGCTAGCCTTTTAACGGACTTATGTTATTTGAGTTTATGACACGTTGGTTTACGTTTATTAAAACGAATGGGGGTAATTATCATTATAGCATTAAGTTTAGTTACCAGGGTTCTCTGTTAGGATAATCTATTGATAAAGTTTTGATGAAATCTTGTGGTCTATCTTTATATATTTATGACTCGAGCAATTAAACCTATAACTCACCAACATTCGTGTTGACTTTTGAGCATGTTTTATTCTTAGGTCCTTAGACTGCTTCCGCTGTGATGTGCTTGTTGCCTGCATGGAGTCTCTCATGCTTTGTACAAAGTTTATTGCATTCAAAATAAAACTGCGTTGTGTAATAAATAATTGGACTGTGATGTCAACCTGTAAATTAAAGACTTATGTATTTTGGGGTTTTTCTTATACCTAAGCACTCGTCCACATGTTTATAACTTTCTATGTTTAGAAAGTCACTTATTTTAATGAATGCAATATTTTATCAAAACGTAACATATAGAGGTCAAAACCTCACTGTGGAATCAATGATTAACGTGCCGCGTCAATAGCGATTTTGATGGGTCGTTACATGGTGACTCTTGTCACCGTTTTCCTCCCACTTCCTCTTGAGTTGTTTCGTGTTGGCTTCTTCGGCCACCTGCTCTTTAATTCTTCCCTCAATCTGATTTATGAGTTTATGAGCCATTCGACTTGACTTCTGTATAGAAGCGGGCTCGTGTGAACTCACATCTTCTTGAATCCTTACTGGTAACCCTTTTACAAAAGCGTCAATCTTCTCTTCTTCATCTTCGAATGTTCCCGGACACAATAGGCACAACTCTGTGAATCGTCGTTCATATGTGGTAACGTCGAACTCTTGTGTTCGTAACTCTCTAAGTTCTGCCTTGAGTTTATTGACTTCGTTTCTAGGACGGTACTGCTCGTTCATCAATTGCTTGAATGCCGACCACGGTAGTGCGTAAGCAGCATTTTGTCCTACCTATTCAAGATAGGTGTTCCACCACGTTAACGCAGTACCTGTGAAGGTATGCGTAGCGTACTTAACTTTGTCCTCTTCAGTACACTTACTTATGGCAAACACCGATTCGACTTTCTCGGTCCACTGTTTCAATCCAATTGGTCCTTCAGTTCCATCAAATTCCAAAGGTTTGCAGGCAGTAAATTCTTTGTAGGAGCATCCTACACGATTTCTTGCGCCGTTAGCTGCATTGCTAGATTCAGAGTTATTGTTTGTATGTAGCGCAGCCTGTACTGCGGCTATGTTTGCAGCAAGAAAGGTACGAAATTTCTCTTCGCTCATATTCATGGTGTGTCGAGTAGTCAGTGCCATTTCCTTCAAAATAGCCAACTGAATCGAGTTAATCATACAGAATATTAAGAGTAGTCAATAGTATTTCGTAGCATAATATGAACTCATTTATAAAAGCTTTTTCTTCATATTAGCGTTTTATAAGTTTAAATTCGGGTACTACCTACCCGTTAAGTTCATACTTAGTAGCTAATATACAATTCAACTACTACAATTTCATATGAAAAACTGATTATAATAATATCATATACAAATATTCTTCAAACTTACAATTTCGCTATATTACATATAACATGAAATATAGTACACTTTGATACAGGACAGTTTTGAAGATAAATCTAGTTAATACGCAAGTTGTTCAGCAATGGAAATAAAGACACGTAATTTATAAGTCCAGAAACAAGTCATGCATTCTGGTTTTACTAAGACGACTTCTCATCCTTGGTCTTGTAGAAAATAACCGTTATAACCAATGGCTAGGCAGCATGTTGTAATGTCGTTAAAAGGATGAGGGTTTCGTAACGTCCAACAGCCCCGTAATAATCTAAAAACCTTGTTTCTCACCCCAACTACTGAATCCGTCACTTGTGGGAAGGTTTTATTTAAAAGTTGCAATCCGATGTTCTTTTTCTCACTTTGGTAAGAAGCGAACATCACTAACCCGTAAGCATAACATGCTTCTTTATGTTGCATGTTAGAAGCTCTTTCTAATTCACGAAATCCTATGTTGGGATATGTTGAGTGAAAATAGGTTCTTAACCCGTAGCGTAAAATTGCATTTGGGTTCCCCGCATTTAACGCTTTAAAGAAAACACGGCGTAACTTACGGTCTCCCCAATGTTATATACCCCACCTATCAAAGGAAAGCCTTTTATAAACTAAGGCATTTCTGGAAAGTCTTTCAAATGTTTGACAAGTTAATTTCGCCATAACTAAATGTGCTGATAAATTCTGACCGACTCTAGACAAGATTTTCTCAATTATATCCTCTAGTAGGTCTTCTAAAATATTCGGTTGTCTACCCTTAACGTCCATTTTGTTTTTATACTGTAAAATAGACAAGGATTAGATTCGTAAAAGATAATTAACAAACAATACAAGCAATTTTTACATAGAACATAAAAGTACAAGCACACTACAATACATATAATACACAACATGATTACAACCCTCTTGTGATGACCCGGGAATTTCCGACCAAATTTAACCTTAATCTTTATATGATTTCATTACGATAAACAAAGCGTGTAATGTTGAGTCTAGAAAACATTGGAACGATGTTCATATATTCAATTAACCTTCGACTGCTCTCGATGATTCACGAACAATTAATTGTAAATAGATATGTGTGTATGTATATATAAATAATAATTCGAAATATAATTTGATGTATTATATGTTGTTGTTATTAAAAATTAATAAAATAAAAATAGGGTATTATAATAATTATTATTTCAAATATATCTATATATATAAATAAAGTATGTTGAAAATAAATATTCAATGATTGTAATACTCGTTTGATGTCTCGATTGATATTAAGTAAGTTTAATTCAAACTTATATGATTTTAAAATAAACGGTGATTCGAAAATGAGTTATATAAGTTATAGTCTTATTAAAAGTATATTTAGGATCTAATTATTTAATTTTAACACTTTTTATATTTTACTCATAAATGAGAGGGACAGTTGATGTATTTTTTTATTTAATAAATTAATGATCAAATTTTATACCATAATGACCGAAATAAATAAAGATAATTACTATGAATGTTTGGGATTTTTCTGAAGACTTTTATCCACTACTGATTTATCAACGGAGTACGATATTGCACACCGTTAAAACTATCGGTATGATATTGAACCGGCTGCTAATTCATATTATTAAAGTGATCACTATTCTTGTTGTCTTCTTTTCTCTCCACTATGTTACACTTTACATAATATATCAATATAGATATATATGCACATGTGTAAAGATATTCACTAGCATCCATGATCTCTTTTCTAATATATTTATACATATACACACAAGATTCAACGACAAAAACGCACGGGACTTTAACTATTGACACTGTTTTACTATTTTCAATCAATCATTCTTTCTCTTATTATATATTAATACACTTATGCATATAGTATTACACATACACACTAACACCAACTCAACTATGAAAACATTCATGTCTTTCTACTGCTATTCGAATGAATCACCACCGTCACCTTCTATCTCACTTGTTAATCAAGAATCACTATCACCGAACCCTCGTAATATGCTGCTCGATGGAATAAACACAAACAAAACCCATTTGATCACCACTTTTCGAAACCCACTTCTATACATTCTTTTCTTTCTTTTATTGTTTTCGTTCTAACCACAAATTAAACACGCATCATCACCATCATAACCACCAACACCATCATTAAAACGGCCACTGTTACCGCCAGTTGTTGCGTACCGTTTGTGTTTCGGTTTGAGACAAAAAAAAAACCGAAACCCACTTAACTTGTAACTAGCATTTCTACTGATGTCTTGCGGCTGAATTTGCAGCCTAGAACCATCGGCCTCCCACCACCACTTCTGAATTGTGAACTCACCTCATCACCACCACAAAGAATAACACGATGTAATTTGTTTTATTTTCTTCGACCCAATATTTCTGTTTCTTGTTTTCGTTTGTAAACCCACATAACTGCTACTGTATTGCTCGTTGTTTGCTGCTGCTATTCTCTTTCATCTACTAACCGAAAACACCACCATTTAAACACCCATCACCACCTGCAACATGTGTTGCTACTACGACTTTTTCTGGTTGAACCGTTACAAAACAAATAAAGGTGATTAGGAAATGGGTGATAAGGTAATAAAAGGATGATGAGGCGATTTGTTTCTGTCTCCCACAATCACGACATCAATAAATAACTAAACCACTTGGTAATAAATGGTCACTCTTTATTCCTTTTTAGCTGTTGTAGGCCAAGAACTAATAACACCACTTGCAAGGTTACAATCCTTTATCTATTCCATTTTCCATTTTACTTTTTGCTACTGGTTTATTCTCATAAACGGACCCAAACAACCACAATGCTTTGGGCCGTTATAATTAGTTAGTTGGGCTGCCATATCCAGTTGGGCCGTGTTTTAATATTCCTTTTTAGTAATTAGGCTTTTTAAATACTTGAGCTGCTATCCTCTTGTGACACCGAGACCCAATGATATTAATAATCACGGTCTTGATGAAGTGAGGGACGATATGATTTATGATATACGATGATGATGGTGGAGACTAACGGAAACAATGATAATGATTATAATGATAACGAGATGAAGTTGTGAAGATGATATTAGGATTAAGGTTATAGTTATAATTCATTATTTTATGTGAAAATTTTGATGATGAATGACATCATGATATATGATGATCGATGATGATAAAAACAATGATGATGATGTTAAGGTGATAATAACAATAATGATGATTATTATACATACCCGATTTTGCTTTATGATTCGGTAACTTAGAATAATTTTGATGATGATTTTAAAGGTTAAATGGGTTATGGTTTTCGAAGAAGAAAAAGAAACAGTCGTAAATGGGTTAAATAGTTCTAGACTGGGAATATAAATAGAAATGAAGAAATGGAGGAGTGGTTTAGTGTGTTGTTGGGGAACGATAGGTCTTGGGTTCGAGCCCTTTAAGGGGTGTTTTATTTTTTTTAAGAAGGAGAACAGACAGAGATATAGGTTAGATAAAAATTATTTAAGGGTTATAACAGAAAAGAAGCTGCAGTGTATTGGTTGGAGACGTTTGGTTTAACCGAGAGGACACGGGTTCGAGCCCGGCCATGGGCATTATTTTTAGGCCAATTCTTTGAGGTAGTATTACTATTACCATTATTATTATTATTATTATTATTATTATTATTATTATTATTATTATTATTATTATTATTATTATTATTATTATTATTATTATTATTATTATTATTATTATATTCATTAAAATGAGCATTAGGATTATTATTGCTATTATTATTATTATTATTATTATTATTATTATTATTATTATTATTATTATTATTATTATTATTATTAGTATTATCCTTAAAATTATCATTATTAACACATAACGTTTCTATCATTTTATTATTAGTATTATCATTATTATAAAAAGGTATTATCATTTTTATTATTATCATTACTATTATTATTTTTTAGTATTAATATAATTATCATTTTTAACAAACAAATGTTATCTATATAAAAACATATTACAAGTAAACTAATATTACATACTCATATATTTTTAACTAATATATTACCATATATATATATATATATATATATATATATATATATATATATATATTGATAAAACTTTAATTAAATTAGATATCATATATTTATCATAAGAATAATTATATTTAAAAATACTAATTTTAATAAATTATAAAATATAAGTAAACTTAGAAGATTAAATGGGATATGTGTTAATATATATGCAACTGATATAGGCTCGTGAATCCGAGGTCAACCCTGCATTTTTCAATATTGTCATATGTATTTTTACTACAAAATACATTAGGTGAGTTTCATTTGCCTTTTTACCCTTTATATTTTTGGGCTGAGAATACATGCTTAATTTTTATAAATGTTTTACAAAATAGACACAAGTAATCGAAACTACATTATATGGTTGAATTATCGAAATCGAATATGCCCATTTTTATTAAGTCTGGTAATCTAAGAATTAGGGAACAGACACCCTAATTGACGCGAATTCTAAAGATAGATCTATCGGGCCCAACAAGCCCCATCCAAAGTACCGGATGCTTTAGTACTTCAAAATTTATATCATGTCCGAAGGAGGATCCCGGAATGATGGGGATATTCTTATATGCATATTGTGAATGTCAGTTACCAGGTGTTCAATCCATATGAATGATATTTTTGTCTCTATGCATGGGACGTATGTTTATGAGAAATGGAAATATGAAATCTTGTGGTCTATTAAAATTATGAAATGATTATTTATGTTAAACTAATGAACTCACCAACTGTTTTGGTTGACACTTTAAAGCATGTTTATTCTCAGGTACGAAAGAAGTCTTCCGCTGTGCATTTGCTCATTTTAGAAACATTACTTGGAGTCATTCATGGCATATTTCAAAAGACGTTGCATTTGAGTCATCGAGTTCATCAAGATTATTATTAAGTCAATTATAGTTGGATATATTCTGAAATGGTATGCATGCCGTTAACTTTCGATGTAATGAAAGATTGTCTTTTCAAAAACGAATGTAATGTTTGTAAAATGTATCATATAGAGGTCAAGTACCTCGCGATGTAATCAACTGTTGTGAATCGTTTATAATCGATATGGACTTCGTCCGGATGGATTAGGACGGGTTTCTACTGTTGGTATCAGAGCTGGTATAACGCCATCCATGTGTGGCGGGTTAGTCGTAAAGGAGGTTCTCACAGTGTTACCTGTGACGAAGCATTGGCTCTTACTCCTTGCGATCCCTTACGAGGGTTGGCAGGAGCCGAGAGGCAGGCCCTTAAATCAGTATCTGAGGTACACTCAGTGGTCACTAGGCGGTTAGCTGGGAAGGCACTGGGTGGGATGGTGGTTGTCCCCACTGTATCTACAGTTGGTATCAGAGCAGTGGTCTTAACGAACCAGGTCTTGCATTAGTATGTCTAAATGATAGTTGTTTAGATGCATTAGTGAGTCTGGACTTCGACCGTGTCTGCATGTCAATAGTTTTGCTTATCATTTCTAGTCGGAAATCGTCTGCTTATCATCCTTAGGAAATTACCTGCTTATCATTCTTAGTCTAAACATGTCTTACTGCCTCTATTGCATAGACAATGTATAGATAAATTCATATCTTAGCATATCTGTTATTGTTACCTTTGCCTAGCAGCATTCCTAGATTCCTCCGTAACTTATGGGATTTTGGTATTATATATGCATATGTAAATTATGTATTGCAGGGTACTAATCTACATCCTATAATCTATTTCTTATCGAAAATACTTCATCTGATCGTACGAAATGAATCCCTCAACCAGTTCGAGTCCCTCAGATTTTGATAGCTATTCCGATAGTTATTCCGACAGCTATTCCGATATGGAGTTTCACCTAAGCTCCGGAAGCAGTATCACCAGAATGAATCAACCAATCATCCACCCCCAATTCATCTGATGAGTTCGTAGTTGACTTAATCAATGGAGACGAGAAGAAGGCGATACTTTACATCAACCAAATTTCTCTTGGCGACGAACCTGAAGCACTCACCAGCAAACTAGTCCGAAACACCATTTTCACTCTCATTTCCAGAGTATCTCATCATGATTATATACTATCTAAATTTCTGGGTCTTATTCATTTGCTCGTTCTTACCGACAATCATCCCGGAGTAATCGAAGAAGTCAACAAAATTCGCGCTCGAGTAATCTATTTGGAAAATGTGGTGCAAAATCTACCAGCTTCAACAACAGCACCGACAACATCAGTACCACCAACAACCCAAGTTCAACATCACACACCTCAACATCTCATTATGTACCTCGAGCATAATCATCAATCTGTGAATCTTTCTACATCATTTATCTTCATTTGACATGACGATTATGTAATCTCTAATGTTTTAGAGGTTATATATTCTTGTTCTGACGGTAAATTAAATGAGTTTAATATCATATTGACTCCTTAAATCCATTATTACATCTGAAGAAAATATATATGTATATTTTTTTCATAAAGATTGTAATTAAAAATTCTTTTGTACAAACTGTTAATGGTGCTACCCGAGGAATATTTAGATTTCATATTAATAAGTTACATTGTACATTCTTCGAATCTGATTCAACAATCATTTACTATCCTATTTACAACCACCGATATACGTAACCGTTCACCGCAGAATAACCATTTTCATTCAATTTCATATTTGGATTTTGATCTATCAGAATCCAACAAGTGGCATAATGAAGAAAACATTGGACAAAAAAAAATTGTTAGAAACAAATGAATTAACTATGAGAAATTCTATTAAGAATCCACGCTAACAAAATCCTAGCTAACTGTTCCTAGCTAACTGTTAATTCCGTATTACATTTTAATTATCGCAATTTATTTATGGCAATTTAATTATCGCAATTTTAATTCTCGCAATTTTAATTATCGTCATTTAAATTTCTGTTATTTATTTTACGCACTTTATTTATCATCATTTAAATACTGTTATTTACGCATTTAAATATCGGGACACGTATACAACATTTTGACATATCATATCGACACATCTATATATATTATTTGGAGTCACCATAGACACTCTATATGCAGTAATGATCGAGTTCTCTATACAGGGTTGAGGTTGATTCTATAATAATATATATACTTTGAGTTGTGATCGAGTCTGAGACATGTACACGGGTCACGATAAGTATTAATTAATTCGAATATTATAAACTGTATATGAATTATTGAATTAGTAACTGTGGACTGCTAACTGTGGACTACCCACTTTGGACAATTAAAATGAATTAAAATATTGATTATAACATATAAAACTAAACGATTCTTCAAGTTTGCCATTTGGTTTCATCTTAAACGCCATTTGTATCTTGACAATCCTAATATGCGTTCAAACCTTTCATGATTCCTGAAAACACCTCAATTGAGAGGATGACCCAACCGCATTTCATCTACGGAAGGAAAGATTTATGCATATAGTTATGCACCTGAAAAACTCTCGAAAACTGAGTAAACATTTAACACATAGCTGTGTTAATCCCTTTAGTGTTATTATTACCCAACATAACTTTGCAACCCCTTTTCAAATTAGCCAAATTTGTCACAGCTCCAACAAGTAAACTTCGACTTTTCACTAGGATTAGCTTATTATAACCCTGATATATAAGTTGCCTTTCGTCATCGATATTGGAAAACCGTTTATATCTCACTACATTAGAAGTAAACTTACCGGCAACATCATTGATCTTTGACTTTACGAAAAGTTATTATATTCATTGAAATTCTATCACCTACTCATCTGCATCTGATAACAAGAATTGCCGTACCAAACACCGAGAATCAGCAACCAATATTTTGAAATCTTGCAGCATGTCTACATCAATAGTTATATGTAAACATATAACATTTATTTCTTAGAATTATGATCTTCCATTCCGAAATTCTGAAAAGCACCCAGTCTACAAATCAATACCACAAATTCTGAAAAAGCTGAATACAGCGGCAAAAACTGTACACGACCTTAATCGTCAAAAGTTTGATGATAAAGAATGGAGTATTGGAAATATTCAATAGAAAATTTAGTACCGAAAAGCGGATTATGCGAAACTATGACGGAAGCCGTGGAAAAATCACAAAGAATAAGTTTGACTTCAAAGAATCCAAATGATTCAATGCCTGCTAAAGTCTTTAGCGAATATCTTGCTCCTTACTCTAAACCCTTGCAGACAATAGTCTCCATCATCCTCTGATCTTAGATATTCAAAGATATTATCGTATCTTTCATTATAAATATCCTCCATATTTCTGAATATATTTTCATAACTATTCTTATCCGAAATCATTAATCTCTTAGTGATATCAGTGTTACAACATATAGAAACTGTTAGTTTCTATATTCTGTAAACTTTCGAGCTTAAAATATGAATGTTATTGAAGTAATGTTGGGAACTGATGCATGAGTTAGTATAATATAATGACATTTGATCAACGTGATTATATTACAGTAAGTCATGCTGAGTTTCTAAATGAAACGTGATGATTCACAGATCATAACGTCATCATGTGCCATGTTACATGACTCTTACGTTCGGTCTAATCCATAAACATATCAAGAACATATTTTTCTTGATAGTCCTATCTTTCCTTGAATTCTGGAAATTTGACCAATCAAATCGTGCTAATACATTCTTTCATATCTAGAACTTGATGTTTATCCGAAATTCCATACTTACGAATTCTGGACCGTTACTCGCTTTATTAGAGGTCGGGAGGATAATAAAAAGGCAAAGAGCTCCAAAATATAAGAGAAAATATAAAGCCCAATAACAACACGGAGGTTACAAACCATGGATATTAATACGAATAGCAATATAAAGACACGGTAGAATTAAAAATAATATCACCCCAAGGTACTAGTAGGAGTAAACAGATTTTTCTGGTGGAAGATTGAAGAGAAGGATGACAGAAGTGATAATTAGAAATATATCAAGGAATAGAACTGAACTAAGCATTTTCACAATCTTTTGGATGTAGGAATTAAGAAAGAAAGTATAGGAATGGTGAGAATAAGGGAACGGAAGAGTTTAATTTATAATGGAAATATCAGACAGAGTAATCGAGGCAGATCACCGTATTTAATTATAGAGATCTTAATTTCCTTACTCGCCGAAGAATCAAATCTTTTAGATTTTGAAGATTTTCTTTAAATCCCTTGAATTCCGAAATTCAACTCTGACTCTGTCAAAAGTTAAGATAAATCTTTACTTTCCTATTTCACCATTTAGTGATAGCTTCACTCGTACGCTTCACATAATCGAGTCGTTTTATCTATATTATTCAATAATGATAAAACTCTATTTATCAACTCATATTCGTCAGGAAAACATATTTATTGTTAGCCATGACGACCTCACTCAAATTTCGGGATGAAATTTCTTTAACGGGTCGGTACTGTGATGACCCGGGAATTTCCGACCAAATTTAACCTTAATCTTTATATGATTTCATTACGATAAACAAAACGTGTAATGTTGAGTCTAGAAAACATTGGAACGATGTTCATATATTCAATTGACCTTCGACTGCTCTCGACGATTCACGAACAATTAATTGTAAATAGATATGTGTGTATGTATATATAAATAATAATTCGAAATATAATTTGATGTATTATATGTTGTTGTTATTAAAAATTAATAAAATAAAAAATAGTGTATTATAATAATTATTATTTCAAATATATCTATATATATAAATAAAGTATGTTGAAAATAAATATTCAATGATTGTAATACTCGTTTGATGTCTCGATTGATATTAAGTAAGTTTAATTCAAACTTATATGATTTTAAAATAAACGGTGATTCGAAAATGAGTTATATAAGTTATAGTCTTATTAAAAGTATATTTAGGATCTAATTATTTAATTTTAACACTTTTTATATTTTACTCATAAATGAGAGGGACAGTTGATGTATTTTTTTATTTAATAAATTAATGATCAAATTTTATATCATAATGACCGAAATAAATAAAGATAATTACTGTGAATGTTTGGGATTTTTCTGAAGACTTTTATCCACTACTGATTTATCAACGGAGTACGATATTACACACCATTAAAACTATCGGTATGATATTGAACCGGCTGCTAATTCATATTATTAAAGTGATCACTATTCTTGTTGTCTTCTTTTCTCTCCACTATGTTATACTTTACAGAATATATCAATATAGATATATATGCACATGTTTAAAGATATTCACTAGCATCCATGTTCTCTTTTCTAATATATTTATACATATACACACAAGATTCAACGACAAAAACGCACGAGACTTTAACTATTGACATTGTTTTACTATTTTCAATCAATCATTCTTTCTCTTATTATATATTAATACACTTATGCATATAGTATTACACATACACACTAACACCAACTCAACTATGAAAACATTCATGTCTTTCTAATGCTATTCGAATGAATCACCACCATCACCTTCCATCTCACTTGTTAATCAAGAATCACTATTACCGAACCCTCGTAATATGCTGCTCGATGGAATAAACACAAACAAAACCCATTTGATCACCACTTTTCGAAACCCACTTCTATACATTCTTTTCTTTCTTTTATTGTTTTCGTTCTAACCACAAATTAAACACGCATCATCACCATCATAACCACCAACACCATCATTAAAACGGCCACTGTTACCGCCAGTTGTTGCATACCGTTTATGTTTCGGTTCGAGACAAAGAAAAACCGAAACCCACTTAACTTGTAACTAGCATTTCTACTGATGTCTTGCGGCTAACTTTGCAGCCTAGAACCATCGGCCTCCCACCACCACTTATGAATTGTGAACTCACCTCATCACCACCACAAAGAATAACACGATGTAATTTGTTTTATTTTCTTTGAACCAATATTTCTGTTTCTTGTTTTCGTTCGTAAACCCACATAACTGCTACTGTATTGCTCGTTGTGTGCTGCTGCTATTCTCTTTCATCTACTAACCGAAAACACCACCATTTAAACACCCATCACCACCTGCAACATGTGTTGCTACTACGACTTTTTCTGGTTGAACCGTTACAAAACAAATAAAGGTGATTAGGAAATGGGTGATAAGGTAATAAAAGGATGATGAGGCGAGTTGTTTCTGTCTCCCACAATCACGACATCAATAAATAACTAAACCACTTGGAAATAAATGGTCACTCTTTATTCCTTTTTAGCTGTTGTAGGCCAAGAACTAATAACACCACTTACAAGGTTACAATCCTTTATCTATTCCATTTTCCATTTTACTTTTTGCTACTGGTTTACTTCTCGTAAACGGACCCAAACAACCACAATGCTTTGGTCCGTTATAATTAGTTAGTTGGGATGCCATATCCAGTTGGGCCGTGTTTTAATATTCCTTTTTAGTAATTAGGCTTTTTAAATACTTGAGCTGCTATCCTCTTGTGACACCGAGACCCAATGATATTAATAATCACAGTCTTGATGAAGTGAGGGACGAGATGATTTATGATATACGATGATGATGGTGGAGACTAACGGAAACAATGATAATGATTATAATGATAACGAGATGAAGTTGTGAAGATGATATTAGGATTAAGGTTATAGTTATAATTCATGATTTTTTGTGAAAATTTTGATGATGAATGACATCATGATATATGATGATCGATGATGATAAAAACAATGATGATGATGTTATTGTGATAATAACAATAATGATGATTATAATACGTACCCGATTTTGCTTTATGATTCGGTAACTTAGAATGATTTTGATGATGATGTAAAGGTTAAATGGGTTATGGTTTTTGAAGAAGAAAAAGAAACAGTCGTAAATGGGTTAAATAGTTCTAGACTGGGAATATAAATAGAAATGAAGAAATGGAGGAGTGGTTTAGTGTGTTGTTGGGGAACGATAGGTCTTGGGTTCGAGCCCTTTAAGGGGTGTTTTATTTATTTTTTTAAGAAGGAGAACAGACAGAGATATAGGTTAGATAAAAATTATTTAAGGGTTATAACAGAAAAGAAGCTGCAGTGTATTGGTTGGAGACGTTTGGTTTAATCGAGAGGATGCGGGTTCGAGCCCGGCCATGGGCATTATTTTTAGGCCAATTCTTTGAGGTAGTATTACTATTACCATTATTATTATTATTATTATTATTATTATTATTATTATTATTATTATTATTATTATTATTATTATTATTATTATTATTATTATTATTATTATTATTATTATTATTATTATTATTATTATTATATTCATTAAAATGAGCATTAGGATTATTATTGCTATTATTATTTTTAATATTATTATTAGTATTATCCTTAAAATTATCATTATTAACACATAACATTTCTATCATTTTATTATTAGTATTATCATTATTATAAAAAGGTATTATCATTTTTATTATTGTCATTACTATTATTATTTTTTAGTATTAATATAATTATCATTTTTAACAAACAAATGTTATCTATATAAAAACATATTACAAGTCAACTAATATTACATACTCATATATTTTTAACTAATATATTACCATATATATATATATATTGATAAAACTTTAATTAAATTAGATATCATATATTTATCATAAGAATAATTATATTTAAAAATACTAATTTAAATAAATTATAAAATATAAGTAAACTTAGATGATTAAATGGGATATGTGTTAATATATATGCAACTGATATAGGCTCGTGAATTCGAGGTCAACCCTACATTGTTCAATATTGTCATATGTATTTTTACTACAAAATACATTAGGTGAGTTTCATTTGCCTTTTTACCCTTTATATTTTTGGGCTGAGAATACATGCGCAATTTTTATAAATGTTTTACGAAATAGACACAAGTAATCGAAACTACATTATATGGTTGAATTATCGAAATCGAATATGCCCCTTTTTATTAAGTCTGGTAATCTAAGAATTAGGGAACAGACACCCTAATTGACGCGAATTCTAAAGATAGATTTATCGGGCCCAACAAGCCCCATCCAAAGTACCGGATGCTTTAGTACTTCGAAATTTATATCATGTCCAAAGGAGGATCCCGGAATGATGGGGATATTCTTATATGCATATTGTGAATGTCGGTTACCAGGTGTTCAATCTATATGAATGATATTTTTGTCTCTATGCATGGGACGTATGTTTATGAGAAATGGAAATATGAAATCTTGTGGTCTATTAAAATTATGAAATGATTATTTATGTTAAACTAATGAACTCACCAACCGTTTTGATTGACACTTTAAAGCATGTTTATTCTCAGGTACGAAAGAAGTCTGCCTCTGTGCATTTGCTCATTTTAGAAACATTACTTGGAGTCATTCATGGCATATTTCAAAAGACGTTGCATTCGAGTCGTCGATTTCATCAAGATTATTATTAAGTCAATTATAGTTGGATCTATTCTGAAATGGTATGCATGCCGTCAACTTTCAATGTAATGAAAGATTGTCTTTTCAAAAACGAATGTAATGTTTGTAAAATGTATCATATAGAGTTCAAGTACATTGCGATGTAATCAACTGTTGTGAATCATTTATAATCGATATGGACTTCGTCCGGATAGATTAGGACGGGTTTCTACACCTCTAATCTGAATCACTGGTTTCTTCTTCTTCGGACTTGGTTCGTTTTCCTAATTTTCTAGGAATATATGGTGTTCCTCTAATACGAGTCGTCGTTTTCCACAATGGTTTAGAAAAACCTGGTGGTTTAGAGGTTCCTGGATCATTGTTACATTTTAGGAAATACAGATGTTGTCGATACATATAAAGTTCATCGGGGTTGAAATCGGGTTTCTCTATTTTTATACCTTTTCCCTTATTATTTTCTTTCGCTTTATTAAATTGGGTCGAGGTAATTTCTATAACATCATCAGAATCCTCATCGGGATCCGATTCATCGGAAAATTGGTAATCTTCCCAATATTTTGCTTCCTCGGCAGAAACACCATTGACTATTATTAACTTTGGTCCGTTGGTTGAGGATTTTCTTTTATTTAATCGATTTACTATAGGTATCAATATTTCTTCCTCTAGAACCTCTTCTTCTTCTTCTTCTGGTTCCTCCTCTTCTGGTTCCTCTTTTTCCGGTTCCTCCTCTTCCGGTTCCTCCTCTTCCGGTTCCTCTTCGGGAATTTGTAAATCTTCCCAAAATATATTCGACTCTTTATTATTATTAGGTGAATCAATGGGATTTGTACTAGAGGTATACATCTATCACACAATATCAAACACATTAAGAGATTAATATATCACATAATATTTACATGTTAATAATATATAGTTTCCAACAATAAAAATGTTAAGCAATCGTTTTTGAAAAAAAACACGGTCGAAGTCCAGACTCACTAATGCATCCTAACAAACTCGGTAAGACACACTAATGCAATTTTCTGGTTCTCTAAGACCAACGCTCTGATATCAACTGAAATGTCCCGTTCATATTGATTATAAACGTTCCATATTAATTGATTTCGTCGCGAGGTTTTGACCTCTATATGAGACGTTTTTCAAAGACTGCATTCATTTTTAAAACAACCATAACCTTTATTTTATCTATAAAGGTTTAGAAAACATTACGTAGATTATCAAATAATGATAATCTAAAATATACCGTTTACACACGACCATTACATAATTGTTTACAATAAGAATATGTTACATCAAAAATAAGTTTTTTGAATGCAGTTTTTACATAATATCATACAAGCATGGACTCCAAATCTTGTCCTTATTTTAGTATGCAACAGCGGAAGCTCTTAATAATTACCTGAGAATAAACATGCTTAAAACGTCAACAAAAATGTTGGTGAGTTATAGGTTTAACCTATATATTATCAAATCATAATAATAGATCACAAGATTTCATATTTCAATATACATCCCATACATAGAGATAAAATTCATTCATATGGTGAACACCTGGTAACCGATATTAACAAGATGCATATAAGAATATCCCCTATCATTCTGGGAAATCCTTCAGACATGATAAAAACGAATTCGAAGTACTAAAGCATCCGGTACTTTGGATGGGGTTCGTTAGGCCCAATAGATCTATCTTTAGGATTCGCGTCAATTAGTAGATCGGTATACTAATTCTTAGGCTACCAAGCAAAAGGGGCATATTCGGCTTCGATCATTCACCCATATAATGTAGTTTCATTTACTTGTGTCTATTTCGTAAAACATTTATAAAACTGCATGTATTCTCATCCCAAAATATTAGATTTTAAAAGTGGGGCTATAACTCACTTTCACAGATTTTTACTTCGTCGGGAGTAAGACTTGGCCACTGGTCAATTCACGAACCTATAACAAATATATACATATATATATCAAAGTATGTTCAAAATATATTTACAATATTTTTAATACATTTTGATGTTTTAAGTTTATTAAGTCAGCTGTCCTCGTTAGTAACCTACAACTAGTTGTCCATAGTTAGATGTACAGAAATAAATTGATATATATATTATCTTGAATCAATCCACGACCCAGTGTATACACTTCTCAGGCTAGATCACAACTCAAAGTATATATATTCTTGGAATCAACCTCAACCCTGTATAGCTAACTCCAACATTACTACATATAGAGTGTCTATGGTTGTTCCAAATAATATATATACATGGGTCGATATGATATGTCAAAACATTTGCATACGTTTCTATGGTATCCTAAGATTACATAAGATATTAGAATACATGTATAATACAATATAAGTTAGCTAGGATATGATTAATATAGATTTGTTACCAATTTTCACGTAGCTACAACAAGAAAAATTATCCAATCTTGTTTTACCCATAACTTCTTCGTTTTAAATTCGTTTTGAGTGAATCAAGTTGCTATGGTTTCATATTGAACTCTATTTTATGAATCTAAACATAAAAGTATAGGTTTATAGTCGGAAATATAAGTTACAAGTTGTTTTTGTAAGAGGTAGTCATTTCAGTCGAAAGAACGACGTCTTGATGACCATTTTGAAAAACATACTTTCAGTTTGAGTTTAACCATGATTTTTGGATATAGTTTCATGTTCATAAGAAAACTCATTTTCCCAGAAGAACAACTTTTAAATCAAATTTTATCATAGTTTTTAATTATCAAACCCAAAACAGCCCGCGGTGTTACTACGACGGCGTATATCCGGTTTTACGGTGTTTTTCGTGTTTCCAGGTTTTAAATCATTAAGTTAGTATATCATAAAGATATAGAACATGTGTTTAGTTGATTTTAAAAGTCAAGTTAGAAGGATTAACTTTTGTTTGTAAACAAGTTTAGAATTAACTAAACTATGTTCTAGTGATTACATTTTCAAATTTTCGAATAAGATAGTTTTATATGTATGAATCGAATGATGTTATGAATATCATTACTACCTCAAGTTTAGTAGGTAAACCTACTGGAAGTGACAAGAAATGATCTAGCTTCAAAGGATCTTGGATGGATTGAAAGTTCTTGAAGTAGAATCATGACACGAAAACAAGTTCAAGTAAGATTATCACTCGAATTAAGATAGTTATAGTTATAGGAATTGAATCAAATTTTGTATATGAGTATTACCTTAATTTAGAATGATATCTTACTGTAAATAACAAGGATTTCTTGAGGTTGGATGATCACTTTACAAGATTGGAAGTGAGCTAGTAAACTTGGAAGTATTCTTGATTTTATGAAACTAGAACTTGTAAAATTTATGAAGAACACTTAGAACTTAAAGATGGAACTTGAGAGAGATCAATTAGATGAAGAAAATTGAAGAATGAAAGTGTTTGTAGGTGTTTTTGGTCGTTGGTATATGGATTAGATATAAAGGATATGTAATTTTGTTTTCATGTAAATAAGTCATGAATGATTACTAATATTTTTATAATTTTATGAGATATTTCATGCTAGTTGCCAAATGATGGTTCCCACATGTGTTAGGTGACTCACATGGGCTGTTAAAAACTGATCATTGGAGTGTATATACCAATAGTACATACATCTATAAGATGTGTATTGTACGAGTACGAATACGGGTGCATACGAGTAGAATTGTTGATGAAACTGAACGAGGATATAATTGAAAGCATTTTTGTTAAGTAGAAGTATTTTGATAAGTGTCTTGAAGTCATTCAAAAGTGTATGAATACATATTAAAACACTATATGTATATACATTTTAAATGAGTCGTTACATGTAAATGTTGTTTTGAAACCTTTAGGTTAACGATCTTGTTAAATGTTGTTAACCCATTGTTTATTATATCTAAAGAGATGTTAAATTATTACATTATCATGATATTATGATATATTAATATATCTTAGTATGATATATATACAGATAAATATTGTTACAACGATAATCGTTACATATATGTCTCGTTTCGAAATCATTAAGTTAGTAGTCTTGTTTTTACGTATGTAGTTCATTGTTAATACACTTAATGACATGTTTACTTATCATTTATCATGATTAAACATAGTGTATCAATATCTTAATATAATTCATATGTATTTAGTAAGACGTTGTATTAACGATAATCATTATATATATCGTTTCGAGTTTCTTAATTCAATAAACTCAATTTTATGTATATAACTCATTGTTAAAATACCTAATGAGATACTTACTTATCATAATATCATGTTAACTATATATATAATCATATATATGTCATCATATAGTTTTTACAAGTTTTAACGTTAGTGAATCACCGGTCAAATTGGGTGGTCAATTGTCTATATGAAACCTATTTCAATTAATCAAGTTTTAACAAGTTTGATTGCTTAACATGATGGAAACACTTAATCATGTAAATAATAATTTTATTTAATATATATAAACATGGAAAAGTTCAGGTCACTACAGAGCCAACACAAGACCATGAACCCACAGAAACTATCCCACCAAACCATGAGACTACTGAAACCTCCCCGAACAATGAACATCAAACCCTTGAGAAACAAAATGACACAAATTCTGATGAAACCACCCAACGATATGTCCTACCTCAAAAAGTCGATAGAGGTGTCCCACCTAAACGATACTCACCAGAAAAAGAAGTGCTAAGATCCAGATATCTTATGGCTAATATAGCACAGGGAAATCTGTCAAAAGAAGCTCATAAATTTAACTCTGCAATCTTCTCTGAAAAAATTCCAACCTCCGTTGAACAAGCTCTAAAATCAACAAACTGGAAAAAAAAGCAATGTAGGTTGAAATGAAAGCTTTGAGTGATAATAACACGTGGGAAAAATGTGTCATGCCTCAAGAAAAGAAACAAGTGGGATGTCGATGGGTGTTTACGATAAAATATAAACCAGATGGAACTATTGAAAGATACAAAGCCCGACTGGTTGCAAAAGTAAAGGTATTTCGTATGCCCGAGAGACATATTATATTAATGTGGCTAATGTGTTATGATCCAAGTCGGGTCATACCCAATAAAAAACTTACCGACACCTTATTCGTATTTGATCTTAACGATTGGATCATTGATCAAATACGCGACACTTGAATTTTAAGAAAAATGGTTTTCTGAAAGATTACTTGAAGTGTATATATAAATTATGGAATAATTTATATAACAAGGGTTTAAATTATTTATGGGTTAAATAATTGATTTTGTTATGCTACATTTTATAAAGGTTGGTTTTATAAAAATAAATGTACATAACAAATATATAAATATGGAAGTATTATGAAGAGTTTTATAAAATCTAATTACTTTTATAAAACTTATTTTATAATACTTGAAAGACAAAGTGACCTTGGAGTTGCAGGTTCACATGCTCTTGGCTTGGAATCTTTCACCCATGCTTTCCCATATCCATATACTAGCATCTTGACTCTTGTGGGAAGACACACATGCAATTTACACTTCAAAAATTCTACAAAAACTCTCCTAAACTGCTGCTGGCTGCCGTGACCTTTAGGGGTGAGAAAGGGTTCTTTATTTTAGTTTTTGCAAGCTCATTCAAGTGTTAAATAAAATCCTAACTAAAAGTAAGGGTGTTGGTGCATAGTTTGGGGTATAACTACATGAGGTTTCATTGTTTTGGAGCTCCATTCATCATCATCTTCATCATCATCTATCAACAAGCTAGGAGAAGGTATATACTCTTTTCTTGCTTGTAGTTTGTAAGCATATTTCATCACTTGATCCTAATTGGGATTTTAACTTTAATTGGTTAAAGATTAACAAGTTAATAAATGGTTATCTACATGCTTCCGCTTTGAATGATTCTTAAAAGGTTTTAAGTATTATGAAACTTGTTAAATCCCAACAATGGTATCTAGAGTCAAAGTTGATGGAATATGCTTCGGGATGATTTATTATACCAACTATATTTTGCATTTTATGTACATGCATGAAAGGAAAATGCAAAAATTAATGGGTTTGGGTGGGTATGTTATTTAGGCCGAATTGTTTGAGTCCCAAAATGGGTTTTGGGCTCTTCCATTTTGGTCATATTTGTTGTATGTAGAAGTTCACAATCAAGCTTTGACCTTTTGTTTGAATGGTTGCATGTTTGGATGATTATTAATAATTCATTTGGTATGTAATATTAATTCATTCATGTGGTTGTAATATTCATTCAATTTGGTTTGTAATTTTATTATTTTGGTTATGTAATTTATTTTATATTTGATATGTAAAATAGATTAGGTTGTATTTTCATTTTTTAGAAAAATGTATTAGGATATATTTTTTGTAAAAATGAAGATGCAAGATGAAGACAAGGAAGATGCAAGATTAAGTGGGAGATTTGAAATCTCCTACTTTGTGTTATAACCCTTTACCGGTGGCATTTGTTTTCGGCTAAACAAATGTTCACCAAATTGGCTTGATTGTGAACATATTTGTTTTGCATGCATGGTTGTAGATTGTATGTTTGTATGCTACAAGTTAATCACACAAGTTAACAACAAACAAAATGGCAATTTAATTGGTTAAATTAAACATTATTAACGACATGCAAAACGTCAATTTAAATGGTTAAATTAAAAACGACTAAAAGGACATTAATAAACGGTTATTAACAACATGATAAGGATCATATATATATATAATGGTTTATATCAAGTAATTGGCTAAAATTACAAGACTTGAAAATGGATTTCAAATGAACCATACACTAAATGCATGTTGGTGTATGGCATGAAAGTTTTCTCAAACTAGAATTAATGAAAACTTAAAATCCCTTATTATCAAGGCAAACAAGTTAAACGCCATCCTTTTGTGTGACACTTGAAAATATTAGGGAACTCATAATGGGATAAAGGTCACCTAACCATTACGAGCAAACTAATATGATTGAGGTAAATTTCGCACACTTGTGGGATAAAGGTCACCTAACCACTTGTATGTTAAAATTACACGTTTACACAAGTAGGACAACTTGATTTGGGAATCATGAACTTAGGGTCACCGAAGCATGAGGAACAAATAGGCGTTGATGGGATAAATATGCCATGAAAAAGGATTGCATGATCCCATAACTTAGAAGTTGCAAAAAGATTGCAATTGTCATATAATGACTACCTAGCTAAATCAAATGACGGGATAAAGGCCACCTAACCGAAATTTGGCTTACCGTTGGATTCTAAAATTTAATAAATATCAATTGGATTTAAAGGGTACTGATTGTTAAATTAAAATTAATACTTAAACGACTTTGTTAAATTTTGTAGATGGTCGCCAATAACAACAATATTCCCAACACACCAATAAACTTTAACAACCTATCGTTGAGGTCAATCCTCGAAAAGGAAAAACTCAACCATACGAACTTCATGGATTGGTTCCGCAATCTAAGAATTGTCCTCAAACTAGAGGACAGGGCGTATGTGTTGGAAGACCCCATTCCCGATCAACCGGACGAGGATGATACGGAAGGCATGGCTTATTGGGAGAAATATTGCACCGAGTCGTTGCAAGTTTCTTGCCTCATGCTTGGGACTATGATACCCGAACTCCAAAAGGATTTTGAGCATCATAGTGCATATGACATGATCACACAGTTGAAGGAGATGTTCCTTCAACAAGCTCGTGTCGAGCGCTTTGAAACGGTCCGAGCGCTTCATGCATGTCGGATGGACGACTCCCAATCTGTTTCACCTTATGTCCTTAAGATGAAAAGCCTAATTGATCGAGCAAACCGTCTAAACTGCAATGTGTCTAATGAATTAGCCACGGACCTTATCCTTAATTTCTTGTCAAAGAGGTTTGACACATTTGTAATGAATTACAACATGAATGGATGGGATAAGAGCATTGGCAAATTACATGCCATGCTTAAGATGGCAGAAGCAAGTATGGGTAAAAGGGCTTCACCCGTGTTTACGATCAATGAAGGCGGGTCCAAAAACAATAACACTTCTAAGCCGAAGGTGGGTAAGAGGAAAGGACCCACCTACCAAGGCAAGGGCAAGGGAAAGGGGACGATGGTAACCCCAACCAACAACAACAAGAAGCAAAAGGTTGCCGGAAAAGCTAACCCCAAGGAAGATCCGTGCATTGGTTGCGGTAAAATGGGTCACTGGAAACGCAACTGCCCGGTCTACCTAAAGGAGTTGAAAGAACAGAGGGATGCAGGGCAAACCTCAGGTAATGTATATATGGTATACATTGAGCTTAGTATTACTTCTTCTAATACATGGGTATTAGACACAGGATGTGGAACTCATATTTGCAATTCTTTGCAGGGGTTCAAAAGAAGTGATCAAGATGCGGGAACAACAAGTCTCTTCATGGGAAATGGAGCAAGGGTGCAAGTGAAAGCTCATGGAGACTTTGTTTTAAAGCTTCCAAGTGGTTTGGAGCTTATTTTGAAAAATGTTTTGTATGCACCCGATTTATCACGAAACATTATTTCTGTATCCCGTTTGAAACAATATGGTTTTAATCTTAATTTCATTAATGATGAAATCCATGTTTCTTTAGATAATGTGTTCTATTTCAAGGCTTCGCCTTCGAATGGTATTTAAGAATTGGTTCATGATGACACATCATACAATAGCTCAATGTTCCATGCAAACACCAAGAAACTCAAAAGGGATTTGAGTGATTCCTACTTATGGCATTGCCGCCTTGGTCACATAAACAAGAATCAAATGCATACACTTCAAAAGAATGGACTTTTGAAATCAAATGAACTAGACTCGTTTGATGTATGTGAATCTTGTTTACAAGGCAAAATGACTAAAGCACCTTTCAAAGGGACATATGAAAGGGCAAAAGACTTATTGGGATTAATACATTCGGATGTATGTGGACCCTTTAAGCCCATAGCTAGGAATGGTGAAAGATACTTCATTACTTTCATTGATGACTTCAGTCATTTCGGATATGTCTACTTGTTAAGACATAAGGAAGAAACTTTTGAAGCATTCAAAGAGTATCAAAACGAAGTACAAAATCAACTCAATAAGACAATCAAGGTACTTCGTACCGATAGAGGAGGTGAATACCTAAGCGAAGCTTTCCAAGATCATCTTAGAAGTTGTGGGATTATCTCGCAACTCACTCCTCCTGGAACACCCCAACTTAATGGAGTTTCCGAAAGGAGGAACCGAACCCTAATGGATATGGTTCGATCTATGATGGCTAGAAGCTCGTTGCCTCTATCATTTTGGGATTATTGTCTATACTCCGCGGCCCGTATTTTAAATATGGCCCCAACCAAGAAAGTGGAACGAACTCCTCATGAGATGTGGTTTGGAAAACCTCCATCTCTATCATACTTAGAGGTATGGGGATGTGAAGCTTATCCTAAGCGTTACGTCCCTAATAAGTTGAATGCTCGATCCACGAAGTGTATCTTCATAGGATATCCCAAGGATGATATGGGATACTATTTCTATGATCCCACCGAGCAAAATGTATTTGTTGCTCGAAAGGCTGAGTTCCTTGAAACTAAGTTCCTAATGGAAGGAAATAGTGAGAGGAAGATAGATCTTGAAGAGGTTCAAGATCAAGTAGCTGATACACAATTGGTTAACACTAGCACTCAACATGAAAATGTTGAGAATGATCAAATGGATGATCAAAGTATACAAGACGTTCGCAGGTCTGGTAGGATTAGTAATCCTCCTGAGAGATATGGGTTTCTCATGGATGGTTGCTATGTGGTTGATTTGGATGAACCAACAAACTACCAAGATGCCTTATCAAGGATTGATAAGGATAAATGGCAGAAAGCCATAAACGCTGAGATGCAATCCATGTATGACAACCAAGTTTGGGAACTTGTTGAACAACCTACTGGCTCAAGGCTAGTTGATTGTAAATGGCTTTTCAAAATGAAAACCGACATACATGGAAACTTGGATACATATAAAGCTAGACTTGTAGCAAAAGGTTTCACTCAAACTCAAGGGGTTGACTATGATGAAACTTTTTCGCCTGTGGCAATGCTAAAGTCTATTAGGATATTACTTTCCATTGTTGCTTATTATGATTATTAAATATGGCAAATGGATGTCAAGACCGCTTTCCTAAATGGACATCTTGAGGAAGATGTCTATATGGTTCAACCTGAAGGTTTTGTTGATCCGAAATATCCTAAAAAGGTATGCAAGTTAAAGAAGTCAATCTACGGATTGAAACAAGCATCTAGAATGTGGAATCATCGTTTTAATGAGGAAGCCGAGAAATTTGGCTTCATTAAAAATGGTGATGAAGCTTGTGTATACAAGAAGGCTAGTGGAAGCACTATCATGTTCCTTGTACTATATGTGGATGATATATTGTTATTTGGAAATGATATTCCGGAAATGCAAGGTGTTAAAACTTGGTTAAGTAAATGCTTCTCCATTAAGGATCTTGGAGAAGCACAATACGTTTTGGGGATTGGGATCTACAGGGATAGATCCAAGAAACTGATAGGTTTGAATCAAAGTGCATACATTGAAAAGATCTTGAAAAGGTTCAAGATGGACAACTCTAAGAAAGGTTTGGTACCTATTCAAAGAGGAATGCCTCTCAGTTCATCTCAGTGTCCTACCACGAAAGATGAACAAGAGAGAATGAAGAAAGTCCCATATGCGTCTGCCATTGGGTCAATCATGTATGCAATGATATGCACTAGACCGGATGTGTCATGCGCTCTTAGCCTGACAAGTAGATACCAGAATAACCCAGGAAACAGTCATTGGATTGCTGTTAAAAGTATATTGAAATACCTTAGGAGGACTAAGGATATGTTTCTAATATATGGGTCTGGTGAGGAGGAACTCGCTGTAAAAGGTACGTGGATGCGAGTTTCCAAACTGATCGAGATGATTCTCGATCACAATCCGGTTATGTCTTCACGTTAAATGGAGGTGCGGTCTCTTGGAAGAGTTCAAAACAGGATGTTGTTGCTTTATCCACTACAGAGTCGGAGTATATCGCCGCATCATTGGCAGCTCAGGAAGCTGCATGGATGAAGAAATTCATCGACGACTTAGGAGTAGTCCCTTCCATTCAGGACCCTCTTGAGATCTTTTGTGACAACGAAGGTGCGATTGCTCAAATTAAGGAACCTCGTGCTCACCAAAAGACCCATAACATTGAGCAGAGATTCAACTACATAAGGGATGAAGTTGAAAAGGGAAAGATATGTATTCGCAAAGTGCACACAGATCTTAATATAGCGGATCCTCTCACGAAGCTCTTACATGGAGCGAAACATACTGGACATGTTTGTGTATTAGGGCTTCGATATTCTATTGATTGGTCATGATCTGTTTTAAGTATTGTAACGGAACGAAATCGTTCAAACTCATTAATATAATTATGGTATTAATTATTTTAAGTTATGTTCCTATTTTGCATATTTTATCCATGAATAAGTAATTATTCTAAATTCTGTGGTCGATCACATTTGTGGGAACAAGTGTGAGGTTTAGACTATTATGAACTTGGATTGGTATACATTCACGGACTGAATGTGGGGCAAGGTTGCTACCAAGGTTCATAGATATTTGTGGGATGCAAATATTGGAAGACCCGCCCTCAAGATTCACTAAATGGAACCTTTGTGGTTGATCACATGTAATCTTGAGTAAAGGCGAATATCATTGTATCCTCTGACCTGAGATACATATTGTGTTCGGATATTTGCCAAGCATTGTGCCTTGATTCTTTCCTTCGTTATTCTGAAATATGGTAGTTCACAAGGAAGAGCTCAGGCATAGTGCAAGGTATATATTTAGGACGTATGTAGTCAAGATGGAATTTGTCCCTCTTATTCGTTGAGAGTCAGATGTCTAAGGCCTGATAAAGTTAAATCTAAAAGAGAGTGATCACTCTGTATCTCTTGGAATTAACATGACATCTAGGACGAAAGGATATAATGAAAAGATTCACCTATTCATATTCGAGATGGGAACTCGAAAAGGATGATGTTATTGAATGGCACAAAGTCATAACATATTGGGGGTGATGGACGGTCGTTAGGTGGTATCCATCACTTGCATTAATTTCTTATGTTTCTCGTGCAAGTGGGAGATTGAAGGTATTTCGTATGCCCGAGAGACATATTAAATTAATGTGGCTAATGTGTTATGATCCAAGTCGGGTCATACCCAATAACAAACTTACCGACACCTTATTCGTATTTGATCCTAACGATTGGATCATTGATCAAATACGCGACACTTGAATTTTAAGAAAAATGGTTTTCTGAAAGATTACTTGAAGTGTATATATAAATTATGGAATAATTTATATAACAAGAGTTTAAATTATTTATGGGTTAAATAATTGATTTTGTTATGCTACATTTTATAAAGTTTGATTTTATAAAAATAAATGTACATAACAAATATATAAATATGGAAGTATTATGAAGAGTTTTATAAAATCTAATTACTTTTATAAAACTTATTTTATAATACTTGAAAGAGAAAGTGGCCTTGGAGTTGCAAGTTCACATGCTCTTGGCTTGGAATCTTTCACCCATGCTTTCCCATATCCATATACTAGCATCTTGACTCTTGTGGGAAGACACAAATGCAATTTACACTTCAAAAATTCTGCAAAAACTCTCCTAAACTGCTGCTGGCTGCCGTGACCTTTAGGGGTGAGAAAGGGTTCTTTATTTTGGTTTTTGCAAGCTCATTCAAGTGTTAAACAAAATCCTAACTAAAAGCAAGGGTGTTGGTGCATAGTTTGGGGTATAACTACTTGAGGTTTCATTGTTTTGGAGCTCCATTCATCATCATCTTCATCATCATCTATCAACAAGCTAGGAGAAGGTATATACTCTTTTCTTGTTTGTAGTTTGTAAGCATATTTCATCACTTGATCCTAATTGGGATTTTAACTTTAATTGGTTAAAGATTAACAAGTTAATAAATGGTTATCTACATGCTTCCGCTTTGAATGATTCTTAAAAGGTTTTAAGTATTATGAAACTTGTTAAATCCCAACAAAAAGGGTACACCTCAGACATACGGGATTGATTACTCCGAAACCTTCTCACAAGTTGCAAAGATTGATACCATCAGAGTTCTCTTCTCTATCACTGCAAATGAAGATTGTCCACTTCATTAATTTGATGTGAAGAATGCCTTTCTCCATGGCGAATTAAACGAAGAAGTTTATATGGAAGCACCACCGGGATTTACCGGCAACTTTAAAAACAGGGAAGTTTGTCGACTTAAAAAGGCTTTATATGGGCTAAAACAATCGCCACGTGCTTGGTTTGGGAGATTTACTTTATTCATGAAAAAATACGATTTCAAACAAAGTAACTCTAATCATACTCTATTTTTTAAACGAAGAGGAAATTTAATTACATGCTTAATCATTTATGTTGATGATATGATAATAACAGGAAATGATAAAGAGGAAATTTCTAACTTAAAAATGAACTTATTTAAAGAATTTGAAATGAAAGACTCGGGCAGACTAAAATATTTTTGGGGATTGAGGTATTACGATCCCAACAGGGAATATTTATCTGTCAAAAGAAGTATGTTCTTGATTTTCTTGTAGAAACGGGTATGATTGATTGCAAACCAGCTGATACTCCAATGATTCCAAACCAAAAGCTATATATGGAAGATGAAGCTGATCTTGTTGATAAAGGGCAATACCAAAGGATGGTGGGAAAACTCATTTATCTTACTCACACTCGACCTGATATAGCACATGCAGTTGGAGTCGTGAGTCAATTTATGTATCAACCACAGGTTCACCATATGAAAACTGCAATAAGAATCATCATATATTTGAAGAAAACAGTGGATCATAGAGTTGTTTTTAAAAGACATGGACACCTAAAGACTCAAATATATACCGATGCAAGCTGGACTGGAGAAAAAGGGGATAGAAGATCTACATCCGGATTCTTCACACTTGTCGGGAGTAATTTAGTTGCATGGAGAAGTAAGAAACAAAAAAGTTGTCTCTCTTTCAAGTGTCGAATCAGAATTCAGAGGAATACCCAAAGGAGTAGTCGAGGCCTTATGGATCAAGAAGCTACTAACGAAGATTGGTTTTTCACCACAAAAAGCTATTCGGATCATGTACGACAATGAAGCAGCAATCGCTATTTCAGAAAACCCCGTTCAACATGACCGAGCAAAACATGTTGAAATCGATCAACACTTTATCCGAGAGAAGTTATATGGTGAAATCATTTCTCTTCCTTCAATTAGATCCGAAGATCAGCTAGCCGACATCCTCACCAAATCTGTCAATGGAAGACTCTTCAGCGAAGTTCTTGGCATGTTGAATATTGGAAACCCCACTATTCAACTTGAGGGGGAGTGTTAGAATACAGCAACAATACAAAGTTCCATTTTAGGTAACTTTGACTTTTGGGATCAGAAGTCAAACTTCATCATTTCCCTTTATAGTTCATCACAAGACTGCATAAGTACAAGCATTCAACGGCTAAAAGTGCAGGCTACAAATAACATATTTCCTTTTTATCAAAGTGGTTCCAAAAAGCAACATTTACCGCTTTCTAAAACACATTAATGCTCCGTAACAATTGTCTTAACGGCCGTTGTTAAAAAAATCCATAAGTTTATCACGGGTTTTATCACTTTTGGAAATTGGTTTCATTCTGATACATATATACGGAGTACAAAATATATCATTATAAGTAACGTACACCTCCCAATATTAATTTATCTATCTATCTATTATGACATGTAATAATACAACATTAATTCTGTGTGAGGCACTACGCACTTCATATGATGTACATAATAATACGAGTAATAACATAGGATGACTTCTCCTTTAATTGTCAGTACAACCTAACATACGTCCCTTATTTATACTTTTTACCTCAAATTCGACCACTTTGTGGATCGTGCAGGGTTAAACTTCTGTATTTGATGTTTGATTGTAAACATATACGAAGTATATTTTCTTTACTTGTTACTTGTGATTAAATGAAACGATCAAATCAATCATAAAATCTTTGCCACTCCAAAAAGAAAAATACTACATAATTCCTCTAACTTATAAATTCAAATAAAAACACTGAAATATTTATGCATTATTATCATTCCAAATGAGTGGTTGAGTGCTTGGGAATCTCCAAAGGAGACCCAGGTTCGATCCCCACCAACCTCATTTTGGGGCTTGCCTTTAAAAGAAAAATGGAACTCATAACCCTTATTTATAGCGGCCAGGTGACTGTCGCCTGATTGTCTGGCGTCCGACTGACTCACATTGTTTTGAGTAGTCAACACTGACAAGTTTTACGACCTATGCGACAGACTGTGTTTGTCAACTACAGTCAAGTCAATTTAACTTCAAATCGAACCTTAATGATCTCGCTATCGAAACAATTAACAATTAAATCTAATCATTCTTATCCAAACATCAAGATAACGTAAACATAAACAAATATCTAAAAGTTCATAACGAGTTTATTACATGTTATTCGAAACTAAACAACCGAATTAAACATATGTATAAACTAGAACTAGAGATTTACATATCATGTAAAAAAATAATGTTGACTACAAGTTAATTAAAGTGAGTTCTGTTGGGTTTGAAGATGTTAAACGAAGGAAAACATAAAGCAGTTTCTGGACCTGCAGATCTCAAGGATCGCGAGAAAGAGCTCGCAAAACGCGAGCCTGGTGTTTTGTTGATAGTTCAATCTTGTCACATTTGTCGCGTTTGAATGCTAAATTTCGAGTTTGTTTGGTCTCGCGAAATGCGATGTGTAGCTTGCGAAATGTGAAATTGTTCGTGTTCAGCAAGTTTTCGGTTTTAGGAAAGGATTCGTATTTTACTCTATAAACTGTAACTCTGTTCTCATAGTATATGTAAGCACCTACGAAAAATTAATAAGAAAACTCTCCCTAATTGGCTGCGGATTAAACGATTGGATATAACCACGTTAAATTCCTTTGTTCTTTATATTTCTTGCACTTTATTGTATCGTTATCTTTGCGTGTTCTTGTTAATTTGTTGATCGGTGGGTGATAACTAGGGTTATTCTTTTCTTGTTTAGGGCTTACTAAATCTCCTAACAAGTGGTATCAGAGCTTAGGTTCGGTTTGTACTAGTACAATGGCAAATAATAACACAATTAAGATACATAAGTTTGATGGGTCAGATTTCGGCTTCTGGAAGATACAAATCGAAGACGTACATTATCAGAAGGGTTTATATCAGCCAATCACTGGTATTAAATCGGAAGATATGAAGCCGTAGGAATTAGATATATTGGATAGAAAGGGGCTTGGTGTAGTCTGGCTTTCTCTGGCCTAGAATGTCAGTTGACAATGAATATTGTCTATTATATGTGGCATGTGATTTTAGTCTTACTAATGTAATATGTAGTTTACTTATTATTGTATTAGTTAGTTTAACCGTGGTAAATGTATTTACCACCCTTGTAACTAAAAGTAGGTTGCTAGTAAAAAAGCAACCTCCCCACACTCGTTGTAACTAGTTGAAGTTATTCCTAAATGTTGAACTAGTTGTTTTCTCTCTAACTTCTCTCTAACATCTCACTAGTTCTTCACATCTTCAAGTAAACTACCAAAACCCACAAAACACTTAACAGAATCGATCGGTAACTGTAACATCCTCATATCGGGCCTAGATTTAAGATGATCTTTTTGCCCTTAGGCATAACTATGTGGTTAATTATGCTTTAATTTTAATTAAATGTTTTGTATTATTTTATTATTTGGTTAAGACCAGTTTGTGACAAGGGTCACAGAACAGGTTCGTTTATTTAATTTGGACTCCATTAGGGCAGTCAAATTAAGTACGAAAGTTATCAGATAACTGGTAAATACCCGTGTGTGATGAGGTATGGGTTTTTAACCCTTTTAAGTGTATAGTACAGCTCATTTTCCCATTTCTTTTTCTTGAAACTTCTAAACATCCCGTACTCCCTCATCTTCAATCTCTAACCCTTGATTCCACCAAATCTTGTTGTTGATCTTTAATTTAGTTGGAAATCAGTGTCTTGTGATTTCTTGTGTTCTAACAAGGTAATAATCGTTCCGATTCGTGCTTGAATCTGTGGCAGAATAGGTTTTAAAGTTAGGTTTTTGTCAAAGTGAATTTTGATGTCAAAATTGGTCGATTTCGATGTTGTTTGAGTGTAAGATTTGTGGGTTTAAGTCCCAAAAGGTTTTGTGCAAAAGGCGTAACCATTTTCAGGGTAAAAAACGAGTCCAAAATTGAGATTTGATGAATTGGAAGTGAAAGCCGTCAGTTTCTGCTGTTGCTGCACGAAGAACACAACTGTATGGTTGCAGCTTGCAACTGTACCGGTATATTGTGCAACCATACAGGTGCATGTGCAACCGTACGGATGCAGTCGTTTTGGTGCAACCGGGCCATACGTCTGCAACTGTACGGATACCTGATGTAACCGTACAGATGGACTTGCAACCGTACGGATGCATGTGCAACCATACGGACATAGATCAGTGTTCTAATGTTGTGTAATTTTGCTATTTTCTAGCCGTTATGCTGCCTGCGTGACTTATGATAATCAGGATGTAAATTCTGAAAATGCGTAAGTGTTGAGTAGACTTTTTAGCTGCGCTTTTGATACTGATTTGCTGTATTATTCTGTTTTGTGCTAACAGACAGAAACTAACTTGATTTGCCTTATGTTCAGGTGTTAAGGATAAGGAAGCCGCTCAGTGATAGATTATCTGAGCTAGTTGCTGGTATTCGGTGAGTGGGTCTATCTCTGGATAGAGTATTAGGTAGCTGACACGCTACTTGTTCAGACTCTTTATTATTATGTTTATATTCTATATGAATACCATGTGTAGTTAGATGTTACCATGCTAGTTAGGACGATTGCAGGACTGATTATCTGTGATCTTATGTGCGCACTGTTAATTGGACACCAACCGAGGTGGCAAGATTGGGAACCCACCGAGGCGGCAAGGTAGGGTTTGTGTGAGGTCGACCGTGGTAGCCTGGTCAGGTCATGATGTTACTGATTGTTCAGTATAGCATAGAATGACGCATGTGTTGTCGTCTGGACGGTTATGCAGTAGATTCAGTAAAGCGAACTATCGGTAGACTGTAGCCGGATCAGCTAAGTCGTGTGCTCGTACAAGCCGCCGATCCTCATATTGTCAGTTGTTGTTATATGCTAGTTCAGGATGTTAGCATATCTGTGACCTTTGCATGTTCAGTTGCTTATGCTTGGTCTGTTAGATAGTACCCATTTACTTAGCAGTTGTGCTAATTCCTCCATATTTCCACCCATTGCAGGTTTAAGTACTGCTGCTTAAGATGGTGTTGCGGACGGGATAGAAGACATGTTTGACTATAAGCCTAACTCTGATGTTTTCTGATTTTGAAATATTTTTATGTAACACCGTCGTTTTGGAATGTTGTGATGAATGTTAAACAAGTTGATTTGTTAACTATAATTTGTAAACGTTAACTAAGGTTGATTTGGTAATTAAGTATTTACTTTCGCTGTGTTTAAAAAAAATTCTGGGTGTTACAGTAACCTTAGGGACTAACAATTGGTATCAGAGCAGATCTAAGCTCTTTGCATAGAAGATCCGTTGATTGGAGGTCTCCATCGCGTTTTTGAAGTGTTTGTGCTCTCTACATCGGTTTAGGTACCTTGCAAAACTCAACTCCCTGTTTTTGTTTGGTTTAAGTGCATATAACTTGTTGTATGTTAATCTAACCACTAAACTTGAAATCTTGTTAAAACATTGATACATACAAAAACACATGTACTGCATACATACAAATCGATATCGTTTATATCCTTGTGATCAATACTTTGAATCAGATTTCGTCATTATCAGTACATAACACAAAACAACAGTAGTATTCATTATTCAACGTCCACACACCTTTGTTCTTAACTGTGATAATAAAAAACGACATCGAACACGAAATTTCTTGTTAAAACACTTCAATTAACTTTTTGGATATAAAAAGATGTGTTTCTCTTCATAACAATCTGCCCGAAAACTTTTTTGGTGTGCTCAAAAACCTGTTGCTTGATACATGTATGTCCTAAAACCTCAAGAAACTGTTGTACGAAAACCTTGTTCTATGTAGTTTAAGTGCACGAAAACTTTACTCTAACTGATTTGGTTTGTCTCCAATTCCGATTTCAACTAAACTTTGATAAAAAAAAATACAATATTCAAAGGATCTTTGTGTTCCTAAAGATATTTGTGAAACCCCATGCTTCAACTCCCTAAGTTTCTCAAGCACAAACGTACAAGAAAAAGTAGTTAAGGTTTCTTAAATACTGTGTCAAAGTACCATATCCTAGGATTAAGGTTTATTAAAGTACATATCTCATGTGATTACCCGCAAGTTTGATAAGTCTAAGGGTTTTGTTTAATTGTAAAGTTATTCTTAGATATATTCCTGAAATACTTAATCTACCCGAGAACCTTCAACGAAAACAGTTGTACGAAAACATTGTACGAAAACTTGCTCACGAAAATCCTTGTCAAACCTTCTTGCTTGAAAACATGCTATCCACCTTGCTCGAAATTGTGTTTGCCTTCTGCTCGAAAACACTTGCAACCTGCTCGAAAATCTCTGATTAATATCCCTGCTCGAAAACGTCTTCCCTGATCGAAATCTTATTCACTGCTCGAAAAGTTAAATATGGTGTTTATGTTTTCTGCTATCTACTTTTGAGAAGGAGATCAAGGAAACAAGAAGTCCAAAACGTCTTGACTCTCTCTCTCTCTCTCTCTCTCTCTCTCTCTCTGTGTATTTTTGAACCGGATCCTATTTGAACCAAACTTGAACCCTGGAACATGAACCCCCTCTCCTACGAACCCTCTTTATTCTGTTGAACCTTCTCAACACTTGAACCCATCAGCCTCTTGAGCTTAAATCTGAACCAGTCCAAACCGTTTCAGAACCCCCAACTTTGATATAATTACTTTCAACCCCTGAAACAATTTAACCTTTCATTTCAGACACATTTTCAAGAAAAAAAATTAAATTTTTCTTTGGACTCAAAAGATAATTTTTATGCGAGATTTAAATTTTTACGAAAGAAAATTACCCGACCCCAAAAACCACCCGAAAACGCACGATTTTGAACAAAATTTGCCAGAAAATTTTGGAAAAAGTCAAACTTTTTCCTCAACTCCTCGGTCACATATTAGTTCATATCTCAAAATTTTACGACATAAATTTTTGTAACAATTTTTTGGAGGGAAATCCAAAACGTGCACTTAACAGCCACTTAACGGACACTTAACAGATTGTTAACGCAAACCAACGAAACCTCAGTTTCAAAATTGGATTCACGTGAATCATATTATGAGGGGGAGAAAAGTGATATTTCTGAAGTTTGTTTGTCGTTTCATGGTTTGGTCTTAAACCTCGTCTGTCCTAAGCCCCCTGTTGAACACCCGTCCTGTTAACATGGCAAATCGTGATGATCATGTGTCCTCTGATGTTGAGGAAGAGGTACAACTCTACACTGATATTACTCATTAATATTACAACTATGTGCATAATAATTATGTGTTTATATCTGATGTATTGCGAACTTTTCCTGAAACACCTCTTGATCAAAATGGTGCAATTGCATGTAACTCTGCATGTCATACCCCACTCCCACATGTCCAAATGAAACTGCCCATTAAATCTGAATATGTACCTTTTAATGATGAATGTGTGTTTCCTATACTACCTGATATATATGTAAACAACTTTGTCAAGATGAATAGAGATCTTAGATCATTTGCTAGTCAAATTAGCGAACTAAAAAATGAGAACTCTAGGTTGAAATCAGAATTGGAATTAAAAGTGTCAAATCATACTTATTTGAAAATAAAACAAGATCTAGCTGAGAAAGTAACTGAATTAAGAGAGCTAGAAAGTAGTGTGAAACTTCTACGGATAGAAAGGACAGATTTTAAACTGAGGAATGCAGTTCTCACGGAAAAAAGTTAACAACGCTGAAAAGGAACTTAAGAAGCTTAATGATTCTAAGATACTTTTCCTAAAGACTGTAGAACAGAAAACTAGAAAGCCTTTGAGTGACCTGGCCGAGAAGACTTCTGAATGCTCTAAGTTAGTTACAAAAAACTTAGACTTAAAAACCCAACTAAGTATATTTGAAGAAAAACTTTACAAAATTGACCAAGCAAAAGTAGTCTTAGATGGCCATATTTCTAAACAAGCTATGTTCATGAATCGACCCAAAAACTCCTACAAAAAACACTCGGGCCTCAAATACAGTCCAAGATCTCCAAAGTCGAACCTAGTTTGTATGATGCTAGATACATTAAGATAGGTTTTCCAGAAAGACTCACTTTTGCCAATGAAAGTGAGATTGAGGAGAGAATAGCCAATCGATCAACAAAAATGTAACGTGAGGTGTCATTAATTTATGACAAAATAAATGCAACTTACATGAGAAAAGATGGTTCATATTATAACACCCCTCTCGATTTATTTAATGATTTTGAAAGTTTGAATGCTCAAAATAGTCCTAAAAAGCGTACAATCTATTTACCAACCTTGGTTTTTTAGAAACATACATCATCAGTTTGGAGGACGAACTTGATGAAAACAAAAATCAAATATTTTGACAACGAACTCAAATTTTAAATGATCATTAAGGCTTTACAACAACAAATCTCTATCATTGAATCCCAAAACAACAAACTGGTCTCCAATGCTCATAAACTTGAAAATCAAATTGTAAATCAAGTTATTAATTTTTGTGAACTGATTTCAAAGAAAACTAAATCACGGGACTCAATTCCAAGATCCATGAATGACTCTACCAATTGTGAAGGTCTAGCACAAGAACTCAAAGACTTGTGTGATTCACTTTTGACCAAGTTTGATATTGTTGAACGTAGGTTAGAGTCATCTATGTCCAAATCACTAGATCACTTCTTAGAATCTCAATCCAAGATTCCCGAAGTTAAGTTAGAACCACAACCTGATAAAGAACCTATCTCTTTAGGAGCTCGGGATGCTGAGATTGACTTTACTCAATTTGTTGACAAGCTAGAACGAGAAAACATAGATCTACATATTAAATGTGAAACCTATAAGAAAATTCTAGCAACAATTGAGAAATTGCCTGAAGTTTCTGGTGTAGAATCTACCTACAACTTTAAGGATGGAGAAGTCTTAGTTTTAGTAGAAGTTCCATGTCTAGAAATTCAGGAGTTAAAAGTTCATGTGAATCTACTTAAGAAAGAGAATGCGACCTTGCATGATTAATGTGATTCCCTATAAAGTATGGACTTTGTGACCAAGATCGTATATTCTGAACCCAATAGATCCATTATTGGTAGGAATTCACTTTTGATTCTAAACCTGGTTCTTACAAGATTTGTCCTGGTACTGAGACCATACTGACCTCTACTGACACTCCAAAATCAAATGTGTCAGTTGGTTCCCGAGTTACTAAGTCTGAGTTGTCCAATGCTTCAACGTCTACTCCCAAGACTATGAAAAAGCAGGTGACTTTGGCCAATCCCAAACCCATAGTGTACCAATCCTCAATGTACTCGACTGCTTCACGTAAAACACCAAAGACCTTGGAGGTTCTAAAACTAAAAGACAATGGTCCTCTTAAGTCTACTCAGACACCGAGGAAATCCCCCATGAAACCAAAAGTTCACCTGGACACCTCACCCAAAAGGTCCTCTAAACCCAAACCAAAAGAACGAGGTTCTCCAAAGTCAACGGTGACTCCGAGAGCAACATCCTCGAAACCAAACAAACTTAAAGTTACCCAACCCAAACCAAAGGAATTTAATGTTGCCCTACCCGCAACATCTAAGTTCCCAAGCAAAAATATTTACTCCAGTTACCAGACCAAGATCAACCGTCCATTTCTGGAAACAACTTATGGGAAAAATGGGGAGATTACGGGGCTTCCCGATCAATATAGTTGGCTTCCACACAAACCCATGAAGTCATCCATAGTTCCGAGAAATACCCCGCACACCAAAATTGACCTTGTTTCTAAACACTCAAAGAATAATCTTTCTAAACAAGTGTCAAATAAGAACTGGACAACCAAACCATTTTCAACACCAAGATCCACTTCTTCTTCAAAATCAACTAAGTACTCTTCATCTGAGTTACTTAAACTTAAGCCAAGTTCCGTTTCTCTGGCTATGTCAAAAGATTTTCAATCATCCTTGATTCCACAAAATCAACTTTCTAAGGATACGCCGTGTATCAAACCCAAGTGGAATTCAATGTCCATAAGTCATATCGACAATGTCTATAAATGGTATTCAAATTTGACTTTCAAAAAATGATTTGAATTCAAAATGGTTCTTGAACACAATGGTTCAAGACCCGGACTCAACCCGCTGACACCTGACTGTCCATTCAGGCAAGTCCCTAACACAACCTCGGATGATCTCGATGTGTTGTTTGAACCTTTGTTCCTTCATCCTCTCCAAATCTCACGGTTACCCCGAAGCCAATTGCGCCCAAATCCATAACCATTGGTACATCTACTTTCGTATTTTTAGGCGAATCACCATCCGTTGAAAAAGACTCATGTGAGTTTCTTCTCCTGGATGAACTTGACAACTACATGTGTCTAGGGGGAGCAATGCATGTGCCTAGGGGGAGCAATGAACAAAGGTGGGAATGACAGTTATCAAAATTTGATACATCAAAAAAAATTTTAGGGGGAGAAGGAGGGAATGTTGGTTCCCATATAGATAATGATGGTTCCCATATTAGATCTGTATGGGACCCGCAATCCGAAAAGGTTTTCACCAAAACCTTATATGGTGTATGCACACATTTCAGTGTAAATGTCTTCCATTATTTCTCGTAAAAATATTTCAGTGGAAACGTCAACATTTTTTTAGGGGGATAAGGAGGGAATGATGGTTCCCATAATAGATCTGTATGGGAACCGCGCTTCAAAGAAGGATACCAAAAGAGGGAATGATGGTTCCCATAGAGATCTATATGGGAACCGCACTGGAAAGAAGGTTTTTTCCAAAACCTTAAATGGCCCGCGTCTCAACTGCCTTCCAATCTTTCTCATCAAAACCTATATTCTCTGAGAAATAAATTGTCAAAATATGTTTTAATTCTAAATAAATCATATTTTGAGGGGGAGAAAAAAACTAAGAAAATAAAGGTTTTATCAAAATATGGCACGTCATATTTTGAGGGGGATGATAAAAGGGTTAAAACCAAAACGAGCTGAGTTCCATACACTCATTATGGGCCTCGATCTTCAAAATGATTTCAAAGTGGTGCTAAACACACTTCAAAGTGGTGTTAAACACCAAAATGGCTTTTGCACAAATAACAGTGTAAACCCCATATTTTTACACATAACTCTCCCTAGAAACCAAAGCTTAAATGTGCAACTATTAAGGGAGAGTTTAAAGATTCAAATGTCAGTAATGACGGAGGATGTGTCCTAGTGACTGCCTTAGGAGGATGTGTCTAGATGACTGCCTCAAATGTAGAATGACTCAACAACTTGATGCAAATTAAGTGTTTGGACTCTCGAACTGCCGAAGGGGTTTCGAAAAATCATGAATAGGAACCCTGCTTATCGGCCAAAAATCCTCTATCAACACCTTATTTTAGAAGGTGGGACCTCAACATCAAACAGGGTCCAGAGGTCAAACTTATCTTGATGAGGAAGATATGTCTAGTCCAACGGAGAGGCAATATGACAATGCTTATGCTTACCTTGGTAGATTTATCAGACCTCCGGAAGGATGATTACCTTAACGATCAGTCAGCATTTAAACCTGATAACACACACTCCTTAGAGAGTGCAAGAACTGAAAGAGATTTGTCACCTCATGACATATTAATGACTTCAAGATGCGATGTAACATCTTCCTACATTACATTGATTTCTACTGAAACCAATGTGGTGTTAGGTATAGTTGGAAGACTTGGTATAACCAAGAGTGCCATAGTGGCACAAAAGTCCTATGGTACTTTAATCATGGAGGTGGATAGCTTGCTAACGCCGACTGGAACTTCGGTGACCAGTCATCCTCAAAATCCACCGAGGTTAAACTCGGACCTACCAATACCGGTGAGGTCCCCAAATCCGGAAACACTTTTGGTTTCAGAAAACTTGTCTAGTGTAACAACTAGCATGCCTGATTTAAACTTGTCTAATATAACAACTAGCTTGATTTTTATAAAACCAAAAACAGTTTCTGAAGATCCTACTTCCCTGAGGATCAAACTTTTACCATAACCTCTTTGTTTCTTCTTAGCAGGTACACATTCCCTCTCTAATGATAATCATATATGCTCTCTCTATTATTTTGCGATGAATACAGGATGCCATATTCATGCTATACGTGCTGAACAAGGTACACCATATTCATCATGCGGGGAGAATGAAACACGAGTAAAAAACAAATCAATCACGATCATGAAAAAGACGACTCAACATTTGAGGGGGAGCAAAAGAGGTTTATACAAGATCATATCAAGCTACTTTCAAGACCCTCTCAGCATTTCATATAGATGGTCGAAAGTCAAATATTAAGACCTCATCGCCCGAACTAAAAGAAGAAGACAAAATAAACCAATCATAACACTCCCAGATCAGTTCATCCTATGTGTAAAAGTTCGTGTTCAAAGCTGATAGCATCAAAAGCTTCATTGCTTCAAACCAAAATCAATGCCCAGAAGAAGGCTGCACAAGAAACTGCAAGAGAATGATGAAGGGAGGGTTACATCTTTTAAAAACCCCATGCCAAGGACTAATTGTTGATAATCAAGGGGAAGACTGTTGACAAAGGGAAAATTGTTGACAATCAACACTGTTTTGAAAACCCCATGCCAAGGGGGAGATTGTTGACAATGAATATTGTCTATTATATGTGCCATGTGGTTTTAGTCTTATTATTATTATTATTATTATTATTATTATTATTATTATTATTATTATTATTATTATTATTATTATTATTATTATTATTATTATTATTATTATTATTATTATTATTATTATTATTATTATTATTATTATTATTATTATTGTATTAGTTAGTTTAACCATGGTAAATGTGTTTACCACCCTTGTAACTAAAGGGAGGTTGCTAGTATAAAAGCAACCCCCCCCCCCCCCCCCACCCTCATTGTAACTAGTTGAAGTTATTCCTAAATGTTGAACTAGTTGTTTTCTCTCTAACTTCTCTCTAACATCTCACTAGTTCTTCATATATTCTAGTAAACTACAAAAACCCACAAAACACTTTACACAATCGATCGGTAACCTCAAATAGGGACTAACAATGTCCCCTACAACATTTTGTTTACGAATTACCCTTTCCAGTTATATTCGTGGCTATAACCTTACACTCCGATATGATATATTCTAGTTAGGGTAATTAGTTATCTGTGTTAAACGCCACAATAAGGATAGAAGCTACGAGTAGGCTTATGTAAATTCTATAGTTTCGTCTACACTCATAGTGAATAGTCCGATAGAGGTTGTGGTTGACATAAGACTCAGTGCTTAGTGCTGTAACTTACCAAAAGACATGGTCCGCGTCAGAAGCATATACTAGAGATATTGTCATATGATCCAGGGTTATATAATTGTTTCAAAAAGGAGAAATATCACAGTCTTATTAGCATCGATAAATTTCCACCATTGGGGTTAGATCCAGGAACCACTAGTTGTTAATACTGAGTAAGTTATTCTTGAGGATTAGCACTTGTTTGTTAGAAGATTGTCCTTGTCTAGGGATAAGAAAATACGAATGTTTTATTTTGTTTATCACCTTATTCATTAGCCTATGTTTAAATCTATAAAAGGACGTTTGGTTCCATCAAGGGACGACTTTGGGGGTAGGATATACTGTTTCGGTCGGAATCACAATAACCTAGTTCTAGTGACATATCAATATAGAGACTATATTAGTGTGATAACGGATTAGCATTTACTCTAGGCAAATTAAACGACCTTTCTTGGAGTCCCTATTTTTATTACTTGATCGAGTCATTCTAAACAAACGCACTTATCTTTACTTGCTATATTTACTTTATCGTCACTTTAAAATTAGAAACACCATATTTTTTTCTCGTCGTAATGTAAGTCAAAGAACGATCTCTGGTTATACTTACTACTTACTGGTTATAACAAGCAAGTAGGTAGTATATAGTTTGAGCCGCAACTATATATAAATTTAAAACTTATCCTTCCATCACCAATCATGTCATTAAATAATGACCCGTGAGAAACCACGTGCTTGTAAGGCTCCCACCTTATACATACCTGTAAGGGTGGACTAGCGTAAGTTAGACGCATCAAGAATTGATGCTACTAAATAAGTTAGTCGATTCAGAAGCACTAAAGATATCAAGACTTCGATAAAATCATTTCCAACGGCAACTATGTTGCAACCGACCGGAGAAGATGAACATGATATTCTTGCATGAGTTAATGGTATATCGACATCCATACTGTGGGAGTTGACTCGGGTTGAAGAATTGGGTTCGTCTGAATTCGTGCGCACGTATGTGGTCAGTATTCTAACAGTGAAAGGGAAAGCAGTAAGGTGGAAGGTCAAGGATGTGGTGATGTTCTCTCACGAGTACCTTGATGGTTGTCTCCACTTGTTTGATCTACCAAGTTATTTATTCTTTATTGGAAAGATAGACAGAGTCGTATTTTGTACGGAATGATCACTTGGGTGATTGTGTTGATAGATTCGGGTCGGACTCCGACCCGGTATCTCGCAGTCTACTGAGAAGATTGCTAGAAACAGAGAGAGATGGATTGTTCCCAAACGAGTAACGACAATTAGACTGTAGCTCAGTTTAAGGTGTCGAAAGTCTCCCTTCCCACTGCGTAGAAGTGCGGCATGTCACGGGTTGTTTTTATCTATCGGATTTTCAAAAAGAGTTATGGTCAGGTAATTGATTGTTATTGTGGGATGATTGTAGTAGAAGTATACAATTTGAAATTTGTTGATTACGTTTTTTGACAAGAAAAGTTGAAGTGCTCTTTATCGAAAGCTGCTAGCTCGTTGTGGTTGGAATGTGTTTGTCCCAAGAAGTTTTCTTAGATGTATAGAATGGTAGGTTCAATGATGTCAAAATGGTTATCTGGTCACGATTCGTTCAAATCTTCAAAGTGGGAGATTTGTTGGGTTTGAAAATGTTAAACGAAGGAAAACAAAAAACAGTTTCTGGACCTGCAGATCTCGCATATCGCGAGAAGGAGCTCGCAAGACGCGAGCCTGGTGATTTGTTGATAGTTTAATCATGTCACATTTGTCACGTTTGAATGCTGAATCTCAAGTTTAGTTGGTCTCGCAAAACGCGAGGTGTAGCTCGCAAAACGCGAAATTGTTCGTGTTAAACAAATTTCCGTTTTTAAGAAATGATTCATTTTTTGCCCTATAAATGTAGTGACCCGAACTTTTCCATGTTTATATATATATTAAATGAAATTGTTATTTACATGATTAAGTGTTTCCAACATGTTAAGCAATCAAACTTGTTAAGACTTGATTAATTGAAATAGGTTTCATATAGACAATTGACCACCCAAGTTGACCGGTGATTCACGAACGTTAAAACTTGTAAAAACTATACGATGACATATATATGGTTATATATATAGTTAACATGATTTTATTATAAGTATGTATCTCATTAGGTATTTTAACAATGAGTTATATACATAAAAATGAGACTATTAATTTAAGAAACTCGAAAATGATATATATAACGATTATCGTTATAACAACGTCTTACTAGGTACATATGAATCATATTAAGATATTGATACACTTGGTTAATTATGTTAAATGATAAGTAAATATATTATTAAGTGTATTAACAATGAAATACATATGTAAAAATAAGACTACTAACTTAATGATTTCGAAACGAGACATATATGTAACGATTATCGTTGTAACGACATTTAACTGTATATATATCATAATAAGATATATTATATATCATAATATCATGATAATATAACAATTTAACATCTCATTTGTTATAATAAACAATGGGTTAACAACATTCAACAAGATCGTTAACCTAAAGGTTTCAAAACAACATTTACATGTAACGACTAACGATGACTTAACGACTCAGTTAAAATGTATATACATGTAGTGTTTTAATATGTATTCATACACTTTTGAAAGACTTCAAGACACTTATCAAAATACTTCTACTTAACAAAAATGCTTACAATTACATCCTCGTTCAGTTTCATCAACAATTCTACTCGTATGCACCCGTATTCGTACTCGTACAATACACAGCTTTTAGATGTATGTACTATTGGTATATACACTCCAATGATCAGCTCTTAGCAGCCCATGTGAGTCACCTAATACATGTAGGAACCATCATTTGGCAACTAGCATGAAATATCTCATAAAATTACAAAAATATGAGTAATCATTCATGACTTATTTACATAAAAACAAAATTACATATCCTTTATATCTAATCCATACACCAACGACCAAAAACACCTACAAACACTTTCATTCTTTAATTTTCTTCATCTAATTGATCTCTCTCAAGTTCTATCTTCAAGTTCTAAGTGTTCTTCATAAATTCCAAAAGTTCTAGTTTCATAAAATCAAGAATACTTCCAAGATTGCAAGTTTACTTCCAAGTTTTCTAAATCCATTCCAAGTAATCATCCAAGATCAAGAAACCTTTGTTACTTACAGTAGGTTATCTTTCTAATACAAGGTAATAATCATATTCAAACTTTAATTCAATTTCTATAACTATAACAATCTTATTTTGAGTGGAAATCTTACTTGAAATTGTTTTCGTGTCATGATTCTGCTTCAAGAACTTTCAAGCCATCCAAGGATCCTTTGAAGCTAGATCTATTTTTCTCATTTCTAGTAGGTTTATCCAAGGAACTTGAGGTAGTAATGATGTTCATAACATCATTCTATTCATACATATAAAGCTATCTTATTCGAAGGTTTAAACTTACAATCACTAGAACATAGTTTAGTTAATTCTAAACTTGTTCGCAAATAAAAGTTAATCCTTCTAACTTGACTTTTAAAATCAACTAAACACATGTTCTATATCTATTTGATATGCAAACTTAATGATTTAAAACCTGGAAACACGAAAAACACCGTAAAACCGGATTTACGCTGTCGTAGTAACACCGCGGGCTGTTTTGGGTTAGTTAATTAAAAACTATGATAAACTTTGATTTAAAAGTTGTTATTCTGGGAAAATTATTTTTATTATGAACATGAAACTATATCCAAAAATTATGGTTAAACTCAAAGTGGAAGTATGTTTTCTAAAATGGTCATCTAGACGTCGTTCTTTCGACTGAAATGACTACCTTTACAAAAATGACTTGTAACTTATTTTTCCGACTATAAACCTATACTTTTTTCTGTTTAGATTCATAAAATAGAGTTCAATATGAAACCATAGCAATTTGATTCACTCAAAACGAATTTAAAATAAAGAAGTTATGGGTAAAACAAGATTGGATAATTTTTCTCATTTTAGCTACGTGAAAATTGGTAACAAATCTATTCCAACCATAACTTAATCAACTTGTATTGTATATTATGTAATCTTGAGATACCATAGACACGTATACAATGTTTCGACCTATCATGTCGACACATCTATATATATTTCGGAACAACCATAGACACTCTATATGTGAATGTTGGAGTTAGCTATACAGGGTTGAGGTTGATTCCAAAATATATATAGTTTGATTTGGATCAATACTGAGATACGTATACACTGGGTCGTGGATTGATTCAAGATAATATTTATCGATTTATTTCTGTACATCTAACTGTGGACAACTAGTTGTAGGTTACTAACGAGGACAGCTGACTTAATAAACTTAAAACATCAAAATATATTAAAAGTGTTGTAAATATATTTTGAACATACTTCGATATATATGTATATATTGTTATAGGTTCATGAATCAACCAGTGGCCAAGTCTTACTTCCCGACGAAGTAAAAATATGTGAAAGTGAGTTATAGTCCCACTTTTAAAATCTAATATTTTTGGGATGAGAATACATGCAGGTTTTATAAATGATTTACAAAATAGACACAAGTACGTGAAACTACATTCTATGGTTGAATTATCGAAATCGAATATGCCCCTTTTTATTAAGTTTGGTAATCTAAGAATTAGGGAACAGACACCCTAATTGACGCGAATCCTAAAGATAGATCTATTGGGCCTAACAAACCCCATCCAAAGTACCGGATGCTTTAGTACTTCGAAATTTATATCATATCCGAAGGGTGTCCCGGAATGATGGGGATATTCTTATATATGCATCTTGTTAATGTCGGTTACCAGGTGTTCACCATATGAATGATTTTTATCTCTATGTATGGGATGTGTATTGAAATATGAAATCTTGTGGTCTATTGTTACGATTTGATATATATAGGTTAAACCTATAACTCACCAACATTTTTGTTGACGTTTAAAGCATGTTTATTCTCAGGTGAATACTAAGAGCTTTCGCTGTTGCATACTAAAATAAGGACAAGATTTGGAGTCCATGTTTGTATGATATTGTGTAAAAACTGCATTCAAGAAACTGATTTCGATGTAACATATTTGTATTGTAAACTATTATGTAATGGTCTTGTGTAAACAGGATATTTTAGATGATCATTATTTGATAATCTACGTAAAGCTTTTTAAACCTTTATTTATTAAATAAAGGTTATGGTTTGTTTTAAAAATGAATGCAGTCTTTGAAAAATGTCTCATATAGAGGTCAAAACCTCGCAACGAAATCAATTAATATGGAACGTTTTTAGTCAATAAGAACGGGACATTTCAATAAATTGTAACCATATTCTCATTATATGTGCAAGCACCTACAAAAAATCAATAAGCAAATTCTTTCTGTTTGGCCGTTGACTAATTAATCGTTGGATTAAACGATTGGATATAACCTCGTTAAATTCCTTTGTTCATTATGCTTCTCTCACTTTATTTTATCGTTATCTTGCATGGTGTTGTTAATTACAATATCAGTTATTGGTCGATGGTTGATAATTAGGGTTATCAATTTTTTGTTTAGAGCTCACCAAGTCTCCTAACCGGTTCCAATTTTTAACTCCGAGTTCGAGTAATTCGGACGACAAAGTAACAGTTGATCGAAAGCAGCAAGTATTAGATTCTCCTGTTGGTGTCAAACTCAGGTTAAATCCACTTTCAAACCACTTATCCACGCGTGTGTATCACGCTAATGTAAATTGGTAGTTACTCAGCGCTTTAATTGGGTGCGTGTATATCACGTGTTACAGTGAATTACTTTAGAATATGATGTCATGCAATCCGCGGCTACCATGAACAATCAGGTTTTATCGTTAGGTAAATTGGGTGGATCAGGCCACCCGATTAGTTAATCTGTATGAATCAAAACAAAAAGAAAACAAATACAGTAACTTCCTTTGTGTAAACAATTTTTTTCTTCCGTGATAAACAGTAATTTTAAATTAATCAGTGGTATGTGATTATAAATATTTTTTTCACCACTTATTACCAAGGTCAACATATCACATGTTAAAAGAGTGTAATACAAAGTGAAACTTGTTATGATAATTAAAATAATAATGCATATATGATAGTCAAATTTGTACAAACTTTTAGTCAATTTTGTACCACTTGCATAGTATTTCTTAGTATTATAAATACACCATGATGGTATGCTTGTAAACTTGCACCATTTCATAGAATTATATGAAATACACACTTATTATCTGTTTACTAATATTTCATAAACAAATATAATTGTATTTGGTAGTTATAAGTTACTTATAACACGTTATTAGCACGAAGTGCTCCGTATAATCAAGGTTTATCTAAGCAAGCACACGTCACTAATCAAGGTAAGAAATTCTTTAACTTTTATTAACTTCACTAACATTTATATTTATGTTATTTAAGTTATATATGGTCGGTTATACCGCCTGAATTATATTTCTGTAATCTAACTTTTATTAACTTCACTAACATTTATATTTATGTTATTTAAGTTATATATGGTCGGTTATGCCGCCTGAATTATATTTCTGTAATCTAACTTTTATTAACTTCACTAACATTTATATTTATGTTATTTAATTATATATGGTCGGTTATATCGCCTGAATTATATTTATATAATATAACTTTTATTAACTTCACTAACATTTATATTTATGTTATTTAAGTTATATATGGTCGGTTATACTGCCTGAATTATATTTCTGTAATCTAACTCTTATTAATTTCACTAGCATTTATATTTATGTTATCTAACATTTATGATTACTTATGTAATTAATCATTATTTATTTCATGCATACTAATGTTTATTCTTAAAATTTATTATTTATGCATAATATGTTTATTCTCTTAATCTTTGTATTTATACTAAACGTATTTATACTAAATATATTTATAGTAATTGTATTTGTACTAATAAAATTCTTTTATTAAAATTATTATTAATACAACGAGTACATAACGGTTGTTAATGTCAACTGACGACGTTACAATGACTATATTTTTCAAATATAAAATAAACATCTCCGTTTTTTACATTTTCACAAATCAATCTTCATTTTCTCAGATTACCACCCTCAAAAAGTTTTTTGTAAAGATGATTCACACAAGGATGATTTTTCCTATTGTATTAGTCATACTAACTATCATCATTGTTGCTAATATACCACCGGGTGAACCTATATTCTATCCTGCTCTTGTGGTTTTATCATTTGTAATCATGTCATTATTCTGTTGTTTGCTACTTATGAATTTAAAATGATTCTAATTTCATTTTATTATTTGTCTTTGATTAAAAATTGATTATGATTATAATTTATGTTGTTCATCTTTCTAAAAATAGAAAATGTCAAACTTATCAAAGCTTGAGTTTGATTATCGGGAACAAACTACACATCATGGGTCATGGATGTAGAAATAAATCTTGGATCATTGGGTATTCTAGAAACTTTAAAAGAAAACAATACTTGTTCTGATCAAGATAAATTAAAATCAATTGCTTTTATTCGCAAACATATTGATATCACCTTAAAACATATGTATCTCATTATCAAAGATCCACATGTTTTATGGGAAGGTATCTAGAGTAGATTCGATAATCAAAAGGAAATATTACTCCCAGCTGCGAGGGAAGAATGGAGAAATCTAAGGTTCCAAGACTTTAAAAAGGTAAGTGAATACAGCTCGGCCATGTTCAAGATCCGTTCAAAGCTTCAATTATGTGGTCAAGAAATAAGTGATGCTGATATGATGGAGAAAACTTTCTCCACAATGCATTCTGTAAACATTACTATACAAGAAAATTTAAGATTGCAGAATTACAAAACTTTTTCCAAACTTCAAACTTATCTCTTAGTTGCAGAAGTGAGTAAAGAATTACTGATGAAGAATCAAGAGTCTCATCCTACGGGTGCGCTAGCATTCCCTGAAGCTAATGCTATTAACAATAATAATAAAAAAAGAAATGCACCTGGACGAGGACGTGGGCGAGGTCGTGGTCATATTCGCCAAAACCATCATCATGGAAATTATCATAACAATAATAAAAATCATAACTATGTTCGAAATCACCCTTATGGTAATGGTCGTGGTGGTGGCCATGGTCGTAATGGTTATGGTGGTCGTGGATAAAGAAATAATAATCCACAAAATTATAAATTTCAACCACCATACAATCCCACAAATCATAATGTTGAAGGAAGCTCTTCAAAGAATATTGAAGATTCTTGTTATCGATGTGGTAAAATTGAACATTGGTCTAAAAACTGTCCAACAAATCAATATTCTGTTAATCAATGTCAGGAATCCCTAAAAGGAAAAGGAAAAGGAAAAGAGGCAAACCTTGTGGATGACCTTGATACAAAAATCACTGAGCCAACAAGTGACTACTTTAATGAATAAATTTCCTATTATATGTCCATATCAAATAAATGGATGTAGATTTATGATCTATACCATATCTACTTTACTATATGTTTCCTTATTATGTACTTTCATTTATAACATATTTTTGAATGTAATATATTGATGAATTATGTACTCATTTTTGTTTCTCATATTTTGAAGTTCATGATGTACACTACTGGAGTGCAAAATCAGTCAAATGGTGGGGATCTTTGTATTGTAGACAGTGGTGCCACACACACTATACTCAAATCTAAAAAATATTTCACTAATTTTAAAGCAACAGAAGGAATGGTACATACTATATCAGGTCCTGCTGATTCAATAAAAGGAATGGGAAAGGAAAAATTCATGTTACCACATGCTACAAATTTTCTGATAAAAAATGCCTTATTTTCTCCCATGTCAAAGAGAAATTTGTTAAGCTTCTCTGACATATACCAAAATAGATATGATTATTAGTCAGTGACTACAGAAAATGATAAATATTTAAGTATCACTGACAAGAAGCATGTGATTGAAAAACTACCAAGACTTAGTTCTGGTTTACATTATACATATATAAATGTACCAGAAACACACATGGTAGTTAATGAAAAGGCATGTGATCCTGTAATGATCAATCTGTGGCATGAAAGATTAGGCCACCCAGGATCAACAATGATGAAAAGAATAATTCAAAATATATATGGACATCCATTGACGGATCAAAAGATCCCTCATGATGCAATTATCCCATGTACATCATGCTCACTTGGAAAATTAATAATAAGACCATCACCTCTTAAGGTTGAAAAAGAATCACCAATGTTTCTTGAAAGAATTCAAGGTGATATATGTGGACCAATTCATCCACCATGTGGACCATTTAGATATTTCATGGTCCTAATACACACATCTAGTAGATGGTCTCATGTTTGTCTATTATCAAGTCGAAACATGGAATTTGCAAAATTTGTTGCTTAAATTATTAAATTGAGAGCACATTTCCCTGATTATACTATTAAAAGGGTGAGATTGGATAATGCTGGTGACTTTACATCTCAAGCATTTAATGATTTTTGCATGTCTATTGGGATTGTTGTTGAACATCTAGTTGCTCATGTGCATACACAAAATGGTTTAGCTGAATCACTAATTAAACGATTGCAGTTAATAGCTAGACTATTGATAATGAGAACAAAACTCCCAGTATCTGTATGAGGTCATACAATTTTACATGCTACATCATTAATTCGCATTAGACCAAGTGCAAGTCATACATATTCTCCCTTGCAACTTGCTTTTGGCCATCAGCCAAATATTTCCCACCTTAGAACATTTGGTTGTGCACAATGCACTAAAATGGGTCCTCAAAGAAGGATGTGAATATATGTTGGATATGAAACGTCTTCAATCATAAGATATATTGAACCCATGACGGGTGATGTTTTTACATCACGTTTTGCTGATTGTCACTTTAATGAAACATTGTTCCCTAGATTAGGGGGAGAAATAAAAAATAAAGAAAATGATGTTTCATGGTGTGAACCTCAATTAATGTATCTTGATTCTCGCACAAAAGAATACGAGATCGAAGTTCAAAAAATAATGCATATGCAAGAACTTGCGAATAAATTACCTGATGCATTTACAGATACAAAAAGAGTGACTAAATCATATATACCAGCAGCAAATGCTCCAGCTCGAATTGAAATTCCAAAAGCTGGCAATAATGTCATTCTTGAGTCTTTGCCACGCCAGAAACGTGGGAGACCAATTGGTTCCAAAGATAAAAATCCTCGAAAAAGAAAATCAGCTGATAATGAGGTAAAAGAAAGTGTTCAAGAAGAACCACAAATCAATACTCCTTCTGCAGAGGAGATTGATGATGTCAACATGGAATTTTCAATTAATTATGCACATTCAAAAATATTATGGAACCGAAATGAAATGAAAAATCTTGATGAGATATTTTCATATAATGTTGCATATGACATCATGAATGATGATGATGATCCAGAACCAAAATCTGTCATGGAATGTCAAAATAGACATGATTAGGATCATTGGAAAGGAGCAATACGAGCCTAATTTGAATCACTCAGTAAAAGAAAAGTTTTTGGATCTATCATTCTCACACCTAAAGATGTGAAACCTGTGGGATATAGATGAGTTTTTGTGCGAAAAATAAATGAGAAAAATGAAGTTACAAGGTACAAAGCTATACTTGTAGCTCAAGGTTTTTCTCAAAGACCAGGAATTGATTATGAGGAAACTTATTCTCCTGTTATGAATGCAATTACTTTTAGATACTTAATCAGTCTAGCAGTTTCTAAAAATTTAGAAATGCATCTCATGGATGTTGTGACCTCTTATCTATATGGATCACTTGATAGTGATATATATATATATATATATATATGCAGATACCTAAAGGATTTAAGGTATCAGAAGTAACCAATGCAAAACCCAAAGAAATGAACTCAATCAAGTTACAAAGGTCTTTATATGGGTTGAAACAATCGGGTCGCATGTGGTATAAATGATTAAGTGATTACTTGATAAGCAAAGGGTATACCAATAATCTTATTTGCCCATGTGTATTCATTAAGAAAACAACATCCGGATATGTGATCATAGCCGTTTATGTCGATGATCTTAACATCATAGGTACAAATAAAGAGATCCATGAAGCCATTCAACTTCTAAAGAAAGAATTTGAAATGAAAGATCTCGGAAAAACCAAGTATTGCCTTGGTTTGCAGGTTGAGCATATGCCTAATGGTTTACTTGTACATCAAACAACTTATACGAAAAAGATTTTAAAACGTTTCAATATGGACAAGGAAAAACCATTAAGTACTCCTATGGTTGTTAGATCACTTAATGTTAACACTGATCCATTTCGTCCCTGTGAAGATCATGAAGATATCCTAGGACCAGAAGTACCATATCTTAGTGCAATTGGAGCTCTTATGTATCTTAAAAACTGTACAAGACCTGAAATTTCTTTTGCAGTTAATTTGTTGGCAAGGTTCAGCTCAGCTCCTACCAAAAGACACTAGAATGGGATCAAACACATATTTCAATACCTTCGAGGAACTACTGATTTAGGATTATTTTATTCTAACGAATCAAAACAAGATTTGGTTGGTTATGCAGATGCAGGTTATTTATCTGATCCACATAAAGCTAAATCTCAAAATGGATATGTATTCCTAAATGGAGGTACCGCAATATCATGGCGTTCTAAAAAACAAACACTTGTTGCAACATCATCAAATCATGCCGAAGTGATTGCATTACATGAAGCTACTCGGGAATGTTTTTGGTTGAGATCAATGATACAACTCATTACTGATTCTTGTGGACTAGAACGCGATAAAAGTCCAACAACTATCTATGAAGATAATGCAGCTTGCATAGCACAGATGAAAGAAGGGTATCTCAAAAGTGACCGAACAAAACACATACCTCCTAGATTCTTCTCATACACTCAATATCTCATTAAGAACAACCAGATTGAAATGAGATATGTCCAATCCAGCAAAAACTCTGCTGATCTTTTCACCAAAGCACTCCCAACTGCTATTTTTAGAACACACGTTCACAATACTGGAATGAGACATGTTCAAAAAATGTAAAAGATCAACGATGTCTACTTGAAGGGGAGACAACTCTATACTGCACTCTTTTTTCCTGAGCTAAAGTTTTTTTCCACTGGATTTTCTTTAGCAAAGGTTTTTAACGAGGTAGTAACTTATAGTTGATCTCCAAAACAAAATTTCTATCCAAGGGAGAGTGTTATGATAATTAAAATAATAATGCATATATGGATAGTCAAATTTGTACAAACTTTTAGTCAATTTTGTACCACTTGCATAGTATTTCTTAGTAGTATAAATACACCATGATGGTATGCTTGTAAACTTGCACCATTTCATAGAATTATATGAAATACACACTTATTCTCTCTTTACTAATATTTCATAAACAAATATAATTGTATTTGGTAGTTATAAATTGAAAATTATAACAAAACTATAATAAAATAACTGAAAAATATACTATAGTTTCCCCTTTTTAATTTTTAAGGTGGAAAAGTCATAAATATCATTAACATAAACAAATTCTCTATTTACCTAATATAATTTTTTGAATGACGGTTAGGAGTCACTGATGAAGGGTCGAATGCGATGTCGACACCCACTCACGCGGTCATTTTATTGGTACGAATCATTACAATCCTACCACACCTCGGGAAGAACTCCACACGACAAATGCGTACGGACATTGCGTGTGGTAAAACCCCCTCGGGTCAGGCCCAAACGCAAGACGTTCGCATCTTCTGAGTCCCATGAAATGGGCGGAAGGAAATTTTTGCAACTAGTGGGAGTTGAACCCACGACCTCCCATATGGGAAGATAAGTCACTATCACTACGCCAACTTTTGTTGTTACCTAACGTAAATTTCTTGAACGGTAAAGTGTATTTACCCTCCTCTAGATTTGCCTCTATATATAACAAGAACTTTGAGATGTTATTTTATATGGGATTTCTAGTTTTTTTATTCATATATAAAAGTTAAATCTAGAAAAAAACACATAGAATTGATTAACCCTTGAGATTGAAATATTAAACGTTGCTATAGTTAGTGGGTTTACAGGGCTATCTTGTAACTCTAGTTGATCGAGTTCCTTTGAGAAATTGCCTCGCGCACCTAAGTATTCTCTACATGTTTACTTGTGGCGATTTATCTAATTCAAATTGAAAGAACTAGTATCAGTATCTTAAATTCAATTCAAACATGGAACTGGAGACACATGTTTTTTTTAACAGCAAATGAATCTTTATTATACACTACCTCCCTAGTGAGAAGTTAGGAAATGAATGAAAACGAAATTACACAGGCTTCTTAAGCCAATCATCCCATCAAACATTACAAGCACTCCTATTACGAAGCCAATTAAAATAAATTAAACGAACGTAATCGAAAAGTAATGCTATCTCTATCTTCATGTTAGCAAAGACGACGTCATTTTGAAACTTCAATAAGTGCATAAACCTAACGTGAAGATGATGTATAATCTGGACCTAGAATTCGCTGACAAAAGAGAATTATCTACCCAATGTGTCACCTCTGACCATTTAGTGAAGTGCGGAAGGCTAACATCACTTCATACACGAACCAAATTCCATAATGAGGAAGCAACGATACATGTAAACATCACATGGTTGATGCAATCGATCTGATAGTCGTAAATGGCACACCCAATATCTTCAATATCCATACCCCTTCTTGAAAAATTTAATCTCGAAGGTAGTCTATTGATTGCAAGTCTCCAAATAGAATGTTTACTTTGCGAGGAATAACCTTAAACCATCTTGTAGCATGATCGACATTCGAAAAAATCGTATTATCGATAGCAGCTCTCGTGGAACACACTTGAAATAGCCCATCATTGTTAATATTCCTCTCCCATAGATCTTCTGTATCCGTGAGACAGGGAGTTCCAATACGAGTTCAAAGGTCTTGCAAAACTGACGCATTACGGGATCCTAATTCACACATCCACCCTAATTTCCATGCTTCATTAAGAACACAATCTGCAACAACACAATCTTTATTCATCGCTAAATGGTATAACTGACCGAATTTTTGTTGGATAGTCTCATCGCCTCTCCAGTTGTCCTTCTAAAATCTAACAGTGCCCCCGTATCCCAACTTGATTTTAAGCACATTCGTAGGAATAACATTGTTACACTTTGATTTAGCAAAAGTTTGTAGAACAACAGACCAAATGCTATGAACTTTAATTGGACCATCAACCCAAGCACCTCACTTAGGACCGTAAATAGCACAAATGACAGTGACCCATTTCAAGTTTGGATTTATTAGTAGATGCCAAATCCACTTATATAGTAAGGCTAGATTAAAGACTTGTATACTCCCAATGACAAGCCCACCATTTTTACGAGAGGCTAAGCATTGTTCTGTAAGACCCTGATCCTGTTTCAGTAGAAGGGGACGTCGTCTAAATTTTGGGACACCGTCCAGCAAAGAAAGGTGGGACGCCGTCCAAGATTTAGGACGCCGTCCAACATAACTGACGGGCCAGCTGTTAGTTTATTTTAAAAAGGGGAAAATTGGTAATTTCACTTGGGGTCGGTTTGGATCCTTCAAAGCTGACCCATTGATCATTTTATCCTCACTTTACACCCACAAACACTTTCATCTTCAAACCCTAGAGAGAGGAAGAGTTTTAGAGAAAGGAAGCTCCATTTGGAGAAGAAGGAGTTGGATTCTCACCAAAGCTCGGGTTCTAAAGTTGTTCATCTCGTTCACGACTACATTGGGGTAGTATTTATAAGTTCAAACTCCAAATTTTATTTGTTACATTTGATATTCAAGATAGGGTTTGAGCTTGATTAGTTGTGAAACCCCTTTTGATGATGAAGTGGGTTTATAGTGACTAGTTATTGTGGTCACTTGGCGGGTTTTGGGCTGGTTGACGATTTTGCAATGATTAGGCATTGATAATGAGTATAATCACTAGTGTTAGTGATTATGGAAGTGTTGGAAACCATTTTTGGGTATTTGGTTGATTAATTTTGAAATGGGTCAAAATTAGGGTTTATGTGTTAAATTGGGCGAGACGAGTGTTTAACACTTGTGTTCGGGTACAATTGGTGTGTTAGGACTATTTTCACTTGTGTTAGTGATTATTGGTTGGTTTAGACGCGGTTTGTTGCTTGGAAGTGCAATGGGTCGAAATTGCACTAAGTGTCGATTTGAGTTGGTTTGTAAATCCACTCTAAGTGTGTTGTTTGTATTGTGATAATGGAATAGGTACTTTCCATTGGCAAGTTGCAGATTATTCGGTTGCATTCATCAAGGTGACAAAGTGAGTGTTAATATCCAATGTACATATATATGTGTAGGATGGGTGCGGGTCGGGTGAAGTGGTTCTCGGTTATAGAGCTCACTTCACATATAGGTAGATTTGATGGACTTGCGTATAGGTCCAATTGGCACGGTTGTGCGTTCTGGTTGACCACCTTTGGCCAGGTGCACACTTTGTGTGTATGTTATCACATATGCTTGTGATGTGGATTATACAACGCCAATGGCGAAGGGTTAGTATTGAGTTGTGATTGGAGAAGTGGATCACGTGTGGATGCGGATTCATGATGACGCATGTAGTTTCGGTCATCTTATTAAGAGAGTGAGTCTCGTGTAGTTCGGATTCACGATGACACGTGTAGTTCGGTCATCATATTGAGGTAGTGATCTCGTGTGGTTGCGGATTCACTAAGGCTCATGTAGTTAACCTCGATGTTGTTGTGATAATGAAGATAGTAGTCTCGTGTGGATGTGGATTTACTATGTCTCGTGTAGTTCGGCCAATCTTCATTGTGGTAATTGACTTTTGGTATTGGGTTAAGGGGTTAACCTTGGGCGTTGTACGCTTTATTGTTATATATCGTCGTATCATTGTGATGTTGTCATAACCCGTCCTTAACCATAAGAACGAGTTAGATAACGTATGATTTCATTGCGAGGTATTGACCTCTATATGCGACATTTTTAAAAGAACAACTGCATTTATTTTACATTACAAACCATAACTCTTATTTTAATACAAGCTTTAGACAATAAAAAGATGACTATCGTTTAGCGATAATCTTAGACTTACAAACTTTACATGTGATGATAACAATACGATTTCTAGCATATTTTACATTACAAATCCTCCGATATGCGGTTTTATTTTTGACACAAATATGCATACTCAAGATCTTGTTTAAATTCAACATGTTGCAGCGGAAGCTTCTAATTATCACCTGAGAATAGACATGTTTAAAACGTCAACATAAAGTTGGTGAGATATAGGTTTAATGCCGGCAGCAATATATATATAGACCACAAGATTTCACATATAAACATTTTAATAAAAATATTCTAAGTGGTTGAGCACTTGGTAACCATACTTAACATTTAATCACGTCGCATATTCCCTTTATTATGAAATCTTACTACACCGTACCAAGTGTAGTCACGAAACGAAGTACTGTGCAACCGTTGAATACTGGTCGTCCAGTCCGGTTGGGGTTGTCAGGCCCGATAGATCTATCAACAAGATTCGCGTTTACAATACCGCTGTAAATAACAGTTACCAAGCTACAGGGAAGTATGCCAGTGGTACAACTCAACGTAGAATATATTTTTCAGTTACTTGTGTCCATAACGTAAAACATAAAATACATGTATTCTCATCCCGAAATACTTAGAGTTTAAAAGTGGGACTATATACTCACTTTCGTCTTGAAGATATGTAATTTCGACTTGGTCTCCGATTGATATCACGAACCTATCCATATATAATATATCAATACCTTTTCTTTTTAAAACAATCGTCACATATATATACTTATTATTGATGGAATACAACATTTAAACAAAACCACAAAACCCATTTATGTGTATGTATAATTCGGCATTTTCAAAGAGAGCAAGCGGAAGCAATTTTTAATTTGTTTAATGTGTTTTAACCTTTTTAAATGTATTCCATGAAAGAATCTAGTCTTGTAAACAATATGCTATAATGTAAATAGAGCTAGTTCATGGAATTATACCTTCTCCAAGTTAGGAGGTAATTTTGTTCCAAAAGTTGATGAATATGAGAATGAAAACACCAAGCTTTGTTCTACAACACCACCCTAAAGTTTTGCTAAACTTTAGAACCCTAATGACCTTGCAAATCAAGCTTGAAACCACTTCTTTTGGACCCAATAAAACCGATCAGCAGCTACTTAGAAATGATGGTGAATGCAAGCTTCAAAACTATGAAACCTCAAGAGGATAATACCCCAAACTTGAACCCAACACCTCTTATGTTTAGTTAGGATTTTATGACACTTGAGTGAGCTTGCAAATGAAATTATTGGACCCTTGTTTCAGCTCAACCAGTTCGTGAATGGCAGCAGGAAAACAAGGAGAGTTTTTCAACTTCAAGTCATATTCTTGAGTCAATCACTTGGTATAAGATGCTAGCATGCTTCATGTGGAAGTGTGTTCTTGAAAACAACAAGAATAAGCATGGAATGGTCATTCTTGGGGCTACAAAATCTGCCCACACTTCCTTTATTTTATACAAGATATAAGTTTTTATAAAACTTGTATATAAGTTTATAAAACTTGTATAAAAGAAACATGCATTTGTAACTTACATATTTTATAAACCTTTTATAAAATATAACACAACTTAATTATTTAAACCTATAAATAATTAAATATAAATTATCCAAATAATTTATCTCAAGTGATAATATTTCAGAAAACCGATTTTCTAAAATCCAAGTGTCGCGTACTTAATTAACGATCCATTCGTAAAGATTAAATACGAATAAGGTGTTAGAAGTTTGTTATTGGGTATGACCCGACTTGGATCATAACACATTAGCCACATTGATTAAATACGTCTCTCGGGCATACGAAATGCTATCAATCTCCCACTTGCACGAGAAACGTATGAAACTAATGCAAATGATGGATACAGCCTAACACACCGTCCATCACCCCTAATATGTTATGACTTTGTGCCATTCAATAACATCATCCCTTTCGAGTTCCCATCTCGAACATGATTAGGTGAATCTATCAATATATCCTTTTGTCCTGGATGTCATGTTAAATCCAAGAGACATAGAATGATCACTCTCTTATAGATTTAACTTTATCAGGCCTTAGACATCTGACTCTCAACGAATAAGAGGGACAAATTCCATCTTGACAACATACGTCCTAGATATACGCTTTGCAATATACCTGAGTTCTTCCTTATGAGCTACCATATTTCAGAATAGTGAAGGAAAGAATCAAGGCATAATACAAAGTGAATATCTGAACCCAATATGTATCTCAGGTCAGAGGATACAATGATATTCGCCTTTACTCAAGATTACATGTGATCAACCACAAGGCTCCATACAGTAAGTCTTGAGAGCGGGTCTTCCAATATTTGTATCCCACAAATATCTATGAACCTTGGTTGCAACCTTGCCCCACATTCAGTTCGCGAATGTAAACCAATCCAAGTTCATAATAGTTTAAACCTCACATTTGTTCCCACAGATGTGATCAACTACGGAATTTAGAATAATTATTTATTCATGGATAAATATGCTAAATAGGAACTTAACTCAAAATAAATTAAACCACAATTATATTAATGAGTTTGAACAATTCGTTCCGGTACAATACATAAAACAGATCATAACCAATCACTAGAATATCGAAGTCCCATTGCACTAACATGTCTTTCGTGCTTTGGATTATGTAGGAGCTTCGTGAGTGGATCCGCAATATTTTGATCTGTGTGAACTTTGCGAATACATATCATTCCATTTTCAACTTCATCCCTTATGTAGTTGAATCGCCGTTTAATGTGACGTGTCTTTTGGTGATCGCGAGGTTCTTTGATTTGAGCTATTGCTCCCTCGTTGTCACAAAAGATCTCAAGAGGGTCTTGAATGGTAGGGACCACTCCTAAGTCGTCAACAAATTTCTTTATCCATGCAGCTTCCTGAGCTGCCAATGAGGCGGCAATGTATTCCGATTCTGTAGTGGATAATGCAACAACTCCCTGTTTCGAACTCTTCCAAGAGACTGCACCTCCATTTAACATGAAGACATAACCGGACTGTGATCGAGAATCATCTTGATCAGTTTGGAAACTCGCATCCACGTAACCTTTTACTACGAGTTCATCCTCACCAGATCCGTATATTAGAAACATGTCCTTAGTCCTTCTAAGGTATTTCAATATACTTTTAACCGCAATCCAATGATCGTTTCCTGGGTTATTCTGGTATCTACTTGTCAAGCTCAAAGCGCATGACACATCCGGTCTAGTACATATCATTGCATACATGATTGACCCAATAGCAGACGCATATGGGACTTTCTTCATTCTCTCTTGTTCATCTTTCGTGGTAGGACACTGAGATGTACTGAGAATGGTTCCTCTTTGAATAGGTACCAAACCTCTCTTAGAGTACTCCATCTTGAACCTTTTCAAGACTTTGTCAATGTATGTACTTTGACTTAAACCTATCAATTTCTTGGATCTATCTCTATAGATCCCAATCCCCAATATGTGTTGTGCTTCTCCAAGATCTTTAATGGAGAAGCAGCTTCTTAGCCATGTTTTGACTCCTTCCATTGTGGGAATATCATTACCAAATAATAATATATCATCCACATATAGTACAAGGAACATGACAGTACTCCCACTAGCTTTCTTGTATACACAAGCTTCATCACCATTTTTAATGAAGCCAAATTTCTTGGCCTCCTCATTAAAACGATGATTCCACATTCTTGATGCTTGTTTTAGTCCGTAGATTGACTTCTTTAATTTACATACTTTGTCAGGATGTTTAGGATCAACAAAACCTTCAGGCTGAACCATGTAGATATCTTCCTCAAGATATCCATTTAGGAAAGCGGTTTTGACATCCATTTGCCATATTTCATAATCATAATGAGCAGCAATGGCAAATAATATCCTGATAGACTTTAGCATTGCTACAGGTGAAAAAGTTTCATCATAATCAATCCCTTGAGTTTGAGTGAAACCTCTTGCTACAAGTCTAGCTTTGTATGTATCCAAGTTTCCATATTTGTCGGTTTTCATCTTGAAAAGCCATTTGCAATCAACTAGCTTAGAGCCAGGAGGTTGCACAACAAGTTCCCAAACTTGGTTGTCATACATGGATTTCATCTCGGAGTTCATGGCTTCCTGCCATTTGTCTTTATCAGTCCTTGATAAAGCATCTTGGTAGTTGATTGGTTCATCCAAATCAATCGTATAGCAACCATCTATGAGAAACCCATATCTCTCAGGAGGGTTACTAATCCTACCAGATCTACGAACATTTTGTATACTTTGATCATCCATTTGATCATCCTCAACATTTTCATGTTGAGTGCTAGCGTCAACCAATTGTGTATCATCTATTTGATCTTGAACCTCATCAAAATCTATCTTCCTTTCACTATTTCCTTCCAATAGGAACTTAGTTTCAAGGAATTCCGCCTTTCGAGCAACAAATACATTTTGCTCGGTCGGATCATAGAAATAGTATCCCATATCATCCTTGGGATATCCTATGAAGATACACTTCGTGGATCGAGCATTTAGCTTGTTAGCGACGAAGCGCTTAGGATAAGCTTCACATCCCCATACTTTCAAGTATGAAAGAGAAGGAGGTTTTCCAAACCACATCTCATGAGGAGTTCGCTCCACTTTCTTGGTTGGGGCCATATTTAAAATACGGGCCGCAGAGCATAGACAATAACCCCAAAATGATAGAGGTAACGAGCTTCTTGCCATCATAGATCGAACCATATCCATTAGGGTTCTGTTCCTCCTTTCGGAAACTCCATTAAGTTGGGGTGTTCCTGGTGGAGTAAGTTGTGAGATAATCCCACAACTCCTAAGATGATCTTGGAAAGCATCGCTTAGGTATTCACCTCCTCTATCGGTACGAAGTACCTTGATTGTCTTGTTGAGTTGATTTTGTACTTCGTTTTGATATTCTTTGAATGCTTCAAATGTTTCATCCTTATGTCTTAATAAGTAGACATATCCGAAACGACTGAAGTCATCAATGAATGTAACAAAGTATCTTTCACCATTCCTAGTCATGGGCTTAAAGGGTCCACATACATCCGAATGTATTAATCCCAATAAGTCTTTAGCCCTTTCATATGTCCCTTTGAAAGGTGCTTTAGTCATCTTGCCTTGTAAACAAGATTCGCATACATCGAATGAGTCTATCTCATTTGCCTTCAAGAGTCCATTCTTTTGAAGTGTATGCATTCGATTCTTGTTTATGTGACCAAGGCGACAATGCCATAAGTAGGAATCACTCAAATCCTTTTTGAGTTTCTTGGTGCTAGTATGGTATATTGAGCTAGACGATGCATCATCATGGACTAATTCATAAATCCCATTTGAAGGCGAAGCCTTGAAATAGAACACATCATCTTTAGAAACATGAATATCATCATCAATAAAATTAACATTGTAACCACATTGTTTTAAGCGAGAAATAGAAATAATGTTTCTACACAAATCCGGAGCATACAAAACATCATTTAAAATAAGCTCCAATCCGCTTGGAAGCTTCAAAACAAAATCTCCTTGAGCTTTAACATGCACCTTTGCACCATTGCCCATATAGAGACTTGATGTTCCCGCCATATGATCACTTCTTTTGAACCCCTGCAAAGAATTGCAAATATGAGTTCCACATCCCGTGTCTAATACCCATGTATTAGAAGAAGTAATGTTAAGCTCAATATATACCATATATATATTACCTGAGGTTTGCCCCGCATCCCTCTTGTCCTTCAACTCTTTAAGGTAGACCGGGCAATTTCGCTTCCAGTGACCCATTTCACCGCAACCGAAACACGGGTCTTCCTTGGGGTTTGCCTTTTCGGCTACCTTTTGCTTCTTAGCCTTGTTGATGGTTGGGGTAACCATCTTCCCCTTCCCTTTGCCTTGATAGGTGGGTCCTTTTCTCTTAGCCACCTTTGGCTTAGAGGTGTTACCTTTGGACCCACCTTGTTCAATCGCCAACACGGGTAAAGCCCTTTTACCCATGCTAGTTTCCGCTGTCCTAAGCATACCATGAAGTTCACCAATGCTTTTCTCCATCCCATTCATATTGTAGTTAACTACAAATTGATCAAACCTTTTTGATAAGGAGTTTAGGATAAGATCGGTGGCAAGCTCATTGGAAATGTTTAGGTTGAGGCGGTTAGCGCGATCGATAAGGCTTTTCATCCTAAGGACATAAGATGACACAGATTGGGAGTCGTCCATACGACATGCATGTAACGCCCGAACGGTCTCAAAGCGCTCGACACGCGCTTGTTGAAGGAACATCTCCTTCAATTGCGTAATCATGTCATATGCACTATGATGCTCGAAATCTTTTTGAAGTTCGGGAATCATAGTCCCAAGCATTAGGCAACCGACTTGCACCGAATCGGTGCAATACTTGTCCCAAATTGCCATTGCTTCCGTATCATTCTCGTCCGGTTGATCGGGAATGGGGTCCTCCAACACATACGCTTTGTCCTCAAGTTTGAGGACAATTCTTAAATTACGGAACCAATCCATAAAGTTCGTATGATTGAGTTTATCTTTCTCAAGGAGGGACCTTAGTGATAGGTTATGTAGATTAATTGGTGCATTTGGTATGTTGTTGTTGTTGTTTGCGGCCATCTACAAAATTTAACAAAGTTCATTTAAGTATCGATTTTATATTTAATAAACAATACCCTTTTAATATTAATTGTCTTATTAAATTTTAGAATTCAACGGTAAATCAAATTCCGGTTAGGTGACCTTTATCCCGGCATTTGATTTAGCTAGGTAGTCATAATGACAATTGCAATCCTTTTGCAACTTCTAAGTTATGGGATCATGCAATCCTTTTGCATGGCATATTAATCCCATCAACGCCTATTTGTTCATCATGCTTCGGTGACCCTAAGTTCATGATTCCCAAATCAAGTCGTCCTACTTGTGTAAACATGTAGACTTAACATACAAGTGGTTAGGTGACCTTTATCCCACATGTATGCGAAGTGTACCTTATTCATATTAGTCCGCTCATGACGGTTAGGTGACCTTTATCCCATCAAGAGTTTTCTAATATGTCTAAGTGTTCATACAAAAGGATGGCGTTTAACTTGTTTTCCTTGTTTTGGTTAAAGGGATTTTAAGTTTTCTACCTTCTAGTTTTAGAAAACAAATAGCTATACACCAACATGCATTTGGTGTGTAGCACTTTATGAAAATCCATTTTCATGTTCTTTTAGTAAACCAATTACTAGATATAAACCAATTTGTTATCCTTTTATATATGTCCTTAATAACCATTTATTAGTGTCATTTTGTTGTTATGATTATAACCAATTATAATGTCATTTTTGCAAGTGTATTCATGTGAACTTGTATCAACCAAACACATACACAACAAACATACAAGCATGCAAATAAGAAGGTCCACAATCAAGCCATGGTGGTGAACACTTGTTTAGCCAAAACAAGTGTTACCTAAAGGGTTAAAGTACAAAGTAAGAGATTAACAAATCTCCCACTAGCTCTTGTATCCTTATGCTCCATCTTGTAATCTTCTTGAATCTTCACTTTTCTTTTTACAAAATATATAACCTAATACATTTTTCTAGAAAAGGAAATTACAACCTAATCTATTTTACATACCAAATATAAAATAAATTACAAATGAATGAATATTACAAATTATTACAACCAAATGAATGATTAATATTACAAACCATAAAATGAATAAATCAATCACAACATACAACCATACAAACACATGGTCAAGGCTTGATTGTGAACAATAACATAACAACAAATCTTGGCCAAACTTGAAGTCCCAAACCCACTTTTGGAACCCAAAATTTTCGGCCAAGTCACCACACCCACCAAAACTCATGATTTTTACATTCTACTTTCATGCATGTTAGTAGATTGTAAGGTAAATGAGTTTACTAGCCAAAAACAAGAAGCATATTAACAAGACTTTGGCTCTAGATACCATTGATGGAATACAACATTTAAACAAAACCACAAAACCCATTTATGTGTATGTATAATTCGGCATTTTCAAAGAGAGCAAGCGGAAGCAATTTTTAATTTGTTTAATGTGTTTTAACCTTTTTAAATGTATTCCATGAAAGAATCTAGTCTTGTAAACAATATGCTATAATGTAAATAGAGCTAGTTCATGGAATTATACCTTCTCCAAGTTAGGAGGTAATTTTGTTCCAAAAGTTGATGAATATGAGAATGAAAACACCAAGCTTTGTTCTACAACACCACCCTAAAGTTTTGCTAAACTTTAGAACCCTAATGACCTTGCAAATCAAGCTTGAAACCACTTCTTTTGGACCCAATAAAACCGATCAGCAGCTACTTAGAAATGATGGTGAATGCAAGCTTCAAAACTATGAAACCTCAAGAGGATAATACCCCAAACTTGAACCCAACACCTCTTATGTTTAGTTAGGATTTTATGACACTTGAGTGAGCTTGCAAATGAAATTATTGGACCCTTGTTTCAGCTCAACCAGTTCGTGAATGGCAGCAGGAAAACAAGGAGAGTTTTTCAACTTCAAGTCATATTCTTGAGTCAATCACTTGGTATAAGATGCTAGCATGCTTCATGTGGAAGTGTGTTCTTGAAAACAACAAGAATAAGCATGGAATGGTCATTCTTGGGGCTACAAAATCTGCCCACACTTCCTTTATTTTATACAAGATATAAGTTTTTATAAAACTTGTATATAAGTTTATAAAACTTGTATAAAAGAAACATGCATTTGTAACTTACATATTTTATAAACCTTTTATAAAATATAACACAACTTAATTATTTAAACCTATAAATAATTAAATATAAATTATCCAAATAATTTATCTCAAGTGATAATATTTCAGAAAACCGATTTTCTAAAATCCAAGTGTCGCGTACTTAATTAACGATCCATTCGTAAAGATTAAATACGAATAAGGTGTTAGAAGTTTGTTATTGGGTATGACCCGACTTGGATCATAACACATTAGCCACATTGATTAAATACGTCTCTCGGGCATACGAAATGCTATCAATTATACTTTTAATACTTTTAATAATTTCTTAGTCCGTAGTTAGCAGTCCGATGTTAGTAATTCAATTTTAATGGTTCATTTTTAGGTGTTTAATAAACCCCCAATGAAATAAATAAAACCCCCATCGAATATGTATTGGTCGAGATTAATCTTGACCCACGGTACCGGTGTTGTCAAATGACGTGTTGCGTACATAAAGTACCGGTGTTGTCAAATGACGTGTTGCGTACAATCATGGGATCTTATGATTAATCTTCTCGTATTGTTTACGGGTGATCCTGAACCATATAAAATTAAATTATGAGTACATATATATAAAATATCATGTTATTTTAAAAAGATGTGATTTATTTAATTTTTCTCCAATTATTTTCGTGACTAAACAAGTCTTGGATATCCGATTTTGTTTTGGTCATAGTTTCTTCGTTACAACTCCGTTTTCGTTGGTTCAACTTGCCACTTCCTTGGATCGAGTCCCTCTTTAAGAATATGAACTGTAAATACCTTAGTTTGTATTCGAAATCACAGGTCAAACTTTGGTGAAACTTATGAAGTTAATCATTTTTGTTACAAAAATATCATTTAATGACCATTTTTCTAAAAACACTTATACTTTGAATTAAATCATGAAATTTTTATGTGTTAACATATTCATAAGAAATATCATTTTTCCAGAATATAAACCTCCAATTCAAAGTTCAAGATGGTTTTTAATTATCCAACCCCAAACAGCCCCCGGTTGCACTCCGACGTCGTAAAAACAGTTTTTAAGGTGTTCTTTGAAAAACCAAGTTATACCTTGTTAAATTAGCATATATTTATGTTATATTACAGGTCTTGAAGTATTTTAAAAGTTAAGTTAGAAGGATCTATTTAGTTTGCAAACAAGTTTGAAAACATTCAAACTATATTCTTGTTGTTAAAATTTTATACCACAAAATAAGATAGCTATATATATATATATATATATGAATCGAATAAGATTATGAACAAAGTTACTACCTCAAGTTACTTGGACAAGATTGCTGTAAAAGAGGAGTAAAGACCTAGAACCAAAAGGGTGATGGAATTGGATGAAAGATTGGAAGTAAACTTGTGTTCTTGGAAGGATTCTTGAAGTGTTTTTGTAAGGTTTTTCTTATGGTGTTTAAGTGATGTTTTTATGGCTAGATCTTCATGGATACTAGCTGAATGGTTATGGAGTTTCTTAAGAGTGTGTTTTAGTTAAAGGAAATGTGTAGTAAAATGAAAATGGAATGGAGTATAAATGGTGGTGTAAAAGGTGTATAAGTTTGTAATTTTGTGAAAAAATCTTTTAATCATGTGAAATTGTCATACTAGATAACAAAAGTAGTTACCTTATACATAAGGCATTGAACAAGGGCTGGTTGGTGGTGATTTGATGTGTATATACCAATAGTAAATACGTATAGAAGCTAGGTATGATACGAGTACATGTACTCTAGATATACGTATAGAAATTTTGTGAAAAATGGAATGAGAATTCAAATATAGCTATCTTTTGTGAATATACTTATATTGTTTTATGTATTTAAGTCTTTAAAAAGTGATTAAATACATTATATATACGATATATGTATAAACATTATAGGTTATAAGTATTTATATCAAATAACGTTACGTATGGTTATTGTTTTGAAAACTTAAGTTAGTAGTTTCAAAATATACTTATAACTTATTGTTATTAATACAAAATGAGGTATTAAAACATCCTTAGATCATGTTAAATATGTATATATACATATATATACACAAACATATAATTATCATATATTGTATAGTTCGTGATATCATCGGTCAAACTAGACGGTCAATCGTTGTGTAAAACTCTCTTTGAAAACATAAGTCTCAACAATTTGGATTGCTTATCATGTTGGTAAGGTTTAATTTATGTAAATATTAATCTTATAAGTATAGAACGATCGAAAAAGTGCGGGTCATTACAGATGTAGCTAACCCTCCGGGTGCAGCTTGTTGGAGTTGTTCATGGCGTCGTTGGTGAACTTACTTGTTGATTATTAGCTTGTTATATAGCAGTTGAACGGTATGCTTAGTTTGCCTTATACTTGGATGCCCCGGTATGTGATATTTGATTACTTGCGTGGCGTGTCCATTTTATGCATATATATATGTATGTCGTATATTCTCACTCACTAAGCATTAGGTTACCCTCTCGTTGTTTAGATTTTTATAGATATACGAGGATGCGGTGGCTCGGGTAAGCGTGGGAACTAGAGGACTTGCGTAGTTGCTTAGAAGACGTGCTTTTGGATTTGATTAGGATTGTGTAACGTATCCCCAATCACCATGCTCGGTTTTTAGTTTAAGTTAAAACTCACGTGGTCGAAAACTTGTAATTTCGTACGAAAGTCGTAAAACGGCCGATGTGGTCCCGGTGTCGTAAAACTTGGTTTTATCTTGGAAAACTCTTAGTTTTAATTATTATAACATGTTGTGAAAACCGTTTAGTTTAAAAGTGTCGGGAAGTGGGTCTTCCGCTCGCGTAAAATGGTAATGCTGATCAGAATCTTTTAGTTCATTTGGACGCCGTCCAAAAGGCTTGGACGCCGTCCAGTCCTTCAGAGCTGGACGCCGTCCAGATGCACTGTCTCACAATTTTTTTAAGGCGTATTTTCGGTTGGATAACGGGTTGGGTCGTTACAAGTGGTATCAGAGCATGATCTAAGGGATTTAGGTGACTTGAGATAGGTGCCTAGACTTAGACTTTTGTGTGTGCTTATTTGTTGCTGGACTTGTAGGAGTACGGGCTGGAACGGGTTGTAGTTAGTGCCTTGGTTGTAGGTGGACTAACGTTTATATTAATATGCGGATATTATTAATATTGTTGCGTTGTGTTTTGTTATTGTTTGTGTTTCGGATATCATCAAGCAAGATAGTCATTGTACTAACAAGTTGATACGGCGTGTGTGCGTAATAAGGACTTCCAAACCTTATTACGGGTGCAAATCGTGTCTAAAAAGTGATGTACGACGAGTGTTGAGCAAGATGGGGCGGTGTTATGCGTGTGGTTTTATACGTTCGTGGACTAATCGTTTTGCATTCCTTAGAATGGCGACGCGAAACAAGATCGAGACGAATGATGAAGAGTTTAATGCTAGAGTTGCGGCCGCCGTTGCGAAGCAAATGAGTGCGTTTCGAGAAGAAATTATAACGACCCTCATTTTTCCATTCTATATTTTTCTTTATTAAATGCCCAACTATATAATTAAACTTAACAATTAAACTTTAATTAACGATTGTTAAGCATTAAGAATTTTAAAATATAATAATTAACTTTGTGTAATAAACAACAAGTTAATAAAATACGAAAATGACAAGCTAAATAATTTTCGTGAATAAAAGGTAATAAATTAAAGTTTAATGTATATAACTTAATTAAGTGTTAAACAAATTTAGGGATTTATTAAGCTAATCTAAAGTATAAGGTTTAAAGTGAAAAATCCCAAAACTCCCTCCTTGTTTAACCTAGGCGGAAAAAATAGGTGAATTGCCCAAAAAGCCCTCCCAAATTCGGCACCCATGATCCCCATTACTTCCTCTCCAAGTCTAACTTGTTCCCTAAGTAAACCTAACCCTAACCCTAATTCTAGAATCCTCCTAACTCTCCTATAAATAGAGACCTAGGCTAGAGCTAAACATGTTCCAAATCAAATTACAAAACTCTTTCTCAAATCTCTCTCCCCTCTCCCTATTTTCGGCTCAAAACCGAAAACCCCAACACCACCACCATCAAAATCCACCACCACCTTCAAGGGTTTCCAAGGAATCTTCATCGTGTTCTTCGCATTCTTCAAGAATCTTCAAGGTGTTCTTGGTTGTTAGAGTGCTTTGATCTTCAATCTTCAACTGTTTCATCTTTCTTTGTTAATCATCTTTGAATCTTCAAAGGTATAACATAAACCCTAACTTATTTACATAATCTTTGATCTTGGTTTTAATTCATGTTCATGTTACAAATTCATAAACATATACATTATATACATGAACACACATAGATTTATATATGCATGAAAAAGAAAAAAAAATTAAATATGTATGTATGTGTATGTCGACTGAAAAAAGAAAAAAAAGAAAAAGAGTGTTTGATCTTTAAAACCTAGGTGATTAGATAAAAGATTTGTTTGTGTTTAATTAAGGAAACAAAATATAAATATATATACATGTACATAAATCGATACATACATATATATATATATATATATATATATATATATATATATATATATATATATATATATATATATATATATATATATATATATATATATATACTAATCAAGCTCAAACCCTATCGGGAGTAACGTCCCCGATACATTTGACCAAGTCATTGTATTACTTAATAATGAAATTAAACCGACAAGGACAGACACAACTTGTCATTGGGGCAAACTTAACGTTTAGTCTAAATATCACGAACTGGCATAACTTTTTGATCCCTACGAGATCAACTTTATAAACTAAATCTTGTGGTCTAAAACAACGCTCAAACTTATTTGTTAAACCTATGAACTTCACTCAACCTTTTTGGTTGACACTTTTGCATGTTTGTCTCAGGTGCCGATTGATCAAGCTTGAATTACTTACTGCTTATGTGATGCTACTTGGACTTAGGATCAAGAGATATTGCATTTATTATTCTTGCATTTAAAACAATTACTTTATTGTAATTTCCATTATTGTAACGACATTCATTTTCCGCTGCGTACTCAACAAAGTTTGTTCTTATCATTTAGTATTATTCTCGTATATTATAATATGTTGGTTTGTTTGATATTAATGTCACATTCACCCAGACCCTAATTGGGGGTGTGATAGAAATGGACATGAAGTATTCCGAATTTCGAAATAGTGGTGAAATGGAGCGTTGTTATAAGAGCTTCATGAGGACTAAACCTCCGATATATGACGGGAAACCGGATCCTTTGATAAGCACTACATGGATCTTGGATGTCGAAGGGTGTTTTTGCACTATTGAATGCCCTTCCGAGAAGATGACAAGACTCGCTACTAGCTTATTGCGGGGTAGGGCGAAGGATTGGTTGGATGGTAAGATTGATCTTGTCGGTGGAGAAGCGTTTATGCGGTTATCGTAGGACGATTTTAAGAAGGAATTCTTCGAGGAGTTCCGAACTTCAGCCGATTTGTCGAAATTGCGTAACGAGTTGCGAAATTTGCAACAAGGTTCTATGGATTTGAATACTGTAACAACCCAAAGTCCTATAAGTCCCGCATAACGCGCACACAAAAAGTCTAAGTCTAGGCGCCTATCCTAAGTCACCTAAATCCCTTAGACCATGTTCTGATACCACTTGTAACAACCCAAACCAAACCACCATCGAACCCGCGAAAAATATCAACAAAAAAAAAAGAATTGTTTGTTCAGCTACTGGCGCGGCGCACAAGTACCCCGCGCGGCGCGCCGATCTGGTCTGTCCAAAAAGTCTTGAAACGTGAAAAAGATTGGCCACTTACCGACCTAATTAGACAAAACGCTTTTAACAACATATTCCAATATGTAAAACTAACACGATTCAAACATAAAATAAGTTTTAAAAAGCGGGGCCCACATCGGCCTTTTTACGAGTTTCATACAAAAGTTTGAGTTTCGACCACATTAGTTTAATTTCCAAACGACACTACGAGCATGGTGTTTGGGGTTAAACTACCCAAGTCTCGGTCAAACTCCAAAAGCTAACTCATCCAAAAAGTGTCCCCCAACAACAAAGCGAGATCTCTAATCCAAGATAATGCCCTTACCCTTGTCCACAACCGAACCTATAATAAGGTAAACAATGAGAGGGTAAGAAAAGCTTAGTGAATTCAATAATTATACACATACATATATAACATATCTACTTGCAAACACTTACACGCATACCGTATACATGCTAGCAAACACAATTAGCTTATCGTCATAAATACAAGCTATAACCTCCAATAACCAAGCTAGCATAACAATAGCATATTTAACTTGAACAAATATAATATGCTTACACTACAACACAATAACCATAGTTAACCAATCGAACGAGGGAACGGTGTTTAAAGACTGTCGGAGTTCATAACAACCATTAGTGCACTTAACACTTCGTACACTAACCCCACGGGTGGCATCTTAACACGTCGATACTTCACCCTGGGTGGCGTCTTAACACGTTGACACTTCACCCCGAGTGGTGTCTTAACACTTCGACACTTCACTCTTCATTTTACTTGAGGTGGCATCTTAACACGTCGATACTTCACCTCGAATGGCGCCTTAACACATTCGCACTTCACCCGTTAATCTCTTGGAGTGGCATCTTAGCACATCGATACTTCACTCCGGGTGGTGTCTTAACACATCGACACTTCACCCCGGGTGGCATCTTAACACATCGACACTTCACCCGTCACATTACTTTGAGTGGTGTCTTAGCACATCGACACTTCACTCGTCACGTGAAATGTGGTGTCTTAGCACATCGACACTTCACATCTCACGCTACAACAAATAAATACATTATATATCTACGCATATAATTATTCCACTCACCTTACGCCTTGGGTGAATCAATAAACCAAGCTTGAAACTTCAAGGTAACGCACCTATTACAAAGTATATATAATCAATCATTCGTTCAAATTGGTCAAACCCACAACACTCACCATTACTAGGTCATTTTGACCCATTTGGACACTTAACCCTAAAATTGGGTCAACTCACACCGAAACCCTAACATTAGCCAAGATAGGTTTAAAAACACATTTCAACACAAGGTTTATGCATTAATCACAAACATTAACTAACCTAGGTCCATTTTGACCCGTTTGACCAATTTAAGGTCAACACCCATTTCGGGTCATCCACTAACCCACACAACGCCTACTTACATAAATATAGGTGTGCTAGCAATTTACTAACTAATTTAAGTTCGTAAACATCAACCTAACACTTTAAAAACCCTAGTTAGTCATCTTTGAGTCTACATGACCCAATTTCACCCAAAACACCCAATTCACCTACAAATGGGTTTTAAGTTCATCATCTACCCCAAACCCTAACCCTTAATCAAATTAAACAAGGAAATTAAGATTAAAGCATACCACTACACTCAAAATGTAGCTAAGAAGTAGATGAACAACTTTATAACTTGAGCTTAAGCAAGATTCCTTCTTCTTCTTCTTCTCTAAAATGAGTTTTTTCACGCTAGGATCTTACTCTCTCTCTAGAATTTAAGTGATAAGGTTGAAGTAGATGGAAATGAAGTAAATGAGGCTCCAAGACTGATCTAGGGCCTTTAATTCGGGCCCCCATGTGTAATTACCATAAAGCCCTCAAAGTATCTAATTTAAAAAGAGAAGGGTGAGTTGTCACAGCAAACGGCGCGGCGCGCCATATATCTGCGCGGCACGCAGATCCCCTAGATCAGAATCTGTTTCCTTTTTGAATATGTACAACAACACCCCACTTCAAGTATCTTAATTACACTTATGTACACTACAAATAATCGGGTCTTACAACTCTCCCCCACTTGAATCAGAGCGCGTCCTCGCGATCCAAGCCGCATGACAAGAAGGAAGATAAACTAACACGAATTCTTCGGGCTCCCACGTAAACTCGGAACCTTTACTCTGACGCCATTGAACTTTAAAAGTCCTCACTTCTTTATTTCTCAACCTTTTGACCTTTTCATCGAGTATGGCAATCGGCTCCTCAATATATTCTAACTTGTTGTTTAGCTGAATTTCGTCTAATGGTACCCAAGATGAATCATCCGCAAGACACTTACGGAGATGGGAGACATGGAAAGTATTATGAATCCCCGCAAGCTCTTTGGGTAATTCCAAACGATACGCGACTTCACCAACACGGGCTAAAACCTTAAATGGCCCAATAAACCGAGGAGCTAACTTTCCCCGTTTTCGAAATCGAATAATACCTTTTCATGGCGAAACCTTAAGCATCACCATGTCACCTTCTTGAAATTCGATCGTTCGTCTACGTTTATCGGCATACGACTTTTGTCTATCTTGAGCCTTCTTCAAGTAATCCCGAATAATATCAATCTTGTTATTCGTCTCCAAAACCAAATCGGTACTCCCGATTTCTCTTTGACCAATTTCACCCCAACAAATCGGAGTTCGGCACCTCCGCCCATAAAGCATCTCGTAAGGTGGCATCCCGATACTAGTATGATAACTATTATTGTACGAGAATTCCACCAAAGGTAAGTGCTCGTCCCAAATCCCACCAAAATCAATAATACACGCCCGTAACATATCCTCCAAAGTTTGATTCGTACGTTCGGTTTGACCATCCGTTTGAGGATGATACGCCGTGCTCAATTTCAATTGTGTACCCATATCTTCGTGAAACTTTTCCCAAAATCGAGATGTAAAACGGGTATCTCGATCTGAAATAATAGATTTAGGAACACCATGTCGAGAGATGACTTCCTTGATGAACAACTTAGCCAAGGTCTCCGACGATATCGCTTCCCGAATGGGAAGAAACAAAGCACTTTTCGTCAATCGATCAACTATAACCCAAATCGAATCAAATTGGGTTCTCGCCGTTTTAGTTAACTTTGTGATGAAATCCATGGTAATGTGCTCCCATTTCCATTTCGGGATTTCTAACGGTTGTAACTTACCATACGGCTTTTGGTGCTCGGCCTTAACTTGCAAACACGTGACGCATTGCTCAACATACTTCACAACATCACGTTTCATGCCCGACCACCAATAATCTTTTCTTAAATCTAGATACATTTTCGTCGTGCCCGGATGAATGGAATACTTTGACTTATGTGCTTCATCAAGTAGCACTTGTCGATAATCACCCATTTTAGGCACCCACACTCTTCCTTGAAAAGACAACAAACCACGCGAGCCCATAGTAATGAACTCCGATTGCCCCATGATTCGTTCCGCATGCTTGTTGTGAATGTAAGCCTCTATTTGAATCACACCAAGTTTTTCAAGAAAATCGTTAGTAATAATCATAAGTAACAATCCCAATCGTAACGCCGGGTGATGACTCTTTCGACCTAATACATCCGCGACCACATTCGCCTTGCCCGGATGATAAAGTATTTCACAATCATAATCTTTCACCACATCCATCCACCTACGTTGGCGATAATTCAAATCTCGTTGATTGAAGAGGTGTTTCAAACTCTTATGATCCGAATAAATCGTACTCTTGACACCATACAAGTAATGGCGCCAAATTTTCAACGCATGCAACACCGCCGCCAACTCAAGATCATGAGTCGGATATCTCATTTCATGTTCCTTTAACTGTCGAGAGGCATAGGCGATGACTATACCTCTTTGCATTAGAACACACCCAAGCTCATTTAACGAAGCATCACAATAAACCGTCATGTCTTCCACTCCTTCCGGCAACACTAACACCGGAGCCTGACACAATTTTTCTTTTAGCAATTGAAAAGCAATTTCTTGCTCGTTCTCCCAAGTAAATCTCGCGTTCTTCCTCGTCAATTTCGTCAACGAAGAAGCGATCTTAGAAAAGTCTTGGATAAACCAACGATAATAACCGGCCAATCCGAGAAAACTTCGGATTTCCGTAGGCGTAGTCGGTCGTTCCCAACTCTTCACCGTCTCTATCTTCCCCGGATCTACTTGAATACCGTCTTTGTTCACAATGTGGCCAAGGAATTGAACCTCCCTTAGCCAAAATTCACATTTGGAGAACTTAGCATACAACTTCTCCTTTCGTAACGTCTTCAATACTTCGCGCAAATGACATTCATGTTCGTTCATACTTTTCGAGTAGACTAGTATGTCGTCAATGAACACAATCACCGACTTGTCCAACATAGGTTGGCACACTCGGTTCATAAGATCCATGAATGCCGTCGGTGCATTAGTAAGACCAAAAGGCATTACCACAAACTCAAAATGCCCATAACACGTTCGAAAAGCCGTTTTCTCGATATCTTCCTCACGGACCCGCATTTGGTGATAGCCGGATCGTAGGTCGATTTTAGAGAAATACGTTGCACCTTGGAGTTGGTCAAACAAATCGTCAATCCGAGGTAATGGATAACGATTCTTGATCCTCACTTTATTTAACTCCCAATAATCAATGCACATCCGCATACTACCATCCTTCTTCTTTACGAATAAAACCGGAGCGCCCCATGGCGAAGCACTCGGTCGAATAAAACCCTTCTCAAGCAACTCTTGGGTTTGATTTAACAACTCTTGCATTTCCGTCGGCGCTAAACGATAAGGAGTTTTAGCAATGGGAGTAGCTCCCGGAACCAACTCAATGCGAAATTCAACTTGTCTTTCCGCCGGAACACCCGGTAACTCGTCCGAAAAAACGTCTTCGAATTCATTAACCACCGGAATTTTATGGGTGGGTGGTGGCTCATCATGAGTATCAACAACATGGGCAAGAAAATCCATGCCACCACTAACAAGGAAACGACGTGCCCGTACAAAAGAACATATCGGCACGAGTCTTCTTCACTTATCGCCATGAATAATTAACTCCCCCCCACTTGGGGTCTTCACACGAATAAATTTTTCGTGGCATGCAATATCGGCTCTATTATGATCGAGCCAATCCATACCAACAACGATATCAAAATCACCCAAAGTCATCGGGATGAGATCAATTTTAAAGTTTTCGGCACCAAACACAACATTACAATTTTTACACACACCCACCACTAGCACCGTCTTACCATTCTCTATTTCAACATCTACCAGACGACTCAACTTAGCTAACAGTTTAATAAATTTCGGAACAAATTTTGGTGACACGAACGACAAGTTAGCACCACTATCAAAGAGTATCCTTGCCGGATTAAAATTAACCATGAAAGTACCTGAGACGACTTCGTTAGATTGCTTGGCTTCCTCATTGGTCATCAAATAATTGCAACCCCTAGCCGTACCCGCCGCCTTCTCTAGCCGCTTAACATTATCGTTGCGCAAATCGGGACATTCCGGCCTTTTGTGCCCCTCTTTACCACAATTAAAACAAGTGATTTTATTTGCGGAGGATAGACTCGGACATTCACGAGCCATGTGGCCCTTTTGTCCACAATTATAGCATGAATAAGAAAAATCCCCGGAAGCACCCTTCTTCCCTCCACCAACATTACCGGAACCCTTTTTGTTCTTTTTGTTCGAAAAGTTCGAATGGTTCGAACCTTCACTCTTTCTCTTGCCAAAAGTAAAGCCGCTCTTCCTCAACACGAGCGCCTCAAAACCCTTGGCCATATCAAATAACTCATCGAAAGTTTTCACTACCGTTACGCTAATCTTATCTTGATAACAATCATTCAACGTTCGGTAAAAGTCTTCCTTCAACATCTTATCATTCCCGACATACTCCGAGCAAAATTGGGTCTTGGACAAAAACACGGATTTGAGAGTGTTCAAATCCATCAACCCTTGCCTCAAGGAACGTAACTCGTCCTTAAGCCTAGTAAGATCGGCCGAAGTTCGGTATTCCTTGAAAAATTCGGACTTGAATTCATCCCACGTGAATTCCATGCATTGCTCTTCACCATAAACTTGGAGTTTTGCGTCCCACCACAACTTAGCATCACCTCTCAACATACCACACCCGTACCTTGTCTTCTTATCGGGAGGACATTCACAAGTACGGAAGGCCCCCTCTATATCGGAGATCCAACGGGCACTCTTTAGAGGGTCTCGTTCACCTTCAAAGGAAGGAGGTTGAGAATCCTTGAAGTTCTTATAGAGAAAGTCCCGTCTTCCCACATTATCTTCGTGAAGAACGGCCTTCAATTGCACCTTGACTACATTGACTAATTGCTCGTCAATCGTATCTAGAAACATTTTCTTAACATCCTCGAGGAACTCCGCCTTTTGACGTTTAAAGATGGCCTCAACCTTGGCCGTGAACTCAACGTCCTCACTCGTACTTCCATCATTAGTGTCGTGTCCATTTCTCATCTTCATTCTATAAAACGAAGTAAATTAAGCCATGAAACGAAAGGACTTTAACACGTATGTATATACATATACACCACACTACTCCATCTCGCTCAACAATCGTCGTACATCGCTTGTTTGACACGATTTGAACCCGTAACAATGGTAGCTAATCATTGTTACGCGAGCACATCGCATTAACTCACTAGTACCACGTCTATCTTGCTTGACGATTTCAAATACCACACAAAACAATAGCGCATGATTAGTTCACATAAACCTATGCACTAACCAAAACCCGATCCGACCCAAAGTCCTACAAGTCCCGCATAACGCGCACACAAAAAGTCTAAGTCTAGGCGCCTATTTCAAGTCACCTAGATCCCTTAGACCATGCTCTGATACCACTTGTAACAACCCAAACAAAACCACCATCGAACCCGCGGAAAATATAAAAAAAAAACGCGCGGTGCGCCGATCTGGTCTGTCCAAAAAGTCTTAAAACGTGAAAAAGATTGGCCACTTCCTGACCTAATTAGACAAAACGCTTTTAACAATATATTCCAATATGTAAAACTAACACGATTCAAACATAAAATAAGTTTTACAAAGCGGGGCCCACATCGGCCGTTTTACGAGTTTCATACAAAAGTTTGAGTTTCGACCACATTAGTTTAATTTCCAAACGACACTACGAGCATGGTGTTTGGGGTTAAACTACCTAAGTCTCGGTCAAACTCCAAAAGCTAAATCATCCAAAAAGCGTCCCCCAACAACAAAGCGGGATCTCTAATCCAAGATAATACCCTTACCCTTGTCCATAACCGAACCTATAAAAAGGTAAACAACGAGAGAGTAAGCAAAGCTTAGTGAATGCAATAATTATACACATACATATATAATATATCTACTTGTAAACACTTACACGCATACCGTATACATGGTAGCAAACACAATTAGCTTATCGTTATAAATACAAGCTATAACCTCCAATAACCAAGCTAGCATAACAATAGCATATTTAACTTGAACAAATATAATATGCTTACACTACAACACAATAACCATGGTTAACCAATCGAATGAGGGAACGGTGTTTAAAGACCATCGCAGTTCATAACAACCATTAGTGCACTTAACATTTCGTACACTAACCCCACAGGTGGCATCTTAACACGTTGATACTTCACCCTGGGTGGCGTCTTAACACGTCAACACTTCACCCCGAGTGGTGTCTTAACACCTCGACACTTCACTCTTCATTTTACTTGAGGTGGCATCTTAACATGTCAATACTTCACCTCGAGTGGCGCCTTAATACATCAGCACTTCACCCGTTAATCTCTTGGAGTGGTATCTTAGCACATCGATACTTCACTCCGGGTGGTGTCTTAACACATCGACACTTCACCCCGGGTGGCATATTAACACATCGACACTTCACCCATCACATTACTTTGAGTGGTGTCATAGCACATCGACACTTCACTTTTCACGTGCAATGTGGTGTCTTAGCACATCGACACTTCACATCTCACGCTACAACAAATAAATACATTATATATCTACGCATATAATTATTCCACTCACCTTACGCCTTGGGTGAATCAATAAACCAAGCTTGAAACTTCAAGGTAATGCACTTATTACAAAGTATATATAATCAATCATTCGTTCAAGTTGGTCAAACCCACAACACTCACCATTACTAGGTCATTTTGACCTATTTGGACACTTAACCCTAAAATTGGGTCAACTCACACCGAAACCCTAACATTAGCCAAGATAGGTTTAAAACACATTTCAACACAAGGTTTATGCATTAATCACAAACATTAACTAACCTAGGTCCATTTTGACCCGTTTGACCAATTTAAGGTCAACACCCATTTCGGGTCATCAACTAACTCACACAACGCCTACTTATATAAATATAGGTGTGCTAGCAATTTACTAACTAATTTAAGTTCGTAAACATCAACCTAACATTTTGAAAACCCTAGTTAGTCATCTTTGAGTCTACATGACCCAATTTCACCCAAAACACCCAATTCACCCACAAATGGGTTTTAAGTTCATCATCTACCCCAAACCCTAACCCTTAATCAAATTAAACAAGGAAATTAAGATTAAAGCATACCACTACACTCAAAATGTAGCTAGGAAGTAGATAAACAACTTTATAACTTGAGCTTAAGCAAGATTCCTTCTTCTTCTTCTCCAAAATGAGTTTTCTCACACTAGGATCTTACTCTCTCTCTCTAGAATTTAAGTGATAAGGTTGAAGTAGATGGAAATGGAGTAAATGAGGCTCCAAGACTGATCTAGGGCCTTTAATTCGGGCCCTCATGTGTAATTACCAAAAAGCCCTCAAAATATCTAATTTAAAAAGAGAAGGGTGAGCTGTCACAGCAAATGGCGCGGCGCGCCATATACCTGCGCGGCGCGCAGATCCCCCAGCTCAGAATCTGTTTCCATTTTGAATATGTACAACAACACCCCATTTCAAGTATCTTAATTGCACTTATGTACACTACAAATAATCGGGTCTTACAAATACTCTCAAGACGACCTTTATGGCGAAGGCTCGTTTTTTCCTGGAGTATATGCAGAATGATCATTTTTTGATGGAGGATTTCTATCGAACTTTGAATGATGACTTGAAGAACAAAATTAGTGGAGGTTACGCGAAGTCGTTTGCGGAGTTATTCACGATGGCTAGGGGTTTCGAGTCGTATTCACGATCGAAGATTGGCGAACCTTCAAGTGAGAGAAGGGTTGTTTCATATGGTGCTCCAAGTAAGAGAACTAGAGGTTCAAGTGTGAGCACGGGTGGTATACGGACGAGTATATCGGATTCTAGTGCGTCTATGTGTTACAATTGTGGCGTAAGGGGTCACAAGTCTTGGGAATGTTCGGTGCCAAAGGTTGATGACACGGTGTGTTTCAATTGCCAAGAAGAAGGACATCGTAAGTCGGAGTGTCCCGAGCTAGCGGGGACGGGTATGTCCTTTGATCATTTATTATGTGCCGATTGAGTTCGGGTTTGTTAAATGCCTTGTGTTGTGCATAGTAATATTATGGGTGATGTTCCTAAAGGAATTACCCTACGGTGACGTTTTGATTGATGGGCGAAGGGCGTAAGACTTGGTGTAACCAAGCATTCCTTAGTGTTGAGAAATGTTTCTACCAAGCCATGGGTATGGGCTTTGGTGTTCGATCGTTAAGCGCGTGTTTGCTTTCATGTTAAAGTTGATGAACCATGAGGTTCGACGGGTGGATAAAACCCTAAAGGTCGAGTGTTTGATCTCGATGTGTGTTAATAGTGGAGTCTACGTGACGCGATGTTAGGTGCCTCTTTCATACCTACTTAGGGTACCGGAGAGAAACCCTTAGGTACATGAGTGACTAGGTGAAAATTCGACAAGCTAGAGCAATCGGAAGATTGCAAGATTTAAGTTTGAGTAATTGTGGCAAACTCTTCGTTCGAAGTGTTTAAGGATAGGTTAAAATCCTTTGTATGCTCATGGATAGAGCAAGGTATTGTGAAGTGTATATCATGGGATATCTTATCTCGATGATGTGGTTATGGAACGGCGTCTAAGTGGGGGAGTGGTACTCTCGCACGAAGGTGTTCTAGTGTATTGATATTGGGCGATGCTTGTATGGATTCGGAGCTAGCGTTGAGACCTACGTTGGTCGATTGTGGTAAAAGTACGATTTGGAATAAATTTTACTTATGGTTTTGGATTTAAATTATCACCGAGGTGGTAATGTGGTGAATCTCATTTAGAGATAATGGACATGTTGACGAGCAAGTGAGATCCCTCGGTTAAGGGATGTGCGTGTCAGATTCTCTTCTAGAGAATTATTGTTTTGTGCCTATGTGTGGTATGGGCGGTTCTTGCTCGATTGTGTTGGCATTGTGTACTCATACGTATGATGCGCGTACGTGTATGATGGATTTATTTGGGTGGGTTAGTCGCGGTGTTAAGAAACCACCTCGTGGTTAGTGGTACGCGATGTTAAGTACACTAATGGATATTTGTTTGGGGTGGATGGCTAGTGTAATCCGTTAGGGTTCACTATGGTGTAGCAGTGCGCGATGTTACACTACTCGTTGTAATTGAGGCCAAAAGAGCGTGTGTTGATGGTTAGTGTATTCCGTTAGGACTCACTATAGTGTAGCAGTGCGCGATGTTACACTACTCGTTGTATGAGGCCAAAAGAGCGTGGGTGTTTGGTGGGTTATGGCCGTGACTCGTTCCGCTAACTTCATCATGGGAGTAGTGTTATATCGGTAAGGTATAACGTATCGGAAAATGCGAGTACCGATGGGGAATGGGAGTACCATTCCTTTGTTGAGATTTGGGAGGTGGATCACGTGTGGATGCGGATTCACGATGACGCGTGTAGTTCGGTCATCTTATTATGGAAGTGAGTCTCGTATAGTTCGGATTCACAATGACACGTGTGGATGCGGTCATTATATTGAAGAAGTGAGTCTCGTGTAGTTCAGATTCACAATGACATGTGTGGATGCGGTCATTATATTGAGGAAGTGAGTCTTGTGTGGTTCGGATTCACAATGACACGTGTGGATGCGGTTATTCTATTGGGATAGTGACTATCGTGTAGTTCGGATTCACTAGGGCCCGTGTAGTTCGGCCAATCCCGATTGTTGTTGCGGTGGAGGTGGTGAGTCGCATGTGGTGCGGATTCACTAAGGCCCGTATAGTTTCGGCCAGCCTTCATGTTGATTGGATTTGAGAACTATTGGTTGTTTTATACACCAATGGTGGGGTCGTGAGGACCATGTTGTGTGATTAGTGATGCGATAGCCGTGTTTCGCTCACATGTTGTTACGGGTGTGACAATAGTTGATTTTGTACACCTTGGGATTTAGCGTTGCCATAGTCGTTTGGACGCTAGCGAATTTAGTCGTTTGCTTATGATGTTACGATAGTTGCATATTAGGCGTATTGCGCACTACAAGGGTTGTTAAGTGGTAGGTGTTATCCGTAAGGATTCGTTTGGTTCGGTCTTCATCGTTCGGGTTGTTGACCATAGGTTGAGACTTGGTTGCTTATAGCGTGGTATCTCGGTAAGAGATTGGTTGAGTTTTTCCCGATGTGAGGGATTGAGCAAGTTTTAGTGCTCGGATTTGTGAATTTGATAAATCGCGGATGACGATTTAGTGTTAAAGGCGATTCATTGAGCAGGGTTACCTATAGAAGTTGGAAGGAAACATGATGTTTCCCCGTATGTTAAGCGATTGTGGTAGAGTTCGGATGTTGTATGCATTGCATGTTCCGGCATGCGTACACGTGTGTATTTGGTAAGTGGAATAATCCTCGAGATTAACGATAAGTGTGGCGGAAGTCATTTTGGAACGTATGTTTGAGGACCATTTGAGTGTTGGTCCGGTTGGTTAAGTGATGGAGATCACGAGGACGTGATCCAATTTAAGTGGGGGAGAGTTGTAAGACCCAGATCCTGTTTCAGTAGAAGGGGACACCGTCCAAATTTTGGGACGCCGTCCAGCAAAGAATGGTGGGACGCCGTCCAACATAACTGACGGGCCAGCTGTTAGTTTATTTTAAAAAGGGGCAAATTAGTAATTTCACTTGGGGTTGGTTTGGATCCTTCAAAGCTGACCCATTGATCATTTTATCCTCACTTTACACCCACAAACACTCTCATCTTCAAACCCTAGAGAGAGGAAGAGTTTTAGAGAGTGGAAGCTCCATTTAGAGAAGAAGGAGTTGGATTCTCACCAAAGCTTGGGTTCTAAAGTTGTTCATCTCGTTCACTTCTACATTAGGGAAGTATTGGTAAGTTCAAACTCCGAATTTCATTTGTTAGATTTGATATTCAAGATAGGGTTTGAGCTTGATTAGTTGTGAAACCCCTTTTGATGATGAAGTGGTTGACGATTTGGCAATGATTAGGCTTTGATAATGAGTATAATCACTAGTGTTAGTGATTATGGAGGTGTTGGAACCCATTTTTGGGTATTTGGTTGATTAATTTTGAAATGGATCAAAATTAGGGTTTATGTGTCAAATTGGGCGAGACGAGTGTTTAACACTTGTGTTCAGGTACAATTGGTGTGTTAGGACCATTTTCACTTGTGTTTATTTAAATCGGACCTCGTTTGGACCACTGAATGAGGTGTTTCGTATTTCAGATAACAGGTAAATACACATGTGAGACACGGAAGAGGTTTCCTACCATGAAGAAACCCCTTAGTCATATATACTTCTGTATTTGTTTTAGTTTCCATTTTTGGAAACCTTAAACACAAACACATACACAAACACTCCTAAATCATTAAACCCTAGCTCTTGATTCTTGTTTTTGTGTTAAATTGAGTTGTGTAATTGATTCTCTGTGTTTTCACTAGCTTAAACAAGGTAATTACATGTCGATTTCATAGCTTAATTTGTGTAAAAAGGGGATTTTTGTTAGGTTTTGTATCAAATGAGTTTTTGATCAAATCTTGATCTAAATGTGTTGTTTATGTCAAATTGATGTTAGAAAATGTTTGTATATGAGTTATATATGTTTTCTAAGTGATTTGTAGTGTCAAAATAGTGCAAAAACGAGATTTAGGGCTCAAAATGACGAAAACAGCGACCTGGTACTGATGAACAGCTCCCGTACAGTTGCAGGATGCATCCGTACGATTACGGGATGTATCCGGGACATTTTGGGTTTATCTGTGTAGTTGCAGGGTGCATCCGTACGGTTGCAGGTGCAACCATGCGGTTGCAGATGCTCTGTGCGGTTGCAGTCTGGCAGATTTTAGGAAAACTTGTTTTGGCCGTAACTTTCAAACCGTAACTCTGTTTTTGATGAATAAACTACCGTTGGAAATTTAATGAGGTGTAGTTTCTAATGGTGAAGTTTTAAAATACTGAATCAAATTTCATTTTGGGTCAAAATAATGGAATAGCGCGTATGCCTCATTCTACACGCGTGGGATAGTTGCAATTGGATGGGAAACCATGTAAACTTGTCATATATGGATATATTTGGTTATATAATATGATTTATAGTATTAATTGATGATTATCATTGATTGGAGAAGTATACTAACTCAGTATATGATGTTCTCAGGTGACAAAGGAACGGAGAAGACTCAGTAACATTAGACCACTGAGTTGTTGCTGGTAATCGGTGAGTGGGACTATCCTTATGGATATTGGTATTTAGTAACAAGTGTAGTTACTACCCTCTGTTATGCTATTAAATATTATGATAATCTATATATGCATGTTGATTACTGTTTTAATTATAAGTAGTAGGTGATAATGCTGTTATCAGGTTACCTGATTAGATTATATCTATAGCATGCCTGATTAGGATACCCTGTGGTTATTAGTGATGTTACCTACTATGAGATTGTAGGTGGTTTATGTGCACATGTGAGAACTGTCCGTGTATAGAAGGGGCAGAAGAGGTCAACCGTGTATAGAAGGGTTGGGCTCATTGGTTATTGTAATGATAGTATATTGCAATTGACGTATGTAAATTTCAGGAGAGATATACTGTGGGACAATAACGAGGGCTATCGGTACAGCTCTAGCTTGACCAACTAGTAGTTGTAGACCTGGCAGGGTCAACGATCCTCTTGTATTTATAGCCGTTAGTGCTATGTATAGCCGTTAGCGCTATGAGAGTGATTAGCCGTGTAGAGCTATTGATACTTAGTGAATAACTGTGTAGAGCTATTGATACCCTTAGTGTATAGCTATGTAAGGCTATGTTAGTGTAGTGCCTGTAGTGCCTTTAGTGAATAGCTTGTTAATGCTATTGCTGCTCTGATTGTTAGCCTAGCTCTGTATGATACAGATGTGTAATGTTCTATTATATGATAGCTATGTAACGCTATGTCCACATGACCACGACCAGATGCATGATCCCTAAAAGCTAGGCTTGGTACTTGATAGTAATATCTGTTAGGATATCTCATTCACTTAGCGTTAAGCTAATCCCCCACATTTTCTCCCCTGCAGGTTATATTGTTTTGCATGCTAGGGACGGGAGAAGATAATCGTGCTTGGGTTATGTTTGACACACTGAAGAACTTTGATGTTTATTATAACTATGTATAACTGTTTTGAAAAGTAACACCAGTTTTATTGTAATATATAAATGTTATATGCTTTAAATACTTTCGCTGTGATTTAAAAAAAAAAGTACGGTGTTACAACTTGGTATCAGAGCATAGGTTTGGCTGCAAATACATTGTGATGACTGTCATGTTCCCAAATCTTGATTCGATTTGTGTCAAACATCCTAGTGGGGGAAAGGGAAAGTGAATGTAGGTGGAATACGTGTTAGTTGCTAGGTACTAACCGATTATCCACTAAGCTTTTGTGAGATGTTGTGATAAGACAGGTATGGATGATCAAACTCGAGATGTAGATACCCCCTTGATCTCCAGAATAGTGAGAGCGTCCTCAGAGGAGCATATTGTGGAAGATGACTTGCGAAAGTATAATTTTCAGTTACATTGTCAGTTGAAAGAAATGAGGAGTAGAATACAGGAACTAGAGCAACAGCAGTCACAACCAGTTGATACCACTATTGCTCCAACCATAACTAATTCATCAACACCGCTGAGTTTGATAATCCCACAATATGCGTCTTTGCCTGTTAGAGACGCACAACAGCAACCATAACCACAATTCCAAATTTCACCTCAGTTCAATTATTCACATTCCAACCAAATGATGTATCCGTACCAGATGTTTCAGCAATCCATAATGGAAACCAAGAATAAGTGTACCTATAAACAGTTCTTAAATTGTAATCCTCCTACGTATTCGGGAAGTTCTAATCCGAATGTCACTTTAAATTGGTTGAGAGAAGTGGACCGGGCATTTGAAGCGTGTCAATGTGAACCGGAACTCAGAGTTACTTTTGCTTGTCGGTTATTGAAGAATAAATCTATGGTATGGTGGGATTCTGTCATTACCCATGTAACAAAGGAACAATTTGGTCAAATCACTTGGGAGCAGTTTTATGAAAAAGTGTGCGAACAGTATTGTACCCCGTATGAGATTGGAAAGTTGAGGAAAGAGTTTTTGGAGTTAAAGATGACCGAGCAGATGTCTGTAGACGATGCAATTGAACAATATACTGATAAACTAAGGTTTGCGCATCAATGGGTTCCTGATGAACAATCCAAAATTGATCATTTTGTGGAGATGTTATTGCCGAAGTGCAGAACCATGGCAAGAGTTACCACTACTTTGTCTCAAGCTTTTGTTATGGCAAAAATGGCTGAGGATGATATTATGGCTGCAATTAATCGTAGAAAGGAAAATGTAAGTGTTCAGCAGCAAAGTCAAATAATAAGTCAATCTAGTTCCAAGTCAAAGAAAACTTTTTAGAATAAGATGAAAAGAAAACAGACTCAGGGTGTATCTAAGTCAAAATCGGAAATGTGGTGTGTTCATTGTAGAGCAACTCATGTTGGGCAGTGTTCTGAAAGAACCTGTTGATGCTACCATTGTGGTTTAATATGACACGATGTTCAGTCTTGTTTGTATAAAGATAATGTGTGTTAGAATTGTCAGAGTGAAGGTCACCGTTCTGATCAGTGTCCATCTGCGAGAAAGTCATATTCTAGATTAGAGTCTGAGGCAAGGTCAGGATCAATCGGGGGTTTGACAGGAGGATCATCAGGTTCAGCGATGGGGCAGAAGAGGAGAAAATCCTCTTGAATTAAAAAAGGTATGTTCTTAATAAATTTTATATTTATTATAGTATTGTTAATTGTTGGCAAACATATGATGTGTCTATAGTCTGCTCTGACTGACTGTAATTGTGGAAATATAATTGTGTCTTCCTAATGAGGAAGAGGTAGTTGGTGATGCAACAACTTTAGTAATAACAATTGTGTTTAGAGTTGTTACAGATATCTTTTGGGATCTTATTCCCTCTGATTGTTTGCCATGTTTCTTGTGATTGCCTTGCTTCCATTGATACTTGTCAAGTATGATACGTGTGACTTGGTTGTTATGCATATAGATTGTCTTGATATATATATTGGTATACATGATTTAACGAAAGTGTTAAGGAATTATATGAAATGTATTCTATTTCCTTTGATGGACTGGACACACGTAGTGGTCTTTAGGGATTGGGATTGGGTAGTATCTTATAATAGCCTTGATCCTTGACCGAAATATGATTTATTTTGAGTTTGTGTGTTGTATAAAATTTAAGCTATTATCACATTGTATGCCTTAAACTTCTGTGATATGAGGAAGTTGCATGTTGATTTGTTGTTTGAGCCTTAACTAGAATTGATTTGATGGCTTTAGTTGTGACAACCCGGAAATTTCCAACCAAATTTAAACTTTATCTTTATATTATTCCGACACGATAAGCAAAGTTTGTTAAGTTAAATCTCAAGAATTTTAAATTGTGTTCATACATTCATTATAACCTCGACCAAATTCTGACGATTCACGAACCGTTATATATAAATAAATATGTATATTTATATATTATAACTTGAGAATATTAATAAAGTATTAAACGTATAATACTTTACATGAACGTATTTGTTTCAATATGTTTATCGATGAAATTAGAAGATAATATCAAATGATTGATTTATCAGATACATTATGATATGATTACGGGTCTATGTTATGAGGTCCACTGTGATTTAAGAAATCTATTCTTTTTGACAACATTCGGAAAATGGTAAAGTGATTTATAAGTAAGAACGTGAAGTGTAAATAACTTAGATGTTGGATATCGACAAGTTAAGTAACTCGATATTTTTCATTAAGATGATTTCATACGTTTATTTAACCTTTGAGCTTTATCCCATGCTTCACCAACAAACTGTAATTTAAAAACTTGAAACCTATTATGAATATATATGATTCTACTTTTCTAAAACATTTTATGATATAACGATTTTCATTATTTTAACCTTTAAACAAAATGATTCTTAAAAATATATTTGGTTTTGGAAAACAAAATTATTATATTTATTTGATTTAGTTTCAAACGTACAAAAACGTTTTCAGTTTAAAAAGAACTTTATTATTAAAACGTATATAACTTTTATAAATATCTAGAACCACTTTTGACAACTCATTACTTAACCAGTATGATAAAGATAACGATATTTATATTTTATTTTATTAAATATATATAACGATTTAAATTAATATTATATATATTTATACGCGTATGATACGTACATAGTTTTATACTTTTACTATACTTAAACTTTACCTTTACTTTATTTTTACTTTACTTTAACTTTAATAATTCACTTTAATAATTCATACTTTAATAATTCACTTTAATAATTCATACTTTAATAATTCACTTTAATAATTCATACTTTAATAATTCACTTTAATAATTCATACATTAATAATTCACTTTAATAATTCATACTTTAATAATTTAATTTAATAATTCAAAAATCTATTATAAATAGAATTCAATAGGTTTCATTATTTCATAGAAACTTGAAAATATTTTTCTCTAAACTCTCTCAATCGATTTACATATATATATTTACTCTGTATTATTTCAAGATATTATTAGTATACATAAAATATTACGTCAGAGTGCTGTCCGAGTGATTTCGAAATTGTTTTTCGAGTGGGATTGGATTAAGGAAATTATGGGTTATAGCTATGGAGGTGATTGGGTATGGTTCATGGGTATGCTCGTGAGGTCAATATAGTGTTTATCATCTCCGATGTGTCTACGTACCTTTTATGCAATATTGGATCTCAATATTGATACATGAGTACTCATAATTTAACTTTTACATACTAATAGTGTATCCCTGACTAGTGCTCGAGTATATAGGATTATGCATGTTTGTACTTTCGATATTGCCTTTAGTTAGGTTATGTTGAATCCTGAATTAGTTATATATGCGACTGAGATAAGGTATAAGATATGCATGTCGTTGGAAAGCTAGCGAAAAATTAAGAACTTTTCATTTAGATATCTAATGATTTCGATGAACGGATTTGAAGTTATAGTCCATCGAATTTTTGTATTATTATTAAAAATGATTATTATTATCGTCGTTATTATCGTCGTTCTAGTTTTATCTTATTATTATTATTATTATTATTATCTTTATCAATAAAAGGATTTATCATTAAAAATTGTTATTTTTTTATTATTACTATCGTTATTATCGTTAAAGTTATAATTAGTATTATTATTATTATTATCCAATTATTATTATTATTATTATTATTATTATTATTATTATTATTATTATTATTATTATTATTATTATTATCATTATTAATATATATATCATTATTTAAAAATTGTTATTGTTATTGTTATTATTATTATTATTATATTATCATTAAGATAATTATTAGTATTATCGTTAATAATGTTATAGTAACTATCATTATTAATATTAGTGTAATTAAAACAAATATTTGTAACACCTAATTATTTTGATTACTATTATTATCATTATTACGAACACGATATAAAAGACGATTAAAAGCTATTAAACGAAACGATTAGGAAATAATGGGTAAGAGTATCATGATGAAATTAAAATATTATAAGATATTGATTTAGATAAAATTATCGTTCTTATTATTATTATCATTACTATTATTATTAAAATTATCGTTAGTATTAAAACTATCATTTTAACAAAAATTATCATTTTAATAGAAATGTCATTGTTACTATAAAATATCATTATTATTATTATTTTAAATAGATTTATTATTTTAAAGATAATATTAAAAATTATCGTAAATATTAAAGTTATCATAATTAGAATTATCGTTTTATCATAATGTCATCTTAGTAATTATAAATACTGATATTTTTATAATAATAATTATTATTACAAAATAATACAACTTTTACTTGCTATCATTATAGATATTATTTTATCAAATAAATATTTGATACAAACATATTTTACTACGTGTAATAACTTACTTTAATAATACCTATCATATTATCTTTATAATATTAAATGAACCCTATAAATTTTATTACTTAATATATATAAAAGTATATTTTATTATATAAATAGAATATAAAATTTTATTTATTAATAAATAAATTATATTATTTACTCTAATAAATCTTTTAAAAATATTTAAAAATATAAAACGACGATATTTAAACTATATATTAATCATGTATAGATTTTTGAAAATTATTTTGAGTCAAATTTACTTTTGTTGACTTTTGCATATTAGTCTCGAGCATTAGGATTGTGGTACACTATGACTTAACCTAATTTGTTAGACAAATATTGACCAACACATAAATATATATAATTAATTTAGGTTCGTGAATCTGAGGCCAACCTTGCACTTGTTCAATGACGTTATATGTATTTTTACTACGAAATACAGTATGGTGAGTTTCATTTGCCTTTTTACCCTTTATATTTTTGGGCTGAGAATACATGCGCAATTTTTATAAATGTTTGACGAAATAGACACAAGTAATTGAAACTACATTCTATGGTTGAATTATCGAAATCGAATATGCCCCTTTTTATTAAAGTCTGGTAATCTAAGAATTAGGGAACAGACACCCTAATTGACGCGAATCCTAAAGATAGATCTATTGGGCCTAACAAACCCCATCCAAAGTACCGGATGCTTTAGTACTTCGAAATTTATATCATGTCCGAAGGAGGATCCCGGAATGATAGGGGATATTCTTATATGTATGTAGTTAATGTCGGTTACCAGGTGTTCACCATATGAATGATTATTTTTGTCTCTATGCATGGGACGTATATTTATGAGAACTGGAAATGAAATTCTTGTGGTCTATTAAAATGATGGAAATAAATGATTATGATAAACTAATGAACTCACCAACCTTTTGGTTGACACTTTAAAGCATGTTTATTCTCAGGTGTTAAAGAAATCTTCCGCTGTGCATTTGCTCATTTTAAAGATATTACTTGTAGTCTTTCATAGCATATTTCGAAGAACGTTGCATTCAAGTCATTGAATTCATCAAAGATTATTATTAAATCAATTTATAGTTGGATAGTGGATATTATGAAATGGTATGCATGCCTGTCAATTTTTGATGTAAAGAAAGTTTGTCTTTTAAAAATGAATGCAATGTTTGTAAAATGTATCATATAGAGGTCAAATACCTCGCAATGTAATCAACTATTATGAATCATTTATAATGTATATGAACGGGTCCTTTCAGTTGGTATCAGAGCAGTGGTCTTAGCGAACCAGGTCTGCATTAGTGTGTCTAACTGATAAGTCGTTAGGATGCATTAGTGAGTCTGGACTTCGACCGTGTCTGCATGTCAAAAGTTTTGCTTATCATTTCTAGTCGGAAATCATCTGCTTATCATCCATAGGAAATTACCTGCTTATCATTATTAGTCTAGACACGTTTTGCTACATTAATTGCATGAGTAGTGTATAGACAAAATTCATATCTTAGCGTATCTGCTAAATCATATCTTATCGTATCTGTTACTTTAAACTTTTGCCTGACATATCCCGCAAATTCCTCCGTAATCTATGAAATCTTTTGATCTCTATATATAGATATCCTATGTAAATAGAATACCACCCGATAGCCGAAAAATCATTTTATATCGAAAATCCTTTATCCAATCGTACGAAATGGAATTTGTCATCAGTTCAAGTCACTCGGATTCCGAAATGGAATCTCACTCAAGCTCCGAAAGCAGTGTGACCAAAATGGATCAACCAATCAGTCATCACCTATTCTGGATGAATTGGGGATGGGTTCATAGCCTCCTCAATCATTGAAAACAAGAAGAAGGCGATCCCTTCCATCCACCACATTGCCCTCTTGGCGAAGAACCTGAAGCACTTACCGGCGAACCTGTTCGAGACACCATTTTCTCTCTCATTTCCAGGGTATCTCGTCACAATTATATACTACATCAAATTCTAGATTTTATTTATCCGCTCGTTCCGACCGACAATCATCCTGGAATAATAGAAGAAGTCAACGAACTTCGCGCTCGGGTAGTAGCTTTGGAGAATATGGTGCAGAGATTACAAACACCAGCAGCAGCACCAGCAGCATAACCAGTACCACCATCATCAATGCCAACAGTACCATTACCACCTCCAACCACAACCGCGTTGTAAACCTCAACTTCACAATCTGTCCCACGAGCATCAACGTCATACGCACCATAGATACCAAGGAGTACCAACAACAATAACTGACGAAGTATTAATTCATAACTTCATTGGAGAAACATTCCGCGGCGATTATATAATCTCTAAAGTCTTAGAGATTATTTAATCTAGCCCTAACCATAAATCAGTTAAGCGAACCAAAATGATAGAAGGAAGAGTAGAAACCCTGACAAAAATGGTGTGTGATTAATAAGTTAAACTTGTTTTACCAACAGCATCAACAGTACCGTCAATGTCACCAGCATCGTTAGTACAGTCAACATCAGAATCAACAACACCTATAACATCACAAACTCCGCCAGTTCAAGAATCACTGTGGACATCATTACGAATCAATAACATGTATATTGTATCAACAAGTTATGAAGAATTAACTCATTTCCTTTGAAGAAATTATATATATATATATATATATATATATATATATATATATATATATATATATATATATATATATATTTTGAAATAAAAAATAAATCTTTCCGTGCTAAGCTATTATGTGTGAATCTTAACTACTCGGTTAATTCATATTACAAATATGCAATAATGTACGTCCCTCGCCCGCGACTTAACCATCATTAACTACAATCTCTGTCTCAATTCAACAAATTCCAATTCCTAATAAATCAAGTATATATTTGATTTTACACTTCATCATTGATGTAACCGAAACTTTTCAGATAACATCATTCGTACTTTGCGAAGTTCACAAAAATTTAACGAAAACCAACATCACATCTCAACAAATAACGAAGTATTGATTCATAATTTCAATATTATTGAAGAAATACTTATGTAACCTCTAAAGCCTTCAAGGAATTATTCAATTATAGTTCCAACCGTAAATCGAATGAGTTTAATTTAGTATTAACTCATTAAAATTTATGTTACATCTGAGGAGAATATATACATATATATTTTCATAAAGACTGTAATAAAATTCTTATGTACAAAATATTAATTGTGAAAATTTTTTAATATGTAGGTAATACCCGAGAGATATATATAAATTCACAATTAATATGTTACATTCTTCGAATCAGATTAAGCAAATTATCAATTATACTTCCTACTTTCACAATAATATACATTCTTTCATAGAAATCAAAACAACCATACTCATTCAAACCCAATTACATATTCTGATTTTAAAATCTCAGAATTCAATTCGAGATATAACCGGTACCATCACTTTTAGATTCCTACATCTTTCAAAGCTATACTTTGACTTCAAAAGTGTGTTAGAACATCAAATGTATACAAACGATTACAATCTGTGTTCAAACCCTTCGAAAATCTCTGAAGACACTTCAAATAATGAGCAATCGAGATGATGATCCAACCACATATTACCCACAGTTATGTACTTAAAAAGCTCTCGAAACCAAAGTCATAATTCAACACATATCTGTGTCAGATCTTTTGGCATTTATTAGCAAAAATAACCTTGCAATTCCTTTGCAAAGTGGCAAATTATATCACAGCTCCAGCAAGACAACTTCGATTTTTTCATTCGGAGTAGCATTATCATAATTTTGATATATGTGATTACCCTTTTGTTACCGGAGAACCTTTCATATTCCACCACATTAGCAATAAACTTACCAACAACTTCATTGATCTTGCACATTTCAAAGAATCTTTATATTTATCGAAATCTCATCATTTACTCATCTGCCCCTTGTAACGAGAATTGCCATACGAATCATTGGGAATTAGCAATCAGTATTTTGAAATCTCACAGCATGTTGACGCCAATAGTTATACATAATGTCTATTTCCAAGGCTTACATACTTCGAATGTGAAGTTTCTGAAAAACACTCTAAACCACGAACTAGTTCTCGAAATGCTGATGAAGCAACAAAAACTGTAAATGACCTTAGCAGTAAAAAGTTTGATGATAAAGATTAGTGTATTAACAAAGCTCGGAAATAGAGAAGTTTTGGAACTGGAAAACGGATTGAGCAAAGTATGAAGGAGGCTGTGGACAAATCACAAAGACTGAACCTGCCTTCAAAGAATCCAAATGATTCAGTGTCTGCTAAAGTCATTAACGAATACCTTGCTCCTAACACTAAACCTTTACAGACAATATTCTTCATCATCCTCTGATATTAGAAATTCTAAGATATCATCGTATCTTTCATTATAAATATCCTCCATATTTCTGAAGATATTTCCATAACTATTCTTATCTGGAATCATTTATCTCTTTGCGCTATCTGTATTACATCAAAAAGGAAACTGTTTAGTTCCTATACTCTGTAAACCTTTGAGTTTAAAATATGAATGTTTTTGAAGTAGTGTTGGAAACTGAAGCATGAGTTAGTATAATATAATGACACTTGATCAACGTGATTATATTACAGTAATTCATGCTGAGTTTCTAAATGGAACGTGATGATTCACAGATCATAACATCATCATGTTCTATGTTATACGAATCTTGTATTCTATTTAACCTCTAAAATATCAAGAAAATATTTCTTGATGATTCGGCCTTTTCCAAGGTATTCTAGTAATTTGACAAGTCAAGATCGTGCCATCACAATTTCCTTCCTAGAACATTAACAATGTTCATTCCGAAATTCATATCTGTGAATTCTGGACCATTACAAACGGTGCTTAATCGCAAGAAGAAGAAATGAAAGGACAAAACTCCGAAATAGAAATTAGGGTATAAATTACAGCAAATAAAAGAGAGCATTAACTGTGGATGATAATGATTATAGAAGATAGAAACAGAGACTTTGAAATATAAGGGAAGATATAAAGCCCAACGACAAACCAAAAATTATAAACCATATATATCGATGCATATAGCAATATAAAGACACGGGAGAACTAGAAACACTATAAACCCAAGAGTATAGTAGAAGTAAATAGATTCTTCCGGTGGTAGATGAAAAAGAAGAATGACCGATATGAAAGTTATAAGTATATCGAGAATCAGAACTGGATGGAGCATATTGATGAATACTTTAAAATATGAGTTGAGGGGGAAAGAATAGAAGGTGATGAAACATGACTAGGAACTTAGAAATCAACAGATTTAACTCATACAATGACGGAATAAGTGAATCAAACCCTCTAGTGAATAGGTTAAGCTTTTTGGGATTAATTTAGTCATACCACAACTAAATCAAGTGTGATTAGATCAACACCTAGAGCTATTATTCACCACCTGGGTGATTTGGGTTGAGAGAGAATCGGAGGAGCTCACCAGATCTGAGTGTGTGTAATAAATGAGAGGCTTAGCCTAAAGTGAAGAACATAAGACTTTATATACCTCTGCTGTTGACTCACCCGTATTATTCATCCATCACACATACGAGTTGGATTCATCAGCCGTACGGGTGATCACTCACTCGTGTCTTCTCATTTAGGTTGTAATTGTGACTTAGTTCAGCATCAACCGTGCGTATGAGCCTGTCATCCGTACGAGTGAGGCTTCACTCGGACGTCTGACTAAGTCTAACATAGTCAAACATCCAAATCTCGTTCCTACAGTTGCTGTAACCACATACAAACATGGATAAGACAATAACGAACGATCATGGTGGCCTGTAAACTATTGTACCTGCAATGGACATGGGTAGATGTCTAGAGACTTGCATAAAATGCATCAACAGAAGGTGTGAGTTGTAAGAAAATGAAGGAGGTGAATTTATAAGAAAATCTCCGACAGAACAATTAAGATGGACGATCGCATTTAAAGCGGATCCTAATTCCTTTTGTTACCGGAGAATCAAATCTTATTACAAAGATTTTTTTTAAATCCCTTGAAATCTGGAAATCAATCATATCTACGTCAAATGATAAGATGAATCTACACTTACTCATTTCACTCTTCTATGTTAGCTTCATTCGTACTCTTCATATAAATGGATTGTTTATCCAAATTATTCGCTGATGATAAAACTCTAATTTTCAGCCTGTATGCATCATGAAAACATACTTATTATCATTCACGACCTTTCCACTCAAATTTAGGGACGAAATTTCTTTAACGGGTAGGTACTGTGACAACCCGGAAATTTCCAACCAAATTTAAACTTTATCTTTATATTATTTCGACACGATAAGCAAAGTTTGTTAAGTTAAATCTCAAGAATTTTAAATTGTGTTCATACATTCATTATAACCTCGACCAAATTCCGACGATTCACGAACCGTTATATATAAATAAATATGTATATATATATATATATATATTATAACTTGAGAATATTAATAAAGTATTAAACGTATAATACTTTACATGAACGTATTTGTTTCAATTTGTTTATCGATGAAATTAGAAGATAATATCAAATGATTGATTTATCAGATACATTATGATATGATTACGGGTCTATGTTATGAGGTCCACTGTGATTTAAGAAATCTATTCTTTTTGACAACATTCGGAAAATGGTAAAGTGATTTATAAGTAAGAACGTGAATTGTAAATAACTTAGATGTTGGATATCGACAAGTTAAGTAACTCGATATTTTTCATTAAGATGATTTCATACGTTTATTTAACCTTTGAGCTTTATCCCATGCTTCACCAACAAACTGTAATTTAAAAACTTGAAACCTATTATGAATATATATGATTCTACTTTTCTAAAACATTTTATGATATAACGATTTTCATTATTTTAACCTTTAAACAAAATGATTCTTAAAAATATATTTGATTTTGGAAAACAAAATTATTATATTTATTTGATTTAGTTTCAAACGTACAAAAACGTTTTCAGTTTAAAAAGAACTTTATTATTAAAACGTATATAACTTTTATAAATATCTAGAACCACTTTTGTCAACTCATTACTTAACCAGTATGATAAAGATAACGATATTTATATTTTATTTTATTAAATATATATAACGATTTAAATTAATATTATATATATTTATACGCGTATTATACGTACATAGTTTTATACTTTTACTATACTTAAACTTTACCTTTACTTTATTTTTACTTTACTTTAACTTTAATAATTCACTTTAATAATTCATACTTTAATAATTCACTTTAATAATTCATACTTTAATAATTCACTTTAATAATTCATACTTTAATAATTCACTTTAATAATTTATACTTTAATAATTCACTTTAATAATTCATACTTTAATAATTTAATTTAATAATTCAAAAATCTATTATAAATAGAATTCAATAGGTTTCATTATTTCATAGAAACTTGAAAATATTTTTCTCTAAACTCTCTCAATCGATTTACATATATATATTTACTCCGTATTATTTCAAGATATTATTAGTATACATAAAATATTACGTCAGAGTGCTGTCCGAGTGATTTCGAAATTGTTTTTCGAGTGGGATTGGATTAAGGAAATTATGGGTTATAGCTATGGAGGTGATTGGGTATGGTTCATGGGTATGCTCGTGAGGTCAATATAGTGTTTATCATCTCCGTTACGTCTACGTACCTTTCCTGCAATATTGGATCTCAATATTGATACGTGAGTACTCATAATTTAACTTTTACATACTAATAGTGTATCCCTGACTAGTGCTCGAGTATATAGAATTATGCATGTTTGTACTTTCGATATTGCCTTTAGTTAGGTTATGTTGAATCCTGAATTAGTTATATATGCGACTGAGATAAGGTATAAGATATGCATGTCGTTGGAAAGCTAGTGAAAAATTAAGAACTTTTCATTTAGATATCGAATGATTTCGATGAACGGATTTGAAGTTATAGTCCATCGAATTTTTGTATTATTATTAAAAATATTATTATTATCGTCGTTCTAGTTTTATCTTATTATTATTATTATTATCTTTATCAATAAAAGGATTTATCATTAAAAATTGTTATTTTTTTTATTATTACTATCGTTATTATCGTTAAAGTTATAATTAGTATTATTATTATTATCCAATTATTATTATTATTATTATTATTATTATTATTATTATTATTATTATTATTATTATTATTATTATTATTATTATTGGTATTATTATTATTATCATTATTAATATATATATCATTATTTAAAAATAGTTATTGTTATTGTTATTATTATTATTATTATATTATCATTAAGATAATTATTAGTATTATCGTTAATAATGTTATAGTAACTATCATTATTAATATTAGTGTAATTAAAACAAATATTTGTAACACCTAATTATTTTGATTACTATTATTATCATTATTACGAACACGATATAAAAGACGATTAAAAGCTATTAAATGAAACGATTAGGAAATAATGGGTAAGAGTATCATGATGAAATTAAAATATTATAAGATATTGATTTAGATAAAATTATCGTTCTTATTATTTTTATCATTACTATTATTATTAAAATTATCGTTAGTATTAAAACTATCATTTTAATAGAAATGTCATTGTTACTATAAAATATCATTATTATTATTATTTTAAATAGAATTATTATTTTAAAGATAATATTAAAAATTATCGTAAATATTAAAGTTATCATAATTAGAATTATCATTTTATCATAATGTCATCTTAGTAATTATAAATACTGATATTTTTATAATAATAATTATTATTACAAAATAATACAACTTTTACTTATTATCATTATAGATATTATTTTATCAAATAAATATTTGATACAAACATATTTTACTACGTGTAATAACTTACTTTAATAATACCTATCATAATATCTTTATAATATTAAATGAACCCTATAAATTTTATTACTTAATATATATAAAAGTATATTTTATTATATAAATAGAATATAAAATTTTATTTATTAATAAATAAATTATATTATTTACTCTAATAAATCTTTTAAAAATATTTAAAAATATAAAACGACGATATTTAAACTATATATTAATCATGTATAGATTTTTGAAAATTATTTTGAGTCAAATTTACTTTTGTTGACTTTTGCATATTAGTCTCGAGCATTAGGATTGTGGTACACTATGAGTTGACCTAATTTGTTAGACAAATATTGACCAACACATAAATATATATAATTAATTTAGGTTCGTGAATTCGAGGCCAACCTTGCACTTGTTCAATGACGTTATATGTATTTTTACTACGAAATAAAGTATGGTGAGTTTCATTTGCCTTTTTACCCTTTATATTTTTGGGCTGAGAATACATGCGCAATTTTTATAAATGTTTGACGAAATAGACACAAGTAATTGAAACTACATTCTATGGTTGAATTATCGAAATCGAATATGCCCCTTTTTATTAAAGTCTGGTAATCTAAGAATTAGGGAACAGACACCCTAATTGACGCGAATCCTAAAGATAGATCTATTGGGCCTAACAAACCCCATCCAAAGTACCGGATGCTTTAGTACTTCGAAATTTATATCATGTCCGAAGGAGGATCCCGGAATGATAGGGGATATTCTTATATGTATCTAGTTAATGTCGTTTACCAGGTGTTCACCATATGAATGATTATTTTTGTCTCTATGCATGGGACGTATATTTATGAGAACTGGAAATGAAATTCTTGTGGTCTATTAAAATGATGGAAATAAATGATTATGATAAACTAATGAACTCACCAACCTTTTAGTTGACACTTTAAAGCATGTTTATTCTCAGGTGTTAAAGAAATCTTCCGCTGTGCATTTGCTCATTTTAAAGATATTACTTGGAGTCTTTCATAGCATATTTCGAAGAACGTTGCATTCAAGTCATTGAATTCATCAAAGATTATTATTAAATCAATTTATAGTTGGATAGTGGATATTATGAAATGGTATGCATGCCTGTCAATTTTCGATGTAAAGAAAGTTTGTCTTTTAAAAACGAATGCAATGTTTGTAAAATGTATCATATAGAGGTCAAATACCTCGCAATGTAATCAGCTATTGTGAATCGTTTATAATGTATATGAACGGGTCCTTTCATTAGTTACATCAGCTGTGTTTAGAGCAACTATTGATATTACTATGATCTTGATCCCTTTGATTAATTTTCATGACCTCTTTGGACTGTAGACTGACATGCTCTCTGAGAATTGTCAAATGTGATGCATGATATAGATTTGACCTGCTTTTTGTAACTGGTTAGTTATCGTATGAAACTTGTCTATTATATTTGACTTGTTATAGTGATATCCATGATTTGATAAGACTGCATAGGACTTATGTGAATTATGTTTCCTTTCTTTGAACTGATGGGACACATATAGTGGCATCATAAGAATTGGAATAGAGTAGTATTTCCATTGCTTAGTGATAATGGACTCAAACCCTGTATACGGTTGCTATGCGTATATGAATTGCATGTTATATATGATGCTAGCCCTACTGTATTGCTATACTTGATTGGATTAGTTGCGTGAAATCCTTAGTGAAGCTATAAGGAATTATTTTCCTTCCTTGGACTCGTTTGAGTTTGTGGTGACCCTTAGAAAGTAAGTGTGGGTAGTGTTTCCTGTGTTGTCTTTTAAAAGATAGGGAAACCCTTGACCTGAGTGGGGATTGATACCGGGTATATATTATGATTGGAAGATAAAAGCAGGGTGTTAGACAATGTTTGGGAATTGTGACCAGTGAATCATTAAGATAGAATGATATGACTTATTAAATTCCCATGCTTGGATAATTGTATGACATCTTCGTTTGACGGTTATAACTTGCGAGAATTGAACTGAGACTACCTAGATTGTTATCGGTTTACAAATAGTGTGACTTTCGTCAACTAAATTTGGACTACGGTGATATGTTGTAAATGATGACTTGATCGGGTTTACTTATATAACCGCATATAAATCTTTTGATGGTTGATTACATACGACCGATGAGACTTGTTGACCAGTGATATAATAAATTTCCCTATTATCGATGCTTAACAGAAAATTGTGTGCCTTGACCAATGTTTAAATCAATTAGGATTTTCTTTGACGAGTGACTCAGAATGAAGGTATGATTTAGAATAATATACTTGTGTCTGGCCAACAAAAGTATATTGGGGTAAGTCATACATGAATTCTGGGAAGCTGAAGGAAATTTAGATGACTCTAATTATGCATGTAATGTGGACTGACTATTGGACAATGAATTGTTGAGCATGAAATGATTAACTTGGACGATTTTGATTAACTAAAGACCTATTTTATGAACATTAAGTATATAATTTATTGAAATGAATGAAATCTAGTTGCCATTGCTTGGAAATTTGAGGGAATTTAACTGTATAAAGAGTTAAACCTGATAACAATCTTGTGGATTGAATAATATCGAGTGTTACAGTGTCAGGAATAGAAATCTTGATTAATGAGTTGAACTCGGAAATTGTGTATGGTAATGGTTAGTTGAATGACTGACGGAGCAAATGTCATTGTTTGGATGGTGGTTTGTCATGATAATTAGCTATCCTTTGCATTTTGTCGGGAATAGTGATGGTTTCGAATGACAAAAAGTTGGGATCGACTGGTGATTTTGATATTTGAGTCTGTGGAATTTGTTGACTTCAAGCTTGTAGAGGGTGAGTCAACTGAGTACGTGAGCTAAAGTACAAAGGGTATTATCGTTTGGATGCAAACTTGAGTTTGAAAACAGATAATTCTAACGAGAACCTGTAACTTATGTGATCATGATTGACCAGATTCCGAGGATGGAATCTCCTTTAAGGGGGATAGATTTGTAACACCCTCAGACTGGGCCTAGCTAGAATTGACTATTTTGCCCTTATGTGTTGTTAAATGTTATTTTAATAATTATATGTTTATAATTATTTGACTATATAGTTGAGACCAGTTCGTGACAAGGGTCATGGAACAGGTTTGTTTATTTAAATCGGACCTCGTTTGGACCATTTAATGAGGTGTTTCATATTTCAGATAACTGGTAAATACCCGTGTGAGACACGGAAGAGGTTTCCTACCATGAAGAAACCCCTTAGTCATATATACTTCTGTATTTGTTTTAGTTTCTATTTTTGGAAAACTTAAACACAAACACATACACAAACACTCCCAAATCATTAAACCCTAGCTCTTGATTCTTTTTTTTGTGTTAAATCGAGTTGTGTAATTGATTCTCTGTGTTTTCAATAGCTTAAAAAAGGTAATTACATGTCGATTTCATAGCTTAATTTGTGTAAAAAGGGGATTTTTGTTAGGTTTTGTATCAAATGAGTTTTTGATCAAATCTTGATCTAAATGTGTTGTTTATGTCAAATTGATTTTAGAAAATATTTGTATATGAGTTATATATGTTTTCTAAGTGATTTGTAGTGTCAAAATAGTGCAAAAACGAGATTTGGGGCTCAAAATGACGAAAACAGCGACCTGGTACTGATGAACAGCTCCCGTACAGTTGCAGGATGCATCCGTACAGTTACGGGGTGTATTCGGGACATTTTAGGTTTATCCGTGCGGTTGCAGGGTGCATCCGTACGGTTGCAGGTGAAACCGTGCGGTTGCAGATGCTCTGTGCGGTTGCAGTCTAGCAGATTTTTGGAAAACTTGTTTTGGCCGTAACTTTCAAACCGTAACTCCGTTTTTGATGAATAAACTACCATTGGAAACGTAATGAGGTGTAGTTTCTAATGGTGAAGTTTTAAAATACTGAATAAAATTTTATTTTGGGTCAAAATAATGGAATAGCGCGTATGCCTCGTTCTACACGCGTGGGATAGTTGCAATTGGATGGGAAACCATATAAATTTGTCATATATGGATATATTAGGTTAAATAATGTGATTTATAGGATTAATTGATGATTATCATTGATTGGAGAAGTATACTAACTCAGTATATGATGTTCTCAGGTGACAAAGGAACGGAGAAGACTCAGTAACATTAGACCACTGAGTTGTTGCTGGTAATCGGTGAGTGGGACTATCCTTATGGATATTGGTATTTAGTAACAAGTGTAGTTACTACCCTCTGTTATGCTATTTAAGATTATGATAATCTATATATGCATGTTGATTACTGTTTTAATTATAAGTAGTAGGTGATAATGCTTTTATCAGGTTGCCTGATTAGATTATATCTATAGCATGCCTGATTAGGGTACCCTGTGGTTATTAGTGATGTTACCTACCATGAGGTTGTAGGTGGTTGATAATGCTAAAAATGAACATATATTTCATAGCATTATCCCTCAAGAAAGACAAGCTTTTAGTTGCAATTGTTCTATTTACAAGTGATATTTGTTTAAATAATAAAAGGTGAAGACAAAAGATAGATTCGACGAATTAAAGACGCAAACGACCAAAAAGCTAAAAAGTACGAAGTACAATCAAAGTGGTTCAAATTATTGATGAGAAACGTCTCAAAATTACAAGAGTACAAGTAGCAAAACGTAAAATACAAGATATTAAATTTTACGCAAGGACGTTCGAAAATCCGGAACCGGGACCAAAGTCAACTCTCAACGCTCGACGCAACGGACTAAAAATTATGAGTCAACTATGCACAAGAATATAATATAATATTTAAATAATTATTTAAATTATTTATATATTATATATATTTAAAAATAACGTCGACAAGCTAGAAAACAACCAAAGTTGAGCTGTCCCAGCTGGCCATGCGATCGCATGGCCAGGAAGAGGGATTTTCATGCGGTCGCATGACCCAAAAAGTCAGGCCACATGCCTATAAATTTCGCGGTTTTGAGCAAGTTTTACATATCTTTTCCATATATCTCTCACTCAACGTATATATATATATGTATATATATATATATGTATATATATATATATATGTATATATATATATATATATATGTATATATATATATGTATATATATATATATTATATTTTAATTTTAATTTTAATTTTAATTTTAATTTTAAATTCTAATAATAAGGGTATGTTAGCGAATGTTGTAAGGGTGTAAGTCGAAATTCTGTCCGTGTAACGCTACGCTATTTTTAATCATTGTAAGTTATGTTCAACCTTTTTAAATTAATGTCTTGTAGCTAAGTTATTATTATGCTTATTTAATGCCGAAGTAATCGTGATGTTGAGCTAAATACTAAAATTGAGTAATTGGGCTTTGGACCGTAATTGGGGTTTGAATAAAAGAATGACACTTGTAGAAATTAGACTATGAGCTATTAATGGGTTTTATATTAACTAAATGATACCTCGTTGATTTAATATATAGACTTATAATTTGACGTATTTATATATAACCACATACGCTTGACTGGGTACGGTGGGCGGGATATCTATAAATACCAATAATTGTTCATTTTACCGGACACGGAACTGGATTAATAGTTAATAGACTTGTTGAAACAGGGGTGGATTACATTCAAGGGTAATTGGTGTAATTGTTAACAAAGTAGTAAAACCTTGGACTACACACAGTCGATAACCTGGTATATTCATTAAACAAAGTATTAAGACCTTGTTACAATTCGAATCCCCAATTAGTTAGAATATTTGACTTCGGGTATAAGGATAATTTGACGAAGACTCTCGCATTTTATATTTATGACTGATGGACTATTATGGACAAAACTGTATAGACATATCAAATAATCCAGGACAAAGGACAATTAACCCATGGTAATAAACTAAAAATCAACACGTCAAACATCATGATTACGGAAGTTTAAATAAGCATAATTTTATATATTTCATATTTAATTGCAGTTTTAATTATCGCACTTTTATTAACTGTCATTTTATTTAATTGCACTTTTAATTATCGTACTTTTTAATTATCGCAATTTTATTTATCGCACTTTTATTTATCGCAATTTCATTATCGTTATTTAATTTACGCTATAATTTAAGTTATATTTATTTTTAATATTTTACATTAGGTTTTAACTGCGACTAAAGTTTTAAAATCGACAAACCGGTCATTAAACGGTAAAAACCCCCTTTTATAATAATAATACTACTTATATATATTTTTGTATATTTACAATCATAAGTTAAAGATATAGCGTTAAACTTGGCTAGAGTTCCCAGTTGACGAACCGGACTTACTAAAAACTACACTACTGTACAATTAGGTACACTGCCTATAAGTGTTGTAGCAAGGTTTAGGTATATCCACTCTATAAATAAATAAATAACTTGTGTAAAATTGTATCGTATTTAATAGTATTTCATAATAAATATATAACTATTATATAAACTATTTTGTATACACCTCTACGCACATCAAGTATTTTTGGCGCCGCTGCCGGGGAACAACATAAACGCCGGAAGCGAAACGCTATAAAAAAAATTTATTAAAATTTTGTTAAGTTTTTTTTTTTATTTTGTAAAAATTTTCGTTTTTAAAAATAAAAAAAAATTACGAAAATATAAAAAGAAAAGAAAAATAAAAATTTATATATTTTTAAGAGTTTGTTAAATATATATATAAAATATTAAAGTTTCTTTATTTTAGTTTTTTTTTTAAATTTAAGTTTTTGATTGATTTATATATATTTTGTATAAATTTAAAACAGAAAAAAAAGTACTCAGCCCGTTACTGTAGCAGCCCAATGTTTGGCCCGAAACTCTACTCCATGCGACCGCATGGATTTTTAACGTGAGGACCATGCGATCGCATGGCTCTGTCTGACACGCCACATTTGACTGCCAACTGCAATAATTACGGAGTAATAATTATTATTATTATTTAATTAAAACCCTAATTAGGGTTAGGGTATTTAATATTATTTAGTTTAGTTTTATTATTTATTTTGTATTATTAAGTTTAATTAGTTTTATAAATATATAAAATTAATAGTTTTATAAAATAAATAATATAAAAATAATATTTTTAAAAAAATTGTACTTTTTACAACTTTAAGTATATTTTTATATTTTGTATCTTTTTATTTGTTTTAGTGTAATTTTTGTATTTTTCGCTCGTAAGTAGTTTTAAGTCATAGTTTTTGTCATAGTTATTTTTATTTCTAGATTTTTAGGCTTTGCCGTAAAATCCCTTAAGTGCTTTTTCTTTAGACTAAGATTTAGGTGCTTTAGAATTTTGCGATGCCGTTTTAAGTTTTTAGTACCTTTTTAAGTTATTGCCGTTTTAGATATAGAATTCCTTTTAAGCTTTAATATTTTTAAACGCAACTTTTAATTCTTAGTTTTTAGTTCCTTTTTAAATTTCGACGCGCTACTTTCTTATTTTTATTTTTCGACGCCTTTTTTTTCAACTTTTTATTTTTCGACGTTTTTCGACGCGCTCTTTTTCTTTCTTATTTCTCGACGCTCTAGTTTTTAGGACATAGAATTTTCTATTTCTTCTCTAAATTTCTTTAAATTTCAACGAAAAATTATTTTATGCGGTTAAATTGATAGACATCCAAATTTTCTGCTTCGTAGTAATAGTTGGATTTGTTAGTGGCTGAGTTGTGGGCTTCCGATTTAAAGGGTTCTGGCTCCCTGCTACATCTTTTTGCTATTCGAAACGTGGGCAAAATCAGAAAAGTATATTAATTTGATAACTTATATAATTTTTAATTTTTATAACTAATAGGATATTCAGTGAATGCACCGAGTAAAACGTTCACCACCTTTTGTACGTTCACCACCTGTAACCAGATCAAGACATCTAGCCAATATTATCACCGTTGATTTTTCTTTAGAATCGTCATCTAGTCGACCAAGTACTCCAATTCAAATTTCCGATAATCCATTTTGTGAACCCGACCTCACAATTGAGAATCCGGAGGATATTCAGGGACAATTCAGAGATCCTGAACCACTAATCTTTCCTACGGAACCACAAATCATTCAAACAGAGATTGTTGAAGAGCAACCCATTAAATCAGAATCCCTTAGTGATTCAGATTCAACAAATTCAATCATGGAAAATCTAGAACCTCTAAGTATGGAAGACCGAATGCGAGCTAAACGCACTGGCCAAGGTCACACAATTACTCAACCTGACATTAATGCGCCAGATTATGAAATCAAAGTACAAATCGTACACATGGTAACTAATCAATGCCAATTTAGTGGTGCGCCGAAGGAAGATCCAAACGAACATCTTCGTACTTTTAATAGGATCTGCACTCTATTTAAAATTTGAGAAGTTGAGGATGAACAGATATATCTCATGTTATTTTCCTGGACTTTAAAGGGAGAAGCCAAAGATTGGTTAGAATCGTTACCTGAAGGGGCAATTGATACATGGGATGTTTTAGTTGAAAATTTTCTTAAACAATTCTTTCCGGCATCTAAAGCCGTGAGACTTCAAGGAGAAATTGTAACGTTCACACAAAAGCCAAATGAAACTTTATATGAAGCGTGGACCAGATTTGGAAAGTTATTGAGAGGATGTCCGCAACATGGTTTAGACACTTGTCAAATAGTACAAATATTCTACCAAGGATGCGACATTACTACAAGGAAAGACATAGATATAGCAGCTGGTGGTTCCATTATGAAGAAAACCGCAACTGACGCTTACAAAATTATTGATAACACTGCTTTCCACTCACATGAGTGGCATCAAGAAAAGATATCGTTAGATCATCTAAAGCAGCTAGAGCCGATTCTAGCCATGACTTTGATTCCATTTCTGCAAAGATAGATGCTGTCGAGAGACGAATGGAAAAGATGACTAAAGATATCCACTCAATAAGAATTAGTTGTGAGCAGTATGGAGGACCACATTTGACAAAAGATTGTCTCAGTATAGAACTAACAATGGAACAAAGAGAAATGTTTCATACATAAACCAAAGGCCTGGAAATAATTATTAGAATAATTATCAACCGCCAAGACCGATCTACAATCAAAATCAGAACTATAACCGAAATGTTCCATACAACAACCAACAAGGTCCTAGTAATCAACAAGTATCCAATAATACTTACAATCAGCAAAGACCTATTTTTCAAAATAAACCACCACAAACCGATGATAAAAAGCCAAATTTAGAAGATATGATGTTGAAGCTAGTTGAATCTCAAACGCAGTTTTTCACATCTCAGAAACAAACCAATGAACAAAATGCTCAAGCATTTAGAAATTAACAAGCTTCTATTCAAAATTTGAAACAAGAAGTAAGCAACCTAGCAAGGTTAATAGGTGAAAGGAAACCGGAAAGTCTACCTAGTGATACAAATGCTAACCCCCGGAATGAAATAGCTAAAGCTATTACCACAAGAAGTGGTATTACACTTAAACCACCTGAAATGCCTGTAATTTCCGATGAAGCTATTCCTACTCCACAAGAACCACAATCTGAGCAAGATAAGGAAACAGAACCGGTAGTTGAAAAAGGTTAATGAAGATAACACAGTTAAGGAAAAACCTTATGTTAAACCATACCAACCACCACTTCCTTACCCGAGTAAAATGAGAAAAGAAAGACTTGAAGCCGAGCAATCCAAATTCTTGGATATGTTTAAACAGATAAATGTCAATCTTCCTTTCATTGATGTGATTTCAGGAATGCCTAGATATGCTAAATTCTTGAAAGATTTAATCACAAATAGAAAGAAAATGGAAGAACTCTCGGCTGTTACTATGAATGCTAATTGTTCTGCAGTGCTGTTGAATAAGATACCAAAAAAACTTTCAGATCCAGGAAGTTTCACAATTCCATGTTTTCTGGGTAGTCTTAGTTCAATAGAAGCATTGGCAGACTTAGGTGCTAGTATAAATCTAATGCCGTATTCACTATACGCTAAACTAGACCTTGGAGAATTGAAACCAACACGAATAAGCATACAACTGGCAGATAGATCAGTAAAATATCCTAGAGGGATAATGAAAAACATGCTAGTTAAAGTTGGTACTTTAGTATTTCCAGTAGATTTTGTTATTCTGGATATGGAAGAAGATTCTCGAGTTCCTATCATATTAGGAAGACCATTCTTAAACACGGCTAAAGCAATAATAGACGTGTTTGGTAAGAAATTGACCCTAAGTATAGAGGATGAGAGTGTTACTTTTTCTGTTGATAGAGCAATGCAACAACCGCAATCTGCAGATGATACATGTTATTATATTCAAACTATAGATTCACATGCAGAATTATTAGAAGAATTTCCAGAATTACAAGGAACGGGAGAATGTTCTTTAGGAGAAGGTATTGAACCAATTGATGAAGTTAAAATGTTAGCTACACTTATGGCTAATGGATATGAACCAACAACAGAAGAAATTCAAATGCTAAAAGAAGAAGACAGATATCGATATAAATCATCGATAGAAGAACCGACGACATTAGAATTAAAGCCACTTCCAAACCATTTGGAATATGCTTATTTACATGGTGAATCTGAATTACCTGTAATAATATCGTCTTCTCTTACTGAAAATGAAAAATCTCAACTTATTTCTGTGTTTAAAGCTCATAAACCAGCTATTGCATGGAAAATTCATGATATTAAAGGAATAAGTCTTTCGTATTGCACACATAAAATTCTTTTGGAAAAAGGTCATAAAACGTATGTGCAACGCTAACGAAGACTAAATCCTAATATGCAAGATGTTGTTAAAAAAGAAATTATTAAACTGCTAGATGCAGGTTTAATTTATCCAATCTCTGATAGTCCATGGGTAAGCCCAGTTCAATGTGTACCTAAGAAGGATGGCATGACTGTCATCATAAATGAGAAAAATGAGCTTATTTCTACTAGGACTGTAACAGGATGGCGTGTTTGTATTGATTATAGAAAATTAAATGACGCCACGAGAAAAGATCACTTTCCCTTACCTTTCATTGATCAAATGTTGGAAAGATTAGCCGGAAATAGTTACTATTGTTTTCTTGATGGTTTTTCCGGATACTTTCAAATTTCAATAGCACCCGAGGACCAAGTGAAAACCACGTTCACCTGCCCTTATGGTACTTTTGCTTACAAACGCATGCCATTTGGACTTTGCAACGCTCCTGCAACCTTTCAAAGGTGCATGATGGCAATTTTTCACGACATGATAGGAGAATGCATGAAAGTTTTCATGGATGACTTTTCAGTCTTCGGTGATACTTTTGAAACATGTCTAGTTAATCTTGAACGAATGCTTATTAGATGCGAACAATCAAATCTAGTTCTTAATTGGGAGAAATGCCATTTCATGGTTAAAGAAGGCATCGTTCTTGGACATAAAATTTTAAAGGAAGGAATTGAAGTGGATAGAGCTAAAGTATACGTAATTGCTAAACTTCCACATCCCACCAATGTTAGAGGAGTTAGGAGTTTTCTAGGGCATGCCGGTTTTTACCGACGTTTCATAAAAGATTTTTCTAAAATTGCCACTCCTATGAATAATCTCCTAGAAAAGGATGCTCCATTCATATTTTTGGATGAATGCATCAAATCTTTTAATATTCTTAAAGAAAAACTCACTAATGCGCCGATCATGATAACTCCAAATTGGAATCTACCATTTGAACTAATGTGCGATGCAAGTGATTTTGCAATGGGAGCCGTTTTAGGACAAAGAATTGAAAAACGATTTCAACCTATTTATTATGCTAGTAAGATGTTACAAGGAGCACAAACGAATTATACAACTACTGAAAAAGAACTCCTTGCTATTGTCTTTGCTTTTAATAAATTTCGTTCATATCTCGTTCTAGCTAAAACGGCGGTCTATACCGACCATTCTGCTCTTAGATACCTATTTTCAAAACAAGATGCTAAACCAAGATTAATCCGTTGGATCTTACTCTTACAAGAGTTCGATATTGAAATCCGAGATAAAAAGGGAGCAGAAAATCTCGCAGCTGATCATCTTTCTCGTCTTGAAAATCCCGAATTAGAAGTTCTAAATGAATCGACCATACAAGACAACTTCCCTGATGAATATCTATTGAAGATAGATTATAATGAAATTCCATGGTTTGCAGACTATGCAAACTATTTAGTATGTGGATTCCTTGAAAAAGGATTGTCGTACCAAAAACGAAAGAAATTCTTTAGTGATATAAAACACTATTTCTGGGAAGATCCACATTTGTTTAAAAGTTGTCCCGATGGAATAATACGCCGATGTGTATTCGGAGATGAAGCCAGTCAAATATTAAACCATTGTCACACAGGACCAACAGGAGGGCATTATGGGCCTCAGCTCACAGCAAGAAAAGTTTACGATGCTGGATTCTATTGGCCTACAATTTTCAAAGACGCACACCTTCTTTGCAAATCCTGTGATGCTTGTCAAAGGGCCGGAAAAATAAGTCAACGTGATGAAATGCCACAAAATGTCATTCAAGTATGTGAAGTATTTGACATTTGGGGTATTGACTTTATGGGTCCATTTCCAAAATCTCATAATAATCTCTACATTCTCGTTGCCAATGATTATGTATCTAAATGGGCGGAAGCACAAGCTCTCCCAACTAACGATGCACGAGTTGTAATCAATTTTTTAAAACGTCTTTTTGCAAGGTTCGGAACACCGAAAGCTTTAATAAGTGATCGGTGTACTCATTTTTGTAACAATCAACTTGAGAAAGTTCTCAAAAGATATGGAGTAACTCATAAAATCTCAACCACTTATCATCCACAAACAAGTGGACAAGTTAAAAATACCAACCGAGCTTTAAAACGTATTCTAGAGAAAACCGTAGGATCAAATCCGAAGGAATGGTCCATGAAATTGGAGGATGTACTCTGGGCTTTTAGAACAGCCTACAAAAATCCAATTGGAACCACACCTTTTAAACTCATTTACGGAAAAGCATGTCATCTTCTAGTAGAAATTGAACACAAAGCATTTTGGGCTTTGAAGACATGTAATCTTGATTTACATGAAGCTGGACGTCTACGGTTAAGTCAATTAAACGAATTAGAAGAATTAAGACATGAAGCATATGAAAATTTGTTAATCTATAAAGAAAGAACGAAGAAATGGCATGATAAAAGAATCAGAAGTTCAAAAAAATTTAAGGAAGGAGACAGAGTTCTTCTTTTCAATTCACGATTCAAGCTATTTCCTGAAAAATTGAAATCAAGATGATCTGGACCATTTATCGTCAAAAGAGTTTTCCCATACGGAACAATAGAGTTAATAAATTCAAATGGGATTGAATTTAAAGTTAATGGTCACAGAGTTAAACATTACATACATGGTCCGATGGAAGTTGACAATGAAGTTAATCACAATTTCAACACCACAGCTAACTAAGTGTGGGGAGGTTCGAATCTTTTTAGGGTAATATGTATTTCTGTTAGAGTTAGATATTCTATTTTTGGGTAGTTCTCGAGAATGGAATCCGAATGGTCTTTCCCTAGCAGACCCTAAAGAACTAGTCTTCTCCCCCCATTCTAAATTTTTATTTTTTTAGGTTTTACGAGATGAAGAATTCCTGTGAACTAAACCATGGTCTAATGCTACACGCTTTGATCACTAAACGTAATAATGACACACTCCCGAGTGACCTGGTATCAGTAATAAGAACCAAATTGGACGGAGTAAGAAAAGAACTCAGAAACGATCATAATAAGTTACATTTTGGTAAAGGAAAATCAAAATCCGCAGCGAAAAGAAGAGCACGACACCTTGAAAGATGTCACAAATGCGGAAAATGGTCACACGAAGGAAAATGCTCGACGAATCAAACATATTCAAATACCGAATTTGTTACTTTATGCAGAGAAGGACCATTCATATGTTTCGAAGAAAAATCGTTGAATGCTCGAGGTTACGCCTATGTAGCTATGGAAAATCAATTAGTCCAACTATCTTATGAGTGGACTAAAGTAGGTCACTGAGAATTCTATCTAACAGAAATATACTGAAACTGGAGGTGCATCATCATCATCTAGACAACCACAACCGGAACATAAACCATAATATGAGCCGCAATACGAGCCAGAACCCGAACAAGAACCACAACAGGAACAACAACATCAACCTGATCAACACGTACCTTATTATGATCTGCTACAATTTGTGGATGACTTCACAGTATTTCTGATGCATCCACCAGTAGAATACCCAACAATTCCTGAACACACATTGCATCCTAATCTGAGATTCGATAGAAGCTGGAGGGATTACCCGACATATCAAAGTAACAAATTCAAACTGCTACCGAAAAAGGTAGAAGTGCCAAGGGTAATCGATTGGGAGCCTTTAGAAAGGGTCCAGCTAGTTAACTCAGTTAGGGAGCATCTGATTCAAAGGTATGGCAGTTCTTCTTTTCCCGATTGGGAACGTCTATTCACCATTCGTAGACCTGTATATAAGGAATGGTGTGTTGAGCTGATGAGTACTATAGCATTAAATGTAGATGTAGATAGATTAGATGATAGAAGTTTTCTTAGATTTATACTTGGCCGTAGGATGTACAGGATGTCCATGCTGGACATGGCCAGGGCTTTGCAGATATATACTCCTGGTGAATTACTACTACCCGATTGTATGAATTTGATTTATCGTGGTGAAAGGGTAGATAGGAATTTTGACGCGAACGCCGTTTGAAGGCGTATGTCAAACTATAATGTTTTTACACTGGGAGGAAAACACTCCTACTTACATATTAACAAAGCCGAGCTTCGTATAATTCATAGATTTCTGGCTAACTCGATTACACAGAGAGGTCACAACAAGGAGAAAATGACCTTGCATGATTTATTTTACCTAAAGTGTATTCGAGACCTAAGAAGCTTTGTTAATATCCCTTACTGTGTTGGTTTTTATTTGTCTAAGATGGTGGAAGGAATACAGGAAGGGGGGATAATAGGAGGAGGTATTTTTTTACTCTCATTAGAGAGTATTTAGGTGTAGATAGGGACCAAGGGGGTCCACTTTTGGTATGTAGGGAACAAGTTGAGCCTTTAGGATTAAAGGTCTATCAGGGTGCTAAGGTATTAAAGAGCAGACGCAACCAGGCAGTACCCTATGAAGGTAATCATCCTCAGGTAGAGAGAGTTTCAGACGAGGAAATGGAGGAAGCAGGTGACATTAGGGATGTCATTAGGGAGGCTATGACTGACGTCTACCAGCGTGTAGATGAGGTAGATATGACAAACGCGGAGAGATTTAGTCGGATGGAGCAGTGGCAAGCCCGGAATGATTACGAGCATTCCAGGCAACGACAGCATGATAGATGGGACTATCATCAGTGTCAGATTATGAGCCGGCTGTCACCTCAGGATCACTACGTTCCGACCCGACCCGCTTACTATCCTCCACACCAGCCCGAGATGAGACCACCATTTACTCTCTACGACCCTAACCAGGCATACCAGTACACCTATCACCAACCATGGAACTCAGACGACGACATGAACTGGAACCCCTATCCAGATTGATATAGTTCATGTTGGTGATTTCTATGATTTTTATCTTTTTATGATATTTATTTATGTTTAATCATATGATATTGTGATACATTAATGTATTGTTTAATATTTTTATTATTTTGTACTAATATTTCATATTTGATTTGAAAGTGGGATTTTAAGTCCCATTTCAAATTACCATTCATGTTATTATTTATATGTATGTATATTGTCAATTGTATACAACAGGGTAAAACAGCGCATTTTCAAAGACTGTCATTAAGTTCAGCAAAAGCTACTAATTTTGACGACAAAATGAAAAACAAAAGTGATGTAACAACAAGACGGAATAAACAAATGATGTGCACCATTTATCATTCAACAAACAAACGCCAATATGTTTGGAAACTTTGGTAAAATTTAATCATTTTTCTACGCTAATCACCCTCAATAATTTAAATTGTTACTGATTTCTTGCAAATGAGGGCATTGCAAGATCTTAAGTGTGGGAAGGGGTTAAATTCTCTCGGATTTTTAAAATTTTAAATTTAAACACTTGGTTACCATTAGAAATACTAGTAACGCAGTAGTTGCATTAGAATCTAGTGCTCTCTGATAATAAAGGACAGCCCTAATCTTATATACTGACTACCCAATTCTAGTAAAAAATTTCAAAATTTTTAATTAAATGAATTCAAAATCATGTTTATACATATTTATGAACGATAAAACTAGGTGTTAACACCGAAATTATTGTTACCTCGGAAAGGACATAAATTGAGAAACAACCCAAAACGCTTGAATTCATTTAAGAATGGAATAGAGGAGAATAAAAAGACAAAGAAAAATTTAACTAAAAGCCAAGTGTGGGAAAAATTTACTAAGTCATTTAAAACATATGTCACATATTTTTGTAACAAATAATTGAAGATGCTTTTGCTTTAGACTAAACTAAACATTTTTACCCGATTTACTGTAATATATTTGAAAGAAAGATGGATCTACACGATGAATCAATTCCATCATTAAAAGGAAGTAAAGTCTTCCAAAAAAGAAACACGCTTCTTGATTTAGGTCAGGAAGTTGTCGTCCAGACTAGTTGTAGAGTCTACGAAAAATCTTGAAAAGTTTTCTCGAAAATCAGCTGGAAATCCACGGACCTCAGCATCAAACAGGGTCGCCAAGTGGTCAGACTTATCCTAACCATGAGAGGATCTGTCTCGTAAAATGGGAAGGACGCCGTTCAAATTAGCTTGATAAGACTAATGAATCAGACCATCAGAAAGGATAATCTCCTTAAAGATTAAAAATCAGCTTTTAAGCCTGATATTACTCAATCCTTGAGATTGACTTTAAAGATTGAGAATTACAAACTCATGAAATTCAATGATATCTAAACTTGAGCTTGAACGAGAAAATATTTTGATCAAAATTACAAACCGATTTGTTTTCTGAAAATCCATTTTCAATGCGTTCATTACCATTGAACGTAAAATCCCAGGAATTCACCTGGAATTCATTAGGTCACCTGAACCAAATTGGGTGTCAACCGTAAGAACGGTGGTTGCATAGCATGGTCAAAGACAGGACCTTGTGCCAGACCGAAAAACTATAGGGTGAGCTTTACTATTGCTCCTACAAAGGATAGTAATTGCATCCGACACATTATAGACCATAATTAAAAGCATGTCAGGGGACACTGCCTTAACAGTTGCTTGTTCAACGCTTTCCTTTACAACCGGACGGTAGTTTATCGAAAGGTAATATACGGAGCAAGTATACTGGACGTGTTGCTTTCCCAATACAAGGTTAGCAAGTGGGTGACACAAAACCATAAGTTTTGAGCTAAAATTTTCAAATCTAAAACCCACCAAACCTACAAAAACAATTTCGCAAACACCGGTGAAGGGTTATTCCGGAAAAATTATCTAGGGTAAAAGCTAGATTGAATTTTCAAAAGATCAAATGTTTTCATAAAGATCCAATTTCCTTAAGGATCAAAATTTTATAGTCATGTGGGACTGTAAACCACATCGTTACTACCATTGTTCATACCGCCGTATAGAAATCACTGATGTACAAAGTGTGAAGAATAAAGAAGTGATTCTAGTATGTTTTTATTTCAAGACTATATTGCTTGAGGACAAGCAACGCTCAAGTGTGGGAATATTTGATAATGCTAAAAACGAACATATATTTCATAGCATTATCCCTCAAGAAAGACAAGCTTTTAGTTGCAATTGTTCTATTTACCAGTGATATTCGTTTAAATAATAAAAGGTGAAGACAAAAGACAGATTCGACGAATTAAAGACGCAAACGACCAAAAAGCTAAAAAGTACAAAGTACAATCAAAGTGGTTCAAATTATTGAGGAGAAACGTCTCAAAATTACAAGAGTACAAGTCACAAAACGTAAAATACAAGATATTAAATTGTACGCAAGGATGTTCTAAAATCCGAAACCGGGACCAAAGTCAACTCTCAACGCTCGACGCAACGGACTAAAAATTATGAGTCAACTATGCACAAGAATATAATATAATATTTAAATAATTATATAAATTATTTATGTATTATATATATTTAAAAATAACGTCGACAAGCTAGAAAACAACCAAAGTTGAGCTGTCCCAGCTGGCCATGCGATCGCATGGCCAGGAAGAGGGATTTTCATGCGGTCGCATGACCCAAAAAGTCAGGCCACATGCCTATAAATTTCGCTGTTTTGAGCAAGTTTTACATATCATTTCCATCTATCTCTCACTCAACGTATATATATATATATATATATATATATATATATATATATATATATATATATATATATATATATATATATATATATATATATATATATATATATTATAATTTTAATTTTAATTTTAATTTTAATTTTAAATTCTAATAATAAGGTATGTTAGCGAATGTTGTAAGGGTGTAAGTCGAATTTCTGTCCGTGTAACGCTACGCTATTTTTAATCATTGTAAGTTATGTTCAACCTTTTTAAATTAATGTCTCGTAGCTAAGTTATTATTATGCTTATTTAATGCCGAAGTAATCGTGATGTTGGGCTAAATACTAAAATTCGGTAATTGGGCTTTGGACCATAATTGGGGTTTGAATAAAAGAACGACACTTGTAGAAATTAGACTATGAGCTATTAATGGGTTTTATATTAACTAAATGATACATCATTGATTTAATATATAGACTTATAATTTGACGTATTTATATATAACCACATACGCTTGACTGGGTACGGTGGGTGGGATATCTATAAATACCAATAATTGTTCATTTTACCGGACACGGAACTGGATTAATAGTTAATAGACTTGTTGAAACAGGGGTGGATTACATTCAAGGGTAATTGGTGTAATTGTTAACAAAGTAGTAAAACCTTGGACTACACACAGTCGATAACCTGGTATATTCATTAAACAAAGTATTAAGACCTTGTTACAATTCGAATCCCCAATTATCACATATGCTTGTGATGTGGATTATACAACCCCAATGGCGAAGGGTTAGTATTGAGTTGTGATTGGAGAAGTGGATCACGTGTGGATGCGGATTCACGATGACGCGTGTAGTTTCGGTCATCTTATTGAGAGAGTGAGTCTCGTGTAGTTCGGTCATCTTATTGAGGTAGTGATCTCGTGTGGTTGCGGATTCACTAAGGCTCGTGTAGTTAACCTCGATGTTGTTGTGGTAATGAAGATAGTAGTCTCGTGTGGATGCAGATTTACTATGGCTCGTGTAGTTCGGCCAATCTTCATTGTGGTAATTGACTTTTGGTATTGGGTTAAGGGGTTAACCTTGGGCGTTGTACGCTTTATTGTTATATATCGTCGTATCGTTGTGATGTAGCTAACCCTCCAGATGCAGCTTGTTGGAGTTGTTCATAGCGTCGTTGGTGAACTTACTTGTTGATTATTAGCTTGTTATATAGCGGTTGAACGATATGCTTAGTTTGCCTTATACTTGGATGCCCCGGTATGTGATATTTGATTACTTGCGTGGCGTGTCCATTTTATGCATATATATATGTATGTAGTATATTCTCACTCACTAAGCATTAGCTTACCCTCTCGTTGTTTACATTTTTATAGATATACGTGGATGCGGTGGCTTGGGTAAGCTTGGGAACTAGAGGACTTGCGTAGTTTCTTAGAAGACGTGCTTTTGGATTTGATTAGGATTGGGTAGCGTATCCGCAATCACCATGCTCGGTTTTTAGTTTAAGTTAAAACTCACGTGGTCGAAAACTTGTAATTTCGTACGAAAGTTGTAAAACGGTCGATGTGGGCCCGGTGTCGTAAAACTTGGTTTTATCGTGGAAAACTCTTAGTTTTAATTATTATAACATGTTGTGAAAACCGTTTAGTTTAAAAGTGTCGGGAAGCGGGTCTTCCGCTCGCGTAAAATGGTAATGCTGATCAGAATCTTTTAGTTCATTTGGAAGCAGTCCAAAAGGCTTGGACGCTGTCTAGTCCTTCAGAGCTGGACGCCGTCTAGATGCACTTTCTCACAAATTTTTTTTTTTAAGGCGTATTTTCGGTTGAATAACGGGTTGGGTCGTTACATATTCCCAACGAACCAAATGCATTATCTTTGTATTGGCGGTGCTTCCCCAAAAAAAGAACCCGCACGAATACTTTATTGTGAATTAAGCATCGTTTCAGGATATTTAAAGGGTGATAAATAATAACGTCTAAGCTTCCGAGTACCACTTTGACAAAAAAATATAACGACCACTAATTGAAAGTAATTTAGCTTTCCACCCCGACAACTTTTTACGAAAGCGATCAATGAGCGGGTTCCAATTAACGATATGTTCATATTAAGTCCCAATGGAAGACCCAAATAGGTAAAGGGAACTGAAGACACATGTATTCAATTAGTTCATACTCGTTTAGTGTTGAATTGTCTATCCTTTATAGAGACAAATATTTTATATTCTTATTTGAAATATCACGATATTATATAATTTACAAAATGAAAGAGTCGTCAAAGTGAAGTAAAACAGATTGAGCAATTACTAATCACACCAATAATCATTTTTCTAGGATTACGCGTGGTGTAGTTGACGATATTAGTGAGGTACAACCTACAGTTCCTGACCCCAGTAATCATACTGACGCGGGCACTTGATTTCCTATTTTATTAGGTAATGAATCGGTTAGGAATGTTTCGGGTAGAGAGTATTGCATTTGCTCGGATGTAGCATTTAATGGTTTTTGTAAAGGTTTCTTCATTCCAAAAAACATCAGGATCATGTGGTTTTGGGCTCAACTCTCAATAGTGGTGTCATGAGGTCGGATAAGTTGAAGAAGAAGGCAGACCGGATGACTCGTTTTGTTTGCGGGATAATGATTTTGATATAGATTTTCTGGAGGCGGTTCAAAACATTTTTAGAGAAGCCCCGGTTGACAATCTAGGATTTTTGGACGCGTTGGCATAGAGAGGCTTGATCCCTCCCTCGCCGGGAACACTTACAAGTAGTCAATTATAATAGTAATATTGATGGGATGGTATTTAAGCCGGTTTTCATGAATCACAAGAGTAAATTCGTTGTAGGGTACCTTGTCTCGTTTGTTTGCTGTAATTCGTTGTTTCGATAGATTGTGGTTCGCGTTCCTTTGTTTGTTTTTAGATGCATTATCTTAAGTTTTCGGATTTGATTTTGTTGTTTATTTGGCTCTCCGATCCCGGAGTCGTTAGTGTGGGTTTGTTGTTGTTGGCAAGGCTCGATTTTAGTTAACGTTAGCTCGTTTGATTTATTAGGGTTTCTTTACTGTCCTCGAGCTTTGTCATTACACTTTTATCTTTTTTAGTCTCTTTCATTTTCCGATGAAAAGACATTGTTATATAGTTTCCGTTACTTTTACCGGAAAATTAAAAGGTGGCGGTAAATCTATCATTAAATATGTACGATAACATATTCTATTGTACAATTTGTTAATCCATAGTTTTAATGGGTTGATCAATATTATTAACATATTTATCCCACTACAACAAACTTTGTAGTTTGTGACATTTTTTAAAAGAACTTTTGATGCTTAAAATTTTGATATGTAAGGTGGAATCGCGAATAATATGGTGTTAAAAATTTTAAGTGAGAAAATATATGAAGTCAAAGTTTTTAAGTATTATAAACTTTTTGACTCTTTTTAAGTGTCATGGATTTTTATTTGACGTTTTAAATTTTTCAAAAACTTTGTGAGAGCTATGTATAAAAAACATGTCAACTTTATTTACATTTTAAGGCGTTAAAAATAATGTAAGTATTAAAAATGAAGTTTTTTTGTAGTGTCATTAGCTCATAGTAAAATATGTAGCAAAATCTTTTAACGCCTACCTGTTATAGAGTGTGACTGAAAAGTCTATACAATAAAATTATAAAGACTATGGAAGCAATTTTAGAAGGATAAACTATGGGTTTGATTGGCCTACTTTTAATTCTTTGAACTAGATGCTAGAGTGGATGGATTCGAGTCCGGGTTTGATCGTCAACAAATGAAGACTCTACTGCATATTTCCCGCTATTTTTTTTGGTGGATTTGACGCTTCATGAATGACACCTTATTAGATAGCAATTCCATCGACAAATATGTTATTTTTGACAATATTATTGTGGTCACGATCTCGAAGCAAATCGCTCCTAGTTGAAGACATTGGCTTATTTAAGCTTTGTAATTTCTATTTTTGCTTTGTAACTTTTTTGTCTAGCATCTTTCTAGGCGCTTTCTAATAATAATTTTACCGCTCGTATATACATATAATAAGAACACGAAACCCTAATTGTAGTGAATTGAAGTAACATTGTTAATTTAGTCAATTAGTACTTATATATTTATTATATAATATATAATATTAATAATATTAATTATAAATTTTTTTTGGGTAATCACGAATCTCACTTATGTTAATTACGGATCGTGTTGGACAATCCAACCTTTTCACGAGCTTTGCTCAAGTCTTCAACACAATTTGTTCCTTTGACTCCTCCATTTTCTAGATGCGAAAGTTAATTAATAAATAGTTTAAGTTGTGTTATTTTATAATAAAATGATCATAACAAGTTTAATAAATAGTGTAACGACTTTATTTTTTCGTTATCTTTTCCCGTTAAATATTTAACTTTCGTTAACTGATATCCTTACCATGTTATTTCTAAATGATTAATTATATTATTACAAATTAAATAATATTTCAATATTATTTATTAAATGAAAATGTGATTTATGTGTTATTACGTTCCAGCGTAATAACACAAATATATAATTGTTGGTTTGGAAACTGAAACCCTAATTGTAGTGAATTAACGGGTATCCTTACCATGGTGTCGGGATTGTAATCCTCGAAATAAATATAAGAAAATAATTCGTATTTAGAAATCACAAATATATAATTGTTGATTTGGAAACCGAGAAGAAATATCGAATTATAACCTGTATACTCTAGAACGTAATAATACATAAATACACATTTTAATTTAATAAATAATACTGGAATATTTTTAATTTATAATAATATAATTAATCATTTAGAAATGACATGGTAAGGATACCAGTTAACGAAAGTTAAATATATAACGGAAAAAGATAACGAAAAAATAGGGTCGTTACACATACCGGCTCTTTAACCTCCTTCAATGGAGTATAACTAGCATCTTCTTTTTTTCAAACTCCCAAGTAGAGGAGAATATTTAGTAGCTTCAATGTACAGATGAAATCTATCAATCCAAATATCTGCTAATCAAATATCCATTCCAATAGGGTTTTAACGCATATAAATCGAATGAACACAAAAACGTCTACCTGATTTTGCGCATTTCTTGGCGTTGAAAACATCCCTGAGGCAACCATAACGATCAACCGTGCTCCATAATGAATTCACATCTGCATATTCTCGAATATAGGTTACATAAGACGACATTCGATCGATTTGCATTCTTCTTAATCTTCAGATTAATATTACGGTAAACCGTCTTATCTTTATGTTTTGTAAGACCCGTTTATTTGTAGTGTACATAAGTGTTGTTAATAAATTTGAAGTGGGGTTTTGGTTGTACATATTAAAAAGGAATGCAGAAACTGGTCTGGGCGTTTGGCGCGCCGCGCAGCCATTTGGCGCGCCGCGCCGTTATGCTGTGACAACTCACTACCTCTTTTAAATAGATATTTTAAGGGCAAATTGGTAAAATCACTTGGAACCCGAATTTAAGTCCCTAGATCAGTAGTGGAGCCTCATTTACTCCATTTTCCATCTACCTTATCTTCTTCCATTAAATCTTAGTGAGAGAAAGGGTTTCTAGTGTGAGAGAGCTCAAAACAAAGAAGAAGGAGGTTAAATCGGGTCTAAGTGCAAGCATTAAAGTTGTTCATCTATTCTCTAACTACGTTTTGATCATAGTGGTATGCTCTAATCTTGATTTCCTAATTTAATTTTGTGAAAGGGTTAGTGTTAGGGTTAATGGTGAACTTAAAACCCACTTTGTTACTAAATTGCGTGTTTTGGGTGAATTTGGGTTATGTAGACTCAAAGATGACTAACTAGGGTTTTCAAAGTGTTAAATTGATTTTATGAACTCAAATTAGTTAGTAAATTGCTAGCACACCTATGTATGTGTAAATGGGTGATGTGTGGGTTAGTGGATGACCCGAGATGGGTGTGTTGACCTTAAATTAGTCAAATTGGTCAATATGGATCTAAGCTAGTTAATGTTTGTGATTAATGCATAAACCTTGTGTTGAAATGTGTTTTTAAACCTATCTTGGCTAATGTTAGGGTTTCGGTATGAGTTGACCCAATTTTGGGGTTAAGTGTCCAAATGGGTCAAAATAACCTAGTAATGGTGAGTGTTGTGAGTTTGACCAACTTGAACGAATGATTGATTATATATACTTTGTAATAGGTGTGTTACCTTGAAGTTTCAAGCTTGGTTTATTGATTCACCGAAGGCGTAAGGTGAGTGGAATAATTATATGCGTAGGTATATAATGTATTTATTTGTTGTAGCGTGAGATGTGAAGTGTCGATGTGCTAAGACACCACATTTCACGTGACGAGTGAAGTGTCGATGTGCTAAGACACCACTCAAAGTAATATGACGGGTGAAGTGTCGATTGTAGTGACCCGAACTTTTCCATGTTTATTTATATTAAATGAAATTGATATTTACATGATTAAGTGTTTCCAACATGTTAAGCAATCAAACTTATTAAGACTTGATTAATTGGAATAGGTTTCATATAGACAAATGACCACCCAAGTTGACCGGTGATTCACGAACGTTAAAACTTGTAAAAACTATACGATGACATATATATGGTTATATATATAGTTAACATTATTTTATTATAAGTATGTATCTCATTAGGTATTTTAACAATGAGTTATATACATAAAAATGAGACTGTTAAATTAAGAAACTAGAAAACGATATATATAACGATTATCGTTATAACGTCTTACTAGGTACATATGAATCATATTAAGATATTGATACACTTGGTTAATTATGTTAAATGATAAGTAAATATATCATTAAGTGTATTAACAATGAACTACATATGTAAAAATAAGACTACTAACTTAATGATTTTGAAACGAGACATATATGTAACGATTATCGTTGTAACGAAATTTAATGTATATAGATCATATTAAGAGATATTCGTACATCATAATATCATGATAATATAATAATTTAAAATCTCATTTGATATTATAAACATTGGGTTAAAAACATTTAACAATGTCGTTAACCTAAAGGTTTCAAAATAACATTTACATGTAACGACTAACGATGACTTAACGACTCAGTTAAAATGTATATACATGTAGTGTTTTAATATGTATTCATACACTTTTGAAAGACTTCAAGACACTTATCAAAATACTTCTACTTAACAAAAATGCTTACAATTACATCCTCGTTCAGTTTCATCAACAAATCTTCTCGTATGCACCCGTATTCGTACTCGTACAATACACAGCTTTTAGATGTATGTACTATTGGTATATACACTCCAATGATCAGCTCTTAGCAGCCCATGTGAGTCATCTAACACATGTGGGAACCATCAATTGACAACTAGCATGAAATATCTCATAAAATTACAAAAATATGAGTAATCATTCATGACTTATTTACATGAAAACAAAATTACATATCCTTTATATCTAATCCATACACCAACGACCAAAAACACCTACAAACACTTTCATTCTTCAATTTTCTTCATCTAATTGATCTCTCTCAAGTTCTATCTTCAAGTTCTAAGTGTTCTTCATAAATTCCAAAAGTTCTAGTTTCATAAAATCAAGAATACTTCCAAGATTGCAAGTTTACTTCCAAGTTTTCTAAATCCATTCCAAGTAATCATCCAAGATCAAGAAACCTTTGTTACTTACAGTAGGTTATCTTTCTAATACAAGGTAATAATCATATTCAAACTTTAATTCAATTTCTATAACTATAACAATCTTATTTTGAGTGGAAATCTTACTTGAAATTGTTTTCGTGTCATGATTCTGCTTCAAGAACTTTCAAGCCATCCAAGGATCCTTTGAAGCTAGATCCATTTTTCTCGTTTCCAGTAGGTTTATTCAAGGAACTTGAGGTAGTAATGATGTTCATAACATCATTCGATTCATACATAAAAAGCTGTCTTATTCAACGTTATAAACTTGTAATCACTAGAACATAGTTTAGTTAATTCTAAACTTGTTCACAAATAAAGTTAATTCTTCTAACTAGACTTTTAAAATCAACTAAACACATGTTCTATATCTATATGATATGCTAACTTAATGATTTAAAACCCGGAAACACGATAAACACCATAAAACTGAATATACGCCGTCGTAGTAAAACCGGGGGCTGTTTTGGTTGGGATAATTAAAAGCTAAGAAGAACTTTGATTTAAAAGCTATACTTCTGGAAAAATGATTTTTATTATGAACATGAAACTATATCCAAAAATCATGGTTAAAATCAAAGTGAAAGTATGTTTTTCAAAATGATCATCAAGATGTCGTTCTTTCGACGGAAATAACTACCTCTTTCAAAAATGACTTGTAACTTGTATTTCCGACTATAAACTTATACTTTTTCTATTTAGATTCATAAAGTTAAGTTCAATACGAAACCGTGGCCACTGGAATCACTCAAAATGGATTAGAAACGAAGAAATGGCGAGTAAAACAAGATTGATAAAAACTACTCATTTTACCTACGTGAAAGTTAGTAATAAATCTATTCCAACCATAACCTAATCAATTTATATTGTATATTATGTAATCTTGAGATACCATAGACACGTATACAATGTTTCGACCTATCATGTCGACCCATCTATATATATATTGCGGAACAACCATAGACACTCTATATGTGAATGTTGGAGTTAGCTATACAGGGTTGAGGTTGATTCCAAAATATATATATAGTTTGAGTTGTGATCAATATTGAGATACGTATACACTGGATCGTGGATTGATTCAAGATAATATTTATCGATTTATTTCTGTACATCTAACTGTGGACAACTAGTTGTAGGTTACTAACGAGGACAGCTGACTTAATAAACTTAAAACATCAAAATGTATTAAAAGTATTGTAAATATATTTTGAACATACTTTGATATATATGTATATATTGTTATAGGTTCGTGAATCAACCAGTGGCCAAGTCTTACTTCCCGACGAAGTAAAAATCTGTGAAAGTGAGTTATAGTCCCACTTTTAAAATCTAATATTTTTGGGATGAGAATACATGCAGGTTTTATAAATGATTTACAAAATAGACACAAGTACGTGAAACTACATTCTATGGTTGAATTATCGAAATTGAATATGCCCCTTTTTATTAAGTCTGGTAATCTAAGAATTAGGGAACAGACACCCTAATTGACGCGAATCCTAAAGATAGATCTATTGGGCCTAACAAACCCCATCCAAAGTACCGGATGCTTTAGTACTTCGAAATTTATATCATATCCGAAGGGTGTCCCGGAATGATGGGGATATTCTTATATATGCATCTTGTTAATGTCGGTTACCAGGTGTTCACCATATGAATGATTTTTATCTCTATGTATGGGATGTGTATTGAAATATGAAATCTTGTGGTCTATTGTTACGATTTGATATATATAGGTTAAACCTATAACTCACCAACATTTTTGTTGACGTTTAAAGCATGTTTATTCTCAGGTGAATACTAAGAGCTTCCGCTGTTGCATACTAAAATAAGGACAAGATTTGGAGTCCATGTTTGTATGATATTGTGTAAAAACTGCATTCAAGAAACTGATTTTGATGTAACATATTTGTATTGTAAACCATTATGTAATGGTCGTGTGTAAACAGGATATTTTAGATTATCATTATTTGATAATCTACGTAAAGCTTTTTAAACCTTTATTTATGAAATAAAGGTTATGGTTTGTTTTAAAAATGAATGCAGTCTTTGAAAAAATGTCTCATATAGAGGTCAAAACCTCGCAACGAAATCAATTAATATGGAACGTTTTTAATCAATAAGAACGGGACATTTCATCGATGTGTTAAGACGCCACCCGGGGTGAAGTTTCGATGTGTTAAGACACCACCCGGAGTGAAGTATCGATGTGCTAAGATGCCACTCCAAGTAAGTTGAAGGGTGAAGTGCCTATGTGTTAAGGCGCCACTCGAGGTGAAGTATTGACGTGTTAAGACGCCACCTCAAGTAAAATGAAGAGTGAAGTGTCGAAGTGTTAAGACACCACTCGGGGTGAAGTGTCGACGTGTTAAGACGCCACCCAGGGTGAAGTATCGACGTGTTAAGATGCCACCCGTGGGGTTAGTGTACGAAGTGTTAAGTGCACTAATGGTTGTTGTGAACTCCGACGGTCTTTAAACACCGTTCCCTCATTCGATTGGTTAACCATGGTTATTTGTGTTGTAGTGTAAGCATATTATATTTGTTCAAGTTAAATATGCTATTGTTATGCTAGCTTGGTTATAGAAGGTTATAGCTTGTATTTATGACGATAAGCTAATTGTGTTTGCTAGCATGTATACGGTATGCGTGTAAGTGTTTGCAAGTAGATATATTATATATGTATGTGTATAATTATTGCATTCACTAAGCTTTGCTTACCCTCTCGTTGTTTACCTTTTTATAAGTTCGGTTGTGGACAAGGGTAAGGGCATTATCTTGGATTAGAGATCCCGCTTTGTTGTTGAGGGACGCTTTTTGGATGAGTTAGCTTTTGGAGTTTGACCGAGACTTGGGTAGTTTAACCCCAAACACCATGCTCGTAGTGTCGTTTGGAAATTAAACTAATGTGGTCGAAACTCAAACTTTTGTATGAAACTCGTAAAACGGCCGATGCGGGCTCTGCTTTGTAAAACTCATTTTATGTTTGAATCGTGTTAGTTTTACATGTTTGAATATGCGGTTAAAATCGTTTTGTCTAATTATGTCGGGAAGTGGCCGATCTTTTTTGCAAAAATGGAAAAAATGAGACAGACCGTTTTGGCGCACCGCCCGGCCATATGGCGCACCGCGCCATTAGCTGAACAGAGAAATAAATTTTTTTTGTGACATTTTAAGAGGGTTTGTTCGTGTTTTGGTTTGGGTTGTTACAAATGGTATCAGAGCATGGTCTAAGGGATTTAGGTGACTTGAGATAGGCGCCTAGACTTAGACTTTTTGTGTGCGCGTTATGCGGGACTTGTAGGACTTTGGGTCGGATCGGGTTTTGGTTAGTGCATAGGTTTATGTGAACTAATCATGTGCTATTGTTTTGTATGGTATTTAAAATCTTCAAGCGAGATAGACGTGGTACTAGTGAGTTAACGCGATGTGCTCGCGTAACAATGATTAGCTACCATTGTTACGGGTTCAAATCATGTCAAACAAGCGATGTACGACGATTGTTGAGCGAGATGGAGTAGTGTGGTGTATATGTATATACATATGTGTTAAAGACCTTTCGTTTCATGGCTTAATTTACTTCGTTTTATAGAATGAAGATGAGAAATGGACACGACACCAATGATAGAAGTACGAGTGAGGACGTTGAGTTCACGGCCAAAGTTGAGGCCATCTTTAAACGTCAAAAGGCGGAGTTCCTCGAGGATGTTAAGAAAATATTTCTAGATACGATTGACGAACAACTAGTCAACGTAGTAAAAGAACAAGTTAAGGCCGTTCTTCACGAGGATAATGTGGGAAGACGGGACTTTTTCTTTAAAAATTTCAAGGATGCACAACCTCCTACCTTTGAAGGTGAACAAGACCCTCTTAAAAGTGCCCGATGGATCCCCGATATGGAGGGGACTTTCCGTACTTGTGAGTGCCCTCTCGATAAGAAGATAAGGTACGGGTCTAGCATGTTAAGGGGCGATGCTAAGTTATGGTGGGACGCGAAAATCCGAATTTATGGCGAAGAACAATGTATGGAATTCACGTGGGATGAACTCAAAGTGGAGTTTTTCAATGAATACCGAACTTCGACCGATCTTACACGGCTTAAGGACGAGTTGCGTTCCTTGAGGCAAGGGTCAATGGATTTGAACACCCTCAAATCCGTATTTTTGTCCAAGACCCAATTTTGCCCGGATTATGTCGGGAATGATAAGATGTTGAAGGAAGACTTTTACCGAACGTTGAATGAATGTTATCAAGATAAGATTAGCGTAACGGTAGTGAAAACTTTTGATGAGTTATTTGATATGGCCAAGGGTTTTGAGGCGCTCGTGTTGAGGAAGAGCGGCTTTATTTTTGGCAAGAGAAAGAATGAAGGTTCGAACCATTCGAAATTTTCGAACAAAAAGAACAAAAAGGGTTCCGGTAATGCTAGTGGAGGGAAGAAGGGTGCTTCCGGGGATTTTTCTTATTCGTGCTATAATTGTGGACAAAAGGGCCACATGGCTCGTGAATGTCAGAGTCTATCCTCCGCAAACAAAATCACTTGTTTTAATTGTGGTAAAGAGGGGCACAAAAGGTCAGAATGTCCCGACTTGCGTAATGATAATGTTAAGAAGTTAGAGAAGGCGGCGGGTACGACAAGGGGTCGAAATTATTTGATGACCAATGATGAATCCAAGCAATCAAACGAAGTTGTCTCAGGTACTTTTATGGTTAACTCAAATCCGGCAAGGATTGCATTTGATAGTGGTGCAAATTTGTCGTTTGTATCTCCAAAATTTGTGCCTAGACTTAATAGACCGTTAGCTAAGTTAAGTCATCCGGTAGAAGTCGAAATAGCGGACGGCAAAACGGTGCTAGTGGTTGATGTGTGTAAAAATTGTGATGCCGTTTTTGGTGCCGAAAACTTTAAGATTGATCTTATCCCGATGACTTTGGGGGATTTCGATATCGTTGTTGGCATGGATTGGCTCGATCAAAATAGAGTCGATATTGTATGCCATGAAAAATTTATTCGTGTGAAAGCCCCAAGTGGGGGAGAGTTAATTATTCACGGTGATAAGCGTAGAAGACTTGTGCCGATATACACTTTTGCACGGGCACATCGTTTCCTGGATAGTGGTGGCATGGCTTTCCTTACCCATGTTGTTGATACCCCTGATGAGCCACCACCCATTCATGAAATTCCAGTGGTTAGTGAATTCGTAGACGTTTTTCCGAACGAGTTACTGGGTGTTCCGGCAGAAAGATAAGTTGAATTTCGCATTGAGTTGGTTCCGGGGGCTACCCCCATTGCTAAAAACTCCTTATCATTTAGCGCCGACGGAAATGCAAGAGTTGTTAAATCAAACCCAAGAGTTGCTTGAGAAGGGTTTTATCCGACCGAGTGCTTCGCCATGGGGCGCTCCAGTTTTATTTGTAAAGAAGAAGGATGGTAGTATGCGAATGTGCATTGATTATCGGGAGTTGAATAAAGTGATGATCAAGAATCGTTATCCATTGCCTAGGATTGACGATTTGTTTGACCAACTCCAAGGTGCGACGTATTTCTCGAAGATTGACCTACGGTCAGGCTATCATCAAATGCGGGTCCGTGAGGAAGATATTGAGAAAATGGCTTTTCGAACGAGTTATGGGCATTTTGAATTCGTAGTTATGCCTTTTGGTCTTACGAATGCACCGGCTGCATTCATGGACCTTATGAACCGAGTGTGCCAACCTATGTTGGACAAGTCGGTGATTGTGTTCATTGACGACATATTAGTCTACTCGAAAAGTATGAACGAACATGAACGTCATTTGCGTGAAGTATTGAAGACGTTACGAAAGGAGAAGTTGTATGCTAAGTTCTCCAAATGTGAATTTTGGCTAAGGGAGGTTCAATTCCTTGGCCACATTGTGAACAAAGATGGTATTCAAGTAGATCCAGGGAAGATAGAGACGGTATAGAGTTGGAGACAACCGACTACGCCTATGAAGGTCCGAAGTTTTCTCGGATTGGCCGGTTATTATCGTCGGTTTATCCAAGACTTTTCTAAGATCGCTTCTTCATTGACGAAATTGACGAGGAAGAACGCAAGATTTAATTGGGAGAACGAACAAGAAATTGCTTTCCAATTGTTAAAAGATAAGTTGTGTCAAGCTCCGGTGTTAGTGTTGCCGGAAGGAGTGGAAGACATGACGGTTTATTGTGATGCTTCGTTAAATGGGCTCGGGTGTCTTCTAATGCAAAGAGGTAAAGTCATTGCTTACGCCTCTCGACAATTAAAGGAACATGAAACGAGATATCCGACTCATGATCTTGAGTTGGCGGCGGTGGTACATGCGTTGAAAATTTGGCGCCACTACTTGTATGGTGTCAAGAGTACGATTTATTCGGATCATAAGAGTTTGAAACATCTCTTTAACCAACGAGATTTAAATTATCGTCAACTTAGGTGGATGGACGTGGTAAAAGACTATGATTGTGAAATACTTTATCATCCGGGCAAGGCGAATGTGGTCGCGGATGCGTTAAGTCGAAAGAGTCATCACCCGGCTTTACGATTGGGATTGTTACGTATGATTATTACTAACGACTTTCTTGAAAAACTTGGTGTGACTCAAATAGAGGCTTACGTTCACAACAAGCATGCGGAACGAATTGTGGGACAACTGGAATTCATTACCATGGGTTCGCGTGGTTTGTTGTATTTTCAAGGAAGGGTGTGGGTGCCTAAGATGGGTGATTACCGGCGGGTACTACTTGATGAAGCACATTAGTCAAAGTATTCCATTCATCCGGGGGCGACGAAAATGTATCATGATTTGAGGAAGGATTATTGGTGGCCGGGCATGAAACGTGATGTTGTGAAGTATGCTGAGCAATGCGTCACGTGTTTGCAAGTAAAATCCGAACACCAAAAGCCGTATGGTAAGTTACAACCGTTAGAAATCCCGAAATGGAAATAGGAGCACATTACCATGGATTTCATTACAAAGTTGCCTAAAACAGCGAGGACCCAATTTGATTCGATTTGGGTGATAGTTGATAGATTGACGAAAAGTGCTTTGTTTCTTCCCATTAAGGAAGAAATATCATCGGAGGCCTTGGCTAAGTTGTTCATCAAAGAAGTGGTGTCGAGACACGGGGTTCCTATATCTATTGTTTCGGATCGAGATACTCGTTTTACATCTCGGTTTTGGGAAAAGTTTCATGAAGATATGGGTACGCAATTAAAATTGAGCACGGCGTATCATCCTCAAACGGACGGTCAAACCGAACGTACGAATCAAACGTTGGAGGATATGTTGCGGGCGTGTATTATTGATTTCGGTGGCAGTTGGGATGAGCATTTGCCTTTGGTGGAATTCTCGTACAATAATAGTTATCACACTAGTATCGGGATGCCACCTTATGAGATGCTATATGGGCGAAGATGTCGAACCCCGATTTGTTGGGGTGAAGTGGGTCAAAGGGAAATCGGGAGTACTGATTTGGTGTTAGAGACGAATAGCAAGATTGATATGATTCGAGAGCATTTGAAAAAGGATCAAGATTGGCAAAAGTCGTATGCCGACAGACGTAGACGAACGATTGAGTTCCAAGAAGGTGACATGGTGATGCTTAAGGTTTCGCCATGGAAAGGTATTATTCGGTTTCGAAAACGGGGAAAGTTAGCTCCTCGGTTTATTGGGCCATTTAAGGTTGTAGCTCGTGTTGGTGAAGTTGCGTATCGTTTGGAATTACCCGAAGAGCTTGCGGGGATCCATAATACATTTCATGTTTCCTATCTTCGTAAGTGTCTTGCGGATGATTCATCTTGGGTACCATTAGACGAGACTGAGCTAAATAATAAGTTAGAGTATATTGAGGAACCGATTGCCATACTTGATGAGAAGGTCAAAAGGTTGAGACATAAAGAAGTTAGGACTTTTAAAGTTCAATGGTGTCGTAGTAAGGGTTCCGAGTTTACTTGGGAGCCCGAAGAGTTTGTGTTGGTTTATCTTCCTTCTTGTCATGGGCTTGGATCGCGAGGACGCGCTCCGATTCAAGTGGGGGAGAGTTGTAAGACCCGTTTATTTGTAGTGTACATAAGTGTTGTTAATATACTTGAAGTGGGTTTTTGGTTGTACATATTAAAAAGGAATGCAGAAACTGGTCTGGGCGTTTGGCGCGCCGCGCAGCCATTTGGCGCGCCACGCCGTTATGCTGTGACAGCTCACTTCCTCTTTTAAATAGATATTTTAAGGGCAAATTGGTAAAATCACTTGGAACCTGAATTTAAGGCCCTAGATCAGTAGTGGAGCCTCATTTACTCCATTTTCCATCTACCTTATCTTCTTCCATTAAATCTTAGTGAGAGAAAGGGTTTCTAGTGTGAGAGAGCTCAAAACAAAGAAGAAGGAGGTTGAATCGGGTCTAAGTGCAAGCATTAAAGTTGTTCATCTATCCTCTAACTACGTTTTGATCATAGTGGTATGCTCTAATCTTGATTTCTTAATTTAATTTTGTGAAAGGGTTAGTGTTAGGGTTAATGGTGAACTTAAAACCCACTTTGTTAGTAAATTGGGTGTTTTGGGTGAATTTGGGTTATGTAGACTCAAAGATGACTAACTAGGGTTTTCAAAGTGTTAAATTGATGTTATGAACTCAAATTAGTTAGTAAATTGCTAGCACACCTATGTATGTGTAAATGGGTGATGTGTGGGTTAGTGGATGACCCGAGATGGGTGTGTTGACCTTAAATTGGTCAAATGGGTCAAAATGGATCTAAGTTAGTTAATGTTTGTGATTAATGCATAAACCTTATGTTGAAATGTGTTTTTAAACCTATCTTGGCTAATGTTAGGGTTTCGGTGTGAGTTAACCCAATTTTGGGGTTAAGTGTCCAAATGGGTCAAAATGACCTAGTAATGGTGAGTGTTGTGAGTTTGACCAACTTGAACGAATGATTGATTATATATACTTTGTAATAGGTACGTTACCTTGAAGTTTCAAGCTTGGTTTATTGATTCACCGAAGGCGTAAGTTGAGTGGAATAATTATATGCGTAGGTATATAATGTATTTATTTGTTGTAGCGTGAGATGTGAAGTGTCGATGTGCTAAGACCCGACATTTCACGTGACGAGTGAAGTGTCAATGTGCTAAGACACCACTCAAAGTAATATGACGGGTGAAGTGTCGATGTGTTAAGACGCCACCCGGGGTGAAGTTGAAGTGACCCGTCCTAATCCATCTGGACGAAGTCACCAACAACTGGTTCCATTGCGATGATCGACTCCAAATACTGTCTTTAAAATGAGCAAATGCACAGCGGAAGATTCCTTTCATACCTGAGAATAAACATGCTTTCAAGTGTCAACCAAAAGGTTGGTGAGTTCATTAGTTTAACATAAATAATCATTTCATAATTTTAATAGACCACAAGATTTCATATTTCCATTTCCCATAAACATACGCCCCGTGCATAGAGACAAAAATAATCATTCATATGGATTGAACACCTGGTAACCGGCATTCACAATATGCATATAAGAATATCCCCATCATTCCGGGATCCTCCTTCGGACATGATATAAATTTCGAAGTACTAAAGCATCCGGTACTTTGGATGGGGCTTGTTGGGCCCGATAGATCTATCTTTAGAGTTCGCGTCAATTAGGGTGTCTGTTCCCTAATTCTTAGATTACCAGACTTAATAAAAAGGGGCATATTCGATTTCGATAATTCAACCATAGAATGTAGTTTTGATTACTTGTGTCTATATCGTAAAACATTTATAAAAGCAGCACATGTATTCTCAGTCCCAAAAATATATATTGCAAAAGCATTTAAAAAGGGATTAATGAAACTCACACATATAAATATTGTAAAACAGTTAATAAAGCATTTGCATGTATTCTCAGCCCAAAAATGTAAAGAGTGAAAAGGGATCAAATGAACTCACCAAATGTATTTTGTAGTAAAAATACATATTTCTATATTGAACAATGCAGGGTTGGCCTCGGATTCACGAGCCTATATCATTTGTATATTTATTAACACACATTTTCATAATCGAACAAGTATATATTTTATTGTTAATGATATAACTTTTGTGTTAATAACCTATATATATATATATATATATATATATATATATATATATATATATATATATATATATATATATATATATATATATATATATATATATATATATATATATATATACTTTATCATTAAATATATTTATTTTTGGCATATTTAAAATACATACAAATTTTATATGATTAAGTTATGTATTTTAATTATATCTTTACATATATATATCATTTGTTTATTAAATCAGTAGTTATAATAATTCTATGATAATTCTAGTAAAAATAATAATGATAATAGTATAAATTTCATTATTAATGATTTTAATATTAGTGATAGTTTTGAATGATAGATCCTATAATTTTAATTCTAATAATAATACTAACGGTAATCATAATAATAATAATGGTATTAATAATTATATTAACTAATGATAATACTAATAATAACAATAAAGGTAATAATTTTAATTATATTAAGGGTATTCATAAAAGTTAACATAATACTAACCATAATAATAACAATAATAATAACAATAATAACAATAATAATAATAATAATAATAATAATAATAATAATAATAATAATAATAATAATAATAATAATAATAATAATAATAATAATAATAATAATAAATAGAGTAAAATTACTACCTCAAACAAGTAGCTCCTAAAAAAAATGCCCAAGTCCGGGTTTGAACCCGCGACGTCCCGCTAACCCGATAACATCCTTAACCATTATGCTATGTGTTTCAATTCTGAAATAACACCAAATTTAAATTGTTTTTAACCTTTACATCTGTATCCTTCTTCCTTTTTCTAAAAAAAAATGCTCGAGCCCGGGCTCGAACCCGCGACCTCTCGCTTAACCATTTTCCTCCCAAACCACTGAACCATTTGCTTGTTTCTGTTTCCACGCTAGACTATTTAATATTATGCATGAATCTATTTACTTTTCTTCAACTTCAAAACTCAATTCATCATAATAATTATCTAACATCATAAACTTAACATCATCATTAACATCATCGTGATTCATCTCCATTTAATCACCATCCTTATCTATCATCGACATCATGGTTTCATCATCAACTTTATGATCACGTCTTCACCATCTATGATCATCACCATTATTATTTTCATAACTAAACATCATGTAAATCTTCATTCTAATCATTTATCATCATCATTTTTGTAAACTAATAAAAATTGGGTTTCGGCCCACTATGAACTGAAACATAACGTTCCATGTAACAATCCCTTAATGGCCCATGTAGAAGATTGAAAATTAACGACCCAATCAGGAATTGAGGGGTTCGGTTTCTACTCAATTTGGTGGAACGGTTTTTAAGTAAAAAATAATAAACTGGTGGCTTGATTTGGAGTTCTCAAAAGGTATAGACAAACTATCATGTGCAGACCGTCCCTTTTTCTTCATCATAATAGAATATCAATTATATAATTGCTTTTGTCGGCCATCATATGGTACTAATCCCACTAGTATCACCTTTACATAATGCATTTGTATTTTTTTTTATTTCCTTTATAACCAAATTGCTAAGCTCATTCATATGTTATCATCTTTTTTTTTCCGTTTCATTTCATATCAATTACAAGAAGAACGAAGCAGTGATTTATATGATGATGATGGATTATGAATGAAGAGAAAGGTGGTTCACATACAATAACCAAGCAGTAGTAGTAAGAATAGAAATTTCAGTTTATAAGTGATCGAGTGGGGTGTGTGAACCTTTGGTGGTAATCGAACCATACCAGGAACAGAATGTGAAAACGGCTCGCCAACAGACACAAGATGGGTTTAAATACTATGTGATGATTGAAGAGGATCCTATCAACCAGGAGTTGTAGCCATGACCGAGATTAAAGTAGGAACAAGTGGTCATGTTTGAGGTAACAAGGTGTCGATGATGAGGTTAATTGGGTAGCCTGTTGGTGTTTAGAAGAAGGAGAGGGTTGAGGTGTGTGTGTGAGGTTGTGAGTGGTGTATGATGGTCATCAAATAGCCTAATACAAATGGTAGTGGTGGCTGAATGTATGGTGGCGAGGTTGTGTGTTCAAGTTGCATAACTCGAATGACAGTGATGGTTGATCATGTAAAGGAACAAGAAGTAAAATAAGCTTGGTAATGGTTATAAGGTTTGAAAGAGAAGGAGAATTAGAAACAGAAATTGTAGACATAAAGTAGTGTATGATTGTTAATGATAAGTGAGAAATTGAATTACTTTTCTTAACTCTTATGAGACGATTGATTGTTAAATAATTGAGATTTGTGTCGACACAAGGAATTGAATAATAGATGAAGTCAGGAGGAAAACTTTAAAACTGGAAATTGACCTATAGCAGAATTAGTGTTGTATTGATATTGACATGTTCAATTTATCACACAAAAAGGGCAGATAAATTAAGATTTGATATTGATGAACAACAGAATACGATTTCCTCATCTACTTTTATATAATTAATATTTAAAGAATAATAATAATATAAATATCTATAATACATATTAATATTAAAAATACTAAGAATAATAATAATAGAATTAATTAATAATGGTAATAATATCAAAATAACACTAGTAATAATTAATGATAAATGTATTAAAAGTATAGAAAATAATAAATTTAAATAAAAATAAGATTTTTTAATAATAGCAATAATATTAATCATAATAATAACTAATATCATAGTTTTACTGTTAATTATAATAATAATGATATTAATAATAATAATAATTTATCACCTCATATTTGTATATTATATGTTTTAATAATATTACAAATATTAATATTAATAACAATAATATTAATAATAATAACATAACAATTATATTTTTTTTAACTTGTAATTAATTGTAATATTACAATTTATTAATTTTGTAATATCTAATAATCGTTTTATATGAATACATCTATTGAATATGTAACATTTATATATTTTATATATGTTTCAACATAATAATTTTTAATAGAATTATTTATATATATTTATCTTATATAGGTTCATAATAATATTATATATATATTTTTATATATTCATTTTAATAATAACTTAATTATTCTTTTCATTATTTTACATTTTGAAGTTTCGAATTGATTAAAGTGTATTTTATTAATTCAAAATATTATATATATACACTTATATTTATATTTACATACTTATTTACACACAACTGTTCGTGAATCGTCAGTAATGGTCGAAGGTTAAAATAAATACATGGACAAAGTACAAAATATTGAGATTCAACTATACAGACTTGGCTTATCGTGTCGAAATCATATAAGAATTTAAGTTTAAATTTGGTCGGAAATTTTCGGGTCGTCACAGTACCTACCCGTTAAAGAAATTTCGTCCCGAAATTTGAATGAGGTCGTTATGGCTAACAATAAAAATGTTTTCATGACGAATATGAGTTGATAGATAGAGCTTTATCATTATTGATTAATATAGATAAAACGATTCGATTATGGAAACGTACGAGTGAAGCCGTCCCAAAAGAGTGCAATAAGGAATTTAAGATTCGTCTTAATTTTGACGTAGTCATGTTTGAATTTAGAAAAAATAAGGTTCGTCTTAACTTTTGACGTTGTCTCGGTTGAATTCCAGAATTTAAAGGATTTAAAAGAAAATCTTCGAAATTTATAAGATTTGATTCTTCGGTAAATAAGGAAATTAGGTTCTCTTTAATTAAATGCGATCATCTGCCTCGATTGCTTTGTCTGATATCTTCACTATAAATTTACCTTTTCCGTTCAATTAATTTTCACCACTTCAATAATTTCTTTCTTAATTCACATTTCCAAAGAGTTTGAGAATGCTTAATACAGTTCTGATCCGTGTACTTACCTGACTACCGTATCTGTCATTCTTCTTTTCCATTTACCACCGGAGGAATCTATTCATTCCTACTATTACCTTGGGGTTATAGTATTTTTCATTCTCCCATGTTTTTATATTGTTATACGCATTGATATACACGGTTTGTAATTCATGTGTTGTTACTGAGCTTTATATTTTTCCTTATATTTAGAAGTTCCATGCTTTTGTTTTCTCTTCCCGACTTCAAGCCAAGTGAATAATGGTCCAGAATTCATAGATATGAAATTTTGATTGATCATAATGTTCTAAACAGGAAGGAACGTAATAGCACGATTTAATTTGGTAAATTATCAGAATTACAGAAGATAGAACTATCAAGAATATATTTTCTTGATATGTTCGGAGATTGAATAGATTGAACAATTCGTGTAACATGGCAAATGATGACGTTATGATCTGTGAATCACCATGTTTCATTAGAACTTCCAGCATGACTTACTGTAATATAATCACGTTGGCCAAGTGTCATTATATTATACTAACTCATACTCTAATTCTTAACACTTCTCCAGAATTCATTCATAGTTTATACTTAGCTTTTACAGAAAATTCCAATATAATGTATTACAGATAGCACAAAGAGGTATATACTTTTGAACGAGAATATTTATGAAAATATCCTCAGAAATATCGAAGATATTTATGATGATATTTTGGAATTTCTAAGTTCGAAGGTTGATGAAGAAAGATTTTCCGCATGATTTTAACATGACCTCGGAGCAAGATATTCTCTAAAGATTTCATCGGATCCAGAATTACCCGGATCTTTTGAATATAGGGTTTGGTCCTTGTATTTGTCCTTGGTCTACTTCATGGGTAGCTCAATCTGTTTTTCAAAACCAAATTTTCTATCGAGCGTTCCCAACACTCCTTTCTTTATCATCAAACTTTTGGCCGTTTAGACCATCTACCATTTTTCTGTTTCCTCTGCATTTAATGCTATGATATCTGAATCATTGGTTATTAATCCGAGGTGGTTTCAGGAGAATTTGTGTTTTTAGATGATTAAACACTGATGGTAATATGGTGGAATATGAAAGGTTCTCCGGTAATGATAAAAGTGCACGCGTATATATCAAGGTTATAATAAGGTTGTTTCGAACGAAAAGTCGAAGTTGTCTTGCTGGAGCTGTGAAAAAATTGGCTATTTTGAAGAAGAACTGCAAAGTTATTTTGGGTAATAATAACACTAAAGGAATTAGCACAGCTATGTGTTAAACGTTTTCTCAGTTTCCGAGAGTTTTTCAGGTGCATAACTATATGCATCAATCTTTTCTTCCGTAGATGAAGTGCGGTTGGTTCATCCTCTCGATTGAGGTATTTTCAAGAATCATGAAAGGTTTGAACGCAGATTGTAATCGTCAAGATACAAACGAGGTTTAAAAATGAAATCAAGTGGCAAACTTGAAGAGTTGTTTAGTCTCATATGTTATAATCAATATTTTAATTCATTTTAATTGTCCAATGTTGGTAATCCATAGTTCAAAGTCCACAGTTAGCAATTCAATAATTCATATATAGTTTAATATATAACATTCGAATTAATTAATACGTATCGTGACCCGTGTACATGTCTCAGACTCGATCACAACTCAAACTATATATATTATTGTAGAATCAACCTCAACTCTGTATAGAGAACTCAATCATTACTGCATATAGAGTGTCTATGGTGATTCCAAATAATATATATAGATGCGTCGATATGATATGTCAAAACCTTGTATACGTGTCTCGATATTTAAAGTGCATAAAATAAATAACAGAAAATAAATGACGATAAATAAGGTGCGTAAAGTAAATAACAGAAATTAAATGACGATAAATAAAATTGCGATAAACAAACTGCGATAAAAAAAATGTAATCAGTTAGCTAGGAACAGTTAGCGTGGATTCTTAACAAAATTTTTCGTAGTTAATTTGTTTGTTTCTAACAAATTTTATTTTGTCCAATGTTTTCTTTATTATGCCACTTGTTGAATTCTGGTAAATCAAAATCCATATATGAAATTGGATGAATATGGTTATTCTGCGGTGATCGGATACGTATATCGATGGATGTAAGTAGGATAGTAAACGGCTGTTGAATCAGCTTCGAAGAATGTACAGTGTAACTTATTAATGTGAAATCTGAATATTCCTCGGGTATTACCTACCCGTTAAAATATTTTTGACCATTAACAGTTTGTACGAAAGAATTTTTAATTACAGTCTTTATAAAAAAATATATATACATATATATTTTCTTCAGATGTAATCATGGATTTAATGAGTCAAAATGATATTAAACTCATTTGATTTACCTTTAGAACAAGAATATATAATCTCTAAAATATTAGAGATTACATAATTGCCATGTCGAACAAAGATAATTGATGTAGAACGATACGTAGTATGATGATTATAATCGAGGTACGGAATGAGATATTGGGGCATGAGGTGTTGAAACTTGTGTTGTTGGTGGTACTGTTGATGCTGGTGATGTTGCTGAAGCTGGTACGTTTTGCTCCATATTTTCCAAGGCTACAACTCGGGTGTGAAGTTTGTTGACTTATTACCCCGAGATGATTGTCGGTAGGAACGAGCGAGTGAATAAGGTTTAAAATTGTGGATAGAATATAATCGTGGCGAGATATTCTGGAAATGAGTGTGAAAATGGTGTTACAAACAGGTTTGCCAGTAAGTGTTTCAGGTTCATCTCCAAGAGGTAAATTCGGTTGATGGAAAGGATCGCTTTCTTCGCGTCTCCATGGATTAAGTCGACTACGAACCCATCCTCAATTCATCCAGAATAGATGATGGCTAAATGGTTGATCCATTCTGGTTATGCTACTTTCGGAGCTTGAGTGAAAATCCATGTCGGAATAGCTGTCAGAATAACTATCGGAATAGCTATCGAAATCTGAGGGACTCGAACTAGTTGAGGGGTTCATCTCGTACGATCAGATGAAGAATTTTTGATAAGAAATAGATTATAGGATGTAGATTAGTACCCTGCAATACATAATTTACATATGTATATATAATACTAAAATCCCATAAGTTACGGAGGAATCTACGGAAGCTGTCAGGCAAAGGTAACAATAACAGATACGCTAAGATATGAATTTATCTATACACTGTCTATGCAATAGAGGCAGTAAGACGTGTCTAGACTTTAAGGATGATAAGCAAATAATTTTTGACACTAAATGATAAGCAAAACTTTTGACATGCAGACACGGTCGAAGTCCAGACTCACTAATGCATCCTAACGACTACTAGTTAGACACACTAATGCAAGACCTGGTTCGCTAAGACCACCGCTCTGATACCAACTGAAGTGACCCGTCCTAATCCATCTGGATGAAGTCACCAACAACTGGTTCCATTACGATGATCGACTCCAAATACTGTCTTTAAAATGAGCAAATGCACAGCGGGAGATTTCTTTCATACCTGAGAATAAACATGCTTTCAAGTGTCAACCAAAAGGTTGGTGAGTTCATTAGTTTAACATAAATAATCATTTCATAATTTTAATAGACCACAAGATTTCATATTTCCATTTCTCATAAACATACATCCCGTGCATAGAGACAAAAATAATCATTCATATGGATTGAACACCTGGTAACCGACATTCACAATATGCATATAAGAATATCCCCATCATTCCGGGATCCTCCTTCGGACATGATATAAATTTCGAAGTACTAAAGCATCCGGTACTTTGGATGGGGCTTGTTGGGCCCGATAGATCTATCTTTAGAGTTCGCGTCAATTAGGGTGTCTGTTCCCTAATTCTTAGATTACCAGACTTAATAAAAAGGGGCATATTCGATTTTGATAATTCAACCATAGAATGTAGTTTCGATTACTTGTGTCTATTTTGTAAAACATTTATAAAAGCAGCGCATGTATTCTCAGTCCCAAAAATATATATTGCAAAAGCATTTAAAAAGGGATTAATGAAACTCACACATATAAATATTGTAAAACAGTTAATAAAGCATTTGCATGTATTCTCAGCCCAAAAATGTAAAGAGTGAAAAGGGATCAAATGAACTCACCAAATGTATTATGTAGTAAAAATACATATTTCTATATTGAACAATGCAGGGTTGGCCTCGGATTCACGAACCTATATCATTTGTATATTTATTAACACACATTTTCATAATCGAACAAGTATATATTTTATTGTTAATGATATAACTTTTGTGTTAATAACCTATATATATATATATATATATATATATATATATATATATATATATATATATATATATATATATATATATATATATATATATATATATATATATATATATATATATATATATATATATATATATATATATATATATATATATATATATATATATATACTTTATCATTAAATATATTTATTTTTGGCACATTTAAAATACATACAAATTTTATATGATTAAGTTATGTATTTTAATTATATCTTTACATATATATATATCATTTGTTTATTAAATCAGTAGTTATAATAATTCTATGATAATTCTAGTAAAAATAATAATGATAATAGTATAAATTTCATTATTAATGATTTTAATATTAGTGATAGTTTTGAATGATAGATCCTATAATTTTAATTCTAATAATAATACTAACGGTAATCATAATAATAATAATGGTATTAATAATTATATTAACTAATTATAATACTAATAATAACAATAAAGGTAATAATTTTAATTATATTAAGGGTATTCATAAAAGTTAACATAATAATAACAATAATAATAATAATAATAATAATAATAATAATAATAATAATAATAATAATAATAATAATAATAATAATAATAATAATAAATAGAGTAAAATTACTACCTCAAAGAAGTAGCTCCTAAAAAAAAATGTCCAAGTCCGGGTTTAAACCCGCGACGTCCCGCTAACCCGATAACATCCTTAACCATTATGCTATGTGTTTCAATTCTAAAATAACACCCAATTTAAATTGTTTTTAACCTTTACTTCTGTATCCTTCTTCCTTTTTCTAAAAAAAAATGCTCGAGCCCGGGCTCGAACCCGCGACCTCTCGCTTAACCATTTTCCTCCCAAACCACTGAACCATTTGCTTGTTTCTATTTCCACGCTAGACTATTTAATATTATGCATGAATCTATTTACTTTTCTTCAACTTTAAAACTCAATTCATCATAATAATTATCTAACATCATAAACTTAACATCATCATTAACATCATCGTGATTCATCTCCATTTAATCACCATCCTTATCTATCATCGACATCATGGTTTCATCATCAACTTTATGATCACGTCTTCACCATCTATGATCATCACCATTATTATTTTCATAACCAAACATCATGTAAATCTTCATTCTAATCATTTATCATCATCATTTTTGTAAACTAATAAAAATTGGGTTTCGGCCCACTATGAACTGAAACATAACGTTCCATGTAACAATCCCTTAATGGCCCATGTAGAAGATTGAAAATTAACGACCCAATCAGGAATTGAGGGGTTCGGTTTCTACTCAATTTGGTGGAACGGTTTTTAAGTAAAAAATAATAAACTGGTGGCTTGATTTGGAGTTCTCAAAAGGTATAGACACATTATCATGTGTAGACCGTCCCTTTTTCTTCATCATAATAGAATATCGATTATATAATTGCTTTTGTCGGCCATCATATGGTACTAATCCCACTAGTATCACCTTTACATAATGCATTTGTATTTTTTTTATTTCCTTTATAACCAAATTGCTAAGCTCATTCATATGTTATCATCTTTTTTTTTTTCCCGTTTCATTACATATCAATTACAAGAAGAACGAAGCAGTGATTTATATTATGATGATGATAGATTATGAATGAAGAGAAAGGTGGTTCACATACAATAACCAAGCAGTAGTAGTAAGAATAGAAATTTCAGTTTATAAGTGATCGAGTGGGGTGTGTGAACCTTTGGTGGTAATCGAACCATACCAGGAACAGAATGTGAAAACGGCTCGCCAACAGACACAAGATGGGTTTAAATACTATGTGACGGTTGAAGAGGATCCTATCAACCAGGAGTTGTAGCCACGGCCGAGATTAAAGTAGGAACAAGTGGTCATGTTTGAGGTAACAAGGTGTCGATGGTGAGGTTAATAGGGTAGCCGGTTGGTGTTTAGAAGAAGGAGAGGGTTGAGGTGTGTGTGTGAGGTTGTGAGTGGTGTATGATGGTCATAAAATATCCTAATACAAATGGTAGTGGTGGCTGAATGTATGGTGGCGAGGTTGTGGTGTTCAAGTTGCATAACTCGAATGACAGTGATGGTTGATCATGTAAAGGAACAAGAAGTAAAATAAGCTTGGTAATGGTTATAAGGTTTGAAAGAGAAGGAGAATTAGAAACAGAAATTGTAGACATAAAGTAGTGTATGATTGTTAATGATAAGCGAGAAATTGAATTACTTTTCTTAACTTTTATGAGACGATTGATTGTTAAATAATTGAGATTTGTGTCGACACAAGGAATCGAATAACAGATGAAGTCAGGAGGAAAACTTTAAAACTGGAAATTGACCTATAGCAGAATTAGTGTTGTATTGATATTGACATGTTCAATTTATCACACAAAAAGGGCAGATAAATTAAGATTTGATATTGATGAACAACAGAATACGATTTCCTCATCTACTTTTATATAATTAATATTTAAAGAATAATAATAATATAAATATCTATAATACATATTAATATTAAAAATACTAAGAATAATAATAATAGAATTAATTAATAATGGTAATAATATCAAAATAACACTAGTAATAATTAATGATAAATGTATTAAAAGTATAGAAAATAATAAATTTAAATAAAAATAAGATTTTTTAATAATAGCAATAATATTAATCATAATAATAACTAATATCATAGTTTTACTGTTAATTATAATAATAATGATATTAATAATAATATTAATAATAATAATAATTTATCACCTCATATTTGTATATTATATGTTTTAATAATATTTCAAATATTAATATTAATAACAATAATATTAATAATAATAACATAACAATTATATTTTTTTAACTTGTAATTAATTGTAATATTACAATTTATTAATTTTGTAATATCTAATAATCGTGTTATATGAATACATCTATTGAATATTTAACATTTATATATTTTATATATGTTTCAACATAATAATTTTTAATAGAATTATTTATATATATTTATCTTATATAGGTTCATAATAATATTATATATATTTTTTTATATATTCATTTTAATAATAACTTAATTATTCTTTTCATTATTTTACATTTTGAAGTTTCGAATTGATTAAAGTGTATTTTATTAATTCAAAATATTATATATATACACTTATATTTATATTTACATACTTATTTACACACAACTGTTCGTGAATCGTCAGTAATGGTCGAAGGTTAAAATAAATACATGGACAAAGTTCAAAATATTGAGATTCAACTATACAGACTTGGCTTATCTTGTCGAAATCATATAAGAATTTAAGTTTAAATTTGGTCGGAAATTTCCGGGTCGTCACAGAAGTGTCGATGTGTTAAGACACCACCCGGAGTGAAGTATCGATGTGCTAAGATGCCACTCCAAGTAAGTTGAAGGGTGAAGTGCCGATGTGTTAAGGCGCCACTCGAGGTGAAGTATTGACGTGTTAAGACGCCACCTCAAGTAAAATGAAGAGTGAAGTGTCGAAGTGTTAAGACACCACTCGGGGTGAAGTGTCGACTTGTTAAGACGCCACCCAGGGTGAAGTATCGACGTGTTAAGATGCCACCCGTGGGGTTAGTGTACGAAGTGTTAAGTGCACTAATGGTTGTTGTGAACTCCGACGGTCTTTAAACACCGTTCCCTCGTCTGATTGGTTAACCATGGTTATTTGTGTTGTAGTGTAAGCATATTATATTTGTTCAAGTTAAATATGCTATTGTTATGCTAGCTTGGTTATTGAAGGTTATAGCTTGTATTTATGACGATAAGCTAATTGTGTTTGCTAGCATGTATACGGTATGCGTGTAAGTGTTTGCAAGTAGATATATTATATATGTATGTGTATAATTATTGCATTCACTAAGCTTTGCTTACCCTCTTGTTGTTTACCTTTTATAGGTTCGGTTGTGGACAAGGGTAAGGGCATTATCTTGGATTAGAGATCCCGCTTTGTTGTTGGGGGACGCTTTTTGGATGAGTTAGCTTTTGGAGTTTGACCGAGACTTGGGTAGTTTAACCCCAAACACCATGCTCGTAGTGTCGTTTGGAAATTAAACTAATGTGGTCGAAACTCAAACTTTTGTATGAAACTCGTAAAACGGCCGATGCGGGCCCCGCTTTGTAAAACTCATTTTATGTTTGAATCGTGTTAGTTTTACATGTTTGAATATGCGGTTAAAAGCGTTTTGTCTAATTATGTCGGGAAGTGGCCGATCTTTTTTGCAAAAATGGAAAAAATGAGACAGACCGTTTTGGCGCGCCGCGCGGCCATATGGCGCGCTGCGCCATTAGCTGAACAGAGAAATAAATTTTTTTGTGACATTTTAAGCGGGTTTGTTCGTGGTTTGGTTTGGGTTGTTACATGTTTCCTTTTAAAAAATCAACCATCCTTCTGTGGGATATTTCACGTATTACCAACCGTGATGAATACCAGGCATCCGATGTGGTGATTGGCGTTTGAACCTACCATGAATCTTATATTTTTAGTATATAAGCGATTTGTGTGTATATGTGTATATATATATATATATATATATATACATATATATATATATATATACATATATATATATATATACATATATATATATATATATATATATATATATATATATATATATATATATATAACCATGTAATTTAAACGCAATAAAGAGCATTACAGTACCCATAAATTTACACACGAGTAAAAAATTTCAAGGGTAATACTATGAATAAATATGTGAAAAATTTGAGGGTAATTTTAATCAAGAAAATAAATCGCCAACCAATGTTAATTTGTGGATAGTATATACCTATATACCCACAACATTATATTTGTGGTTAAAACATCCTGGATATCATAAATTATATCCCATGAGATTAGACACGAAAAATACTCATGGAAAAAAACGTGTGTGAATACATATTCACTAAAAATTAGCGGCGAAGAATTACCTACAATCGTAAATGTTGTGTGTAACTTGTAAGTCATACACACTTACCCATGAAATTACCCATACATTTGACCATGATATCTTAATTCGTGGGTAGTTCGTGCGCAATATTTAGAACCCGTCGATTAGTCACGATTCAGACACGAAAAAAATTTCATGGGTATTGTTTGTGAGTAAATACGCGAGAAATTTGAGAGTAATTTTTGCCGACAAATTATATATCCTACCATGGGTAATGTGTTAGTAATCTATGGCTATACACCCACAAATTAATATTTGTGGGTAAAATTCGTGGGTATTCGACATCTTTTTTGTTGTGAACTAATTACTTTGGAATATAACTAATATATATTGCACAAAATTTATTGTTAATAAGAACCCTTAAAGTTGTCATTAGAAAATTCATATAAAAATTTTAGAAACAAAAGTTTATTTTGTTAATAAGAATATAATTATTTCACTTACGTATCGAGTATTTACTTTTTCCAAACCCTAAAACTACAACTTGCATTTAACGATAATAAAATGGATGCAAGAGTAATTTGATTAATTTAGTAGTAATGATAATAATGATTAACAGTATAAGATGATGAAAATATGACATGTAACATGATTGCTTTGCTTCTTTAATGGGAGGTAAGATGGTGTGTCTTTAAAGAATGTCCACTCCAAGACTCAATCTTTTTATTTCCCCTATATCCTCCTCTTTCACTCTATAACGTACTACAAATTTTTCTACTCCTACTATAAATATAGCCCCACACCCTTCATCTTCAATTCATATCATACTCCATAATCTACAACTAATTTTTTTTTTTTTTTATTTACCTCAATCAACAATTTGTTGCATTGCAAAGAATGTGGAATAATGTGGGAGAGATGGCGATGTTGGAGAAGCAGGGTACGTGCAAAAGTCACGTGATTTTATTAATCTGGGCTTAATTAGCTTAATTAATTAATCAATTAGCATTGACGTTGCACGTGCTCCGCTACTCCAACATGGCTTTCTAACTCCTTTGATACACCAAGTCCTGACTTTTAGCTGTATCTGCAGAAATAAAACACATAATGCCGGTAAGTGTACATGTGATTTTGTGTACGTTTGTTTCCTTTATTATTATTTATATATAAAATATAAAATATCTAAAAGGATATAAGATTTCATTCCATATAGTACTTGTTTTTTCGTTAGCTTGTATCCATTAGATACTTATTTAGTTATCTGTCAGAGTTTTTTTTATTAACTATTTATTTTTTGTTATGGTACTTTAGAGTCAACAGTTGATTACTTGAACGTACTGTTTTTCATATATAAAATATAAATATAAATATATATATATATAATATATAATATAATATATAAACAAACATTAAATAATTTTTTAATAGTGTATAAATTTAATTGTATACAGTAAATAATTTCTAATAGTGTTTGAATTTAATTATATAGCTTCTAAAATCCTTCTAATCTTCCTACTGTCATTATTCATGAATGCTTTAGTATGAACTAATAATACAACTACCTAATTCATACTGTTTATTTATTCTATTTATTTAAGGCATTGAATTGTTTTTTTTTTTTCGTTATAGAGAGTACTAGACTACTAGCCCAATTAACTCAAACCAGGTAAATTACGAATATATGTGCGGGCCAATAACAATATATTGGCCCATGAAATATATTTGAAAAAAACTCCATCTTTATAACGGTTGAATCCAAATTTAAACAAGAGTTACATTGACTTTTGAATTAGCCTCATGGCCCCACGTTTGTTGAGGATGTTTAATTATTTTGCTTATCAGTTTAAATCTCTAAAGATAGTATGCTAAATCCATTTTTATTTATAATGAACGAAATCGGTACGAGGATGAGTCGTCTAACTTGCTTGAGTAGGTTATAGATCCCTAAAAATGATTCATTTATAAAGGCATTTATATCGTGACTTGCCACGTGCACTTAAAATCTTGGCAAAATTTTTGGACCGGCCCTGATCATAGGGAAGGTTGTGGTAGAGGTTCCCCATAATAAATCCATTTTTTTCAAAGAAATGTATAAATACCACCCTTGATCCATGTGTTCGGATGTTGCACGCCCTGTCATTCTGTAATTTTGTGACCGTGAACACCCCACTAAAGGTGTTGTGACGTTGTTGTTCAGCCACACCCATAACGTTTCAATATAAATGGTCTAAGTGCGGTGATAATACACCAGAGTTTTGATTCATACATCAAAAAATTATGTTGTAATGTATGCTATATAACCTCAATTCTCAACACAGATTTTCCATATTATGTTGTATGAAACAAAAACTATGGCGTGTTAATTAATATTTGATCATCACCTCCCTTTCTAAAAGATCAGTGGAAAATTATAGACGTGTTGGTATGATTTGAGTAAGATATTGAAGACAAGTAACAACATTTATTTATGGCGTCAGCATAAGATTATACTCGTAGCCATTTCAAATGTTTCCAAACAATGTCATATGCGATTTGCTCAACGGGATTATCTATTTAGGATATGAGGACTTCAATTTTGTCCCAATATTGAGGGTTTTAATACCATATGTCAACACGTTTTCAAAAAGCGACAATTATAATTTCAATGAATAGCAACTGCATTGAGAGTAATGTAATTATTCTTTTTAATTCTTAATAATTGCATATGCACAACGATGTTTATAGATATGTTTTTACAATATTACTTTAGGAAGTAAATTAAGCTAATAGGTTGTCAAAAATGGAAATCGCAGCTCACGATAATTTAAGGATGCTTGTACTAGAGTTTTCAAAGGGGTTATCTCTACACACTACAAGAAAAAGTAGAACGGGCGACGACCCTTTTTTTGTGGCGACGAACCTCGTCGCAAAAAAGCCACTAAACGACAATATTTCGTTTCCTTGACTGCCTTTTGGGTCCACCTCTCTTTTGCGGCGATGAACTTTAGAGGTCGCCGCAAATAATCGGGACCCACAACCATATGTATGACTATTTTACCCTTCATTCGGTAACTATTTTCATCAAGTAATGTATTTTAAGATGTATGACCAAAAGAAAGTGGTATATATAATCCTCTCATTTTCAAAGTGCCATAAATTAGCCCAAGAGGTACATAGTGACATCCGCATAAGTTTAAGAAAAATTAAAGTATGGTGTTAAACAGAGTTATACAGATTATTTTATGTGACTTCTATGTAAATGGAAAGTCACAGACAATTAAACAGTACTATCTAATTAAGCTTAAGTTCGGTTCAAGAAAAACACGCGCGATCACAAACTATAACATAATTAGCATTTAGCTTTTTCAATAAGTGTCTTCTTTTCCGCTATGATCATTGATGAACTTAAGTCAGGCTAATTTAAGTCAGGCTAATGAATAAAATAAAACTACCCGATAATAATAAAATATGGTTCAACCTTAGAGGCTATACAAGAGAAAACTAACACAATTTAGCGACTCCAAATTGCAAACCCAAATCCAAATTACCAATATCAAGCTTATAAAAGTTCATTAGCAAAAACAATATTCCAATTTCATTTGCTTTTCACCAATGGCTCCGAATAAGACGCTACCCATATTTTATAATGCGCCAATACTGACCTTCCCAATCTTATTTCATACTCTGAGTCTCTCCTTTCCATAATAATGTTATGTTTAACTTTTCAAGATTTTACTTCTATAAGACCATTCCCAACCGTAACTGTCACAGGCAGTTTGGCTAAAAAGTGCAAAAAAGTGCAAACTGACGGTGATTAGGAACTGACTTTTTTTAACCGGTGTGTCAGTTTTTGTGTCAAATATTGATTATGGTGATGTGGCAAAATCTGATTGGAAATGAGGTGGGAAAAATAAATTAATTATTAAAATATATACTTATTAAATTATTTAAATTCATTGATTGGTTGAAAAAAAAAAAAACTGACGGAGCCAAAAAAATCATCAGGATGGTGACTGACGGAACTGACGGAATTGGACTGACGCTGCACTATTTTCGTCAGTTTCCGCTAGTTAAGTACAGGTAGGACTGACGGATGGGGATTGACGCCGCATTGAATGTGGTCTAATTTTGACTTCTAATATCTTTGTTTGTATTATATAAAATTTAATAAAATTTATATCAATGAAAATACATTTTAAAACCGAATCCATTCAACAGTGATGATTCCATAATGAAAAATTCAACGGGGTCCTGAAATTTTTTTCCAGTAGTAATTATATTTTAATGCTATTTAATGATTATTTATTTAAAAAAAAACTACAAGTTCATAAACTATATTGGGTCTGAGTGGATAAATATAGTGGTGTCCACTACATTTTAAAGAAAACGACTATAAATTCGGAAAAAAAAAAATGAGGTCTTTCAGTTAAATTTTGTGGTGACCTATACAATTTACAGAATATTTACTACTGATAATTTCAAACTAGCGGTGTCCCGTGATTCCACGAGACACTACGTAGACTCGCCCCTACCATTCATATAAGTTTCATCAAATACTACGTAACACAAATAGAAATAATTGAAGTCAATATTTTGAAAATAAGACCTTAAAAAGTCAAATAGTACAACTTTTACGGGACGGGGGAGTAGCTTTTTACATTAAGCAGTATAATAAATAGACATTTAGGGATGAATTATATTTCAGGAATAGGAGTGAGCAGAGTAAAATCAAAATATTCCCTCCGTCCCAAAATAATTGTTCTGTTTTGACTTTTTGAGTCTTTTTACTTCAATTTTAACTTTAAATATCTTTTTTGTGTTATATAATATCGAATGAAAGTTATATCAAATGAAAACACATTCGAAAATCAATCTGTTCATATAAATTTCATCAAAAAGAACCAACAAATATTTAAAGTCAAAACTTGATTAATTGACTTTGAAAAGTTCAACAGTACAATTATTTTGAGACGGTGGGAGTATATAATTATCAAACATTAACCTAGATAAAATCACCACGCTTAATGAAAAGCAACAAACACTTTTGTTTATATTTTTATCTTTAGATCTAGAATAGATCCTCGATCCACATATATATTCCACAACGATATTATTAATCACATATTCACATGTGATTACTTGCAGTGCAGATGCTTCCATTTCCACCGCAAGTAATTAATTTTTCACAACATTTATTATTCTGATTCATTTTTTCATGATCAACGTTCGTATTTCACGTGGGCGGTGCTCAAGGGCAAACCTAGGCACTAAGCAACGAGGTCCTATACACCACTAGATTATAATTGTATTACCATGTATACTTCAAATTATTTTTGACACTACTAAATCCATCATGTCTATGACAAGTCGTACTAATTGCCCTTGCACTGATACAAGAAAGGGAGTGTCGCCAAAATATAGGGTGACCCACTAAACTACATATCATATATAATTAGTTTTGAAAAAAAATCGAGACTCATCAAACTTTGAGATTCGCTAGTAGCGTTGCTTCCCCTTTTGTGTCTCCTCACGACAAAGATCTCAAATGGGTCATGTCCCTTTCATCTCTCATTTCCTTATGAATTTTTGCAGCCTTTCATCTTAAATCATGCACGTCAAGTTGTTTACAAAAATATTTGCTCTCATACGAGCCTCCTGTTATGCATAAACGGTGTCTTTTGACGATAAATTTTCATTTCAACATTGACTTGCAACTGATTTAATGTTTGCGTGAGCGAAACAATGAGTTGTGCTACACATGAAAACTAGTAATATCACAATGTTAAGACCGGCTAGGGCACAAAATTTGCTAGCCGCCTTAAATATCACATTTCGACCCTTTGCAAAAGTATACGTTTTTCATCCTTATCAAAAAGATATTAACCACGGTGCAATAGATAGGGTTAAGAATGAGTCAGGCTTTGCCTCTCAGGCGTACGTGGCTAAGCCTAGTCGATATCAGGCTGGTTATTCATTGATCATTAAGTGACAACAAATGGTATAACAGTTCGAAGACAACGGTTTTTGATGCTAAATGAGATTACAAAATTAATATCGAAATCATGAGTATAAATTCGTGAGATATTGTGAAGGTCGTTGGTTATGATGGAACAAATGAAGATTGGCTTATAACATTCTCTGCATATACATATACGATATGTTTAACAAAAATAGTTGGTAACTGATAGTTTGTAGCTTGTAACTGGTAGCTTGTAGCTGGAAGCTGTTAGTTTTTTCATGCATTTAAGTGTTTGGCAGAGGTTCTGAAGCTGTTAAAATAAAGAGTAAAATGACAAAAAATTATAAACTTTTTCACAAACGCTAATTTAAGTAGCATTTAGCTTTTTCCACCCTCAAAAAACTTTAAGTTTCTTCAACCAAAAGAATTTTTTTTATTAAATACGAGCTTTTTCCTGAATGTTAAAAGTTTCAAAAAAACTTTGGAAAACTTCATGTCAAATATAGCCATTCTAGTCTTATAGGGTGTAGTTGACTTTTTTGTATTATTGTGTGTTGGTTAAATTTTATAAATTCAAAGTCTAGTAAGCGGATATAAATTTTTTTTTTTTTGAAAAGCAACATAATTTTATTAAACCGCATCAAAGTTTGTTACAAATTACAACCCGCAAATGTGCCAAGATGGCACAACATAATTATTTACAAAATACAAACGCAACAAATATATTCGCAATTATCAGTTAGAAGTAAATATTACGAGGACTATGTAACCAAGAACTCCAATCAATATTTTTTGCTTTGTATCGTTTCGCAACCCAATCGAAGCTCTTGATTTGGATATCGCAAACCGCAACCGGAACACACCAATCTTTATTCTTGAAGACTTTCTCATTACGTAGCTTCCATATTTGATAAATGCACGTCCAAATAACCGCTTGCCATACCATTGTACTCATATCCGAATTAAGTTGCCCCAAGTTTCCTTCTAGAAGAGAACGCAATTCCAAGTTGGGTAGGCGAGTGACATCCCACCACTCAAAAATTTTATACTAAACATTACTTACTTTTGCACAAGATAAAAGGGAGTGACTAATACATTCGATATCACCATCACATATTGGACAACGAACCGAATGGAGGTCGACACCCCTCTTATCTAACTCAATCATAACCGAAATTCTACCTTTTAAGATTCTCTAAATAAACACCTCTACTTTCTTGGGAACAAGTGGATTACAAAGAGTACCCAAGGAAGCAGACGAGTTCGAAATGCTACATGAATCAATTTGTTTCGATAGAATGCAAGTTTTGAAGACACCTTTCACACCCATCGACCATTCCCACATGTCATCTCTTTCGGCCTGAATGGACACCCCACGAAGAAGCTGCAACATATCCTCCAATTCGGTATTGGCTCGACCAGTAGGAATACGGACCCAGCTGCTATTTAAGACCCAGTTTGACCCATCTCGCATCAATCTATCACTAACCGAAGCTGATAGGTCGGTTTCTAAATGAGCAAGACGTTTGAACCTGTTTTTGAAAATTGTATCCCCAACCCAAAGATCATTCCAAAATGATGTTGAGACCCCATTACCAATCTTCTTGACAAAAGAGTTCCGGAAGGGAACTCCAAGCTCATCAATACACTTTCCTGCTTTAACAATGTTAGAACACACCGATGTACAAGATAACACATTAGAATCAAAAGGATGTAAAAGACCTCCCGAAGACCCATAAATACTAGAAATAACTTTGACCCACAAGGAGTTTGTTTCGGTTTTAAACCTCCACCACCACTTGCCGATCAAAGCTAGATTTTTACTTTTTAAAGACCCCAAGTTTAACCCCCTTTCTCGAAAGGAAGGAGGGTTTCCTCCCATTTAACCCATGAAATTTTAGAACTAGAACCCGTCCCGCCCCAAAAAAAAATACGCCTTACACACTCAAGTTTTTTTACCACACATGCCGGGGCGCGGAAGAGGGAGAAGTAGTTCAACGGGAGACTATTCAACACCGATTTTACTAAGGTCAAGCGCCCACCATAAGAAATCAAACGTGCCTTCCAATCCGAGAGACGTTTGGTGAATTTATCTAAGACCGGGTTTCAACTTTCAATTCTATTCATTTTACCACCAACCGGGAGACCAAGATATATGAACGGAAATGATCCGGAAGTGCACCCAAACATTAAGGCCATGATTTCAATTTCATTTTTATTAACACCAATCTCATACAAGTTACTTTTAAGATAATTTACCTTTAGACCCGAGGTGAGTTCGAAACACTTAAGGATGTTAAATAAATTCCGAAGGTTTCTCATACTCCAATCACCAAAGAATATCGTATCATCCGCATATTGGAGATGTGAGATAGGAATTTTATCGGAACCAACTTCACAACCAATGAATTTCTTTTTACACACGGCTTTTTTAGTCATCACATTAAGACCTTCCGCGGCAATGATGAAAAGGAAAGGAGATAAAGGATCACCTTGTCTAACTCCACGTTCTAACTTGAATTCACTAGTAGGCGATCCATTAACAAGGACCGATATCGAAGTCGACTTAAGGCATGAGAGAATCCAACACCTCCACTTAGAACCGAACCCCATAAGTTCCATAACTTCCATTAAAAATTCCCAATTCAAGCAATCGAATGCCTTCTCAAAGTCAACTTTGAAAATGAAACTTTTAACATTATTCTTTTTCAAATAAGTAACGGTTTCATTCGCAATTAGAGCCCCATCTAAAATGTTCCGCCCTCTAATGAATGCGCTTTGTTCAAAACCAACAAGATCGGGAATAACCTTTCTAAGACGGTTTGAGAGTAGCTTCGCGATTATTTTGTAATAGCTTCCGATCAAACTAATGGGGCGATAATCGTTAAGTGAGACGGGATCCTGTTTTTTGGGGATTAAGGTGATAAAAGATGCATTACAACCATTGGATATTTTACCCGATTCCCAAAAATCATGAATGGCAACCATAAGATCTTCTTTAATTACATGCCAAAATTTTTTGAAGAACCGCATATTAAACCCATCCGGGCCAGGAGCCTTTGAACTCCCGCACCCTTTAATTGCGTCCCAAACCTCACTTTCTGAAAATGCATTCTCCAAGAGTTCACTCTGATAATTTGAATGTACCTAGAATTTTGGTGCTAAAATTATTTACGATACGTGATGTAGATATTAAATAGAAAATGTTACGATAAATGTAAAAAGTTTATTACCTTGAATAGTAGTAGTAGTAGTAGCAGCAGCAGTAGCAGCAGCAGCAGGAGCAGGAGCAGGAGCAGCAGCAGCAGGAGCAGCAGCAGCAGCAGGAGGAGCAGGAGGAGGAGCAGCAGCAGCAGCAGTAGCAGCAGTAGTATTTATTATTATTATTATAACTAGTTAAAGACCCGCGATTTCGCGGGATTTTTTGAGGGTGAAATCATTAATTAATACCATATTATATTGTATTTGTTATTTTGCTTTGAATTTGATTATTCAAACAATCTAAAAATAAAAGATGATCAATATGAAGTTGATGTTTCCATAAGAATATTATTTTATAATATATTTATATTGGCAATTTTTTTTTAATATACTGAAGAATAAGATTATACAAACCAATATAGATTAAATAGTAATTTAAGCGACTTACAACTTGTCGGTCGTGGAGATCATTGTTGGGCTGTGCATGTTGGTTTTCTTTATTCATTTACTCTGTATCAGATTCAGGATCCAATTCTTCATCACTTTGATGTCCCAAGTAAATTAAACCTGAGCTGCTATCATTTTCATTATTTTCATCATTAGCGATAGGATTATTCTTATACTTGTAATGGACATCAATGTTGGTTTGGCCAGTGTGATCACCCGGACTTCCCAAGTGTCATAACTCGACCTTAACCATAAGGACGAATACAATAACATATGATTTCATCGCGAGGTATTGACCTCTATATGCGACATTTTTCAAAAACTGCATTCGTTTTTACAATACAAACCATAGCTTTTATTACAAATACAAGGTTTAAACAACTTAATAATGATTATCGTTTAGCGATAATCTTATACTTACAAACTTTACATGTGATAATAACAATACGACCTCCAACATATTTTACATTACAAATCCTCCGATATGCAGTTTTATTTTTGACACAAATATGCATACTCAAGATCTTGCTTAAATTCAACATGTTGCAGCGGAAACTTTTAGTTATCACCTGAGAATAAACATGCTTAAAACGTCAACATAAAGTTGGTGAGATTTAGGTTTAATTCCGGCAGCGTTATGAATATAGACCACAAGATTTCATATATAAACGTTTTAATAAAAATATTCTAAGTTGTTGAGCACTTGATAACCATACTTAACATTTAATCAACGTCGCATATTCCCTTTATTATGAAATCTTACTACACCGTACCAAGTGTAGTCACCGAAACGAAGTACTGTGCAACCGTTGAATACTGGTCGTCCAGTCCGGTTGGGGTTGTCAGGCCCGATAGATCTATCAACAGGATTCGCGTTTACAATACCTCATGTAAATAGTAGTTACCAAGTTACAGGGAAGTATGCCAGTGGTACAACTCAACGTAGAATATATATTTTTAATCACTTGTGTCCATAACGTAAATCATAAAATGCATGTATTCTCATCCCGAAATATTTAGAGTTTAAAAGTGGGACTATATACTCACTTTTGTCTTGAAGGTATTTAACTCGACTTGGTCTCCGATAGATATCACGAACCTAACCATATATATAATATATCAACATATTTTATTTTCAAGTAATCGTTACACATATATATATATATATATATATATATATATATATATATATATATATATATATATATATATATATATATATATATATATATATATATATATATATATATATATATATATATATATATATATACTTTTAATACTTTTAATATTTTCTTAGTCCGTAGTTAGCAGTCCGATGTTAGTGGTCCACAATTAGTTGCTTAAATAAAATAAATAAAGACCCCATCGTATTCGTATTGATCAGAATTAATCTTGACCCATGGTACCATGTTGTCAAATGACGTGTTGCGTACATAAAGTACCGTGTTGTCAAATGACGTGTTGCGTACAATCATGAGGTCTTATGATTAATCTTCTCGTGTTGTTTACGGGTGGTCCTGAAATATATAAAATCAAATCATAAGTAAATATATATATTAAATATTATGTTAATTAGCCAAGATATGATTAATCCGATTTTGTCATAATATGATATATTACAGATCTTGAAGTGTTTTTAAAAATCAAATTAGAAGGATCTATTTAGTTTGCGAACAAGTTTGAAATCACTCAAACTATGTTCTTGTTGTTAAAATTTTATAACACAAAATAAGATAGCTATATAAATATGAATCGAATAAGGTTATGAATAAGGTTACTACCTCAAGTTACTTGGACAAAACTACTGGAAAAGGTAAGAAAAATCTTGGAATCAAAAGAGTGGTGGAGTGGGATTGAAAGATTGGAAGTAATCTCCTTGAAATCGGATGACTATATTGATACGTTCTTGAGTAGGTAAATGAAGAGAGATTAGGGAGTGAATTAACTTGAAAGAAAATTGGAAATGAAATTGTATGTGTGTGTGTGTGTGCAAAATAGCATGATTATGGGAGAGATATATAGGAGATTTAGTTTGTTTTCTTGCACAAAAGTCACACATGAGGTTAAATGGCTGGTTCCCACATGTAACATCATGTCTAGTGGCTGATCATTGAAGTTTATTGTTGGTATATACCAATAGTAAATACGTATAGAAGCTGGGTATGATACGGTTACATATACCCTAGATATACTTGTAGAAATTTTGAGGAATCGGAACGAGAATTCAAATATGGACGGGTTTATAACTGTAAAAGAGGCTCAAAACTGGACTTTTATTTTTGGGTCAAACCAGCCAGGGGCTCTGCCCCTTGGACCCCGCCAGGGGTTGCCACCCCTTGGACCCCGCTTATCGGGGGCGCTGCCCCCGAACCCCCGTCATAATCAAGATAAGTTCAAACAAGTGTGCACTCCACACTTCCCCAAACTTGTTCGATATTTATCAAGATTATTTTGGTTACAAATTAATCCCATTACACTTAAATCATATTGGTGACATAGATCACCAACACATTATATATTGTAAGTATATATGTCAAAGAATGTTACATATAGTTATCGTTTTGAAAACTTAAGTTAGTGGTCTCAAAGTATACTTATAACTCATTGTTGTTAGTTCACAATGAAATGTTAAACCATCCTTAAATCATGTTAAATATGTATAGATATGTACATATACATAATCGTATAATTATCGTGTGTTATATAGTTCGTGATATCATCGGTCAAATTGGACGGTCAAACGTTGTGTGAAACTCTTTTCAAAAACATAAGTCTCAACAGTTTGGATTGCTTATCATGTTGGTAAGGTTTATTTTATGTAAATATTAATCTCATAAGTATAAAACGATCGGAAAAATCCGGGTCGTTACACCAAGTTTCTAAAACTGAAATAAAAACAGGTATACTAATATTAACATTAACATAATATTGAACGGAACATTGAAATTAGATATGATGTGTGTAGACAAAGGAAACTACCAGTTGATGCATATCATAATCCGTAATGCGTTTGATGCAAGATGGAAAACGCATGTGTGGTGCCATTATAAGCAGTTTAAGGTGGGTTGATGTATTATTGATATGTGTTACTTCATCTTCAAACTTGGCTAAACACATTTCTTCATTATAAATCGTTAAATACCAATAAGCTTGTTGTATTACAGTGAAGCAAACGAAATTACCATGTTTTAAATTTAATTGTTGCTTTATTGAAGGCCAACCAATGCTTATGAATCATATCACATATTCTTAGGTAATTTTAACTTTTAATTCAACACCGTTACAGTTGATACATGCATTCATCTTTTTCAATGTTTTCTTAAATTGTTCTAGGATAAAATGTTTGAAAAGTTGTTGTAGATTAATCATTCAACAATATAACGTTGATCAATATGTAAACTTTGAAGTTAAAATACTATACAAATGTATTGAGTGATAATTGTAATAAGTTTAGAGAAAAATCAATTGTTCTTTTTATGTGTGAACGATCTGAACAATTAAACATGATAGAGGGATGACAGTTTAGATCGTATTGCCAAATTAATTGGGATTGGGTGAATTGGTTTTTTTTTTTTTTTTTTTTTTTTTTTTTTAATCTAATATGGGTTGATTGGAGAAGTTTTTATCTTAAATTAGTTTAATGTGTCAATTGAAACATACGGAAAAAATGGAATCAAATGGGTCAAAAGATAACCCAAATTGTACTTTCAGTTTCATCAACATATTTCGCTCCCTAAACACTAAACCACAAACCTAAACCCTAAATTTAAACCTTAAACATACTAAACCCTAAACTCTAATCCCTAAACGTTAAACAATAAACCTTAAACCCTAAAACCTAAACCTTATACCCTAAACCCTAAACCATTAATTCTAAAATTTAAACCCTAAACCCTAACATCTAAACCATAAACCCAATACACTAAACTCTAGACCCTAAACCCTATATCTAAACCTTAAACTCTAAGCCCTAAAACCTAAACCAACCCTAAACCCTAAACCACCAACCCTTTAATGTACACATTAAACTCTTAACCCTAAACCCTATACCTTAAACCCTAAACCTTAAATTCTAAAATCTCAACCCTAAACCCTAAACCCTAAATCCTAAACCCTAAACCATATACACTAAACCATAAACCCTAAACCTAAAGCCTAAATCATATACACTAAATCTTAAACCCTATATCTATACTCTAAACCATAAATTATAAAAACAAAACCATAAGCCCTAAACCCTATATCCTAAACCTTAAACCATAAATTCTAAAATTTAAACCGTAAACCTTAAGTCTAAACCATAAACCCTAAACTCTAAACCCTAAACCCTATACACTAAACTCTAAACTCTAAACCCTATATCTAAACCCTAAATCAACCCTAAACCACCAACTCTTAACCTTACACACTAAACCCTAAACCTTAAACCCTATACCCTAAACCCTAAATTCTTAAAATCTAAATCCTAAACCCTATACACCAGACCCTAAACCTTAAACCCCATATCTAAACTCTAAACACTAAACCCTTAACCATAAACCAAAAATAATACCTAAAATAAATCAAAGATAACATATAAAAACTAATAAAGACCCGCGAATTTTTAAAATCTTTTTACAAATTTAACATTGGAGCTATTATGATAGATAACACTTATTTTGATGTATTTATAAAATTAAAAAACCCAAGAGACTGAAAGACATATACTTACTACCAATAGGTTCTTAAAAACTAATGACACAAGTATTTTTATAAAACAAACAAATAATTTGCCTATTGCATAAACATCAACGCAAAAGGTTTGCATGACAATTCAAACTATTAACATATAATGCTTCATAAACTTATCTACATACCAATTAGCTGTTGTAAGTGTCAAGAAATAAATTGTTATACGGAGAGTTGAAGTTGAGTAACGCACGTCTGCTTAAATCCGTTTAAAATAATTTGTATATACAGACTTGTGCCAATTAAAAATATATATTACATTAAAATTAGTCGACTAACATTTCAAGTGAGTTGTTGTCTTGTTGATGGTCATCAATTGTTGCTCCATTACAACCTCCAATTGAATTATAAGTATCTGCAAATGGATGTAAAATAGAATATGAAACATGTACAATATAATAACACTAAAGAGGTATTAAAAAATATAAAACATATTTGTAGGTTATGATACCTGACCAAATGTCGTATTAGCTCAATCAGCGCTCGAGATATTGCAGGAACACCCATTTGACAGCGCCATTGAACCAAGATATATAATATAATAAAATTAATGATCCAAGAGAGATTATAAAGTTTGATATCGAGGATAGCGTACTCTAAATGCAAAGGTACTCCATAGTGAACTTATTGTCGGTCTTTGCTTACATTTGGTGTCAAGTTCCATCTACAAATGCATGAAAATGTAAATATAGGGTCTAATGAGCATCAATGACTTATTGTAAGTACCTATGTTTTTGTAGATTTTATCTGATGATCTATCGGTCCAGCCTGCTTCATTGACAAGTGAACCTGACAAGTAAGTCATCAGCACAAAAGATTTTCGAGGACACATATTTTGTGCATTTGAGCATGTTAATCAAATTGTACATAAGATAAGGAGATAATTTTCTTATTTGTGCATTTAAGCATGTTACTCTAAACCCTAAATCTAAACCCTAAACCCTAAACCTAAACTCTAAACCCCAAAAACGCTGAAAACTAACTGCTAAACCCTAAGCCCTAAAATATAAACCCTAAAAACTCTGAACCCTAACCCTAAACCCTAAGCCCCAAAATATAAACCCTAGAATCTAGACCCTAAATCCTAACCTAAACCCTAAATCTAAATCCAAAACCCTAAACCCTAAACATAAACTCTAAACCCTAAATTCTAACCCCAAACCCTAAATCTAAGCCCAAACCCTAAACCCAAAACCATAAACGCTAAATCTAAACTCTAAATTCTAAACCTAAACCCTAAACCCTAAACTCTAAACCCTATAATATAAACCTAAACTATAAATCTAAACACTAACCCTAAATTAAACCATAATCAATTATATCATAAATAAATATATCATGGACACCCCACAGTTTGCAGCGAACCTTTTCTCCACTGCAAAGTAAAAAAAATTCATGTACCTATTGCAGATATAATTTATTATAATATTAAGAAATTGTTTAAAAAAATCAAGATAATTTACCGAGGCTATCTCAGATGTTGACAACATGGTATACTTAAAACCTGTGTGACTTGAATCTTCATCACATGTGCATAACCAATCTTCGTTCAGGTTGTAAGGTGTATGAGTTCATGCATCACTCCATAATGTGAATTTACTCCAAATGTGAATTTACTCCATGTTGTGAGTGGTTTTACTTTCCAAGACCACTAAAGTCATTGCATATAAATATACAAAATATTTTTATAAACATAAGCAAATATACATAAACACAATATAAACATATATATAACAATAAACATTAATAATAAACCTTAACATTAATATTAGTATTAAATAATAATAATAATGATAAGAATAATATTAAAAATAATAACAATAAACATTAATAATAAACCTTTAAATATTTGTATAAATAACAATGATGTAAAAAAATAGATATATGTTGGTGTAAATAGTAAGTTTAAACCAATGAGAAGCAAGTATTTTGCTTTGTAAATACAAGATATAGTAATGACTCGTCACTACCTATTCACAACTCCTATCTTTTATAGCAAGAGTGATCTGGTATTACCCAAAAACTCAATATATCACAATGCTATTACAACAAACAGATTACAAATGAAATGTGAAGTATATGATTATACGATTCTTACATTTGGAGTTCGCTTGCGAAAATAACCATTTCATACACCAAATGTGACACTTGTTTCTACAATAGATCATTTTCTTCAATCAGGAGTTTGTAGGAGTTTGTTCATCGCTGACAGTTTCTGATTTTACACCTTGTAGGCGTGAAGCCTGTTTTTCTCTACATTTATATAAGGAAAAAAATGAACAAATACCTGCAATTTAAAAATCTTTTCAGCACATCAAGATCAAAAGGTGTGAACATGACCAACAAATAAAGATTTGCAAACATACTTAAGAATCTTTACAATTACATCAAATATTTAAAGACTTACAAAGCTATGAACTCATACAAATAAAGATTTACACAACCACATTAAATATCAGCAGGAACTTTAGACTAAATAAACAAACTTGGAAAGGAAAAAAAAAGATTTGCATACCCATTTTAGAGTCTTTACAAAACATCAAGAATTTAAGGTTTAAAAAGTTACGGACTTAAACAAAAAATATGCAGAATCGTTTAGAAATATTGACAAAAATATCCTAAAATCCAGACATATAAAACATGTGAACTTGAACAAAAAATGCAGAACTGTTTTAAAATATTTTACCGAAAAATCTTAGAATACAGACATACAAAACCTATGAACTTGAACAAAAAAGTAGAAATATGCACACCCATTCAACAATCTTTACATGAAAACAAAGAATTCAAGACATAAAAAAATATAAGGACTTTCAAACTAATAATCTTTAATTATCGATAGTTGCACAACAGGAAGAAATGACAGCTACAGATGGAAATTACAGTAGCAAGAAAGGTGCAACCTGAATAGTCAAACACCGCAGAAAAAGTATATGTTGGTCCAACTTGTTGATGAAACGATGGAACCCCCAACGCAACGGCAGGACCCGAATTAGAAGCGGCTGAAACAATCTCATTATAACAACAACCAACTGAAGAATGAAAGAATGAGAAAACAAAAGGAAACAACTTACCATATGCACAAAAACGATCATCCATCACTGCAAAGGAAACATGCCTGACTATTTTATTAAGTGAACTTCCTGCAAAAAAAAAAAAACACTACATGAATTGTGAGAGCATATCTAGAACAATAGAGACACCATAAGTATAAGTATATATATAGAACAATAAGGAGCATTTGTGAAACATATTATAAGCAGCGACATCATAATTAGTTTTACATGTTTAGTTCTATTACAATCTCATTAAAATAACCCTCCAACAACATAATGCAAATACAAAAATGAAATAAAAAGGACACTCACTGAGCACTTGAGCATGTTGTGCAGTTGGAACTGCCACAAGGGTTGTTGGTGCTCTCTCTTATGGACCCTGAAATCATAGAAAATACATGCTATATGTGTGATAGTGTTTAGTAGTATTTTCTAGTTCAAATAAAAAAGGTCGGATGGCAAGTACAAACCTGAATTCAGAAGTCTGCATCCCACCAATGACAACTAAGTTAAGTTCTCACAGTTCTGACCCAGGGTGATTAAATCATCATTGTTCATCCATGGTGCTACTCTTTCAAGTTTCAATTCCCTCAAATTTGGCATACTGACTTTGAATATTAATGAAGACGTCTCACGACTCTCACAAAGACAATGGCACATTGCAAATGATTTAAGGTGTCTTAGGGTTTCCAGCAAATTCAATATGAGATCATCAGATATCACCTGCCAAATTGAAAACATAAATTAATAGAAATACATATTTTATTTGAAACAAGGCTTATACAGAGTATATATTATATATTATTTATGCACAAATAGATAAAGAAACAAATATATAAAAGAAATAAATGCTGAAAAAATAAATATGTGGAAAATGTATGGAGATACTACATGTATACTATACCTGAAAATACAAAACTACCGACTCCAACAAAGGACAAATTGTAGGTAGCAATTTCAGCCCATCATGGCCTAAAAATCCACCTAAGCCCACTTCTATTGATTTAAGCAATGAAATGGAAGGCTTCAAATCCGTTAGAGACGAGTATGAAAATCCCCACCCAACACTAATTTCATCCAAATTGCAGGACTTTCCAAGGTCAAAGTACAAGTTTTTGCCCCAAAAAAAAAAAGTCCCCTTCAGTTTGCAGGTGTAAATTGTTACATCCTCGAGCTTTTAAACATTTCAAACCAGAATTTCTAGCGATAACATAAGCCACAGCAGCAGTAGAAACCTGAAATAAGTAGAACAATGTAAATTGGTAACAAAATACACAAAATGATAATCTTTAACGTCTTATAGAAGATTTATTAATTCACAATTTTCATTTGTCACACATATTCCAAGAGATAAAACTGAACAAAGGGAAACAATTTGTGCAATCAACCTAAAGTAACTTTGGAAAAGAGGTAAGGTTAGTTTACGTAAATTCTAGACTTCAAAGCATAGTTTAATAAAGCCCACAAAACAAATCTGTTACCTACAAAATACAGTTTTCGTTAACTATATATGCATACCTTGGTATTGGAAACATCAAGATCCTCTAATGAAGAACCAGAGAAATTTAAAAGGCAGTTATCAACCACTTCAGTTTCCCTCAAACAAAGATTCTTCAATTTGTATGCTTGAGACATAAGCTTGGAAAAAGAAGTCATGTTGATGCCTGTTTAAACAGGAAAATAACATGTCGATTATATCAATTCGTATTCACTTAATAATTAGATTAGATTAGCAATTATAACAAGATAAGTGATGACTAACGGACCTTTGCAGCCGCCAATATACAGCATTTGAAGATTAGAACCTCGGGGAACATTCTTTCCATTCGGTTCGGAAGAAGTATGATCACAACCAGCACCATTTGAAGAACAAAGTGCCAGAATTGATCCTTGTCCAAAAAATGTGTCACATGCCACAATCGAGTTCAGCTTCAAACATTTGCATATAAGATAAGATATTCAAGTATCACTTATGAATGTACACCCTCTAATGCTTAGATAAGTTAAGGAACGACATATATCAGATATACTTCGAAGAAAAAATCTGCAACAAAATGACACAATATATATATATATATATATATATATATATATATATATATATATATATATATATATATATATATATATATATATATATAATAGTGACAAATGCAACAAACGGGAAAGCAGATTTAACAAATGAGAGTTAAATATCATTGCCTTTAAATGAATAGATATAGGAAGAACATCACTAGAGGTGGCAATTTCAACCTAGTTACTTCTGAGTGGGTCTATTTGGGTAACTTCTTATCCCAAACAGGTCAACGGATACTATAATAACTTTTCTGTTACAAACGTAATGAGTAAAACGCACCAAACAGTCAGTATCCATAAAAAATATAAAACCTCATGGGTTACTTTTGTTATTTAGATGAACCTTGTAATAAATAAAAATCTAACCATAATAAAAAGAGTTCTCTGGTGATACCGCCCTACCCCAATAAAAATCTAACCATAATAAAAATCTAACCATAATAAAATGACAGCTACAGATGGCAATTACAGTACAGTTCAACAATCTTTAACTCGAAACAGATTTTCTTGTTCTTATCACCTATATAATCGATATAAATAGTTCCAAGTGATTATTCAGGACACTGCACCAACAAAAGAAAATGTAAGATTGGGTATGAACTTCTTCAAATAAAAATAAAAAATATGCAAAAAAAATCAAATACTCAAACATGAACCGAATTTAACGGCGAAGATAGAAGCAACGACCGGGATGGTGGCTACAACAGCCATCGTGACGTTTTTAGGGGAAGCCTCAAACCCTAATTTTTGTAATATATCCCTTCCCTTTATACATTAAAAGACAATATTTATTAGCAAATAAAGATTTCAAAAACCAACTTTATAACCATTAAATCAAAAAATGACCTTCACATACCCCTTAATCTAATAGCTCGCAGTTCGGAAAATAATACGCATATTCCTCTTGACCCATTTGGCTCACCTACAACAGTAACATACAAAATAATACGCTTTACAAACACTGAGTAAATGAAATATGATAAGAATTCTTGAATTTAAACCAAATAATGATCAGTTTTACCCAAGTTAAAATCGACACCCAGTATTCATTGCATATATTTTCGTAAGTACATTCATTCAAAACCCATGACCAAATCTTTCTGACTCTCAAATCTGACTCTCAAATCTCGTCTGATATTTCTCGTCTGAAGGAATTAAGAGGCCTAGATCTCTATAATTTGAGTAGCCAAATCCTGCACGAGATCTCGTATTTAGTGCAACTCTCTTACTTAGATCTATCGTTCAATATGCTAAAGCTTCTAACCCCTAGCTTCAATACGGTAAAGCTGTAACTGCTTCTTAGTAATATGCTTCGAAACTCTACACGGAAGGTGGCTATATGAATGTTTGTGAATGATATAAACTACTTTGCTATATGCATTTATTGCACAAAGTCAAGAATACTTATTAAATTAGAAAACGAAAATAACTGAGCATCATTCTTACTGTATAAGGTCACATGTGCAGATTGTTATGTGATACTAATATTCAATTGTTTCTAATAAATCCTCAATCAAAGTTGTAAGTAGATATAGCAGAATAGTCATAACTTTGACCTGCTTCATGTTAATTATAATGTTATATTGATTAGTTTAGCATATAAGTTATCATGCTTGCACAAATTTTATTTATGGCAAAGTTTAAAGCTCAATTACATATATGTTATTGTGATAATTTCAAATTAAAATTAGGTTGGTTCAGAGTAACTCCATTTTAGCTAAAGAGCGAACAGTTGTAGCTAGAGGTGGCAATCTAGTTAGGTCAAATGGGTTCGGTAATGGGTTAACATGGGTAATTTGTCGTGTTAGTTCGCATTCTATCACTATCCAGAACACTTCTCCAACTTTTATTTAATACTCTAAATGATTACTTTGTCGAATTAATATTTTCACTAAAATATATTTTGGTAGGTCTCACATATTAAAATACATTTTGTATGACATACTGGACCAGCCTGACCTATTCGACCTTTTCGAACCTATTTAACCATTTTTTCCTTGACCTATTAGTGATAATACATATATAGCCAGCACTCACATACATACATTTCTAACTATATTATGATGAAGTGATGGCCATTTTACCTGGATTCCCAGACAATGTGAGAACAAATGAAAATGGAGAACTTTGGGTAGCAATGAATAATCGCTGGTCCTTGTATACTTACATGTGCAGTCTATACACGAACTTTAAAACATTTATGTTGAAACTTTCAATCCCCATTAAGTTTCATGCCCTTCTGGGCAATGGCAAACGAACGAATAAACCAATCTAACAAATTAATCATAAATTCAATAATTCATTATGAATATAAACTATCTAAAACTTGTTATCACCGACATTTTATCAAACGACTGGTATGCATACAAATACAAATACTTTTTAAAACAAAATGTCGCCTAAGTATAAATATATCTTTCTTACCTTATCAAAAGTTGTATGATAAAGTTATAGCAAAAAGTTGTAGCAGATAAATAATCATCCAGTATATCCTATGATAACCCTAGCATCATCAATGTGCAAAGTTCCAGAAAAGAGCCACAAAAATTAGGCTAACACTTCCAATACCAACACATAAATATAATGTAAACTAAAATTGCAATCAAAGCAAACACTTACCAGCTTAAGGTTGATTACAACACCAAACTTTCTAATGTTAGCACCATTGTACATAATCATTCAATACTTGACCCACTTTAGCTCTTTCAAAATAAATAAAAATACAAAATTACAAATTCAGAATCAATGATTATTTCAACATTATAAACCGCGGGTCTTATAATTATTCGTCTTCAATGAGGAATAATTGGTTTACGTACCGTATTGAAATAGAACCACCGATTACTTGAATCGATTATTCATAAAACAATCTGATCGTATAAATTGAAGATCGTCAAGTAAATTGCATTCATCGGACGTATGTGTGAAAGTTCTTACATCGAAGAATTGATTATCGGTTTTAACGAACGAAATCTAGTTAGGGTTTGGTGAGGATCGGTTTTGGTATCATCACAAAAAAGATGAGAAGATGAAGGGAACGAAATCAAGTTAGGTATCGATTAGGTTTGGAAGAAAGAATGATAGATGAAGAAGATAGGTCTGGAAGAGATGAAGATGATGAATTGATTTAGGGATTTAGCCCGTAATTTGGTGGGTAAGGATCCGAATATAATTAAGGTCCGCGTGTTTTTTTTTTTTTTTTTAAGGGTATATAAGGTATAATTTTGATTAAGAATGATTTATTAGCTAATATTTTAAGTAGGTGATTATTGACCGTTGGATCGATGGGTATTAAGCTGTAATTTTTTAATCTAACGGTAATTAAAGTAGTTTTGAAAACAATTATTAGCTAATCGAGACTCTATTTTAATGTATAATAGTGAATAGTGAAGTGATAGTGATTATTATAATAATTATTATTACTACTATTATTGTTATTATTATTATTATTATATTATTATTATTTATTATTATTATTATTATAAACTTAAAAGTTTTAAAACTTACAAAAAATTAGTGGGAAGCCTAGAGACAATCTGGGCCCCCACACCTCTAGCAATAGCAAAACCTATCCTAGTAAAAATATGAGCAGCAGCACCGGCACCAATATCTTGCGCCATCGAACTCTTCTGAGCCCGCTTTAGCAAAGAAACAGCCTCCTTCTCTAATTCCCCAAGGGAAGAAAATGAGAAAGGAATGAAACCATAACCAATCGCCAGACAACTAGATTCGTACTTGACCCGCTTCCGACGAGCCGCATCAATCACAGCACGTCCAGAGACAAAGTCAGAAAGCCCATACTGTGTCAAAGGAGAAGACCCTGTCAAGTCAACACAAACATCGCGACCACAATCCCAGGAATAAAGTAACACATCTGCAGGTCTGAGGGCCCTGTCGTTCCCTCCAGACAACCCAGTGTCAACCTCCTTTCTCGCTGAAATCCCAGATCGATAACAAACATCAACAAGGGAATCCCGGACAATATTATGTCGATGCTTAATACCCACCATACCAGCACAAGACACCGCGTGATCCCCGAAAATATCCCCAGTAAAAACTCTTGAACAGGCAGAGCATGCCGTCGAGATAGAGAACAATGGAACACCTAACCGGTAGCACAACACACATCGGTAAGTCTTTGCGTTCATCGTCTGACCCAACCCCAAAATAGGGACTGCCCTTAGCCAAGCAGAGGTGTGATCACTCTGCTGTGATTTCCATAAGGCCGATTGTCGGGGAGATAACGAAAAAGTGGATTCTGCAGAAGCGGTAACCTTTGTGAAATAAACATCTGCCAATTTCTTCATGAGTATTGGGGCAGCGACCTCACTCGGATTACCTAAAATATCAAACCCAACCGTTTTATTAAACAGACCCAATGCATCTTCAAAAGCACGACCAAGACCAACAATACTCGCATGACGTAGGAGCTTGGTCTGCAATCCAGCAGACTGTAATCGAGAAGCCAGAAAAGCATAATGACGAACATCTCCCGCAGAATAAACACCAAGCCCTCCAAATGCAAATGGCAAGGTGGCAAGCCGCCACTGCCAATCACCAAACCCAGGCCCTGAAGCAGTAACAATACGCTCCAAGGAAGATCGAAGGGCTCCATCGAAAGCGCGTTGAGCCGCCTCAAATATACTAGGAGGACAAGTACGCAAGGAAAAATAGAGTTTAGAAACTCCCGTACATGCCCTAAGCAACAACAACTCACACTGAGGATCATCAAGCTTAGCAACCTTATCCATAAGCGCAATGGACTTGGTCACCCTTTGCATCACCAGTTCACTACTAAAACCAGGATCGGAACTTGCGGGGGCCCCAAGCAACTTAACACCATTTAAAGGTCGAGCAATATTAGGAGGAAAGACACCTACTTGCCTGCTGCGAGGGTCCTCCGTAGGCCAGAAAATTTCTGTTTTTTCAACGTTGAGATGCAGCCCAAAACGAGGCCCATCCTCCATAATCAAATGCAAAACCTTCCCCACCACCAAAGTGTCCCCAATAATAGTACCATCATCCAAATACCACGCCTGAAGACAAACCTCAAAATTATCTCTGATTTTAGAAACCAAGGGTTGTAGGACCAAAGCAAAAAGCAGCGGACCAAGGGGATCACCCTGTTGCACCCCCTGAGAAGACCATAATGTGTGATTCCCATAATACAATCTGGCTGGATTAGAGTAGCAAAATTCAACCCACCGAGAAATGCTCGGACAAAGGCTGCGAACTTCACGTAACATGACCGTACGATCAACTAGATTGAAGGCATTCTGAAAATCAACTAATAACATAGAGAGGCCAACATCAGAGCCACGATCCTCAATCAGCCGATTCACAGCATGAAGAATAGCCTCACCACCTGAAGAAACACCAACACCAAACTGAAGACCATCGAAGTAACTTCCCAAAGACTGGCCAACCATAGCAGCGCCAACCTTCGAAACAAGACGTCGCCAAACAGTACCCACAGCAATAGGACGAAGACCACCGCCGGGCTTGACAAGCGGTGTGAGGGGAGCACTAGCAATATACTCTCCTAATTCCATAGGGCACCTTCCAGCTAGAAAGAGATTAACGACTCCGGTAATAGAGCCAACCAACTCATCCGAGACTGCCACAGCAGCACCACTCAAGCAATCCATAAGGTGTTGTGCACGTAAACCATCCCTACCACATGAAGTGCCCCGAGGAAAACTTTTAATCTGGCCCAAAACAACAGCAGAAGTCGTAACGAGGTGAAGGTGATCAACCGTCATATCAGGCAAGGATGGAGCGATAGAAGAAGGGTGCTTAGACAGCAAGTCCGCCAGTGTGGCGTCATTATAAGGAGCAACGCCTGATGAAGAAAGAACACGAGCTGCAGCGGTGTAATGGCCATCACAAATCTTCCTACGACACTGCTTAATATTACGCTCTTCCAAATCAAGGACCTCATCATCAACCACTGACAACATAGGAGAATCCTCTGCCAAATACTCCCTCACAAGCTGTAAACTCCAACCAGCTGTCCCTCAAGAGCAAATAGCACGGGAAATATTCTCTTCCTGATGCCGACGCTTTATCGAAGACCTAGACTCACGACTACTCCGTGGCCGAAAGGTTTTAAGGGTACAAAGGGGTAACACCAACAAAGAGACCCAACTAGAAATGTCATCAGGCTTAGAGATCACCTTATCAAGAGCACCTTTCAAAACCCGAGAAAACCCCAAACGACACTTGGGAGGGATAGACTTAACCGTGCGAAACCCCTTAGAGAACAACTGATCCAGGAGAGCCACGTCAAAACCATCGTTATGATCACGCACCGAACCATCCTCAATACAAAGTCGAGCAGGAGAAGAGGGAGCTAGTGGCTTGGAAAAATTATGAAGCACAAAACGAACAACACCATTTCCCTCATCGGGGGGCGGCACATCCGGGCCCCTACCATGACGGCACTTAGCACGTACCGTGTGTGTTTTGTAGCAAACACCACATAACCAAATCCCCATACGCCTAAAAGTAACATCAGCCTCAGTATAAACACCCAAATTAGAAGTAAGAGAATGTCGAGTGATATCCTGCGCATCGATACCACAATGACGATCACTAAGATGCTTGATAAGAGAACTTCTAACAAGCCCATTTCCACTCCCATTTTGACAGCCACTAAGACCCACAAAGGGACAATGAAACTTCACTGTGGCATGCGACATAACTGCACACAACCTTTAGTTGTAGTGCATAGCTAAAATGACAGAGACAAAATCCCCATACACCAATAAAATTATAACCATGAAGCCAAGAAAAAACTGGGGACTTTTAACAAACAACTTGTGGGCACAAATTCAATTGAGTAATGATACAGACTCTATCTTCTCCCAAAATCTTCCTGCTAGCTGCTACAACCCTCAATCCATCAAATCATATCTCTTTATTATTATTATTATTATTATTATTATTATTATTATTATTATTATTATTATTATTATTGTTATTATTACGATTATTATTTATATTAATATTAATAGTAGGATTAATAACAACTACTCTTCTACTACTACTGTTATCAGATGTATGAGTTTTATCATCAGTAATAGCAGAATCATCATGATCGTACCTCCTTCGATTCCTCAACTTCAAATAAGCAACAGCTGCAATAACAATAACAGCAGCAGTCACAAGTGTGACAGCTGTTGCTATGAGCTTCGAGGAAACCGCTTTTGATTTTGAAGAATTCGGAAGATCAAGTGAGGTAATGTTAGCTGGAAATGAAGCTGACGGAGTTGATCGTGGCGGCGGCGGTGGAGCTTGAAGTTCCGGGAAGAATGGACTGTTTTCCGGCGGAGATGCGGTGGTGGAAGGTGTGAATGGAACGTCGGAAGGTGGTGGAGGTGTGGTGGGGGAGTCTAGTGGAAAAAATGGTTGGTGGACATTATTATTATTATTATTATTATTATTATTATTATTATTATTATTATTATTATTATTATTATTATTATTATTATTATTATTATTATTAGTTCATAGCACGCATTTTTGCGGGATTTAAATATGAGTTGGTGTTGATGTTGAATATTTTTTACAATGACTCATTTGATGATCGTAATTTATTATTATTATTATTATTATTATTATTATTATTATTATTATTATTATTATTATTATTATTATTATTATTATTATTATTTCTATTATTTCTATTATCATTATTATTATTATTATTATTATTATTATTATTATTATTATTTCTATTATTATTATTATTATTATTATTATTATTATTATTAAGGTGGGAAGGGAGCCTTTTTGGCTAAACATAAAAAAAAGAGGAAAAAAAAACTTGCTACAATGTCGGGTCGAATCAACCCGGTCGGGTCAACCCGAATGTAATTCGGTTTCTAGAGTGAAATTTGAGGTGTTGGGCCAATAGGATTGTGACAACCATTTATCACAATTAGTATATTGTATAATAAGTATTTTTCATAAATTTGTTAATAAATATTTGTGTTTGATTTATATAATATTTGATAAATTTTATATGAATGAATTAGTTTTATACTATAGTTTTTTTTATCAAATATTATATAAATCGAATAAAAAGATATAAATTCAGAGATAAAATTAATAGACTTCAAAAATCAAACTGGTTCAGTTATTTTAGAACCGAGTGAGTATATATTTATATTTAGATGTATAAAGATTTTGTTAAAGACAATTTTTTGAACTATTGTAAATGCGCTTTATAGAAAATGTAAACGTCACCATCAAATTAATAAATAACTTTTATGTACAATTGCTTAAAATGCATTAGGAGTGTTAGGAAAATCCTATCTCATCTGTCTCACAAAAAGAGTCCACATTACTGTTTATTAGGTATATGTCCCACAATAAATGTCCATTACTTACTAATACTAAAAAGTTACTACTAAAATTCCAATTTTACTCTTTTAATATACGTAAGTCAATAAAATTTTCAATAATTATTTCATTTCTTTCCTACTTTTGGTTCGGAAGTCATTTAAATGCAATGACTTATTTAAAAAAAAGGGTAGAGTGAACATGTTACTAAATTATTATACTTCGAGAATTTTTGGAGAATTTTTATTGATGGACATTTAATCCGGGACGTAAGAAATATTTATAAATGTTACTCCATTAAAATAATGCTCCGTAGCAATTTTTTTCTTCTTCTTTTTTTAGCAAAAATAACGCTAATTTGTATATAAACAAAAACGTTTTTCAATAGAAAATGTTCTCAATCAAAAGAATGAAAGATACAAAATGAAAGTTTAGAAGCTCGAACTAAAATGAATACACAACAAATATAAAATTTTCAATCACCGAAACCTCTAACTATAAACTAAACGAATGATATCGCGAATAAACAATCAAGCAACTATAAACTAAGGGTGCATTTGTTTACCTCTTAATGGAATGGTTCGACACTGGCTGAACCATTCAGTCGTTTGTTTCTGACCTTTGAATGACATATGGTGCTGAATAGTTCAGAATTCAGCTCTGAACCATTCAGAGATGAAACACTCTCTTAACCATTAAAAGCCTAAATTATCTATAATATTCTTCTCAAATCATATCCTGATAACCTAACTAACAAGTATATTGAATATTTTATTAATGTCACACGTTAATAAGGTAGTTTTAGTCAGTTCATATCGTTCATTCTAAATGATTATCAAACAGCTTATTTTCATTTAGAGCAAACCTTATTCAGAGGCTTTGAACCATTCAAATTCTGAATCATTCAGCACTAAATCATTCAGTTTTATCAAACGCACCCTAGCACTTAATAAACGGAGCAAGGAAAAATTACAACAAAACAACGAGCATTATTTTAATGGAGTAACTAATCAAGCAAGTATTTAGTTATTTAGTACGTAGTATTAACAAAAAGTGGTTTAAGCTTAGCCATCACCTTAAATACATTATTATACGCCCATTGGTTAGCAAAATTCAAAACTAGTTTTGCATACTCGACCCACCCACCCACCGCCCTCTTTTATTCATCGCCTCCATCTCTCTGAAACGTACCGACAAAAAAATGGCTGATTCCAACAATAAATCCAAAATTGATAGCGCCAGGGAATGGATTGTTGAACATAAGCTTCGTTCCGTTGGTAATTTTTCGTTTTCCCTTTTTTATATTTCGAAGTATTGTTGTATTATCGATAAGATTTATGTTTTTTGTTTAATTTTGTGACGGTGAAATTAATTAATTAATTAAGGATGTTTATGGCTGAGTGGAATTGCTGGATCTATTGCTTACAATTGGTCTCAACCCGGTATGAAAACCAGCGTTAGGCTCATTCACGCTAGGTACGTTTTTCAATTATATCACCTTTAATAATCATTGTACTTTATTATTATTTTTTTGTTTATACCCTAATCTGAATTGATTTATTATTCATAGGTGTAACAAATTGACCACCCCTTGTATAGCTGTATAGATAGATATAGAAGATTGTATGTTTATGTGGTTTAATTATGTATGAACAACCTTAGATTGATGCTAAATTAGATAGCCCTAATTTGACGTCTGCTGTTCCTCATTGTTTTGATACTTGGATTTTGACCAATATAAACGCTTGATCTTTGTGACTTATGAGCAGTGGCGATTCTAGGATTATAATTCAATGGGGTCCCGAATTTTTTTTTCGAGTACCAATTATATTTGAATGTTATTAGAGTGGTTTTACTTAAAAATACTACGAATTCGACAAATATATCGGGTCCGAGTAGTTAAATTTAGTAGTGTCCTATAAATTTTAAAAGAAAAATAATAAATCTGAAAATTTTATGGGATCCTTTATTTGAATTTAGTAGTGTCCTATACAATTTAAAGAGTATTTTCTGCTAAAATTTTTCAAACTAGTGGTGTCCCGTGACCCCACGAGTATGTATATAAACTCGCCACTGCTTATGAGCACAAAAGAAGAAGGAAGAAAAAGACTCGTGATAACATTCGATATAAGAGTTGGAAAATATCTCTAACTGTGTTCATATATATATATATATATATATATATATATATATATATATATATATATATATATATATATATATATATATATATATATATATATATATAGTGGTAGGATCAAGAGGGAAGTAACCATTCGGGGGAAGCGGGGGGAAGCAAAAACTTTTTTTTTTTTTTTTTCGTTTTTTGAAAAAACTTTGTTCACGAACATCTATAGATGAAAATATGAACATGTAGTAGAGACACTTTGTGATAAATGTTTTTATTTTGGCGGGAAAACGCTCGAAGAAGTAATATATAACAATTATCGTGTTTTTCGAGCGTATTTTGAGGTTTTAGCTATTGGGGTTTAGATATTAGGGTTTAGATATTAGGATTTATAGGGTTTAGATATTAAGGTTTAGAAATTTAGGGTTTAGGGTTTAGATTTAGGATTTAGATTGAGTTTTTAACACGAACGGTTTAGAGTTTAGGGTTTAGGGTTTGGTGTTTTGGGTTAATAAACCCAAAACACCAAACCCTAAACCCTAAACTCTAAATCGGGCTAAATTTTACTTCACAAAACATGAAAAAAAAACGTTCATATTCTTCACGAACAATATTATCTTGAATGTTATTTTTGTCGATCGTTTTCCCGCCTAAATAATAACATTCATCACGAAGTGTCTCTTCTAAATGTTCATATTTTTGTGTGATCTTGATGCCGGAAAAAAAAAATTCAAAAAAAACGAAAAAAAAAAATTTTTGCTTCCCCCCGATTGGTTACTTCCCCATTGATCCTGCCTATATATATATATATATATATATATATATATATATATATATATGGACTAAATGACTTGGTTTGATTATCTGAGTAGACATCAAATCATGATTCATGATATTTTTTAAAAATGGCTTAATTTCTTATTGAGAGCAGATTTAGCAAATTTATAGTTTTCCAGGGTTGGCACTTCAGTTGCATTATGAATATGTCCATATGGTTTGTGTTTTTTCTAAAGCATGCCATTTACATGTTAAAAGCTAAAGGGTAATCGGTCGTATGTCTTGACTTGCAAGTCTTCCAAACTCTTATGTAGTGTATACAACCTCCTAAAATGGTCTATTCAAAGTTTTAGATTACTTAAAATAGTTTGGTTTATAAATACGTTAAGCCATTCGAGGGCTAAGGGCCCATGATCCGAGGCGCTAAGGCGACCACCTTACGTTGGTGAGACACACATTATCATAGTAATAAATTGCTCCTGCATAACATGTGCCACCTTATAGACGGTTAAGTATTAAATTTCTTCACTTTCATACTACAACGTATCTGAAGAACAGAAGTAAGAATTAGTCTTCTGACTTGGGGTGAAAGTGATACAAACAAGGGAAAAAATAAATAATTAAAACCATTAGAAAACATCCCTTTAGCATCATTTAAACCATTAGAAAAACAACATTAATCCCCGAGTAGCAACTAATCCCTAGTGTAAAACCCATTAAAACCATAAGAAAAACAACTCATATAGATCTATATAAAAAGGTTGTAAGGTTTTCCTGTGAGGGTTACCTGAGAGGGCGAGTAATCCAACCCCATACTTTACTGTACGCAGCCCATCATGATTCGGCTCTTTTCAACCCTTCTTGGCCACCACAAGATTTGAACCTGAGACGTCTTGCAAGGGCCCCGACCACTAGGCTACCTTGAGATGGTCATATGGATCTATATAAACTCACTTCATAAAGACAGCCCTTTGTAAACCTGATCCTGAAAAGTGACAAGGGACCTCATGCATGGCACCTTTGAGGCCACACTTTCGACTGTCTTCTGCTACTAGATCGCCTTGAATAACCTTGAAGTGCTAACCCCATCGCTTCAAAGGGCCTAACGCCTAGGTACGTTTTATATAAATAGATTTGAACCTTGCTTTGGTCATAATGAATGCATAATAACGTATATGTAGGGGTTATAACGGCAAATAGCCAATTACTTTTTTTAGGCGTCTACTCAACCAGACTTGGCCCATGCCAACTCGTACTAACAAAATGACCAATCTTAAATTTAATCTAAACTCGTGCTGAACCTTTGCCCGCACACGGCACATCTTGCCTTCTCTACTAGTTAGAGAAAGTAGAATGAGTGAGCGCTTTAGTGGTCTTCCCGGAGCATAGATCCTTTAAGGAAATTAAATCTACATTTTACGTTGTACAGTTTTGCAGGAAATAAAAGCTTTTATATGCAAAATACTGTTTTTCTCTAGTGGAGTAGTGATCATATTTTACTTTTTCTCTCTTATTGTGAACCACTTCTGTTACTCTGATGTTAATATATGGACACCAGAATGCTGCATTCTGTTTTGAAATATAATTACATGTTCTCATCTCGTGTTTTGTATTCTAACTGATAATTAACAATGATGGATTCTCTAGGTTAAATTATTACTTGCCCAGGGCCCTATCGGTTTAAGTGAAAAAGTATGGATCTCATGTGAGCGCCTACCTAAAGCACTACTATATAAAAACCCCGATTATTCCCGATTAATCCCCGGTTACTCTTTTTTAAGAACATGCCGATCCGATTCTCCAAAATCCAATTAATTAATTGGTCAACGCCGGTTAATGGGTCACGATCGGATTCGTTGATCAAACTGAAAGTCAAAATTGGTCAACATTTTAATATGAATTTAAACTATAATTTTACAGTTTTTAACAAATGAACGATTATGTTCACCATTTTAGACAATCATGTAGTTTGTGTTTATGTTTAATAGTTTTAAACTATATTTACACATTATTTTGAAATTTATTATCTAAATGTATAAAAAGTCAAATCCGATTGATCCCGAATTGCCGATTACTCCCTTAGCGAATTTCGCAACCTTGACCTAATGTTTGGATCTTTCTCTGTGTCCTTTCTTGTTGTCTGAATTTCCAAAATTGTTCAAGGTTCCTCAAATAGATTCTATCATTGCACTTTATATAAATGGATATCTGTACCAAGAAAACAAGCGTTCTACACCTGTTATATTTGATGTCCTATAACTAATTGTTTCGTCAGTTTTATAGAAGTCCAATATATGTGATGTTGCTAAATAGAAAATAATGATGGGCAGCATTTTTTTTTTTCAAGCCTAAACTATTATTTTCCCCACACATGGAGAACATTGAACAAAAACTTCAAGTGTTATCAGATTGGGTATTTGGGTCACTTCATGCCTTATGGAAAGAACTGTTATGTGATTACGGAATTTTTGAGTTATATGTTTGAATGGTTATGTTATTATTTTATCCCGAATTGTTTTGAGCTAAGAATCGGGGTAGCCATTTTTTTAATTTCAATTATGTGTAATAATATCTTGACAATGCAAAGGATGAACATAGGCAAAATACTTCATTCTGTAGTACTTGCTATGTACATGGCCGCAACTCAACCTGCGTTTTGGTTACAAAATATTTGCCTGAGCAAGTATTTTAATTATAAAAATATTAGCTTTTTGGGATAATTACCGGGGCATTTAGTTCGTATAATGAAGATACAAAAAATTACATCAAGTGATAATTGGGACTATGGAAATAGGGGATCTTAGCATACAATTCATTTACCCCAAAACGGGTTGGTTTGGGTTTGTATGTACGTTCAAGTCAAAGAAAAGCGATTGAACACAGTAGATGGATTGAAACTTGGCTGGACTAAGTTTATATTTGTTGTAAAAGCATATATGTATCTTTCACGTATCAATACATGGACTAGGTTTTTTAAACTGGTCAATCAAACCCACCGACCCGTTGTGGTAAGTGTCAGAAATTTGCCTTATTCATCTCAAACGCAATATGAACCGTTACCTAAGCTACCCATTTTGCTACCTGTAATTGAAATTGGATGCTTTTGGTGATTTAGGTTGCATGCACAGGCACTCACGTTGGCTGCTATAGCTGGTGCTGGATTGGTCGAGTACTATGATCATAAGACTGGAGCAAAGTCAGAGCGATATGCCAAATTTCTTGATCCCAACCCTCATAAAGATTAAATGCTAGCTTGATTTGCGAATGTTATAGTACTTGACAAATTTATTTTAAAAATGTTCTATCCGTTTTGCATAATGCTAGTTTGCGTCTTGCTTCCTGGTAGCTTAGTGTTATCAAAGCTGCAAATCTTGCACATGGAATTTTAGTTCAGAAATTGCCTTGCATCTATGATGGATTTTGTATATTCCCTTTGATTACAATTACAATATTTGCCTTGATAATATATTCTTTGCTTGGCTACGAGTGTACTATAATGCCAATCTTGAAAGCCAACATTTAGAGGTGGGTTGGTCATGTACCATGTGACCTTTTTATTCCTAAAAACCTATAAACATGCTTAGAAAACATTATTTTATACTTCCCGTTAAAGTCATGTTAACGCCATTTACATGTATATATAAAAATATAAAGGGCAGTGGGCAGATAGTGCATTTTAGAGTAATTTAAAATGAGGTGGTTCTGCCGGATCTTTCCTCATCGCTTTTCCGGCGTAGATCTACAGGTGTCATGCACTTAGTATTATGTGGGTTTTTCCGATTTGTCGGAGCTTCGCGGCTGCTGGCGGTTTCGCTTCCTTTCTCCGCCACCGGCGGGTTCGGTTTTCTCTTGCTCCATCGCCTTCCTTCTGCTCTTGACTTCAGGTATTGTCGTTGTTTAGGTTCGTGGTTGTGGATTTCGAGGTTGTGGGTTTCGTGGTTGTGGGTTTCGTGGGTGCGTGGTGTCGATTTGTGGGTTCGTGGTTGTCCTTTCGTGATTGTCGATTCGTGATTGTCGGTTATGCGTATGAAGTTTGAATACTTCAATCGATCTGTTAGGTACCGGTGTTGTTCTCGTGATTTCTAGTCGGTGGACCCCAATATTGGAGGTCTTGGATGGGTGGTTTCATTTGCAGGTATCCCCGTATCTTGATCCTCTGTCGTGATTATTGTTGGGCTCCCTTGGTTCGTCACGTGGTGTTCAATCTATTGAATGGTTTTTTCTTTGTTAATCGTATTTACATACTACATTATCACCACTCGGTTTGAATGTGTGATCGGATCTTTGGTTTAGATTATCGTGGGTTTTTCGGGTCGTTGTAAGTGTGCTCTGCTTTCATGATTTAAATTGGGTGCTTGCCCTTAAGTAGTATTGTGATATGTTTTGGTTAACAAGGGGTTTTCTTAGATTTTTGGCCCGTTCATTTGTAGTAACTTTTTGTTAGAATTCGGGTTCGAGTGAGTTTTAGAATCGTTGATGTTGTATGTTTTTTAATTTAGCTTGTTGTGTGCTAGTCGTTTCGTGTTGAAGTCATTGCATTGTAGAAGGTTCGGTGGAGGTCGTGTTATATGTAATTCGCTTTGTAATCCTAGCATCTTGCTAGTTTTTATCAATTTAATATAATTATTATTGCCTTTCAAAAAAAAAAAAGTCATTTAAACTTAACCCTGATAATGCTAAAATGCTAAAAAAAAAAACTGTTATGATACACAAAGTCAAGGAATTGTCTGCACAATTTTATTACTACTACTATTTCACCTACTAAGTAATGAATATGGTCATAATTTGTACAGTAGACTTGTTAGTATAAATATGGATTCAGTTGAAAGCATATGATGTACCAATACTTCAATAAACTACTGAAGTTTACATTTCCTCTCTTCTAATATTACAAGTTTAAATTAGAGCATAGGCCACTAAAGATAGTTATTATCTACTCAATTATAACACGTTATCAGCACGAAGTGCTCCGTATAATCAAGGTTTATTTAAGTAAGCACACGTCACTAATCAAGAAAATGTCAAACTTATCAAAGCTTGAGTTTGATGCCTTAGACGTATCGGGAACAAACTACACATCATGGGTTATGGACGTAGAAATAAATCTTGGATCATTGGGTATTCTAGAAACTTTAAAAGAAAACAATACTTGTTCCGATCAAGATAAATTAAAATCAATTGCTTTTATCCGCAAACATATTGATACCACCTTAAAACATATGTTTCTCACTATCAAAGATCCACATGTTTTATGGGAAAGTATCAAGAGTAGATTCGATAATCAAAAGGAAATATTACTCCTAGCTGCGAGGGAAGAATGGAGAAATCTAAGGTTCCAAGATTTCAAAAAGGTAAGTGAATACAGCTCGGCCATGTTCAAGATCCGTTCAAAGCTTCAATTCTGTGGTCAAGAAATAAGCGATGCTGATATGATGGAGAAAACTTTCTCCACAATGCATTCTGCAAACATAACTGTGCAAGAAAATTTAAGATTGCAGAATTATAAAACTTTTTCCAAACTTCAAACTTATCTCTTAGTTGCAGAAGTTAATAAAGAATTACTGATGAAAAATCAAGAATCTCGTCCTACCGGTGCGCTAGCATTTCCTGAAGCTAATGCTATTAACAATAATAATAATAAAAGAAGAAATGCACATGGACGAGGGCGTGGACGAGGTCGTGGCCATATTGGCCAAAACCATCATCATGGAAATTACCATAACAATAATAAAAATCATAACTATGTTCGAAATCACCCTTATGGTAATGGTCGTGGTGGTGGTCGTGATGGTCGTGGTCGTGGACAAAGAAATAATAATCCACAAAATTATAAAATCCAAACACCATACAATCCCACAAATCACAATGTTGAAGAAGGCTCTTCAAAGAATGTTGAAGATTCTTGTTACCGATGTGGTAAAATTGGCCACTGGTCTAAAAACTGCCGAACAAATCAGCATTCTGTTAATCGGTATCAAGAATCCCTAAAGGGAAAACGAAAAGAAGCAAATCTTGTGGATGACCTTGATACAAAAATCACTGAGCCAGCTTGTGACTACTTTAATGAATAAATTTCTAATATCTATATATATAGATATCCTATTATATGTTCCCGTTAAATAAATGGTTGTAGATTTTCAATCTACACCATATCTAGTTTACTACATATTTCCTTATTATGTGCTATCGTTTGTAACATGTTTTGAATGTAATATATTGATGAATTATGTACTCATTATTTGTTTCTCATATTTTTTTGAAGTTCATGATGTATACTGCTGGAGTAAAAAATCAATCAAATGGTGGAGATATTTGTATTACAGACAGTGGTGCCACTCATACCATACTCAAATCTAAAAAATATTTCACAGACTTGAAAGCAACGGAAGGAACTATACATACTATATCAGGTCCTGTGGACTTGATAAAAGGAATGGGAAAGGCAAAATTCATGTTACCAAATGGTACGAATTTTCTGATAAATAATGCCTTATTTTCTCCCATGTCAAAGAGAAATTTGTTAAGTTTCTCTGACATATACCAAAATGGATATGATTATCAGTCAGTGACAACAGAAAATGAAAAATATTTAAGTATCACTGATAAGAATCGTGTAATTGAAAAACTACCAAGACTTCATTCTGGTTTACATTATACACATATAAATGTACCTGAAGTAAATGTGGTAGTTAAAGAAAAGTCATGTGATCCTGTAATGATCAGTTTGTGGCATGAGAGATTAGGCCACCCAGGATCAACAATGATGAAAAGTATAATACAAAATACACATGGACATCCATTGGCGGATCAAAGGATCCCTCATGATGCACTTATCCCATGTACATCATGCTCACTTGGAAAGTTGATAATAAGACTATCACCTCTTAAGGTTGAAAAAGAATCACCAATGTTTCTTGAAAGAATTCAAGGTGATATATGTGGACCAATTCATTCACCATGTGGACCATTTAGATATTTTATGGTTCTAAACTTCTAATAGACGCATCTAGTAGATGGTCTCATGTTTGTCTATTATCAAGTCGAAATATGGCATTTGCAAAATTTCTTGCTCAAGTTATTAAAATGAGAGCATATTTCCCTGATTATACTATTAAAAGGGTGAGACTAGATAATGCCGGTGAGTTTACGTCTCAAGCATTTAATAACTTTTGCATGTCTATTGGGATTATTGTTGAACATCCCGTTGCCCATGTGCATACACAAAATGGTTTAGCTGAATCATTAATTAAACGATTGCAGCTAATAGCTAGACCATTGATAATGCGAACAAAACTCCCAGTATCTGTATGGGGCTATGCAATTTTGCATGCTGCATCATTGATTCGCATTAGACCAAGCGCAAGTCATACATATTCTCCCTTGCAACTTGCTTTTGGCCATCAGCCAAATATTTCCCACCTTAGAACATTTGGTTGTGCGGTTTATGTCCCTATCGAACCACCACAACACACTAAAATGGGTCCTCAAAGAAGGATGGGAATATATGTTGGATATGAAACATCTTCAATAATAAGATATATTGAACCCATGACGGGTGATGTTTTTACAACACGTTTTGCTGATTGTCACTTTAATGAAACATTATTCCCTAGATTAGGGGGAGAAATAAAAAATAAAGAAAATGATGTTTCATGGTGTGAACCTCAATTAATGTATCTTGATCCTCGCACAAAAGAATGCGAGACCGAAGTTCAAAAAATAATGCATATGCAAGAACTTGCGAATAAATTGCCTGATGCATTTACAGATACAAAAAGAGTAACTAAATCATATATACCAGCAGCAAATGCTCCAGCTCGAATTGAAATTCCAAAAACTGGCAATAATGTCATTCTTGAGTCTTTGCTACGCCAGAAACGTGGGAGACCAATTGGTTCCAAAGATAAAAATCCTCGAAAAAGAAAATCAGCTAATAATGAGGTAAAAGAAAGTGTTCAAGAAGAACTACAAATCAATACTCCTTCTGCAGAGGAGATTGATGATGTCAATACGGAATTTTCAATCAATTATGCACATTCAAAAATATTATGGAACCGAAATGAAATGAAAAATATTGATGAGATATTTTCATATAATGTTGCATATGACATCATGAATGATGATGATGATCCAGAACCAAAATCTGTCATGGAATGTCAAAATAGACATGATTGGGATCATTGGAAAGGAGCAATACGAGCTGAATTTGAATCGCTCAATAAAAGAAAAGTTTTCGGATCTATCATTCTCACACCTAAAGATGTGAAACCTGTGGGATATAGATGGGTTTTTGTGCGAAAAAGAAATGAGAAAAATGAAGTTACAAGGTATAAAGCTAGACTTGTAGCTCAAGGTTTTTCTCAAAGACCAGGAATTGATTATGAGGAAACTTATTCTCCTGTTATGGATGCAATTACTTTTAGATACTTAATCAGCCTGGCAGTTTCTAAAAATTTAGAAATGCATCTCATGGATGTTGTGACTGCTTATCTTTATGGATCACTTGATAGTGATATATATATGAAGATACCTGAAGGATTTAAGGTATCAGAAGTAACCAATGCAAAACCCAAAGAAATGTACTCAATCAAGTTACAAAGGTCTTTATATGGGTTGAAACAATCGGGTCGCATGTGGTATAAACGATTAAGTGATTACTTGATAAGCAAAGGATATACCAATAATCTTATTTGCCCATGTGTTTTCATTAAGAAAACAACATCCGAATATGTGATCATAGCTGTTTATGTTGATGATCTTAATATTATAGGTACAAATAAAGAGATCCATGAAGCCATTCAACTTCTAAAGAAAGAATTTGAAATGAAAGATCTCGGAAAAATCAAGTATTGCCTTGGTTTACAAATTGAACATATGCCTAATGGTTTACTTGTACATCAAACAACATATACTGAAAAGATTTTAAAACGTTTTAATATGGACAAGGCAAAACCATTAAGTACTCCTATGGTTGTTAGATCACTTAATGTTGACACTGATCCATTTCGTCCCTATGAATATCATGAAGATATCCTGGGACCAGAAGTACCATATCTTAGTGCAATTGGAGCTCTTATGTATCTTACAAATTGTACAAGACCTGACATTTCTTTTGCAGTTAATTTGTTGGCAAGGTTTAGCTCAGCTCCTACCAAAAGACACTGGAATGAGATCAAACACATATTTCGATACCTTCGAGGAACTACTGATTTAGGATTATTTTATTCTAACGAATCGAAACAAGATTTGGTTGGTTATGCAGATGCAGGTTATTATCTGATCCACATAAAGCTAAATCTCAAAATGGATATGTATTCCTAAATGGAGGTACCGCAATATCATGGCGTTCTAAAAAACAAACACTTGTTGCAATATCATCAAATCATGCCGAAGTGATTGCATTACATGAAGCTACTCGGGAATGTTTTTGGTTGAGATCAATGACACAACTCATTACTGATTCTTGTGGACTAGAACGCGATAAAAGTCCAACAACTATCTGTGAAGATAATGTAGCTTGCATAACACAGATGAAAGAAGGGTATATCAAAAGTGACCGAACAAAACACATACCTCCTAGATTCTTCTCATACACTCAAAATCTCATTAAGGACAACCAGATTGAAATGAGATATGTTCAGTCCAGCAAAAACTCTGCTGACCTTTTCACCAAAGCACTTCCAACTGCTATTTTCAGAACACACGTTCATAATATTGGCATGAGGCATGTTCAGAAGATGTAACAACTCAGGCGTTGCTTACTTGAGGGGGAGTCAACTCTATGCTGCACTCTTTTTCCCTTAGCTAAAGTTTTATCCCAATGGGTTTTCTTTAGCAAGGTTTTTAACGAGGCAGTACTAGTTGATCTCTAATCAAATAAAATTATCATCCAAGGGGGAGTGTTATGATACACAAAGTCAAGGAATTGTCTGCACAATTTTATTACTACTACTATTTCACCTACTAAGTAATGAATATGGTCATAATTTGTACAGTAGACTTGTTAGTATAAATATGGATTCAGTTAAAAGCATATGATGTACCAATACTTCAATAAACTACTGAAGTTTACATTTCCTCTCTTCTAATATTACAAGTTTAAATTAGAGCATAGGCCTAAAGATAGTTATTATCTACTCAATTATAACAAAAACATAAAAAAATTCTTGGAAAAAAAAAATAACTTTTATAGAACTACGACCTTTCAAAAAAAAAAAAAAAAAAAAAAAAATGAGTGACCCTTAGAACATACAACACAACCAGACTAGAACAAGACACACACTAACAACAAACCTACTAATGCTAAGTTACAATAAAAAGTGGATTGTGAGTAATTGGTGCAATATTCTATAATAGGTAATAGATGCATTAAAACAGTGGGTTCCCTTCGGATTGGGTCACTTCTTTGAATTCAGAAATTTCGAATGAAGCGGGAGATGATTTTAGTGCACCATCGAGAGTTTGTGCGTTGGTTATGGAGACAATGGTTGATGATGTGGATTTTGAGGTCGAAGAAGTTGTTGATGTTGTAGTTATTGTGCCGCTCTTGAGATCATTTCGGGCAACGAGGCTGAACAAGCGACGAGTTCAATTCTGCAGGCAATTGTCGATGTGGCCTATTCGGCTCATTTTATGAGCTCGGTGAGGCTCTTAGTACTGTTGAAGGTTTTGGACCTAAAAGTAAATAAATAAATAAAGCGTATTGTCGATGTTATGGAGGCGAGTGTGTTTAATGAGTCAACTAGTGAAGTTTTTAGACGGGGGAGAGCGGACTCCAACGATGTTAGAATTTTAGATGATTTGGCAAATTTAGCTACGTGAAATGGTACAGGTAGAAAGTTTTGTATTTGTGCGGACGCGATATGTAAAGGTTTTTGCTGGGATTGATTTGCGCATTCAAGGAAATTTCGTGAGCCCGGGTGAAAAGGTTTGGTCCTAAAGGTGGGATTAAATCGAAGAATAAGGTTAAAGAAAGTGGGTTCAACCGATTCATTTTGTTTACGTGATAACGTTGAAGATGTTGACTTTGGAGATGCAGTCCAAAATATAGTTATAGAAGATCCAGAGGTTGGGCCGAATGTCTAGAAATGCGTCGACTTGTTCTTTCAATTCTAGTGCATAGTGCAGACAAAGGCCTCAAGAACAACAAACTCGAAGATGGAGTTTCATTGCCGAGTTCCAAAATCGGAAAGGGAAATCCGTGATCAGCTAATGGGGTGTCTCTTATCATAATTTTCTTTTGTTTGTATGTCTCATCTTGTTTGAATCCGTTTGTTTAGCATTTAGTGTTTTGTTTGTTGGTGTAAGACGGCGCTCAGATTTAGCTATCCAGTTGTTCGCCTGGTTTGTTAGTCTTAGGTTATTGCCCTCGAGCCTTGTTGTACGTCTTGTTCGTTGTTGTTTCCCGGTTTATCTTTTTCTCTTTCCGAGAAATGGAATTATTAATATAGTTTTCGTTTTTTGGCCGGAAAAAATAGTGAGTTTCTACATTCATATTCGTTTGGTGTAGATATCGGCCCAAGGGACGGATCATAAGACTTACAACTCGTTTTTCATTTATATTTATATTTATATACATACTAATTACCGTAAAATCTGGCAACACATGATTGGTTGCGAGGGGATTTCCTCCTATTGAAACCGTTTCTTTCATCCACATAAAATGACCTGACCCTTTCTTACCTCTTGTTTTCCCACTCTAGACCGAACAAAGTGGGCCTCGTTACACTAGTTCATATTCATTTGGTATAGATATGGGCCAATGGGACAGATCATGAGACTTAAAATTTTGGTAGATTTTGTTGGACTTATGGGGTGTGAACTACTATCTAAAAGAGCTAAAGCTCTACTTGGCTAGTTGTATTGTACTTTTGTCTAATAAGGGATGCAATCATCAAATAGATATAAACCGGCAGAGGAAACTGCAATTATCAAATTATTCCAACTGCATAAAATATATAGTACTTCGTATTTTTTTAAACATATTCTTTAGAGAGGTAGGATTGTTATATCATGTAAAAAATACTCCGTATTACTTTACTTTAAGTCAATAACTATTCGATTATTATTATCTATTTAATAATTATCTATCTACTTATACTACATCTAATTACGCGTTAAAGGTCTACGTTTAAATATCATATATACGGGGTATAATATATTGCCAGAGCATTGGTTAGAGCAAGACAAAAATCATGAATGGTCATAATTATGGTTTTATGGGTTGGTTTTAAAGATACATTTATTATTTATTATTGTACTCTCCATGATAATTCATAACAGTTTAAATATCCTACTTTTATTTATGTTTATCCAAATAGTAAAAAAAATACATCAAATGGAGTACTTAAGGACCCATCTCTTGATATATATCGAGTAGTAGTTAACTAATCCGTATTAAATTTATAGAACTTTTATCTTATCTAAAGATTAAAATTTACAATATTTCACATTTAATAAATGTTTTAATCTCACTAGTGGTAGTTTTGTTGTGGGGGATATGTAGTGAAGACTGAATAGAGATGTTTCAAGAGGTTTACTTGACGAAGCTAATCCGAGGTCAAGAAAGAAGGTAAATGAGGCATCTACTTCGGATACTTATAAGCTTAAAGATTACATTGATGACTTGAATTACGGGGACGCAATTCAAAACTTGTTTTTGAGGACTCAAGATAGTATAGATGGCGGTTTATTAGCAATCGGGAATGGAAAAATGTCTGTGGAGGCTTTCGCGGCATTCGATGAAATGATGACACGTTTGGCCGATGAGAGGGTACCAGATGATGGATCCACCAATGTTATCTTACAAGATAGAGAATCGGTCCGGGAAGAACATTTTGAAATAGATGATTAATGGTTAGTTGAAAAGGGCGGGACCTAGAGGTTGATTACTCGCAATTCGTGTTTGGTTCATGTTTTTATCGTGTAGTTTTGGTTTTGTATTAGTAGTTTGTTTTAAGGTTTATCTGGTTGTTAGGGGAGGCTCGTTAATAGATAGTTTTTGTTTAGTTCGTAGCTTTCTAGGTGTCAGCTCCCCGTTGCTCCCGTTTATTTGTATTTTCTGTTGAGGGCGTTTTCCTTTGAAAAACGACCTCGTTTTTATGTGAGTTTTCGTTATTTCGCCAAAAAAAAAATGTAATGAAGACTGAAGAAGAGCAATCATGAATGCGATTCATGAATTCAATTGCAGCTCATGTCCTCTAATTCTCCTTTCGAGTTGGTCATCAGACCAATTGGTGAGGAGCCATCTAATAGTCAGGGCTAACAAAAAAAAATCTTTGTCAGAATTTGAATGTCGTTATAAGTATGTTTAGATATTAGAATACTCATATACAGTAACTGTGATATCACCAAAGAGCCAATGGTTTAGCGGTATCGAAGTCACTTTTACAACCTTGAGGTTGAGGGTTCGAGTCTTATATATATATATATATATATATATATATATATATATATATATATATATATATATATATATATATATATATAAATTGCGATATCAAATATTATAATAAAAATATTATACGGAGTAATAAACGTATAATTCCATTCCATTTTAGGATTATATATGGGAGATTACCGAATTTTTTTTATAGGTCATTCATATTTGAAAAAGCTTTTGTAGGCTACAAGTTATCTTTTCGTGTTTGTAGGTCACCCATATATGAATTTCAGTTTTTGTAGGTCATTTAAGTTCGTTTGTTGTTCCATACATACCAAATCCGACTAAAAACTTTTTGAAAAACTATAAAAAATGCAAATACTTGTGTATTTGGTGGAAAGTAATCATTATATAAATAATATTAATTAAGAAAAACTTGGTTATTTGTGTTATATTTTACATAGTTATAATGAGATTTTAGCCGGATTTGGTACATATAAACAACACACGAACTTGTATAACCTACAAAATCACTTTCAAATATGGTTGACCGGTAACACAAGGATAAACTTAGGACGTATAAAAAATCATTTTCAAATATGGGTGACCTAGAGACAGTGGCGGATGGTAGTGAGGTGTAACATCCCGTTTTCACATACGCGAATTAAGGTACATATTTAATCGTTAGTACGTTATGTTTCGTTTGTTTACGTGATTAAATGATTTAAAGTGTTAATTGGATGTATACGAGATGTATATATATATGTGTATATATATATATATATATATATATATATATATATATATATATATATATATATATATATATATATATATATATATATATATATATTACGCATGTGAATGCATGTGTGTATGAGTATACACATAGTTTAGGAGTGTATTAAGTCGAGTGAGGCCTTATGATGAAGATTAGATGTATATGGGAAGCGAGAACAAAACGTAAAAGTCGCGTAAATCAATAGTTGGTCTAAAGTAGTCGAAATGGTCAGTTGCAGCACGTTGCCGCGCCGCGATGGTGCTGGGCGCGCCGCGACATTGAACACAAACCAAGATCAGGAAGGGATTAAAACAGCTCGAAAAGTAAGTGTATCGCCGCGCCGCGGCATAGTGAGGTCGCGCCGCAACAACCCTGACGGCCTGGTTCCGAATTCAGTTTTTAAAAGGTGTGGTTCGAGGGTATATTCATCTTTTCGCATGTGGATCTGATTGGGACTTTAAATCTCAGCCACTTATCCACTTTTATCCAATTCTTTTCCATTTTCTTTCTCTATTTCCTCTCAAAACACAAAACTCATTTAGATTCAAGGTAAGATTTGAGAGTGAAGATTTGAGATTTGATTTTTGGAGCAAGAAGTAAAGTTTTTCTCCTTGTTCTTAGCTACGAGTGGATAGTGTTAGTAAGTCTTAACTCCATGTTTTGAGTTTTAGTTAATTTATGGCTAGGGTTTGGTCATTTGAGACTTATAAGACCCATTTGGGGATTTAATGGGTGAATTTGGGTTAATTTGATGCAAGAAAACCCAAATGGAGTTAATCTAGGGTTTGGTCATGTAATTGGGATTTTGTAAGTGTTAATTGTGTTGTTAGTCACTAACACACTTGTAAATGATGAAAGATTGTTAATGGGTTAAGTTTGACCAAAACTTGGAAGTCTAAATGCTAAAATGGGTCAAATGGGTAATGAATGACCTAGTTGGATGAGATGGGTATGAAATACCCATAAATTGTGTTAGTTGGTGGGTGTAGACTTCAATCACTAGCTTTTAGTGGTTTATGACGAGTCTTGGCCATTAATGAGCGGTTTCGGTATAAATAGGTCATTTAATGCATTTGGGTCATTAAATGCCTAAGGGTAAAGTGTTGGTGGTTAGTCCACTAGAGTTGTATGTTAATTAAATGCATAATATGATAGGTGCATTACATTGAAGGTTGCGAGCTTGATTCCTAGTTCACCAAAGGCAATAAGGTGAGTGGAGTAATTATATGCGTGCATATATAATGTATTTATTTGTGTAGCATGAGTTGTGAAGTGTCGACGTGTTAAGACACCACATCTTACGTGGCGAGTGAAGTGTCGACTCTAATGACCCGTCCTAATCCATCCGGACGAATACATTACAATTGATTACATCGCGAGGTACTTGACCTCTATATGATACATTTTACAAACATTGCATTCGTTTTAAAAGACAAACTTTCATTACATCGAAAGTCGATAGGCATGCATAACATTTCATAATATATCTAACTATAATTGACTTAATAATAATCTTGATGAACTCAACAACTCGAATGCAACGTCTTTTGAAATATGTCATGAATGACTCCAAGTAATATCTCTAAAATGAGCAAATGCACAGTGGAAGATTTCTTTCATACCCGAGAATAAACATGTTTTAAAGTGTCAACCAAAAGGTTAGTGAGTTCATTAGTTTATCATAATCATTCATCATTTTAATAGACCACAAGATTTCATTTCCAGTTCTCATAAATATACGTCCCATGTATAGAGACAAAAATATCATTCATATGGATTGAACACCTGGTAACCGACATTAACAAGATGCATATAAGAATATCCCCTATCATTCCGGGAAATCCTTCGGACATGATAAAAACGAATTTGAAGTACTAAAGCATCCGGTACTTTGGACGGGGTTCGTTAGGCCCAATAGATCTATCTTTAGGATTCGCGTCAATTAGTAGATCGGTTTACTAATTCTTAGGTTACCAAGCAAAAAGGGGCATATTCGGCTTCGATCATTCAACCATATAATGTAGTTTCGATTACTTGTGTCTATTTCGTAAAACATTTATAAAAATTGCGCATGTGATGTGTGAAATCGCGTCTATTATTTATAATGGGAAAAACCGGTTTAAAGAATTACTACACACTAACGGGCAGTGTACCCGATCGTGCGATAGTATAAAGTTGGTAAATCCAAGATCGTTCCAAGGACAGTTTAGACGTGAAAATTAAGATTGTAACTAATGAATTAAACTAAGTTAAATCTAGAAAATTGAATTACGAGATAATTTGTTTGGTTGGCTATTTAACGATTAGCCAAAATCAAAGATAGCTTTAATTAATAACAAGATTGAACAATATTTTTGGTGTTTTCAGTTTTAAGCTTTAAAGCAAACAAGCGAGTAAAATAAGATAGTTGTAAACAATTAAAAAAAACGAATGCTTGTCTAGACCTTTTTCACCTAGTATTGGATGCATTTAGATTAAGCCCCAGTTATTATCTAACTTATGTGAATTATCTAGTCGGTTCACCTGGAATTCCTCAGCGCAAACACTTCAATTAAGATTACACGACACGGAATTCCCCGTAGCCTAAGACCTCCTAATTGTGACTAAACAGTTCAACTGAGATGAAGACTCAAATCACAATCACACCAACTCTCGTTGCGCATAATTCACCCCTATTTCGTCTAGCCTTTTGAATTCAATTTACTCTCGTCTCCGAGTAAGCAAACAATCAATTAAGACAAACCAATTGTAAATTAATGCACTAAATTAATGAACTCTCATCCTATCAAACAAGTACACAACCAATTGAATCGAAGAGTCTAGCTTCAATAAGAATGGTTCTTTAATCCAAACATCAAATCATCATAAATTAATCAAACAACTGATAAGTAGCATCCAATACATAGGTTATTAAATCTAGACAAACATTAAAGAACTTAGCCAATGATCATGGCAACAATAAAAATCACAAATAAAGTAATAGAGAAATTCATTGTTTATGACAAGAGATTAACCTAATCAATGATTGAATCCTGAAAGATAAACGAATCGAGACTTGTTTCCGGAATGATTGATACCTTAGAATGACCTTGGAAATCCCCAAAAATCACCTAAGTTCGTCAAAAAGCTGCTGGAATTCATCTGGATACGATAATCATAAATTAGGGTAATTTTCGGGCTTTAAATAGGTGCAATTCTGAACCCGGTTAAGACCTTGCGCGACGCGCCCCTACTCGCGCGGCGCGCCATTTTCTCGCGCGGCGCGCCATTTAACTGGTGAGCTGAAATCTGCCTTTTAAAAACGCTCGAACTGTATTTTATGTGGAACGGCGCGGCGCGCCACGTTTTGGAGCGGCGCTCCATGTCATTTTTGCTGAAATGAGCTGAAAAACTTAATACAAACACCAAAACTCGAATCGGACCAAACCCTTTCACTCGTTTACATCGAAAATCACCCAAAATCATCAAATAACTTCAAAATTAACCTCCTTGGTCTTGGAACTCAAACTTTTCACAACTTTCACCGAAATAATTCCAAATCATATCCAAAAGGACCAAAATGTACCCGATATCGCTAAGGAAAATGCGTATAAAATATGCGATATCAAACAACCCCACACTAGAGTTTTGCTTGTCCTCAAGCAAATAAACTCGATAATAATCTTCTACCATATAATAATGTCTTCAAACATGTATGTAGAACCAAACGAACAAGAAACCAAACAAGCAACTAGCGTGGGCACGATTTGGAATAAATAACAACCATGGTTCCCACTTGCATTCCCCCGATGTAACTTCCCAACCGCAAACAATATGAATGAATATAGTAACCAAAATAATCTCGATAACGTACCGTAATGATGAAATAGAGAATCTCGAATCATAACATAAGTCTTCAATGGAACCGGGAATCAAGTGGGAACCGAGCACCAGAGATATAACAATCGAACATGTGTGCCAAGAGAACGCACGAGCTACCCCACAATTGGTCAAGCCAAGCCTCCCACAGTACCTAACATCGCGAGATGTCGGTAGAAAATAATGTGCTTAGGAGGATACACATTACGTCCAGATATCATCGACAATTATGAGGCAATCATCTAATCCGTTAAGTCAATCATAAAGATTGAAGTTCATCAGGCTTAAAAGCTGATATCTTACCTTTCCGGAGGTTATCCACTGAGAATCTGATCAATCACTGACATTTTGTGTATCATGGTGCGCTTCCCATTTGGCTAGCAAATCTCCCTCATTGAGATAAGCTTCGACTACCAGTTTCCCTGTTTGACGTTGAGGCCTGGTAGATTTCCAGTCGATTTTAGCAATGACTTTTCAAGACTTTTCGTCACCCTACAACTGGTCTGGACTACAACTTCTGAAATGAATCAGCAAGTGTGTCGTTCGGGAGACTTGACTCCCTTAAGGATGGAATGGATACATCCTATGTGGTTATGTTAGGTGGTCGGGCGCATCATTGTCCTTGTTAGGAGAAACAATGAAGACCGCCCTGTTTAAGTTTTTGATCTAGCGCATGGCCCGATTTTGACCACACGATCCAATCACCGTTCATACGGTTGACACCCGTTTTTGTACAAGTGACCTACGTATGAACTGTTATGTTCATGTAGGATTTCACATTCAAAATAATGAACATGTTTTGAAAGTTCAAGACTTTCTCCTCTAACAGTACCTCATCGTGAAATGATGGGTAATGAAATGGCACGCTTAAGAGGTATACGTACCAAGTAGAACGGTCGGAAGACTTTACTCCTGATAAATCCCGAAAACCTTCGGGTTCCATAGATTTTGGCTATGGGTTGTGTTGTCTAAGCAAACACAAGCACGTAGCTATTGCTCCTAAAAAGGACAGCACTGGTGAAGCTCAAGGCTCCTCTTCCCACAGTATCACATCATTAAATGATGCAATAATAAAATGATATAGTTTCGGAAGTCTGCTATACCAAGTAACCAAAAGTTTTTGATCTGGCACGTAATTCGGTCACAATCACGCTATGCAATCACCGCTCTCTCACGGTTTACACCCGTTTTGGTACAGGTGACCTACTATTGAGTTCTTTGAACTAGTAGGATTTCATGTTCAATGGAAATGAACATGTGGAACACTTTTGGCTTCTCCAAATTCACAAAATAAAAATACCAAGCCAAATCTTAAACAAGGGTTTTGGTCGAATTTTTAACTATTTTTCTATTTTTTTTTTCTTTTTCGCTAACTAATTTTTTCATTTTTTTTTCCTAAATTTTTCAATTTTTTTTTTACGACCAAAACCCTGTGAAACGTCAAGTCTTTTAGATATCAAAACCAAAATAATGATGATTCTATTAACAACCAACCCGAGAGATTTTACATCCCCCACCCTACACTTGAGATCAAGTAATGTCCCCATTACTTGAGATAAAAAATGGATTAAAATCGAAAGGGTAAGAAAAATAAAAACTTATCGAGCTTAACCACTAATCGTGGAATGACAGTGACAGATGGCGCTGAACTGACTGCCAGCATAAGAACATCGTCCATTCCCGATCCTCACACCAATATCATCACTCAAGTAGTTTTGCTGAACTTAATGCCAGACTTGAAAAAAAATTGTTTCACCAACGTACCTAAGAAAAGAAAAACACACGAACTACATAAATGGGACAAGGTGGCACCACCCGGTACCGAAACGCCTTATCCCTAAATAAATCCACAGTACATAAGCAAAATAAAAAAAATTATCCAAGTACAAACCAACGAAACGGAAATAGTTTAAAACAAATTACAACATAATCACGCGCAACAATCAATCACTTCCTGGCCAAAAATCTCTGGTAGGGTCCCAGTTCACACCATACGTATCCTGACAAGCTTGGTACGGGTCATATGAAGGATCCGGTCTCGGAGGAGTAACAGACGTATAATCGGGAATGGTAGTTCGCGTCGGAATATACGCCTTCGGGTTATGACGCATCTGACGCTGAATTTGTCGCTGATGGATCTCCCACTGATTGTGGGCCCTAATTCCCCTAACATCGTATTCAACCCTGTCAACACGCTCTCCCAAATGACCCAACTATGTTCCAAACTGTCCTAGTGTTGTGTTAATCGACCCATAATTTTGTTGGTGCCAAGTCATCAAATCCTCATTATGCCTACGCTGCTCTGCCAACATCCGCTGATTATGCTCCACCTGAGCATCATATGCTGACCTGCTGTCCCTGTACTCTAAATGAAGACCGTCCACACTGTTCACCAAAGAATTCCAACTCTCTTCACCCATTGACCACGTACCCTGTACGTTCGCACCACTTGATAATGCTAAAAACAAACATATATTTCATAGCATTATTCCTCAAGAAAGACAAGCTTTTAGTTGCAATTGTTCTATTTACAAGCGATATTCGTTTAAATAATAAAAGGTGAAGACAAAAGACAGATTCAACGAATTGAAGACGCAAACGACCAAAAAGCTCAAAAGTACAAAAGACAATCAAAGAGGTTCCAATTATTGATAAGAAACGTCTCGAAATTACAAGAGTACAAGATTCAAAACGCAAAGTACAAAATATTAAATTGTACGCAAGGACGTTCGAAAATCCGGAACCGGGACCAGAGTCAACTCTCAACGCTCGACGCAACGGACTAAAAATTACAAGTCAACTATGCACATAAATATAATATAATATTTAAATAATTCTTATAATTATTTAATATATTATATTTATTTATAAAACCGTCGGCAAGAAAGACTCCAAAGTGTTTGAGCTGTATTTTCAAACTCCGCGACTCGCGGAGTTTGAAGGCCAAAAGGGCCGCGAGTCGCGGAGCCCCAATTTCTGAAACTCCCTATAAAAGCAACCGAATTCTGATCGTAAAATCCATCTTTTTTTCCTTCTTCTCTCAATATATACGTAATTTATATTTATATTTTAATTTTAATTTTAATCCTAATAATAAGGGTATGTTAGCGAATGTTGTAAGGGTGTAAGTCGAAATTCTGTCCGTGTAACGCTACGCTATTTTTAATCATTGTAAGTTATGTTCAACCTTTTTAATTTAATGTCTCGTAGCTAAGTTATTATTATGCTTATTTAATCCGAAGTAATCATGATGTTGGGCTAATTACTAAAATTGGGTAATTGGGCTTTGTACCATAATTGGGGTTTGGATAAAAGAACGACACTTGTGGAAATTAGACTATGGGTTATTAATGAGTTTTATATTAATTAAACAATACCTTGTTAATTTAATATACAAACTTATAATTCGACGTATTTATATATAACCACATACGCTTTACTGGGTACGGTGGGCGGGATATCTATAAATACCAATAATTATTCATTTTACCGGATACGGAACTGGATTAATAGTTAATAGACTTGTTGAAACAGGGGTGAATTACATTCAAGGGTAATTGGTGTAATTGTTAACAAAGTAGTAAAACCTTGGTTTACACGCAGTCGATAACCTGGTGTATTCATTAAACAAAGTATTAAAACCTTGTTACAATTCGAATCCCCAATTAGTTGGAATATTTGACTTCGGGAATAAGAATAATTTGACGAAGGCTTTCGCTCTTTATATTTATGACTGATGGACTATTATGGACAAAATCCGTATGGACATATTAAATAATCCAGGACAAAGGACAATTAACCCATGGGCATAAAACTAAAATCAACACGTCAAACATCATGATTACGGAAGTTTAAATAAGCATAATTCTTTTATTTCATATTTAATTTCCTTTATTTTATATTTAATTGCACTTCTAATTATCACATTTTTATTGTTATTTTATTTAATTGCACTTTTAATTATCGTACTATTTAATTATCGCAAGTTTATTTTATCGCACTTTTATTATTCGCAATTTTATTATCGTTATTTACTTTACACTTTAATTTAAGTCTTGTATTTATTTTTAATATTTTACATTTGGTTTTAACTGTGACTAAAGTTTTAAAATCGACAAACCGGTCATTAAACGGTAAAAACCCCCCTTTATAATAATAATATTACTTATATATATATTTGTATTTTTATAAAAGTAAACTAATATAGCGTTAAGCTTTGTTTAAAAAGATTCCCTGTGGAACGAACCGGACTTACTAAAAACTACACTACTGTACGATTAGGTACACTGCCTATAAGTGTTGTAGCAAGGTTTAAGTATATCCATTCTATAAATAAATAAATATCTTGTGTAAAATTGTATCGTATTTAATAGTTTTTCCTGTAAAAATATAAGCTATTTTGTACCCCTTTGCTTTAACATCAAGTAATTTTTGGCGCCGCTGCCGGGGAACACTCTTAAACGCCGGAAGCGCAACGCTAATATAAAAAAAAAAGATTTTTAGTTTACTTTTATTAAAATTCGTTTTTATAAAAATACATTTTAAATATTCGAAAATATAAAAAGAAAAACAAAAATATAACTATTTTTAGAAGTTTGATAAATATTTAAGTTTTATAAAGTTTCTTTAGTTTGTAAAAATATAAGTTTTATTTAATTTATTTTATAAATATATTTTATAAATATAAAAGACCGAAAAAAATATAAATATATATAAATCTATTTTTTTTTTAGATTGTTATAAAGTATTTTATTTTTATCTTAGTTATTAAAGATAAGTTTTATTTAAATTATATAAATATTTTAATTAGATTTTAAAACAGAAAATATAAAAACATAAAATAGAAAATAGAATAAAAAAAAAGCGTAAAGTTTTAAACTGTTCCAGAGTTGAAAACTGGAACCCCGCGACTCGCGGGGTTTACTGCTTGAAATACCGCAACTCGCGGAGCTATTCTGACACCGACAGAAACCCTAAACTGCATTTATTACGGGTAATTAATTATTATAATTATTATAATTATTATTAACCCTAATTATTATTATTATTATAAGTAGTTTTATTTTAAGTTATTTAATTTATATTTTAGTTAAATTAGTTTAATTAAATTGTAAAATTAATAGTTTTATTAAATAAATAATATAAAAATAATATTTTTATAAAATTTGTACTTTTTACAACTTTTTGTATATTTTTATATTTTGTCCATTTTTAATTGTTTTAGCGTAATATTTGTATTTTTAGCTCATATTTAGTTTTAAACTTAGTTTTTGCAATAGTTATTTTTTACTTCTAGATTTTTAGGCTTTGCCGTAAAATCTCTTAAGTGCTTTTTCTTTAGACTAAGATTTAGGTGCTTTAGAATTTTGCGACGCCTTTTTAAGTTTTAGTTTCTTTTTAAGTTATTTCCATTTGGGATATAGTTTTTCCTGTAAGCTTTAATATTTTTAGACGACTTTTACCTATGTATCAATTATCATTCCAATTAGTAATCTCAATTTGCGATTATAATTTTAAGTTAGTTGTAGTAATAAGGTTAGGTTAGTCAAGTGTTTTTAAGTTTTATAATTTCTTTTATTTTTCCGTCACCTTTTATTTTTCAATTATTTTTCTTTTTCGACCTTTTTCGACGAACCTTTTTTCTTTCTTATTTCTCGCTATTCTAGTTTTTAGGACATAGATTTTTATTCTTATCTAAATTTCTTAAAATTACGAAAATTTATTTTAAGTGGTTAAATTGATAGACATCAAAATTTTCTGGTTCGTAGTAATAGTTGGATTTGTACGTGGACCGGGTTATTGGAGCCAAACAGTCCTCAATTATATTGAGACCAAACGAATCCTGCCCCTCTGCTGCATCTTTTGGCTATTCGAAAAGTGGGCAAAATCAGAAAAGTCTATTGATTGGATAACTTATTATAATTTTTCTTTCCTTTTAAAAACTAATAGGATATTCAGTGAATGCACCGAGCAAGACGTTCACCACCTTTTGTACGTTCACCACCTGTAACTAGATCAAGACATTTAGCAAATATTACCGCCGTTGATTTTTCTTTAGAATCGTCATCCAGTCGACCAATGTAGTGACCCGAACTTTTCCATGTTTATATATATTATTTGAGATTGATATTTACATGATTAAATGTTTCCAACATATTAAGCAATCAAACTTGTTAAGACTTGATTAATTGAAATAGGTTTCATATAGACAATTGACTACCCAAGTTGACCGGTGATTCACGAACGTTAAAACTTGTAAAAACTATATGATGACATATATATGGTTATATATATAGTTAACATGATATTATGATAAGTAAACATATCATTAAGTATATTAACAATGAACTACATATGTAAAAACAAGACTACTAACTTAATGATTTTGAAACGAGACATATATGTAACGATTATCGTTGTAACGACATTTAATGGATATATATCATATTAAGAGATATTCGTACATCATAATATCATGATAATATAATAATTTAAAATCTCTTTTGATATTATAAACATTGGGTTAACAACATTTAACAAGATCGTTAACCTAAAGGTTTCAAAACAACATTTACATGTAACGACTAACGATGACTTAACGACTCAGTTAAAATGTATATACATGTAGTGTTTTAATATGTATTTATACACTTTTGAAATACTTCAATACACTTATCAAAATACTTCTACTTAACAAAAATGCTTACAATTACATCCTCGTTCAGTTTCATCAACAATTCTACTCGTATGCACCCGTATTCGTACTCGTACAATACACAGCTTTTAGATGTATGTACTATTGGTATATACACTCCAATGATCAGCTCTTAGCAGCCCATGTGAGTCACCTAACACATGTGGGAACCATCATTTGGCAACTAGCATGAAATATCTCATAAAATTACAAAAATATGAGTAATCATTCATGACTTATTTACATGAAAACAAAATTACATATCCTTTATATCTAATCCATACACCAACGACCAAAAACACCTACAAACACTTTCATTCTTCAATTTTCTTCATCTAATTGATCTCTCTCAAGTTCTATCTTCAAGTTCTAAGTGTTCTTCATAAATTCCAAAAGTTCTAGTTTCATAAAATCAAGAATACTTTCAAGTTTGCTAGCTCACTTCCAATCTTGTAAGGTGATCATCCAACCTCAAGAAATCTTTGTTTCTTACAGTAGGTTATCATTCTAATACAAGGTAATAATCATATTCAAACTTTGGTTCAATTTCTATAACTATAACAATCTTATTTCAAGTGATGATCTTACTTGAACTTGTTTTCGTGTCATGATTCTGCTTCAAGAACTTCGAGCCATCCAAGGATCCATTGAAGCTAGATCCATTTTTCTCTTTTCCAGTAGGTTTATCCAAGGAAATTAAGGTAGTAATGATGTTCATAACATCATTCGATTCATACATATAAAGCTATCTTATTCGAAGGTTTAAACTTGTAATCACTAGAACATAGTTTAGTTAATTCTAAACTTGTTCACAAACAAAAGTTAATCCTTCTAACTTGACTTTTAAAATCAACTAAACACATGTTCTATATCTATATGATATGCTAACTTAATGATTTAAAACCTGGAAACACGAAAAACACCGTAAAACCGGATTTACGCCGTCGTAGTAACACCGCGGGCTGTTTTGGGTTAGTTAATTAAAAACTATGATAAACTTTGATTTAAAAGTTGTTATTCTGAGAAAATGATTTTTATTATGAACATGAAACTATATAAAAAAATTATGGTTAAACTCAAAGTGGAAGTATGTTTTCTAAAATGGTCATCTAGACGTCGTTCTTTCGACTGAAATGACTACCTTTACAAAAACGACTTGTAACTTATTTTTCCGACTATAAACCTATACTTTTCTGTTTAGATTCATAAAATATAGTTCAATATGAAACCATAGCAATTTGATTCACTCAAAACGGATTTAAAATGAAGAAGTTATGGGTAAAACAAGATTGGATAATTTTTCTCATTTTAGCTACGTGAAAATTGGTAACAAATCTATTCCAACCATAACTTAATCAACTTGTATTGTATATTATGTAATCTTGAGATACCATAGACACGTATACAATGTTTCGACCTATCATGTCGACACATCTATATATATTTCGGAACAACCATAGACACTCTATATGTGAATGTTGGAGTTAGCTATACAGGGTTGAGGTTGATTCCAAAATATATATAGTTTGAGTTGTGATCAATACTGAGATACGTATACACTGGGTCGTGGATTGATTCAAGATAATATTTATCGATTTATTTATGTACATCTAACTGTGGACAACTAGTTGTAGGTTACTAACGAGGACAGCTGACTTAATAAACTTAAAACATCAAAATATATTAAAAGTGTTGTAAATATATTTTGAACATACTTTGATATATATGTATATATTGTTATAGGTTCGTGAATCAACCAGTGGCCAAGTCTTACTTCCCGACGAAGTAAAAATCTGTGAAAGTGAGTTATAGTCCCACTTTTAAAATCTAATATTTTTGGGATGAGAATACATGCAGGTTTTATAAATGATTTACAAAATAGACACAAGTACGTGAAACTACATTCTATGGTTGAATTATCGAAATCGAATATGCCCCTTTTTATTAAGTCTGGTAATCTAAGAATTAGGGAACAGACACCCTAATTGACGCGAATCCTAAAGATAGATCTATTGGGCCTAACAAACCCCATCCAAAGTACCGGATGCTTTAGTACTTCGAAATTTATATCATATCCGAAGGGTGTCCCGGAATGATGGGGATATTCTTATATATGCATCTTGTTATTGTCGGTTACCAGGTGTTCACCATATGAATGATTTTTATCTCTATGTATGGGATGTGTATTGAAATATGAAATCTTGTGGTCTATTGTTACGATTTGATATATATAGGTTAAACCTATAACTCACCAACATTTTTGTTGACGTTTAAAGCATGTTTATTCTCAGGTGAATATTAAGAGCTTCCGCTGTTGCATACTAAAATAAGGACAAGATTTGGAGTCCATATTTGTATGATATTGTGTAAAAACTGCATTCAAGAAACTGATTTCGATGTAACATATTTGTATTGTAAACCATTATGTAATGGTCGTGTGTAAACAGGATATTTTAGATTATCATTATTTGATAATCTACGTAAAGCTTTTTAAACCTTTATTTATAAAATAAAGGTTATGGTTTGTTTTAAAAATGAATGCAGTCTTTGAAAAACGTCTCCTATAGAGGTCAAAACCTCGCAACGAAATCAATGAATATGGAACGTTTTTAATCAATAAGAACGGGACATTTCAGTTGGTATCCGAGCGTTGGTCTTAGAGAACCAGAAAATTTGCATTAGTGTGTCTTATCGAGTTTGTTAGGATGCATTAGTGAGTCTGGACTTCGACCGTGTTTTCTTTAAAAATGATTGCTTAACATTTTTGTTGGAAACTATATATTTTTAACATATGAATATTATGTGATATATTAATCTCTTAACGTGTTTGATATTATGTGATAGATGTCTACCTCTAGAACAAGTCCCATTGACTCACCTAATAATAATGAAGAGTCAAATGTAAATTGGAATGATTTGTGGACTGATTCACAAGTTCCCGAAGAGGAACCGGAAGAAGAGTCGGAACCGGAAGAAGAATCGGAACCGGAAGAAGAATCGGAACCGGATAAAGAAATAGAACCGGTGGGGGAAATAATAAAACGGTTAAGTAAAAGAAAATCCTTAACCAACCAAACAAAGTTAATTATGGTCAATGGTGTTTCCGCCAAGGAAGCAAAATATTGGGAGGATTACCAATTCTCCGATGAATCGGATTCCGACGAGAATTCCGATGATGTTATAGAAATTACCCCAACTGAATTTAAAAAGGCAAAAGAAAATAATAAGGGAAAGGGCATAAAAATAGAGAAATCTAATTCCAACCCCGATGAACTTTATATGTATCGTCAACCCCCGAAGTCCTTAAGTTGTAACAATGACCCGGGAACCTCTAAACCACCAGGCTTTTCTAAACCAATGTGGACAACGACGGCTCGTAGTAGGGGAACATCATATATCCCTAGAAACTTGGCAAAACGAACCAAAACCGAAGAAGAAGAAACGAGCGAGTCGGAATAAGATAGTTGTATTCGTGTGGTGTAATATATGTAATATAGTGTTCTTATGCTTTATGATATATGTAAAAATTGCTTGTATTAATAAGTATTTTTTTTATGAATCTAACTCTTGTCTATTTTACAGTTTAAAAACACAAAATGGATAGACAACCCAATATTTTAAGAGACCTACCCGGAGACATGATTGATGAAATCTTGTCTAGAGTCGGCCAGAATTCTTCGGCACAACTATTTAAGGCGAGATCAGTTTGTAAGACATTCGAAGAACGTTCCAAGAATGTCTTGGTTTATAAGAGACTTTCGTTTGAAAGATGGGGGATATCACATTGGGAAACCCATAAGTTACGATGTGTTTACTTTGACGCATATATTGCGGGGAACCCAAATGCTATTTTACGCAACGGGTTAAGAAATTATTTTGACTCAATATATCCGAATATTGGACTTCGTGATTTAGAAAAAGCGGCTAACATGCAACATAAAGAAGCATGTTATGCTTACGGATTAGTAATGTTCGCTTCTCACCAAAGTGAGAACAAGAACATCGGGCTACAACTATTAAACAAAACGTTTCCACAAGTGACGGAGTCGGTAATTGGGGTAAGAAATGAGGTTTTTAGATTATTACGGGACTGTTGGACATTACGTAACCCTCGTCCCTTTGATGACATTACAACACGCTGTCTTATCAACGGCCATAACGGTTATGTTGCACAAGACCAAGGATGGGAAGTAGTCCTAGTAAAACCAGAATGCATGACTTGTTTCTGGACGTATGAATTACGTGTCTTTATTGCCTTTGCTGAACGACTTGTGTACTAGCTAGAATTGTCTTCACAACTATCTTGTATCAAAGTTATTGTGTGCTATATTTCATGCTTTATGTAAAATAAGCGGTATTGTAAGTTTGTAAAATATTGTATAAAAGTTTGAACGCGAAATATTATTATAATCAGTTTTTCATATAGAATTGTAGTAGTTGAATTGTATATTAGCTACTAAGTATGAACTTAACGGGTAGGTACTACCCGAATTTAAACTTATAAAACGCTAATATGAAGAAAAAGCTTTTATAAATGAGTTCATATTATGCTACGAAATACTATTAACTACTCTTAATATTCTGTATGATTAACTTGTTCCATTTAACTATTTTGAAGGAAATGGCACCGACTACTCGACACACCGTGAATATGAATGAAGAGGAATTCCGTACTTTTCTAGCTTCAAACATAGCCGCAGTACAGGCTGCGCTACATACCAACAATAACCTTGGATCTAGCAGTACAGGAAATCGTGTAGGATGCACCTACAAAGAATTCACTGCCTGCAAACCTTTGGAATTTGATGGAACCGAAGGACCGATCGGATTGAAACGGTGGACCGAGAAGGCCGAATCGGTGTTTGCCATAAGTAAGTGTACTGAAGAGGACAAAGTGAAGTACGCTACGCATACCTTCACAGGTTCTGCGTTAACATGGTGGAATACCTATCTAGAGCAAGTGGGACAAGATGATGCGTACGCACTACCGTGGTCAGCATTCAAGCACTTGATGAAGGAGAAGTACCGTCCCAGAACCGAGGTCAATAAGCTCAAGACAGAACTTAGAGGGTTACGAACCCAAGGATTTGATATTACCACGTACGAAAGACGATTCACAGAATTGTGCCTATTGTGTCCGGGAGCATTCGAAGATGAGGAAGAGAAGATCGACGCGTTTGTGAAAGGATTACCGGAAAGAATCCAAGAAGATATAAGTTCACACGAGCCCGCCTCCATACAACAGGCATGTAGAATGGCTCACAAACTAGTGAACCAGATTGAAGAAAGAATTAAAGAACAGACTGCTGAAGAGGCCAATGTGAAGCAAGTCAAAAGAAAGTGGGAGGAAAACGGTGATAAGAATCACCAATACAACAACAACAGCAATTACAACAATAATCGCAACAATTATCCCAACAATCGCAACATCAATCGCAACTACAACAAACGGCCCAACAACAACAACAACAACAACAACAGCAACTACAACAATCATCCCAACAACAATAATAACCGCAACAACAACAACAATCAGAAGCAGCTATGCCAAAGGTGTGAAAAGAATCACTCGGGGTTCTGCACCAAATTTTGCAACAAGTGTAAAAGAAATGGTCATAGCGCGGCGAAGTGTGAGGTCTATGGACCAGGGGTTAATAGAACGAAAGGAACAAATAGTGTCGGAACGAGTAATGGCGGAGCAAGTAGTGTCGGAGCAAGTTATGCCAATGTAGTTTGTTATAAATGTGGAAAACCAGGCCACATTATTAGAAATTGCCCGAACCAGGAGAACACGAATGGACAAGGCCGTGGAAGAGTTTTCAATATTAATGCGGCAGAGGCACAGGAAGACCCGGAGCTTGTTACGGGTACGTTTCTTATTGACGATAAATCTGCTTACGTTTTATTTGATTCGGGTGCGGATAGAAGCTATATGAGTAGAGATTTTTGTGCTAAATTAAGTTGTCCATTGACACCTTTGGATAGTAAATTTTTACTCGAATTAGCAAATGGTAAATTAATTTCAGCAGATAATATATGTCGGAATCGAGAAATTAAACTGGTTAGCGAAACATTTAAGATTGATTTGATACCAGTAGAGTTAGGGAGTTTTGATGTGATAATCGGTATGGACTGGTTGAAAGAAGTGAAAGCGGAGATCGTTTGTTACAAAAATGCAATTCGCATTATACGAGAAAAAGGAAAACCCTTAATGGTGTACGGAGAAAAGGGCAACACGAAGCTACATCTTATTAGTAATTTGAAGGCACAAAAACTAATAAGAAAAGGTTGCTATGCTGTTCTAGCACACGTCAAGAAAGTACAAACTGAAGAAAAGAGCATCAATGATGTTCCCGTCGCAAAAGAATTTCCTGATGTATTTCCGAAAGAATTACCACGATTACCCCCACATCGATCCGTTGAATTTCAAATAGATCTTGTACCAGGAGCTGCACCAATAGCTCGTGCTCCTTACAGACTCGCACCCAGCGAGATGAAAGAACTGCAAAGCCAATTACAAGAACTTTTAGAGCGTGGTTTCATTCGACCAAGCACATCACCGTGGGGAGCTCCTGTTTTGTTTGTCAAGAAGAAAGATGGTACATTCAGGTTGTGTATCGACTACCGAGAGTTGAACAAACTTACCATCAAGAACCGCTACCCACTACCGAGAATCGATGACTTATTTGATCAACTACAAGGCTCGTCTGTTTATTCAAAGATTGACTTACGTTCCGGGTATCATCAAATGCGGGTGAAAGAAGATGATATTCCAAAGACTGCTTTCAGAACACGTTACGGTCATTACGAGTTTATGGTCATGCCGTTTGGTTTAACTAATGCACCAGCTGTGTTCATGGACCTTATGAACCGAGTGTGTGGACCATACCTTGACAAGTTTGTCATTGTTTTCATTGATGACATACTTATTTACTCAAAGAATGACCAAGAACACGGTGAACATTTGAGAAAGGTGTTAGAAGTATTGAGGAAGGAAGAATTGTACGCTAAGTTTTCAAAGTGTGCATTTTGGTTGGAAGAAGTTCAATTCCTCGGTCACATAGTGAACAAAGAAGGTATTAAGGTGGATCCGGCAAAGATAGAAACTGTTGAAAAGTGGGAAACCCCGAAAACTCCGAAACACATACGCCAGTTTTTAGGACTAGCTGGTTACTACAGAAGGTTCATCCAAGACTTTTCCAGAATAGCAAAACCCTTGACTGCATTAACGCATAAAGGGAAGAAATTTGAATGGAATGATGAACAAGAGAAAGCGTTTCAGTTATTGAAGAAAAAGCTAACTACGGCACCTATATTGTCATTGCCTGAAGGGAATGATGATTTTGTGATTTATTGTGATGCATCAAAGCAAGGTCTCGGTTGTGTATTAATGCAATGAACGAAGGTGATTGCTTATGCGTCTAGACAATTGAAGATTCACGAACAAAATTATACGACGCATGATTTGGAATTAGGCGCGGTTGTTTTTGCATTAAATACTTGGAGGCACTACTTATATGGGGTCAAAAGTATTATATATACCGACCACAAAAGTCTTCAACACATATTTAATCAGAAACAACTGAATATGAGGCAGCGTAGGTGGATTGAATTATTGAATGATTACGACTTTGAGATTCGTTACCACCCGGGGAAGGCAAATGTGGTAGCCGATGCCTTGAGCAGGAAGGACAGAGAACCCATTCGAGTAAAATCTATGAATATAATGATTCATAATAACATTACTACTCAAATAAAGGAGGCGCAACAAGGAGTTTTAAAAGAGGGAAATTTAAAGGATGAAATACCCAAAGGATCGGAGAAGCATCTTAATATTCAGGAAGACGGAACCCGGTATAGGGCTGAAAGGATTTGGGTACCAAAATTTGGAGATATGAGAGAAATGGTACTTAGAGAAGCTCATAAAACCAGATACTCAATACATCCTGGAACGGGGAAGATGTACAAGGATCTCAAGAAACATTTTTGGTGGCCGGGTATGAAAGCCGATGTTGCTAAATACGTAGGAGAATGTTTGACGTGTTCTAAGGTCAAAGCTGAGCATCAGAAACCATCAGGTCTACTTCAACAACCCGAAATCCCGTAATGGAAATGGGAAAACATTACCATGGATTTCATCACTAAATTGCCAAGGACTGCAAGTGGTTTTGATACTATTTGGGTAATAGTTGATCGTCTCACCAAATCAGCACACTTCCTGCCAATAAGAGAAGATGACAAGATGGAGAAGTTAGCACGACTGTATTTGAAGGAAGTCATCTCCAGACATGGAATACCAATCTCTATTATCTCTGATAGGGATGGCAGATTTATTTCAAGATTCTGGCAGACATTACAGCAAGCATTAGGAACTTGTCTAGACATGAGTACTGCCTATCATCCACAAACTGATGGGCAGAGCGAAAGGACGATACAAACGCTTGAAGACATGCTACGAGCATGTGTTATTGATTTCGGAAACAGTTGGGATCGACATCTACCGTTAGCAGAATTTTCCTACAACAACAGCTACCATTCAAGCATTGAGATGGCGCCGTTTGAAGCACTTTATGGTAGAAAGTGCAGGTCTCCAATTTGTTGGAGTGAAGTGGGGGATAGACAGATTACGGGTCCGGAGATTATACAAGAAACTACCGAGAAGATCATCCAAATTCAACAACGGTTGAAAACCGCCCAAAGTCGACAAAAGAGCTACGCTGACATTAAAAGAAAAGATATAGAATTTGAAATTGGAGAGATGGTCATGCTTAAAGTTGCACCTTGGAAAGGCGTTGTTCGATTTGGTAAACGAGGGAAATTAAATCCAAGGTATATTGGACCATTCAAGATTATTGATCGTGTCGGACCAGTAGCTTACCGACTAGAGTTACCTCAACAACTCGCGGCTGTACATAACACTTTCCACGTCTCGAATTTAAAGAAATGTTTTGCTAAAGAAGATCTCACTATTCCGTTAGATGAAATCCAAATCAACGAAAAACTTCAATTCATCGAAGAACCCGTCGAAATAATGGATCGTGAGGTTAAAAGACTTAAGCAAAACAAGATACCAATTGTTAAGGTTCGATGGAATGCTCGTAGAGGAGCCGAGTTCACCTGGAAGCGTGAAGATCAGATGAAGAAGAAATACCCGCATCTCTTTCCCGAAGATTCGTCAACACCTTCAACAACTTAAAATTTCGGGACGAAATTTATTTAACGGGTAGGTACTGTAGTGACCCGAACTTTTCCATGTTTATATATATTATTTGAGATTGATATTTACATGATTAAATGTTTCCAACATATTAAGCAATCAAACTTGTTAAGACTTGATTAATTGAAATAGGTTTCATATAGACAATTGACTACCCAAGTTGACCGGTGATTCACGAACGTTAAAACTTGTAAAAACTATATGATGACATATATATGGTTATATATATAGTTAACATGATATTATGATAAGTAAACATATCATTAAGTATATTAACAATGAACTACATATGTAAAAACAAGACTACTAACTTAATGATTTTGAAACGAGACATATATGTAACGATTATCGTTGTAACGACATTTAATGGATATATATCATATTAAGAGATATTCGTACATCATAATATCATGATAATATAATAATTTAAAATCTCTTTTGATATTATAAACATTGGGTTAACAACATTTAACAAGATCGTTAACCTAAAGGTTTCAAAACAACATTTACATGTAACGACTAACGATGACTTAACGACTCAGTTAAAATGTATATACATGTAGTGTTTTAATATGTATTTATACACTTTTGAAATACTTCAATACACTTATCAAAATACTTCTACTTAACAAAAATGCTTACAATTACATCCTCGTTCAGTTTCATCAACAATTCTACTCGTATGCACCCGTATTCGTACTCGTACAATACACAGCTTTTAGATGTATGTACTATTGGTATATACACTCCAATGATCAGCTCTTAGCAGCCCATGTGAGTCACCTAACACATGTGGGAACCATCATTTGGCAACTAGCATGAAATATCTCATAAAATTACAAAAATATGAGTAATCATTCATGACTTATTTACATGAAAACAAAATTACATATCCTTTATATCTAATCCATACACCAACGACCAAAAACACCTACAAACACTTTCATTCTTCAATTTTCTTCATCTAATTGATCTCTCTCAAGTTCTATCTTCAAGTTCTAAGTGTTCTTCATAAATTCCAAAAGTTCTAGTTTCATAAAATCAAGAATACTTTCAAGTTTGCTAGCTCACTTCCAATCTTGTAAGGTGATCATCCAACCTCAAGAAATCTTTGTTTCTTACAGTAGGTTATCATTCTAATACAAGGTAATAATCATATTCAAACTTTGGTTCAATTTCTATAACTATAACAATCTTATTTCAAGTGATGATCTTACTTGAACTTGTTTTCGTGTCATGATTCTGCTTCAAGAACTTCGAGCCATCCAAGGATCCATTGAAGCTAGATCCATTTTTCTCTTTTCCAGTAGGTTTATCCAAGGAAATTAAGGTAGTAATGATGTTCATAACATCATTCGATTCATACATATAAAGCTATCTTATTCGAAGGTTTAAACTTGTAATCACTAGAACATAGTTTAGTTAATTCTAAACTTGTTCACAAACAAAAGTTAATCCTTCTAACTTGACTTTTAAAATCAACTAAACACATGTTCTATATCTATATGATATGCTAACTTAATGATTTAAAACCTGGAAACACGAAAAACACCGTAAAACCGGATTTACGCCGTCGTAGTAACACCGCGGGCTGTTTTGGGTTAGTTAATTAAAAACTATGATAAACTTTGATTTAAAAGTTGTTATTCTGAGAAAATGATTTTTATTATGAACATGAAACTATATAAAAAAATTATGGTTAAACTCAAAGTGGAAGTATGTTTTCTAAAATGGTCATCTAGACGTCGTTCTTTCGACTGAAATGACTACCTTTACAAAAACGACTTGTAACTTATTTTTCCGACTATAAACCTATACTTTTCTGTTTAGATTCATAAAATATAGTTCAATATGAAACCATAGCAATTTGATTCACTCAAAACGGATTTAAAATGAAGAAGTTATGGGTAAAACAAGATTGGATAATTTTTCTCATTTTAGCTACGTGAAAATTGGTAACAAATCTATTCCAACCATAACTTAATCAACTTGTATTGTATATTATGTAATCTTGAGATACCATAGACACGTATACAATGTTTCGACCTATATTTCGGAACAACCATAGACACTCTATATGTGAATGTTGGAGTTAGCTATACAGGGTTGAGGTTGATTCCAAAATATATATAGTTTGAGTTGTGATCAATACTGAGATACGTATACACTGGGTCGTGGATTGATTCAAGATAATATTTATCGATTTATTTATGTACATCTAACTGTGGACAACTAGTTGTAGGTTACTAACGAGGACAGCTGACTTAATAAACTTAAAACATCAAAATATATTAAAAGTGTTGTAAATATATTTTGAACATACTTTGATATATATGTATATATTGTTATAGGTTCGTGAATCAACCAGTGGCCAAGTCTTACTTCCCGACGAAGTAAAAATCTGTGAAAGTGAGTTATAGTCCCACTTTTAAAATCTAATATTTTTGGGATGAGAATACATGCAGGTTTTATAAATGATTTACAAAATAGACACAAGTACGTGAAACTACATTCTATGGTTGAATTATCGAAATCGAATATGCCCCTTTTTATTAAGTCTGGTAATCTAAGAATTAGGGAACATACACCCTAATTGACGCGAATCCTAAAGATAGATCTATTGGGCCTAACAAACCCCATCCAAAGTACCGGATGCTTTAGTACTTCGAAATTTATATCATATCCGAAGGGTGTCCCGGAATGATGGGGATATTCTTATATATGCATCTTGTTATTGTCGGTTACCAGGTGTTCACCATATGAATGATTTTTATCTCTATGTATGGGATGTGTATTGAAATATGAAATCTTGTGGTCTATTGTTACGATTTGATATATATAGGTTAAACCTATAACTCACCAACATTTTTGTTGACGTTTAAAGCATGTTTATTCTCAGGTGAATATTAAGAGCTTCCGCTGTTGCATACTAAAATAAGGACAAGATTTGGAGTCCATATTTGTATGATATTGTGTAAAAACTGCATTCAAGAAACTGATTTCGATGTAACATATTTGTATTGTAAACCATTATGTAATGGTCGTGTGTAAACAGGATATTTTAGATTATCATTATTTGATAATCTACGTAAAGCTTTTTAAACCTTTATTTATAAAATAAAGGTTATGGTTTGTTTTAAAAATGAATGCAGTCTTTGAAAAACGTCTCCTATAGAGGTCAAAACCTCGCAACGAAATCAATTAATATGGAACGTTTTTAATCAATAAGAACGGGACATTTCAACCAAGTACTCCAGTTCAAATTTTCGATAATCCATTTTTTGAACCCGACCTCACAATTGAGAATCCGGAGAATATTCAGGAACGGTTCGTAGATCCTGAACCATTAAATTTTCCTCCGGAACCACCAATCATTCAAACAGAGATTGTTGAGGAACGAACCATTAAATCAGAATCCTCTAGTGATTCCGATTCAACAAATTCAATTATGGAGAATCTGGAACCTTTAAGTATGGAAGACCGAATGAGAGCTAAACGCACTGGCCAAGGTCACGCAATTACTCATCCAGACATTAATGCGCCAGATTATGAAATCAAAGGATAAATTCTACACATGGTGACAAATCAATGCCAATTTAGTGGTGCGCCGAAGGAAGATCCAAATGAACATCTACGTACCTTTAATAGGATCTGCACACTATTTAAAATCCGAGAAGTGGAGGATGAACATATATATCTCATGTTATTTCCCTGGACTTTAAAGGGAGAAGCCAAAGATTGGTTGGAATCGTTACCTGAAGGGGCGATTGATACATGGGACGTTTTAGTTGAAAAATTTCTTAAACAATTCTTTCCGGCATCTAAAGCCATAAGACTTCAAGCAGAAATTGTTACGTTCACACAGAAGCCGAATGAAACTCTATATGAGGCGTGGACTAGATATGGAAAGTTATTAAGAGGATGTCCGCAACATGGTTTAGACACCTGTCAAATAGTACAAATATTCTACCAAGGATGCGACATCACTACAAGGAAAGACATAGATATAGCAGCTGGTGGTTCTATTATGTAGAAAACCTAAACTGATGCTTACAAAATTATTGATAACACTGCTTCCCACTCACATGAGTGGCACCAAGAAAAAGATATCGTTAGATCATCTAAAGCAGCTAGAGCCGATTCTAGCCATGACTTAGATTCCATTTCCGCAAAGATAGATGCTGTCGAGAGACGAATGGAAAAGATGACTAAAGATATTCACTCAATACGAATTAGTTGTGAGCAGTGTGGAGGACCACATTTGACAAAAGATTGTCTCAGTATTGAATTAACAATGGAACAAAGAGAGAATATTTCATACATAAACCAAAGGCCTGGAAATAATTATCAGAATAATTATCAACCGCCAAGACCGATTTACAATCAAAACCAGAATTATAACCGAAATATTCCATACAACAACCAACAAGGTCCTAGCAATCAACAAGTATCCAATAATACTTACCATCAGCAAAGACCTAATTTTCAAAACAAACCACCACAACAAACCGATGATAAAAAGCCGAATTTAGAAGATATGATGACGAAGCTAGTTGAAACTCAAAAGCAGTTTTTCACATCTCAAAAACAAACCAATGAACAAAATGCTCAAGCATTTAGAAATCAACAAGCTTCTATTCAAAATCTGGAACAAGAAGTAAGTAACCTAGCAAGGTTAATAGGTGAAAGAAAACCGGGAAGTCTACCTAGTGATACAAATGCTAACCCCCGGAATGAAACAGCTAAAGCCATTACCACAAGAAGTGTACAACACTTAAACCACCTGAAATACCTGTAACTTCTGATGAAACTATTCCTACTCCACAAGAACCACAACCTGATCAAGATAAGGAAAAAGAACCGGTAGTTGAAAAGGTTAATGAAGATAACACAGTTAAGGCTAAACCTTATGTTAAACCATACCAACCACCACTTCCTTACCCGAGTAAAATGAAGAAAGAGAAACTTGAAGCCGAGCAATCCAAATTCTTGGATATGTTTAAACAGATAAATGTAAATCTTCCTTTCATTGATGTGATTTCAGGAATGCCTAGATATGCTAAATTCTTGAAAGATCTAATCTCAAATAGAAAGAAAATGGAAGAACTCTCGGCTGTTACTATGAATGCTAATTGTTCAGCAGTGTTGTTGAATAAGATACCAGAAAAACTATCTGATCCAGGAAGTTTCATGATTCCATGTTTTCTGGGTAGTCTTAGTTCAATAGAAGCATTGGCAGACTTAGGTGCTAGTATAAATCTAATGCCGTATTCACTATACGCTAAACTAGACCTTGAAGAATTGAAACCAACCAGAATAAGCATACAACTAGCCGATAGATCAATAAAATATCCTAGAGGGATAATGGAGAACATGCTAGTTAAAGTTGGTACTTTAGTATTTCCAGTAGATTTTGTTGTTCTGGACATAGAAGAAGATTCTCAAGTTCCTCTCATATTAGGAAGACCATTCTTAAACACGGCTAAAGCAATGATAGACGTGTTCGGTAAGAAATTGACCCTAAGTATAGAGGATGAGAGTGTTACCTTTTCAGTTGATAGAGCAATGCAACAACCACAATCTGCAGATGATACATGTTATTATATTCAAACTATAGATGCACATGCAGAATTATTAGAAGAATTTCCAGAATTACAAGGAACAGGAGAATGTTCTTTAGGAGAAGGTAATGAACCAATTGATGAAGCTGAAATGTTAGCTACACTTATAGCTAATGGATATGAACCAACAACAGAAGAAATTCAAATGCTAAAAGAAGAAGACAGATATCGATACAAATCATCGATAGAAGAACCTCTGAAATTAGAGTTAAAGCCACTTCCAAACCATTTGGAATACGCTTATTTACATGGTGAATCTGAATTACCTGTAATAATATCGTCTTCTCTTACTGAAAATGAGAAATCACAACTCATTTCTGTGTTAAAAGCTCATAAACCAGCCATTGCATGGAAAATTCATGATATTAAAGGAATAAGTCCTTCGTATTGCACACATAAAATCCTTATGGAAGAAGGTCATAAAACGTATGTGCAACCCCAACGAAGACTAAATCCTAACATGCAAGATGTAGTTAAGAAAGAGATTATTAAACTGCTAGACGCAGGTTTAATTTATCCAATTTCTGATAGTCCATGGGTAAGCCCAGTTCAATGCGTGCTTAAGAAGGGTGGCATGACTGTCATTACAAATGAGAAAAATGAGCTTATTCCTACTAGAACTGTAACAGGATGGCGTGTATGTATTGATTATAGAAAATTAAATGACGCCACCAGAAAAGATCACTTTCCCTTACCTTTCATAGATCAAATGTTGGAAAGATTAGCCGGAAATAGTTACTATTGTTTTCTAGATGGATTTTCCGGATATTTTCAAATTCCAATAGCACCCGAAGATCAAGAGAAAACCACGTTCACGTGCCCTTATGGTACTTTTGCTTACAAACGTATGCCATTTGGACTTTGCAACGCCCCTGCAACCTTTCAAAGGTGTATGATGGCGATTTTTCATGACATGATAGAAGAATGCATGGAAGTTTTCATGGATGACTTTTCAGTCTTCGGTGATACATTTGAATCATGTCTAGTTAATCTGGAACGAATGCTTATTAGATGCGAACAATCAAATCTAGTACTTAATTGGGAAAAATGCCATTTCATGGTTAAAGAAGGCATCGTTCTTGGACATAAAATTTCAAAAGAAGGAATTGAAGTGGATAGAGCTAAAGTAGATGTAATTGCTAAACTTCCACATCCCACCAATGTTAGAGGAGTTAGGAGTTTTCTAGGGCATGCCGGTTTTTACCGACGTTTCATAAAAGATTTTTCTAAAATTGCCACTCCTATGAATAAACTCCTAGAAAAAGATGCTCCATTCATCTTTTCAGATGAGTGTATCAAATCTTTTAATATTCTTAAAGAGAAACTCACTAATGTGCCGATCATGATAACACCAAATTGGAATCTACCATTTGAACTAATGTGCGATGCAAGTGATTTTGCAATGGGAGCCGTTTTAGGACAAAGGATTGAAAAACGATTTCAACCTATATATTATGCTAGTAAGACGTTACAAGGAGCACAAACGAACTATACAACTACTGAAAAAGAACTCCTTGCTATTGTCTTTGCTTTTGACAAATTTCGATCATATCTCGTTCTAGCAAAAACGGTGGTCTATACCGACCATTCTGCTCTTAGATACCTATTTTCAAAACAAGATGCTAAACCAAGATTAATTCGTTGGATCTTACTCTTACAAGAGTTTGATATTGAAATCCGAGATAAAAGAGGAGCAGAAAATCTCGCCGCTGATCATCTTTCTCGTCTTGAAAATCCCGAATTAGAAGTTCTAAATGAATCGGCCATACAAGACAACTTTCCTGATGAATATCTATTGAAGATAGATTATAATGAAATACCATGGTTTGCAGACTATGCAAACTACTTAGTTTGTGGATTCCTTGAAAAAGGATTATCGTACCAAAGACGAAAGAAATTCTTCAGTGATATAAAACACTATTTTTGGGAAGATCCACATCTGTTTAAAAGTTGTCCCGATGGAATAATACGCCGATGTGTATTTGGAGATGAAGCTAGTAAAATATTAAACCATTGTCACACAGGACCAACAGGAGGGCATTATGGGCCTCAACTAACAGCAAGAAAAGTTTATGATGCTGGATTCTATTGGCCTACAATTTACAAAGACGCACACCTTCTTTGCAAATCCCGTGATGCTTGTCAAAGGGCCGGAAAAATAAGTCAACGTGATGAAATGCCACAAAATGTCATCCAAGTATGTGAAGTATTTGACATTTGGGGTATTGAATTTATGGGTCCATTTCCAAAATCTCATAATAATCTATATATACTCGTAGCCATTGATTATGTATCTAAATGGGCGGAAGCACAAGCTCTCCCAACTAACGATGCACGAGTTGTAGTCAACTTTTTAAAACGTCTTTTTGCAAGGTTTGGAACACCGAAAGCTTTAATAAGTGATCGGGGTACTCATTCCTGTAATAATCAACTTGAGAAAGTTCTTAAAAGATATGGAGTAACTCATAAAATCTCCACCGCATATCATCCACAAACAAGTGGACAAGTTGAAAATACCAACCGAGCTTTAAAACGTATTCTAGAGAAAACCGTAGGATCAAATCCAAAGGAATGGTCCATTAAATTGGAGGATGCACTCTGGGCTTTTAGAACAGCCTACAAAACTCCAATTAGAACCACACCTTTTAGACTTGTTTATGGAAAAGCATGTCATCTTCCAGTAGAAATTGAACACAAAGCATTTTGGGCTTTGAAGACATGTAATCTTGATTTACATGAAGCCGGACGTCTATGATTAAGTCAACTAAACGAATTAGAAGAATTAAGACATGAAGCATACGAAAATTCGTTAATCTATAAAGAAAGAACGAAGAAATGGCATGATAAAAGAATCAGAAGTTCAAAAGAATTTAAAGAAGGAGACAGAGTTCTTCTTTTCAATTCACGATTCAAGCTATTTCCTGGAAAATTGAAATCAAGATGGTCTGGACCATTCATAGTCAAAAGAGTTTTCCCATACGGAACGATAGAATTAATAAATTCAAATGGGATTGAATTTAAAGTTAATGGTCACAGAGTTAAACATTACATACATGGTCCGATGGAAGTCGACAACGAAGTTAATCACAATTTCGACACCACAGCTAACTAAGTGTGGGGAGAATCAAGTCTTTAAAGGTTTATGTATTTCTGTTAGAGTTAGATTTTCTGTTTTCGTGTAGTTCTCGAAAATGGAACCCGAATGGTCTTTCCCTAGCAGACCCTAAAGAACTAGTCTTCTCCCCCCATTCTGAATTTTTATTTTTTTTAGGTTTTTACAAAATGAAGACTGCCTGTGAACTAAACCATGGTCTAATGCTACACGCTTTGATCACTAAACGTAATAATGATACACTACCGAGTGAAATAGTATCAGTAATTAGAGAAAGAATGGACGGAGTTAGAAAAGAATCCAGATGCGAAGATAATAAGTTACAATTTGGTAAAGGAAAATCAAAATCCGCAGCGAAAAGAAGAGCACGACACCTAAAAAGATGTCACAAATGCGGAAAATGGTCACATGGAGGTAAATGTTCAAATAATCAAACCTATTCAAACACCGAATTTGTTACTTTATGCAGAGACAGACCGTTCATATGTTTAGAAGAAAAGACACTGAATGCTCGAGGTTACGCCTATATAGCTATGGAAAACCAATTAAACCGACTATCTTATGAATGGGATAGATCATATAACTAAGAAATCTATTTCACAGGTATGTTTGTACAGTTTTTATTTTATTTTTTTATTTTTAACCTTTTGATAATAAACGCTAATTTGTTCGCTATAAAGTATTAAATTGGTATTGAATAAAATTAGGTTTGGCGACCGAAATTATTGATATCATTCAAAAATTTATTACATCACTGCGAAATTTAACGTTTATTCTTAAGGTATAAATATCTTTAATCAATCAACCCAAAATATTTCAAAAATTCGTCATGAGTTAAATTAGGTCTTGGAACCGAAATTACTTTACCGAAAAGAGGGGCGCATATTTTTGATAATATTTGATTGATTAAAGTGGGATAAAAAGCCAAAAAGATTTTTAATTTTATTTTTACCATGTTTTTAAAATTAATATATAAATCTTAAATTAATATTGTAAACTTTGTAAAATCAATATATTTAAAATTGTAAATATTTGAAAAATTAATATAAGTTTGGTGTGTATTTATAATATGAATTTTTAAATTAAGTTTGGTATGAATTTTTAATTTTTAAAATATGAATTTTAATTTTATGCATTTTAAATTGTAAGTTTGGTGTGAATTTTTAATATTAATTTTGAATTTTATATTTAAGTTGTGTGAATTTAAAAACAAAAATTTACTTTATCTCATTAAGTTAAAAATATGATTTTTAAAATTCGTCGTAAGTTGAAGACTAGGTCTTTGAACCGAAATTGCTTTACCCGAGGGAGGGACGAGAACTTTTATTATCATTATTTTTAATCTTATTGAATTAAAGTATGCCAAAAAATTTAAAAAACCCAAAAATCTTAGCTTTTAAAACAATCGCTACAAAAAGACAAACTTTAAAATTTTGTCGAAGGACGGACTAGGACATCGATCCGAAACGACCTCGTCCTAAATAACAAGGGAAACAAAATTTTAAAATTAATTACTTAATTGTTTTAATTAATATAAGATGTTAAAAAAAAAAAGAAGCAAACTCCGCGATTCGCGGAGTTTGAAGGGTCCAAACACCGCGACTCGCGGAGGGACCAAAACCCAGAAAAAATAAAACGTAAAAAAAAACATATCAGTTCACTCCCCACAACACAAAACACAGCGAAATACTGCGCGAAAAAACCCCAAAAACACCCCCAAAATCACAATTTTTAACCGTTAATCATCAAATCTTTTACTAAAATCATGTTAAGAAGGATGCTATCAAGGAATTACTCAAGAAAAACGGTAAATTTCTACACCTAAACACCATTTAATCCGAAATTTAGTGTTCTTGAGCAATTTTTTCCCCAATTTGATTTTGATGCTTTTTAGTGTAATTATTCTTAAATTGTTTATGTATTATGCTTGTATAACCTAGATTGATGCTATTTAACATGATTATAAGCCTTAAACTTCAAATTTAGAGTAATCTAGGGTTTGTGTTCTTGAGCAATTTGGGGCTTTTTGATATAAACAGGTTATGACCGATTTTTGTCATGAATTGTTGCTAAATTAAGTAGTGTAACATGTTTAGGTAGTTAAATGATCCAAACTTTGAGCCTAAACATGATTTTGAGAATTAAAGTGGACTTTTTCAAGTCTAAAAATTCATGAACTTGATTTTTGAGAGATAATGCCATTTGAAACTTGTTTAATTGCTAGTGATGATTATTTTGACATGTTATTTGAGTTAAATACTTATGAACTTGGCAAACATTTTCGTATATGCTTATTTGAAAAAGTGTAGATTTGATGAAAATATGAAAATGAGCTTAAGTTTGATATAAATTGATCATGTCATTGTAATTATTTTGATTGATCATTTTGCTGACACTAATGCATATTTGGATGCACAAAAATTTGTTTGATGTGTTTTGCAGACTGAAAGGGGTGAATCTTCATCCCAAGCTCGCAATGCTCCTGCTGAGAATGCGGAACAACAGGAGGTGGATAACTACTACAAGCAATATATACCTCATCCAGTCATGATATTTTCTGATATGCACTTGGAAGAGTTGCACCCGAACCTGAGATTTGACAGACTTTGGATAGATTATCCAAAATACCAAAGGGGTTTGCATACTCTTCATTCTAAAGTTGTTGAGGTACCTAGGGTCATAGAATGGGGATCCTTAGAAGCTGTAGAATTGGCCGGGCCAATTAGAGAATTACTTGTACAGAGGTATGGTAATTCTACTTTTAATGACTGGGTACGTTTATTCACCATGCGTAGACCTGTATATAAAGTATGGTGTGAAGAATTATTGTGTAGTATAGAGTTGAATGATCGGGTAGCTAGTTTAACCGATCGATCTTTTATTAGATTTTTGTTAGGAGGTTCGATGCGCCACATGTCTTTACTAGACATGGCTCAGGCTTTACGTATATATACGCCTGAGGAGTTAGCATCTGCCGATTGTAGAGGGTTGATACTAAATGGTAGAAAGATAGATGAAAATTTTGATACACACGGTGTGTGGAGTCAAATGACAAGCCATCACCATTTCAAAGGGGGAAATTACTCTTATTTGGATATAGATAGAGCTGAATTAAGAGTGATTCATAGGTTTTTAGCTAATTCGATTACACAAAGAGGTAAGAACAAGGAAAAGGTAAATGAACAGGATTTGTTTTACCATATGTATATTCGAGACCCACAAAGTGCTGTAAGTATACCTTATTGTGTGGGTTATTATTTATCAGCTATGGTTAGGGAGATGAGACCGCATAGCATAATAGGAGGTGGTATTTTTATTACTTTGATTGCTGAATATCTCAGTGTGGATATAAGTCGGGGGGGATTATTAGTAGAAGAACCAGAACCCCGCGATACTATAGGTTTAAATGTATACCATGGTGCGAAAGTTTTGAAGAGGCGAAATAACGCCGCAGTACAATACCATGGTAGACATCCACAGGTTGAGAGAAACCAACAGCAAGGTAATGTAGGAGGGGGAAATGAGATGCAAGAAATGCAAAGGTTTATAGCTTCACAGGAGTACGAAAATGCTAGACAGAGAGCATTTGAAGATTGGCAAGTTCATCAGAACTAAATCATAGCTCATTGCTAACATATAGGTAGAAACTATATTCCTACACCAAAACCCATATTCCCTCCCTGGTCTATAGAGATGCAACCACCGTATCCTACGTATAACCCTGCCGAAGCATTTTATAGCACCTATGGTTATGCTTGGAACCCCTATTGGTATCAATATCATCCCTAGTCTACTTAGTATTATTTATTTTGTAATTTGTAATATTGATACGTTTAATACTTATGTTAATATTGTAATAGTTTTTATAATTTTCTAACTTTTATTCTTAGATTTTAATAATTTTTGAATGTGGGGTAATATACCAAACTTCAAAAATATGTATATATGTTTGCAGTTTATCTTATGTACACAACAGGGTAAAACAACGCATTTTCAAAGACTGTCATTAAGTTCAGCAAAAGCAACTAATTTTGATGACAAGATGCAAAATATATGTGAAATAACAACAAGACGGAATGAACAAATGATGTGCACCATTTATCATTCAGCAAACAAACGCCAATATATTTGGAAACTTTGGTAAAAATTTAATCATTTTCACACAAATCACCCTCAATAATTTAAATTGTTACTGATTTCTTGCAAATGAGGGCAGTGCAAGATCTTAAGTGTGGGAAGGGGTTAAATTCTTTCGGATTTTATAATTTTTATCTTAAACACTTGGTTACCATTAAAAATACTAGTAAAGCAGTAGTTGTATTAGAATCTAGTGCTCTCTGATAATAAAGAACAGCCCTAGTCTTATATACTGACTACCCAATTCTAGTAAAATTTTACAAAATTTTCAATTAAATGAACTCAAAATCATGTTTATACATATTTATGAACGATAAAACTAGGTTTTAACACCGAAATTATTGTAACCTCGAAAAGGACATAAATTGAGAAACAAACCAAAATGTTAAAATTCATTTAAAATGGAATAGAGGACGATAAAAAGGAAAATAAAAGCCAAGTGTGGGAAAATTTACCAAGTTATCTTAAACATATGTCACATATATCTGTAACAAATAACTGAAAATACTTTTGCTTTGGACTAAACTAAACTGTTTTACCCGATGAAAGAAAAGAAGAGATGGATCTACACGATGAATCAATTCCATCATTAAAAGGAAGTAAAGTCTTCCAAAAAAGACACGCGCTTCTTGATTTAGGTCATGAAGTTGTCATCCAGACCAGCTGTAGGTTGACGAAAAATCTAGAAAAGTCATCACTAAAATCAGCAGGAAATCCACGGACCTCAGCATTAAATAAGGTCGCCAAGTGGTCAGATTTATCCTAACCATGAGAAGTATTTATCTCGTACAATGGGGGGGCACAATGCAAATTAGCTGGATAAGACTAATGAATCAGATCCCCAGAAAAGATAATCTCCTTAAAAGATCAAAAATCAGCTTTTAAGCCTGATATTACTCAATCCTTGAGATTGACCTTAAAGATTGAGAATTACAAACTCATGGAATTCAATGATATCTAAACTCGAGCTTGAACGAGAAAATATTTTGATCAAAATTACAAACCGATTTGTTTTCTGAAAACCCTAATTTCAATGCGTTCATTACCATTGAACGTAAAATCCTAGGAATTCACCTGGAATTCATTAGGTCACCTGAACCAAATCGGGTGTCAACCGTAAGAACGGTGGTTGCATAGCATGGTCAAAGACAGGACCTTGTGCCAGACCGAAAAATTATAAGGGTGAGCTTTACTATTGCTCCTACCAAGGATAGTAATTGCGTCCGACACGTTATAGACCATAATCAAATGCATGTCATTAGACATTGCCTTAACAGTTGCTTGTTCAACGCTTTCCTTTACAACCGGATGGTAGTTTACCGAAAGGTAATATACGGGACAAGTAAACTGGACGTGTTGCTTTCCTAATACAAGGTTAGCAAGTGGGTGACACAAAACCGCAAGTTTTGAGCTAAAATTTTCAAATCTGAAACCCATCAAACCCACAAAAATATTTTGCAAACACCGGTGAAGGGTTATTCTGGAAAACTTATCTAGGGTAAAAACTAGATTTAATTTTCAAAGGATCAAATGTTTTCATAAAGATCCAATTTCCTTAATGGATCTAAATTTTTATAGTCATGTGGGACTGTAAACCATATCGTTACTACCATTGTTTATACCGATGTATAGAAATCACTGATGTACAAAGTGTGAAGAATAAAGAAGTGATTCTAGTATTTCAAGACGATATTGCTTGAGGACAAGCAACGCTCAAGTGTGGGAATATTTGATAATGCTAAAAACGAACATATATTTTATAGCATTATTCCTCAAGAAAGACAAGCTTTTAGTTGCAATTGTTCTATTTACAAGTGATATTCGTTTAAATAATAAAAGGTGAAGACAAAAGACAGATTCAACGAATTGAAGACGCAAACGACCAAAAAGCTCAAAAGTACAAAAGACAATCAAAGAGGTTCCAATTATTGATAAGAAACGTCTCGAAATTACAAGAGTACAAGATTCAAAACGCAAAGTACAAAATATTAAATTGTACGCAAGGACGTTCGAAAATCCGGAACCGGGACCAGAGTCAACTTTCAACGCTCGACGCAACGGACTAAAAATTACAAGTCAACTATGCACATAAATATAATATAATATTTAAATAATTCTTATAATTATTTAATATATTATATTTATTTATAAAACCGTCGGCAAGAAAGACTCCAAAGTGTTTGAGCTGTATTTTCAAACTCCGCGACTCGCGGAGTTTGAAGGCCAAAAGGGCCGCGAGTCGCGGAGCCCCAATTTCTGAAACTCCCTATAAAAGCAACCGAATTCTGATCGCAAAATCCATCTTTTTTTCCTTCTTCTCTCAATATATACGTAATTTATATTTATATTTTAATTTTAATTTTAATTTTAATCCTAATAATAAGGGTATGTTAGCTAATGTTGTAAGGGTGTAAGTCGAAATTCTGTCCGTGTAACGCTACGCTATTTTTAATCATTGTAAGTTATGTTCAACCTTTTTAATTTAATGTCTCGTAGCTAAGTTATTATTATGCTTATTTAATCCGAAGTAATCATGATGTTGGGCTAATTACTAAAATTGGGTAATTGGGCTTTGTACCATAATTGGGGTTTGGATAAAAGAACGACACTTGTGGAAATTAGACTATGGGTTATTAATGGGTTTTATATTAATTAAACAATACCTTGTTAATTTAATATACAAACTTATAATTCGACGTATTTATATATAACCACATACGCTTTACTGGGTACGGTGGGCGGGATATCTATAAATACCAATAATTATTCATTTTACCGGATACGGAACTGGATTAATAGTTAATTGACTTGTTGAAACAGGGGTGAATTACATTCAAGGGTAATTGGTGTAATTGTTAACAAAGTAGTAAAACCTTGGTTTACACGCAGTCGATAACCTGGTGTATTCATTAAACAAAGTATTAAAACCTTGTTACAATTCGAATCCCCAATTAGTTGGAATATTTGACTTCGGGAATAAGAATAATTTGACGAAGGCTTTCGCTCTTTATATTTATGACTGATGGACTATTATGGACAAAATCCGTATGGACATATTAAATAATCCAGGACAAAGGACAATTAACCCATGGGCATAAAACTAAAATCAACACGTCAAACATCATGATTACGGAAGTTTAAATAAGCATAATTCTTTTATTTCATATTTAATTTCCTTTATTTTATATTTAATTGCACTTCTAATTATCGCATTTTTATTGTTATTTTATTTAATTGCACTTTTAATTATCGTACTATTTAATTATCGCAAGTTTATTTTATCGCACTTTTATTATTCGCAATTTCATTATCGTTATTTACTTTACGCTTTAATTTAAGTCTTGTATTTATTTTTAATATTTTACATTTGGTTTTAACTGTGACTAAAGTTTTAAAATCGACAAACCGGTCATTAAATGGTAAAAACCCCCCTTTATAATAATAATATTACTTATATATATATATTTGTATTTTTATAAAAGTAAACTAATATAGCGTTAAGCTTTGTTTAAAAAGATTCCCTGTGGAACGAACCGGACTTACTAAAAACTACACTACTGTACGATTAGGTACACTGCCTATAAGTGTTGTAGCAAGGTTTAAGTATATCCATTCTATAAATAAATAAATATCTTGTGTAAAATTGTATCGTATTTAATAGTATTTCGTAGTAAATATATAACTATTTTGTACCCCTTTGCTTTAACATCACCACTCGAGCTCCCAGCCTCATACGTGGATCGACTAGCTCCATGTCCACGTCCTCGACCTGCACCGTCACCTGGCTGTTGCTGTTGCTCTTCATCAGACCACAAAACCCATCCTGCTGGACCACGACGGATAAACTTAGCCTTAGAGAAAAACAGAATATTGGTGGGCATCGCCTCAACTCCCACCACATCACATCGACTCGTCGGGACCGAAAACGCCCGAGCTAACCTAGTAACAAAATGCCCACCTAACAATGGGCGTTCCGTGCGGTTGTCCATTCCAATTTCATGCAACCATACCCCTAACATACATGGGACATCGATCGGCTCCCTCAATTTAATTTGTTGTAGGATCCAAAGATCCCTTCGCTGAATTTTGTTTGCGTTTCTCCTTGCCATAAACATAGTAGCTATCATCTTAAAAATTATTCGATCCTCAGGAAGGCTAAGCATCGACTGAACACTTCGACTCGAACTAAATGGACCAGCATTAGCAGTTGCCACAGTCGGCCAATAATCACTTTCACTGAAAACTTGCTCCCCAAACACTCTGCAATTCATCAAATGCCACCTCAAATCATTATCAGTCAACTCAGGATATAGATCTAATGCCCGAGCCAGCTCAATCTTAGACATACGACGCTCTAACCCGCCAAGCCTAAATGATAAGAAATCTGCCTCGGTCGGAGAGACTCGAGGTCGACAACTAACAGTTGAGAAAAACTCTATAGTTATCTGCTCATAAATATCCTCATTAATCTCAAATAACCTTTCATAAGGTCTCAACTCATTGCCCGCATAGACTACCCACAAGTAACGACGCAACTCCCGAACAATATTAGGACCCGCTGATGAGAGATGCGTCCAATCTAAATAATAAGTTCGCTCAATCGGACGAGCGCTATTTGTGGTGAACCTTTCCTCCAAATCCTCATTATTCAAGATATGAGATAACCATAATTCAGGATTATTCGGTGGTTGCCTTGGTTGTTCCTGGGATCCTCTTGATCTCTACATTCATGAAACAAGTAAAGAAAACAAAACAACAAACTCAAAAGTTAATGTTAGTCATAATAATAGACACCAAGTACCATTCACAACCAAATCATGTTTCATGCCAATCCACTTTTGAAAACAATCTCCAAGTTAACAAATTATACTTGAAAAAAAACATGTCAAAAACTACACTCTCAACCAAACCACATTATCCCTTAAAACAAAACAACTCATGAACCATAATCATAAATCAACATAACCCAAAACATGACAAACATGATTACTTATCACTCATTTAGATTCCAGCAATCCAGTAAACTTCATCATGTTTGCAACTTTTACCAATTCCAACAACCATTAACAAAATCTTCATCACAATTCAAAATCATATGTTTAATCCTTACTAGCATGGCATTACACATAATTAGAACAATATAGCTCAAGTCATTCAAAACAATTTGACCCGCCCATATGGACACAACCCCACACTAGCTCAAAAACACATGAACAATTCAAGAACTACCACACCTTCAAGCAAATATCCCCTTTCTCACTTACAAAATTCGGATTTTTAAACCTACAAACCCTAGGTTCATGTTAAACTTTCCAAAAACACAAAATTAATCATGAAATCAAAACATACAATGATAATCTAACAAAACCCATGACAAATTGAATCACATAACCCAAATTAAAGCAACCCCACACTAATTCATCATGATACTCAAAAATTAAACAAACAATTACACATAATAAGATGAAATTAGTTAGAAAGAAACAAATTCGGACCTTGGTGGGAGCCATTCTTGAAAGATTGAAGTTAATTGAAACAAGAAATCAAAGTTTTAAGATTTAGGGTTTTGAAAATCAAAGTGTTTGTAAGTGTTAAAGAGATGTTATGAATGAAAAGAATAAAAGGAATTGGGGTAAATACAGCTACCAACCCGTTTCTAATTGTGTGGATGTAAAAATTCGGGTTTGATTTTAATTATAAAAAAAAACAGCTGGCCGACAGGAATTGGCGCGGCGCGCAGGGTATCCGCGCGGCGCTCCGAAGTGTCGCGCGGCGCTCCGATTAACTGAAAAATCATGTCGAGCTTTTTTTCAATATCTGGTACATCAGGTGTCTCAAAGTGGCGCGGCGCGCCATGATCTGGAGCGGCGCTCCATGTGCTGGTACACTAGAATTTTGTATTTTTAAACCTTTAAATCCCATTTTCTCAATCTAAAACCACCAAACTAACCCCAACAGAAATCCAAGCATGATTATATTGCACATATTGTCAAACAAACACAAAAATATACAAACTCTACAACAATGGTTTTAACCATGATTATTACGCGTCGTTAGAGGTAAAGATGAGTTTAATCTCATCGTCCACCTCTTGCGGTCCATCGACATAGTGTTTTAACCGATGACCGTTAACCTTGAACTCTTCCCCTTTCAAATTTACCAAATCAACCGCCCCATGAGAATAAACCTTTCGAACAACAAAAGGTCCCGACCATTTAGATTTTAACTTCTCGGGAAACAAATGAAACCTCGAATTGAAAAGAAGCACACGATCCCCTTCCTTAAATTCTTTAGGATCCTTCAAGCGACTATCGTGCCACTTCTTCGTTCTTTCCTTACTAATCAATGAGTTCTCATACGCATCGAGCCTTAGCTCTTCTAACTCATTCAATTGACTCAACCGAAGGCGACCCGCCTCCTTAAGATCAAGATTGCTCGTTTTTAGAGCCCAATAAGCTTTGTGTTCAATCTCCACCGGGAGATGACACGCTTTGCCATAAAGTAACCTAAAAGGAGTGGTTCCGGTTGGCGTTTTGTACGCCGTTCTAAATGCCCATAAGGCATCATCGAGCTTAAACGACCACTCCTTAGGATTAGAACCAATAGTTTTCTCAAGAATCCTCTTTAAAGCTCGGTTGGTGTTTTCGACTTGCCCATTCATTTGAGGATGGTAGGATGTCGAAACTTTATGGGTTACCCCATACCGTTTCAACACCTTTTCGAGTTGGGCATTACAAAAGTGAGTTCCCCGATCACTAATTAAAGCTTTCGGGGAACCAAACCGAGAAAAGAGTTGCTTTAGGAACGAAACTACGACCCGTGCATCATTAGTGGGCAAAGCTTGTGCTTCAACCCATTTTGAAACATAATCGATAGCTACAAGAATGTAGAGCTTATTATTCGACTTCGGGAACGGGCCCATGAAATCAATCCCTCAAATATCAAAAACCTCACAAACTTGAATGACATTTTGAGGCATCTCGTCTCGTTGGGTGATTTGGCCCGCCCGTTGATAAGCATCGCACGATTGACAAATCCGGTGGGCATCCTTGAAGATAGTAGGCCAATAAAACCCGGACTCAAAGACTTTTCGCCCCGTAACTTGGGGACCATAATGCCCACCTGTCGGACCATGATGACATTGGACAAGAATGCATTCGCATTCTTCTTCGGAAACACACCGGCGGATCATTCCATTGGAACACCGCCTAAAGAGATAAGGGTCCTCCCAAAAATAATACTTAAGGTCACTAAAGAACTTCTTACGTTTATGATGTGACCAACCCTTCTCTAAGAATTCACCAACTAGATAATTCGCAAAATCAACGAACCAAGGGTCTTCACACTCCTCCACCTTCATGAGATATTCATCGGGAAAATCATCATGAATAGAAGTCTCATCGAGAACCTCACGGGAGGGGTTCTCAAGATGTGAAAGGTGATCAGCCACTAAATTCTCGGCACCCTTTTTATCCCGGATTTCTACATCGAATTCTTGCAAAAGCAATACCCAACGTATCAATCTCGATTTAGCATCGGGTTTAGAGAGCAAATGCTTAAGGGCCGAGTGGTCCGTATACACAACCGTCTTTGCTAGTATGAGATACGCACGAAATTTGTCAAAAGAGAAAACAATTGCTAGGAGTTCCTTTTCGGTGGTGGTATAATTTAGTTGGGCTCCTTGCAATGTCTTACTAGCATAGTAAATGGGCTGAAAATGTTTACCAACACGTTGCCCCAAGACGGATCCGATTGCAAAGTCACTAGCATCACACATAAGTTCGAATGGCATAGACCAATCCGGACTAATAAGGATAGGTTAATTAGTGAGCTTTGCTTTAAGAAGATTGAAAGCTTTGTGACACTCCTCCGAGAAAACAAACGGAGCGTCCTTTTCAAGAAGTTTATTTAAGGGCGTGGCAATTTTGAAAAAATCCTTGATAAACCGCCGGTAAAACCCGACGTGCCCAAGAAAACTTCGAACACCTTTAACATCGGTAGGGGCTTTAAGCCCGGCGATAACATTGATTTTCGCCTTATCTGCCTCAATTACAACTTTAGAAATCTTGTGCCCGAGAACGATGCCCTCACGAACCATAAAGTGGCATTTCTCCCAGTTGAGCACAAGACTGGCTTTTTCGCACCGAATCAACATACGCTCAAGATTAAGAAGACATGACTCGAAGGTGTCTCCTTAGACTAAAAATTCATCCATAAACACCTCCATGCAGTCTTCGATCATATCATGGAAAATCGCCACCATACACCTTTGAAAGGTAGCAGGGGCGTTACATAAACTGAACGACATACGCCGATAAGAGAATGTGCCATACGGGCACGTGAACGTCGTTTTCTCTTGGTCTTCGGGTGCAATAGGGATTTGGAAATATCCCGAAAAACCATCAAGAAAACAATAGGAACTTTTTCCCGCCAACCTCTCCAACATTTGATCGATGAAGGGTAGGGGAAAATGGTCCTTTCGGGTGGCATCATTTAATTTTCGATAGTCAATGCACACCCGCCATCCCGTGACAGTCCTGGTAGAAATTAATTCATTCTTTTCGTTTGTGATCACGGTCATGCCACCCTTTTTGGGCACACATTGAACCGGACTCACCCAAGGACTGTCAGAGATATGATAAATAAGACCTGCATCAAGGAGTTTAATAATCTCCTTTTTAACCACTTCCTGCATATGTGGGTTTAGTCGCCTTTGTCGTTGCACACACGGTTTGAAGTTATCTTCCATTAGGATTTTGTGTGTACAATAAGAGGGACTAATACCCTTAATATCCTGAATTTTCCATGCAATAGCCGGTTTGTGGGCTTTTAACATGGAGACAAGTTTAGACTTTTGACTTACAGAAAGATCGGAAGCAATAATCACCGGGAGTTTAGACTCCTCCCCAAGAAAAGCATACTCCAAATTATCCGGGAGTGGTTTCAACTCTAATTCAGGAGCCTCTTCAATTGAAGTTTTGCTCCTGTATGCATTTGCTTTCTCCAACTCCTCATGCTCTTCTTCGGTTGGCTCATAACCTTCAGCCATTAGGGTGGTCATCAAATCCACCTCATCTAACACATCCCCTTCATCACTTGCTATTTCACATTCCCCTGTTCCCTGCAATTCTGGAAACTCCTGCAAAAACTCAACATGTGTGTCCACGGTTTGCAAAAAATAACAAGTGTCATCTAGGTAGCTGGGTATTTTAATGCCTTATCAATAGCAAAGGACACCTTTTGGTCACCTATTCTAAGGGTCAACTGTTGGCCATAAACATCAATTAGACATCTAGCGGTATTCAAAAATGGCCTTCCCAAAATAAGTGGAATCCTTTCATCCACTTCCATGTCTAGAACTACAAAGTCGGCGGGGAAAACTAATGTCCCGGTATTAACTAGCATGTTCTCTATAATCCCACGAGGGTATTTAATAGAGCGGTCCGCTAGTTATATGGCCATACGAGTGGGTCTAAGTTCCCCAGGTGCTAGTTTAAGGTAAATAGAGTAGGGCATTAAATTAATACTAGCACCCAAATCCGCCAATGCCCGCATACAAGCAAGATCCCCCAATAAACAAAGAATAGTAAAACAACCCGGATCTTCCAACTTCTCGGGAAGTTGGTTTGTCACCACCGCTGTACATGCTTCATTTAACGTCACGGATGAAACACTTTCCATCTTCTTTCGGTTGGTAAGCAAATCCTTCATGAACCGAGCATACTTGGGCATCCCCGCAATAACATCAATGAAAGGTAAGTTGACATTCACTTTCTTGATCAACTCCATGAACTTTGATTTTTCCGCCTCTAACTTCTCTAACCTCTGTTTTCTCGGGTATGGGAGCGGTGGTTGATACTCCTTAGCTACCGGTTTAGCAGCAACCTTTACCGGTATATTTTCAACTTCCTCAATCACCTGTTCCGGCTCCTTATCCCCCTCCGGTTCACTATCAACTACCGGCTCACTATCTTTAACCAATGGAACTCGCAAATCATACTCAACAGGCTTCTTTGGTGGATCATATGCTATACCACTTCGGGTGGTGATAGCATTAACGTGCCCATTTTTCAGGTTAGCATCCGTGTTACTTGGTAACTCCCCCGGTTTTCTCTCATTTCTCTGATTAGCAAGTTGACTAATCTGTTGTTCCAAATTATGAATCGTGGCTTGTTGATTCCGGAACATCTGATCATTCTTCTCATTATTCTGAGTAACAGTAGTAACAAGCTGTGATGACCCAGAGATTTCTGACCAAATTTAAACTTTATCTTTAAATGATTTAATGTTTTCGACACGATAAGCAAAGTCTGTAAAGTTGAATCTCAAAATTTTTGAACTATTCAATTACCTTTCAATTGTTCTCAACGATTCGCGCATAATTATAGGTAAATAGATACATATATATACCATAACTTGAAAACGTAACAAAGTGTTGAGTATATGATACTGTGCATTAAACTTATTGGTTTGATTATCTGATTGATATATTTAGATACAGAGTTAAAAGATTATGCCAAACGATTGAATTAAAAGATAATTATTGAGTCCCTTAAGGATTATGATATTATTACGGGTCTCTGTTGTAAGGTCCACGTTGATTTGGGAAATCATTCATTCTTAACGGTATTCGGAATAAATGGTAAAGTGTTTGTTTAAATAACGTAATTTGGACACATACAATAATAAGGAATATCAATTGTTGGAATTAGATATATGAATAACTTGCGATATGTATTTTAAAACGTGTTTATTAATATCGAAAATATATATTTAACAATACGATAAAATATAATATTAACTTGGTCATAAAAACAAATTGTTATTATATATATATTAACAAATAGCGAGACGATGATTTATAGAAGTAAATGATCAAAATACTCGAAAGTTTAAGATATACTTTGAGTGGTATAGTTTAGGGATAATTTAAGGCTATATTTTGACAAAGGTACGTGACACGAAATGTAAAATACAAGTTTTCTCAGCGTACGAAAGGACATTTGAAAAACCGGAACCGGGACATAAGTCGAATGATGACGTACGACTTATCGGAACAAAAATTACAAGTCAACTATGCATGTGAATTTAATATAATATATAATTAATTATATAAATTAAATATATTATATATATTATATAAAATTATGTCGACAAACAAAAAGTTAAAAGTTTGTGAGCTGGATCAGAGGGCCATGCGATCGCATGGCCTTGAAGCACAAATCCCATGCGATCGCATGGGGTGCTTTTTCAGAAAAGGTACTATAAATTCAATTGTTTTGCTCGAACAATCACACACAGTTACACATATATAGATATATACTCCGTAATATTTATATTATTATTATTATTATTATTATTATTATTATTAATATTATTATTATAATTATTATAATTATTATTATTAAAGATTAATATTAATATTAATCTTATTATTATCAGTAGTATTAATATTATTTTTATTAGTATTATACATAAAATACTACGACGAGGTCATCTTCAAACGATTTCAAAAATGATTTTCGAGTGAATTAAAGCTAAGAAAATTATGGGTTATTGCCAAGGAGGTTATGGGTAATGTTCGGGGGTATAATTGTGAATCAAACTTAGTGTTTATCATCTCCGTTACGTCTACGTACTTTTCTACAATATTGAATCTCAATATTAATACGTAAGCATTTATATTTTATATTTTATAAATTAATAGTGTATACATACTAGTGCTCGAGTGTATATATTTATACATGCTTGTATGCTAAATTTCGTTGTTAAACAATTTATAATAAATCACGAATTAAATAAATATATTACGGGTAAAAGGTATATGATATACATGTTTTCGGAAAGCTGGCGAAAAATCAATAACTTTTCATTTAGATATCGAATAGTTTTGAGGAACGAATCAAAAGATATGGTCAACTGAATTATAATTGACATTAATTGGAATTGCTTTTTGAATCTATAATTAATACTTAAACAACTTGTTTACGAGATTGATAAAATGGATTTTTGAATATTACCAACCGAGTAAATGAATCCTTATATAAGGTACGTCTCGTTTGTTGAACTATTGTCAAAATTGACTTTTTGAAACAACTTTGAATAACTTTTGTATGTCAATTTCGAGCATTAGGATTGTGATACACTATGACCTGACCTAGCTTGATAGACATTTATTGACCAACATATGTTCTCTAGGTTGAGATCTACGATTATTTGATATACCGAGTTTCGGTCACATTACGATGAACAACTTTATGTGCTGCTAAGGTGAGTTTCATATGATCCCTTTTACTCCCTACATTTTTGGGCTGAGAATACATGAAAATGCTTTGTTAACCGATATACAATATTTATATGCGTGAGTTTCATTGATCCCTTTTTAATTGCTTTTGCAATATATATTTTTGGGCTGAGAATACATGCACTTTATTTTAAACGTAATGGATACAAGTACATACTAAATTCTACACTGAGTTTGAACCGAAAATCCCTTAGCTTTGGTAACTGTTAACTGCCAGTTATAAGAACTGGTGGGCACGAGTAGTAGTATATGGATCCATAGGGCTTGGTATCCCCGTCCGAGCTAGAGCACTAGCCTTTTAACGGACGTATGCTATTTGAGAAGCGTACACGTTGGTTTGCGTGTATTATTAAGATGATTATACAAAGGGTACAAATTATATATACGTTAAGTTTAGTTACCAGGGTGCTCAATTTCGTAGAATATTTTGATAAACGTTTCTGGATGAAACAACTGAAATCTTGTGATCCATCTTTATATACAGATTATGCGAAACATACAAACTATGAACTCACCAACCTTTGTGTTGACACTTGTTAGCATGTTTATTCTCAGGTTCCCTAGAAGTCTTCCGCTGTTTGCTTATATGATAGACAAGCTATGTGCATGGAGTCTTATATGGCATATTTTTCAAGAAAACGTTGCATTCACCGATTCATCATCATGTACCTTATTTTGACTGCATTGTCAACGGAAGTACTATTGTAAACTATTATATACGGTAATTGTCTATATGTAGAAATCATCAGATGTCGAAAACCTTTGATTTAAATATTTATTTATGGTGTGCCTTTTCAAAAGAATGCAATGTTTACAAAACGTATCATATAGAGGTCAAATACCTCGCAATGAAATCAATGAATGACGTGTTCATCCATATGGATTTGGAACGATCGTCACAATTGGTATCAGAGCATTGGTCCTAGCGAACCAGGTCTTGCATGAGTGTCTAACTGATAGTGGTTAGGATGCATTAGTAAGTCTGGACTTCGACCGTGTCTGCATGTTAAAAGTTTTGCTTATCATTTCTTGTTGGAAATTACATGTTTATCATCTAAAGTCTAAATCCGTCTTATTACATTGATTGCATAGATAGTGTATAAACAAATTCATATCTTAGCGTATCTGTTACTGTAAACTTTTCCTGACATCTTCAAAAAATTCCTCCGTGATTTATGAAATTTTGGTATTATATATACATATGTAAATTATGTATTGAAGAGTACCAATCTAAATTCTATAATCTATTTTATATCAAAAATCATCTCTCTAATTATACAAGATGGATCCCGTATCTAGTTCAAATTCCTTAAACTCCGACACCTATTCCGATATGGATATTCATCTGAATTCTGAAGACAGTGTAACCGGAATGGATCAACCAATCAGTCATCACCTATTCTGGATGAATTGGGGATGGGTTCGTAGCCTACTTAATTATTGGAGACAAGAAGAAGGCGATCCCTTCCATCCACCACAATGCCCTCTTGGCGAAGAACCTGAAGCACTTACCGGCGAACCTGTACGAGACACCATTTTCTCTCTAATTTCCAGAGTATCTCGTCACGATAATATACTATCTCAAATTCTGGATCTTATTCATCCGCTCGTCCGAATCGCCAATCATCCCGATGTAGTAGAAGAAGTCAACGAGCTTCGTGCTCGGGTAGTGACTTTGGAGAATATGGTGCAAAGGTTACAAACACCAGCAGCATCACCGGCATCAACAGTACCACCGACAACAACACCAACAGTACCATTACCACCACCAACAACATCCGCATCGCAAACCTCAACTTCACAATCTGTTCCACGAGCATCAACGTCATACGCACCGTAGTTACCAAGAAATACCAACAAAAATAACCGATGAAGTATTAACTCATTTCCCCTGAAGAAATTTTATGTATATTTAATATATATGAATTTTGAAATCAAAATAAATATTTTCGTACTAAGCTATTACGTGTGAATCTTAACTGGTAGGTACTACTCAGTTAGTTCATATTACTAATATGCAATGATGTACATCCTTCCTTAACAACTTAACCATTGTTAACTACAATCTCCGTTTCAACTCCATGAATTGCATTTCATAATAAACAAAGTGTATTAATCAATTACATAATTGATTTTACATTTTCAATTTCGATATACTCGAAACTTTCCAGAAAACATCATATGTGCCTTGTAAGGTTCACAAAAATTTCACGAGCACCAACATCCTTCACCGAGGAATATCAATAAGAATAAATAATGAAGTATCGATTACATTAGCGAAATACTTCTCAAAGATTATGTAATCTTTAATGTTTTAGAGATTAATCATTTCTAAGTCAAGCCGAAAATTAAATGAGCTTAATATGATATTAACTCATTAAATCTGTGTTACATCTGAAGAAAATATACATACATATATTTTCATAAAGACGGTAATAAAAATTCTTTTGTACAAAGTATTAATTGTGAAATCTTTAACGGGTAGGTAATACCCGGGAAATATATAAGTTTGCAATTAATATGTTACACTGTACATTCTTCAATTTTGATTCAAAAATTATTAACAATACTCACAACGATATACAATCGTTTTCATACAAATTCAATTACATATTCTGATATTGACGGATCAGAATCCAAGTCATAACTCTGAACCGGTGACATCATTCTTAGATCTCTACATCTTTCAAAGCTATACTTTGATTTCAAAACTGTGCAAGATCCTTTAACGTTGTTTTTTTACCGAAAATAATCTTGCAATCCATTTTCAAAGTATCCAGTATTATCAACCATTCAACCTCGACTTTTCAGATTAGCCTTATTATAATCTTGACATATACATTCTTGTTACCGGGGAACCTTTCATGTTCCACCACATTAGCAGTAAATTTACCAATAACCTCATTGATCCTTGATCTTTCAAAAAATCCTTATACTCATTGAAACCCTATCATGTACTCATCTACATCTTGTAACGAAAATTGCCATACCAACTACCGAGAATTAGCAATCAGTATTTCGAATTTCGCAGCAATTCTATGCCAACAGTTATATATATACATATAATGTCTATCTTCTAGACTTACATACTTCGAATGTGAAGTTTCTGAAAAACATCCCAAACTATGAACTAGTTCTCTGAAATTGGAAAAATGCTGATGAAGTAACAAAAACTGTAAACGACCTTAACAGTCAAAAGTTTGATGATAAAGAATAGTATGGTGGTAAAGCTGAGAAAAAGAGAAGGTTTGGAACTGAAAAACGGATTGAGTAAAGTATGAAAGAGGCTGTAGATAAATCACAAAGACTGAACCTGCATTCAAAGAATCCAAATGATTCAGTGTCTGCTGAAACCATTAGTAAGAACCTTACTTTTTATTCTAAACCTTCACAGACAGATTTTCCGCATCATCCTCTGATATTAGAAATTCTAAAATATCATCGTATCTTTCATTATAAATATCCTCGATATTTTTGAAAATATTTTTTTATAACCATTCTTATCTGAAATCATTCATCTCTTCGCGCTATCTGTGTTACATCATAAAAGAAACTATTTTAGTTTCTAAAATCTGAAAAATTCGAAAAATAGATGTTTTGAAGTAATGTTGGGAATTGAAGCATGAGTTAGTATAATATAATGACACTTGATCAACGTGATTATATTACAGTAAGTCATGCTGAGTTTCTAATGGAACGTGATAAAGGTTCACAGATCACACCCTCATCATGAACCATGTTACATAACTCTTTCATTCTATTTAATCTTTAAATATATCAAGAAAATACTTTTCTTGATGATTCGATCTTTTCCAGATATTCTGGTAATTTGACAAATCAAGATCGTGTCATTACAATTTCTTTCTTAGAACATTAACTATGTTCATTCCGAAATGTATAGCTACGAATTCTGGACCATTATCCGCTTGACTTAAGGTCGGGAAGAGAAAACGAAAGCATGAAGCTCCGAAATATAATGGAGAATATAAAGTCCGATAACAACCCCGAAATTACAAACCGTGTATATCAATGCGTATAGCAATATAAAGACACGGGAGAATGAAAAATACTATAACCCCAAGGTAATAGTAGAAGAAAATAACTTCCTCTGGTGGCAGATGAAAAAGAAGAATGAAGGATACGATAGCCAAGAAAATATCAAGAATCAGAACTGGATTAAGCATTTCACAATCTTTTGAAAGTATAAAATAAGGAAGAAGATGTAGGAGTGGTGAAAATATTGAAACGGAAGTGGTTAATTTATAGCGAAATATCAGACATAACAATCGAGGCAGATTACGCATTTAAAGGAAATCTTAATTTCCTTAAATTTCGAAGAATCAAATCTTATTTAGATTATGAAGATTTTCTATTCCTTAAATTCCGGAAATCAATCGTAACTACGTCAAAAGTTAAGACGAATCTCTATTCTTTCATTTCACTCTTTTACGATAACTTCTCTCATACGCTTCGAGAAATCGGATTGTTTTATCCATATTATTCAACGGTGATAAAACTCTATTTATCAACTCATATTCATCATGAAAACATTTTTATTGTTAGCCATGACGACCTCACTTAAATTTCGGGACGAAATTTCTTTAACGGGTAGGTACTGTGATGACCCAGAAATTTCTGACCAAATTTAAACTTTATCTTTAAATGATTTAATGTTTTCGACACGATAAGCAAAGTCTGTAAAGTTGAATCTCAAAATTTTTGAACTATTCAATTACCTTTCGATTGTTCTCAACAATTCGCGAATAATTATAGGTAAATAGATACATATATATACCATAACTTGAAAACGTAACAAAGTGTTGAGTATATGATACTGTGCATTAAACTTATTGGTTTGATTATCTGATTGATATATTTAGATACAGAGTTAAAAGATTATGCCAAACGATTGAATTAAAAGATAATTATTGAGTCCATTAAGGATTATGATATTATTACGGGTCTCTGTTGTAAGGTCCACGTTGATTTGGGAAATCATTCATTCTTAACGGTATTCGGAATAAATGGTAAAGTGTTTGTTTAAATAACGTAATTTGGACACATACAATAATAAGGAATATCAACTGTTGGAATTAGATATATGAATAACTTGCGATATGTATTTTAAAACGTGTTTATTAATATCAAAAATATATATTTAACAATACGATAAAATATAATATTAACTTGGTCATAAAAACAAATTGTTATTATATATATATTAACAAATAGCGAGACGATGATTTATAGAAGTAAATGATCAAAATACTCGAAAGTTTAAGATATACTTTGAGTGGTATAGTTTAGGGATAATTTAAGGCTATATTTTGACAAAGGTACGTGACACGAAATGTAAAATACAAGTTTTCTCAGCGTACGAAAGGACATTTGAAAAACCGGAACCGGGACATAAGTCGAATGATGACGTACGACTTATCGGAACAAAAATTACAAGTCAACTATGCATGTGAATTTAATATAATATATAATTAATTATATAAATTAAATATATTATATATATTATATAAAATTATGTCGACAAACAAAAAGTTAAAAGTTTGTGAGCTGGATCAGAGGGCCATGCGATCGCATGGCCTTGAAGCACAAATCCCATGCGATCGCATGGGGTGCTTTTTCAGAAAAGGTACTATAAATTCAATTGTTTTGCTCGAACAATCACACACAGTTACACATATATAGATATATACTCCGTAATATTTATATTATTATTATTATTATTATTATTATTATTATTAATATTATTATTATAATTATTATAATTATTATTATTAAAGATTAATATTAATATTAATCTTATTATTATCAGTAGTATTAATATTATTTTTATTAGTATTATACATAAAATACTACGACGAGGTCATGTTCAAACGATTTCAAAAATGATTTTCGAGTGAATTAAAGCTAAGGAAATTATGGGTTATTGCCAAGGAGGTTATGGGTAATGTTCGGGGGTATAATTGTGAATCAAACTTAGTGTTTATCATCTCCGTTACGTCTACGTACTTTTCTACAATATTGAATCTCAATATTAATACGTAAGCATTTATATTTTATATTTTATAAATTAATAGTGTATACATACTAGTGCTCGAGTGTATATATTTATACATGCTTGTATGCTAAATTTCGTCGTTAAACAATTTATAATAAATCACGAATTAAATACATATATTACGGGTAAAAGGTATATGATATACATGTTTTCGGAAAGCTGGCGAAAAATCAATAACTTTTCATTTAGATATCGAATAGTTTCGAGGAACGAATCAAAAGATATGGTCAACTGAATTATAATTGACATTAATTGGAATTGCTTTTTGAATCTATAATTAATACTTAAACAACTTGTTTATGAGATTGATAAAATGGATTTTTGAATATTACCAACCGAGTAAATGAATCCTTATATAAGGTACGTCTCGTTTGTTGAACTATTGTCAAAATTGACTTTTTGAAACAACTTTGAATAACTTTTGTATGTCAATTTCGAGCATTAGGATTGTGATACACTATGACCTGACCTAGCTTGATAGACATTTATTGACCAACATATGTTCTCTAGGTTGAGATCTACGATTATTTGATATACCGAGTTTCGGTCACATTACGATGAACAACTTTATGTACTGCTAAGGTGAGTTTCATATGATCCCTTTTACTCCCTACATTTTTGGGCTGAGAATACATGCAAATGCTTTGTTAACCGATATACAATATTTATATGCGTGAGTTTCATTGATCCCTTTTTAATTGCTTTTGCAATATATATTTTTGGGCTGAGAATACATGCACTTTATTTTAAACGCAATGGATACAAGTACATACTAAATTCTACACTGAGTTTGAACTGAAAATCCCTTAGCTTTGGTAACTGTTAACTGCCAGTTATAAGAACTGGTGGGCGCGAGTAGTAGTATATGGATCCATAGGGCTTGATATCCCCGTCCGAGCTAGAGCACTATCCTTTTAACGGACGTATGCTATTTGAGAAGCGTACACGTTGGTTTGCGTGTATTATTAAGATGATTATACAAAGGGTACAAATTATATATACGTTAAGTTTAGTTACCAGGGTGCTCAATTTCGTAGAATATTTTGATAAACGTTTCTGGATGAAACAACTGAAATCTTGTGATCCATCTTTATATACAGATTATGCGAAACATACAAACTATGAACTCACCAACCTTTGTGTTGACACTTGTTAGCATGTTTATTCTCAGGTTCCCTAGAAGTCTTCCGCTGTTTGCTTATATGATAGACAAGCTATGTGCATGGAGTCTTATATGGCATATTTTTCAAGAAAACGTTGCATTCACCGATTCATCATCATGTACCTTATTTTGACTGCATTGTCAACGGAAGTACTATTGTAAACTATTATATACGGTAATTGTCTATATGTAGAAATCATCAGATGTCGAAAACCTTTGATTTAAATATTTATTTATGGTGTGCCTTTTCAAAAGAATGCATTGTTTACAAAACGTATCATATAGAGGTCAAATACCTCGCAATGAAATCAATGAATGAAGTGTTCGTCCATATGGATTTGGAACGATCGTCACACAAGCTGAGTTTGAGATATCACAAGCTTTTCGATCATAGCTTCAAGATTCGACTTTTTCTCTTCGGCTTGGGGCTTTTGAAAATACCCAGGAGCTTGTTGCTGAAATCCTCCACCCGGCGAATTCTGATAATTACTGTTACTACCTCCCTGACGACCTTGAGGATTATAGGGATTATTAAAATTGCGGTTAAACTGAGCGCGCCCTTGAAACTGATTATTATTTTGCTGACTGATGTACGCTATCTCTTCCTTTTGACCTATCGTTAACCCCGCATCACAATCTTTAGCTAAATGTAAACCCCCACAATACTCACAACCAACCTTCATACCATGAATATCCTTATTCATCTTCTCTAAATTTCTACCAAAAGAATCCAACTTAGCACTGATAGACCCAAAATCATCATACGCACCAGTGGTCTCGGTTCTCTTAACTGAAGCTGAATGAGATGACTCATGATCTTGATGCCATTCGTGAGAGTAAGCAGCTTGCTTTTCAATTATCTCTAACGCCTCTTCTTCGGTCTTATCCATTAACGTACCACCTGCTGCTTGATCAATACTCTGACGAGTTGGAATGTCACAACCTTTGTAGAAAATCCGAACCTTTTGTAAATCATTCAACCCGTGTTGCGGACACGAGCGTAGCAAAGTAGCAAAACGGTCCCAAGCATCAAATAATGTCTCACTGCTCTTTTGTCTAAATTGTGAAATTTCTGCTTGAAGTCTAGCAGCTCGAGACGCAGGGAAAAACTTCGACAAAAACTTATCCTCCAAAGTCTCCCAAGAGGTAATCGTGCCCTCTGGTTGCTTATCTAACCATCTCTTAGCTTCTCCCTTAAGAGTCCAAGGGAAAAGCCTTGTCTTGATTAAAGTATCGGCAACCTCATGTAGCTTAAACAAATTGCAAACATCATTAAAATTACGAAGATGCTCGTTAGCATCCTCAGTATCCTTTCCATAAAATCGGCAATCAGAAGAAATCAAATTCAGGATCGGCCCTATAATTTGAAAAGGCTGAGTGATGTTCGGTTGAGTAATCGAATTGCCTTGGCCCCCTCGTGTGGCCTTCAACTTTTGTGCCATAGTCTGAGGATGAGGTGGTTGTTCTTGGTCAGCCATATCTTCAGTCTCGAAAAGATCTAAGGAAATGTAAGATTCTTCTTCTTCTCGGATTTCAGGTGGTGTATCGGGCGCCACAGTTTCAGAACTACTTCCCAAATTAATTATATTAGCACTTGAAGAAAAAGATGAATCCACTGTAGACTGTTGTTCGTGACTTAACGCTCTGAATAACTCTCTTTCGGGTTCTGCAAATGGTTGAAAAATCGGAGAATTAGAAGAACGCGTATGTGGCATGCACTACCTGTTACCTGCGAAATCACCACTAACAACCGATTAAACGCACCAATTCAACTTGAGAATAATGAAAAGAAATAATAATCTATAACTAAACTAAACTAAGAACAATTAGATAGCAATCTTAATCTTCGACACAACTGTCCCCGGCAGCGGCGCCAAAAACTTGATGTGTGAAATCGCGTCTATTATTTATAATGGGAAAAACCGGTTTAAAGAATTACTACACACTAACGGGCAGTGTACCCGATATAAAGTTGGTAAATCCAAGATCGTTCCAAGGACAGTTTAGACGTGAAAATTAAGATTGTAACTAATGAATTAAACTAAGTTAAATCTAGAAAATTGAATTACGAGATAATTTGTTTGGTTGGCTATTTAACGATTAGCCAAAATCAAAGATAGCTTTAATTAATAACAAGATTGAACAATATTTTTGGTGTTTTCAGTTTTAAGCTTTAAAGCAAACAAGCGAGTAAAATAAGATAGTTGTAAACAATTAAAAAAAACGAATGCTTGTCTAGACCTTTTTCACCTAGTATTGGATGCATTTAGATTAAGCCCCAGTTATTATCTAACTTATGTGAATTATCTAGTCGGTTCACCTGAAATTCCCCAGCACAAACACTTCAATTAAGATTACACGACACGGAATTCCCCGTAGCCTAAGACCTCCTAATTGTGACTAAACAGTTCAACTGAGATGAAGACTCAAATCACAATCACACCAACTCTCGTTGCGCATAATTCACCCCTATTTCGTCTAGCCTTTTGAATTCAATTTACTCTAGTCTCCGAGTAAGCAAACAATCAATTAAGACAAACCAATTGTAAATTAATGCACTAAATTAATGAACTCTCGTCCTATCAAACAAGTACACAACCAATTGAATCGAAGAGTCTAGCTTCAATAAGAATGGTTCTTTAATCCAAACATCAAATCATCATAAATTAATCAAACAACTGATAAGTAGCATCCAATACATAGGTTATTAAATCTAGACAAACATTAAAGAACTTAGCCAATGATCATGGCAACAATAAAAATCACAAATAAAGTAATAGAGAAATTCATTGTTTATGACAAGAGATTAACCTAATCAATGATTGAATCCTGAAAGATAAACGAATCGAGACTTTTTTCCGGAATGATTGATACCTTAGAATGACCTTGGAAATCCCCAAAAATCACCTAAGTTCGTCAAAAAGCTGCTGGAATTCGTCTGGATACGATAATCATAAATTAGGGTAATTTTCGGGCTTTAAATAGGTGCAATTCTGAACCCGGTTAAGACCTTGCGCGGCGCGCCCCTACTCGCGCGGCGCGCCATTTCCTCGCGCGGCGCGCCATTTAACTGGTGAGCTGAAATCTGCCTTTTAAAAACGCTCGAACTGTATTTTATGTGGAACGGCGCGGCGCGCCACGTTTTGGAGCGGCGCTCCATGTCATTTTTGCTGAAATGAGCTGAAAAACTTAATACAAACACCAAAACTCGAATCGGACCAAACCCTTTCACTCGTTTACATCGAAAATCACCCAAAACCATCAAATAACTTCAAAATTAACCTCCTTGGTCTTGGAACTCAAACTTTTCACAACTTTCACCGAAATAATTCCAAATCGTATCCAAAAGGACCAAAATGTACCCGATATCGCTAAGGAAAATGGGTATAAAATATGCGATATCAGCATGTATTCTCAGCCCAAAAATATAAAGGGTAAAAAGGCAAATGAAACTCACCATACTGTATTTTGTAGTAAAAATACATATGACTATATTGAACAACGCAGGGTTGGCCTCGGATTCACGAACCTATATCATTTATATATATATATTAACAAATGTAATTGTAATCGAATAACTTATATACTATTAATGATATACTTGTTATTTTAATAAATTATATTTTATATGTATTAAATATAGTTTTATTTTATGTAACTGATTGTTAATTGGTAAAATAATATTAGTAATAATAAATAAAAAGTTGTATTATTTTATGATAATAATAATAATGATAACACTCAAAATAGTTATAGTAATAACGATAGTTTTAATGATCATAAAATGATAATTTAAATAATACTAATAATAATAATAATAATACTAATAATAATAATAATAATAATAATAATAATAATAAAAATATTAATTTTTAAATAAATAATAAAAAAATGATAAAAATAATAATAATAATAATAATAATAATTATTAGTAATGATAATACTAAAAATGATAGTTTTAATAATAATAATAATAATAATAATAATAATAATAATAATAATAATAATAATAATAATAATAATAATAATAATAAAAACTACCTTTAACGCTTTCCTAAAAATAAAATGCCTCGAGCAGGGCTCGAACCCGCGACCTCCCACTCACTCGCAACCCTCCTTAACCATGGCTCCATGACTGTCTTTCTGATCTATAATATAAACTTAATATACTTAACCCAAAACCGGCTAGTCCAATCTGATATCATTGATCTCGACCTAACAGAGAAGAGTTAAATGGGTTTGATTAAAACACAAACTTAGAGCCTAATAACCTGCTGAATCGTGGCCCAATAATCATAACCAAACATGGCCCAATGGAATAAGTGATAGCAATTCGGTCCAATAATGAGAACCGAATCCTATGGCTCTACGAGCATGTGCTGTATCCAATCTAGATTACTTCATTCCTTATATATATTTAGGTCGTTTATTTGCTGTAAAGGGTGTCGACCAAAATTCTCAATCTTATCCCACTTGTTTATTATTTGGTGCTTTATATATCCCAATCTATATCCACGTTGAACCAAAAAGTAGAAGTGACCCACATTATTATTTTGTTGGCTAAGGATTCGGAAGAGAAAAAAAAATAGTAGGGACGTACCTTTTTAAAAAAAAAATTGAAACCAACTCATATTTAAATTGAATTGAACAAGGTAAATTTTAGATGGTGGGCTCGAACAAAAACAAAAGTCCCACTATCGAAAAGCAATTGGGGAGTGGGTAATCCCACTTTGATAAATATCGGTATAAAGCAAAACAACAAGGAGAAAATGCCACAATGTTATCCTCCATTACTTCATATTGGATTTTAAAAATTTAAAGGGAAAGCTAGTGGGGATCGGTCAGAAAAAAAATTGAAGTAGTCCACCTACTATATTATGGTTCAATTCCTCAAAAGTTGTTTTGGAGAAAACCGAGAGAAACAAAAAAATATATATATACATGCGTATAATAGTAGCAGTTGTGGTATTGATGGCGGTTTTACATGGGTTTGAAGGTGCTGTTTGAGATAATAACAAGATCAATAGTGGTGTTGTTGGGTTTGTATCGAACAAGTGCTGCAGTCAAGAGTGGTGTTAGTTCGATGGTTTGAACGAGACAAAATAAAAGAAAGCATACTGTTGTGATGGATGTTTGAGTCGACAAAATGAAATAGAAGTAGATGTGCAGGTAGTGGGTTTGTGATGATAGTTAGCGATGTGGTGGTAGCTTGTTGGTTCATGGTGGTTTTGGTTGTTGATGAATACAAAATAGAAACGGGAACGAGTAATGGTGGCATAACCGATGATCTAGCTTGTCTAAAGAACGAAGAAGAGAGGAAAAATTATACGTAAGGTAGTGGTGGTGTTATTTGTTATCATTCCTCTATCAATCTCACTTCTCTCCGTAATGTATCATATATGTATATCATCTATAAGAAGAAAGATGTTGATGGTTGTCAACAAAAGTATTCGAGACAGGAAGTAACAACCAAAGATTTATAAAGTAGAAAGGGAAGTGTAACGGATTCGTACAATTTGCTATTGATATCTAACAACTCGATTTGATCAAGTTTTATTTTGTTGTGATAATGAGATCTATTGGAGTCCAGTTTCAATACAGAAGACAAATTCAATAAAGCTTGATAGTTACGTGAAACTGAATCCATTCCTATTTCTGATTAAATTCGTACCAATCAAGACTTTAATATCAAATAATAATTTAATGTGATTGTGTTATATAGCAGAGTATGTAATTACTTAGATATATATGTGTATATAACTGTATATATATATATATATATATATATATATATATATATATATATATATATATATATATATATATATATATATATATATATATATATAGCTGTATATATATATTTTATGTATATATATAACATATTTTATATATGTATATGTATGTATATATATCTGATCTTATATATATGTTTATATATCTGTATATTTATATAACTAATAAACTTTGATAATTAACAAATATATTAATACTATTAATAATCATATTAATAATATTACTAATAATAATATTATTGATAAAGAGTATAATAATAGTAAATAATATTAATATGATAATGATAATTTTAATAAATTTAATTAATAACAATGATAATAAAAATGTTAATAATAATCTTGTTAATGATACTAGTAATAATACAAGTTATAATAATATCAATGTTATTAATGATAACAATGATATTAATAATAATATAAATAATAATAATGTATGTAATAATAATATAATAACTAATATTACTTTTGTAATTACAATTAATATATTACTATTATAATTTATTAACTACATTATATTTACTATATTATTAAATAACTTTTATTGAATATTTCTTATTCATAGGATTTATATATATATATACATATATATATATATATATATATATATATATGTATATATATACATATATATATATATATATATATATATATATATATATATATATATATATATATATATATATATATATATATATATATTACAATATATTAGAGATCATATACATTTTATAATTTCAAATTATTATATATTCCTATATTTATTTACACATAAATGTTCGTGAATCGTCGAGCACATTCAAAAGTCAAATGGGTTCATGTAAATAGTTCACAAATTCTGAGACTCAATATTACTGATTTGCTTATCGTGTCGAAATCATATAAAGATCAAGTTTAAATTTGGTCGGAAATTTCCGGATCGTCACAGTACCTACCCGTTAAAGAAATTTCGTCCCGAAATTTGAGTGAGGTGGTCATGGCTAACAATAAAAATGTTTTCATGACGAATGTGAGTTGATAAATAGAGTTTTATCATTATTGATTAATATAGATAAAACGATTCGATTATGTGATGCGTACGAATGAAGCTATCACATAAGAGTGAAATGAGAAACCAAAGATTTGTCTTAGCTTTTGACGTAGTCACGTTTGAATTTCAAAATTCAAGGGATTTAAAAGAAAATCTTGGAAATCTATAAGATCTGATTCTTCGGGATTTATGAAAATTAAGATCTCTATAATTAAATGTGATTATCTGTCTCGATTTCTTTGTCTGGTATTTTCACTATAAATGAACTTCTTCCGTTTTGTTATTTTCACCACTCCAATACATTCTTTCTCGATCCATATTTTCAATGATTGTGAATATACTTAATCCAACTCTGGTTTTTAACCTCGTTCTGACTATCGCAACAATCATCCTTTTATTCCAACTCCCACCAGAGGAATCTGTTTACTTCTACTTTGCTATTGGGGTTATAATGTTTTTAATCCTCCCGTGTCTTTATGTTGCAATAAACATTGATATACACGGTTTGTAATTCCTGTGTTTGTGATCGGCTTTATATTTTCCTTTATTTTTCGGAGCTCCACGCTCTTGTTTTCTCTTCCCGACACCAATTCAAGCGAATAATGGTCCAGAATTCGTAGGTATAGAGTTTTGAATGATTATAATGTTCTAAGCAGGGTGGAACGTGTTAGCACGATTTGATTTTCAAATTTATCAAAATTACAGAAGATAGAACTATCAAGAATACATTTTCTTGATATGTTCAGAAGTTAAGTAGAACGAGAGAGTTATGTAACATGGCACATGATGACGTTATGATCTATGAATCATCATGTTCCAATAGAACTTCCAGCATGACTTACTGTAATCTAATCACGTTGGCCAAGCGTCATTATATTATACTAACTCATGCTTAAATTCCCAATACTTCTCCACAATTCATTCATAATTTATACTTTGATTTTACAGGAGTTTTCAATATAATGTAATACAGAAAGCACGAAGAGGTATATAATTTCGAATGAGAATATTTATGAAAATATCCTCAGAAATATCAAAGATATTTATGATGATATTTTAGAATTTCTAAGTTCGAAGATTGATGAAGAAAAATTTTCCGCAAGATTTTAACATGACTTCGGAACAAGATATTCTCTAAAGATTTCGGCGGATCCAGAATTACCTGGATTCCTTGAATATAGGGTTTGGTCCTTGTATTTGTCCTTGGTCTCCTTCATGATTAGCTCAATCCATTTTTCAGTACCAAATTTTTTATCGAGCGTTCCCAACACTCCATTTTTTTTATCATCAATTTTGGCCATTAAGACCATTTACTACATGCTGCTTCGTCAGCATTTTCAAAGTTAACGGATCTGGATCATTAGTTATCAAATGAAGGTGTTTTCAGGAAAATTGCATTTTGAGATGATTAAACGCTGATGGTAATATGGTGGAATATAAAAGGTTCTCCGGTAATAGTAAAAGAGCACGCATATATTTCAAGGTTATAATAAGGTTGTTTCGAATGAAAGTCGAAATTGATTTGCTGAAGCTGTGACAAAATTGGCTAATTTGGAGAGGGATTGCATAGTTATTTTCGATAATAACAATGCCAAAGGAGCTAGTACAGATACGCGTTAAACTTTTACTCAGATTCCAAGAGTTTTTCAGGTGCATAACTATATACATCAATCTTTTCTTCAGTATATGAAGTGCGGTTGGTTTATCCTCTTGATTGAGGTGTTTTCGAGAATCATTAAAGGTTTGAACGTAGATTGTAATCGTCAAGATACAAATGAGGTTTAAGATGAAATCAAGTGGCAAACTTGAAGAATTGTTTAGTTTCATATGTTATAATCAATATTTTAATTTATTTTTAATTGTCCAATCTTGATAGTCCACAGTCGATAGTCCACAGTTAACAGTCCAATAATTCATATATAGTTTAATTTATAATATTCAAATTAATTAATACGTATCGTGACCCGTGTACGTGTCTCAGACTCGATCACAACTCAAAGTATATATATTATTATAGAATAAACCTCAACCATGTATAGAGAACTCGATCATTACTGCATATAAAGTGTCTATGGTTATTCCAAATAATATATATAGATGCGTCGATATGATATGTCAAAACCTTGTATACATGTCCCGATATTTAAAGTGCGTAAAATAAATAACAGAAATTAAATGATGATAAATAAAGTGCATAAAGTAAATAACAGAAATTAAATGACGATAAATAAAATTGCGAGAATTAAAATTGCGATAAATAAAATGCGATAAATAAATTGCTATAAATAAAAGGTAATACGGAATTAACAGTTAGCTAGGAACAGTTAGCGTGGATTCTTAACAAAATTTCTCATAGTTAATTTGTTTGTTTCTAATAAATTTTATTTAGTCCAATGTTTTCTTCATTACGCCACTTGTTGGATTATGATAGATCAAAATCCAAATATGAAATTAAATGAAAATGGTTATTTTGCGGTGAACGGATACGTATATCGGTGGTTGTAAATAGGATAGTAAATAAATATTGAATTAGACTTGAAAGAATGTACAGTGTACTTATTAATGTGAAATTTAAATATTCCTCGGGTATTACCTACCCGTTAAAATATTTTCACCATTAACAGTTTATACGAAAGAATTTTTAATTACAATCTTTATGAAAATATATATACATATATATTTTCTTCAGATGTAATCATGGATTTAATGAGTTAATATGATATTAATCTCATTTGATTTCCGTTTGGAACTAGAATGAATAATCTCTAAAACTTTAGAGATTGCATAATCGCCATGTAGAACGAAGATAAATTATGTAGAACAATTCATAGAACGATGATTGTACTCCAGATACAGAATGAGATATTGAGGCATGAATTGTTGATGGTACTGGTGCTGTTACTGATGGTACTGTTGGTGCAGGTGATGTTGTTGAAGCTGGTAAATTTTGCACCATATTCTCCAAATTGATTACTCGGGCGCGAAGTTCGTTGACTTCTTCTTTTATTTCGGGATGAGTGTCGGTAAGAACGAGCGAATGAATAAGGTTCAGAATTTGAGATAGTATATAATCATGACGACATATTCGGGAAATGAGGGTGAAAATGGTATTTCGGACTGGTTCACCGGTAAGTGCTTCAGGTTCTTTGCCAAGAGATGAATTTGGTTGATGAAAAGGGTCACCTTCTTTTTGTCTCTAATGATTAAGTAGGCTATGGACCCATCAGATGAATTGGTTGATTCATTCTGGTGACACTGCTTTCGGAGCTTAGGTGAAACTCCTTAACGGAATAGCTGTCGAAATCCGAGGAATTCGAACTGGTTGAGGGATTCATCTCGTACGATCAGATGAAGGATTTTTGATAAAAAAATAGATTATAGGATGTATATTAGTACCCTGCAATACATAATTTACATATGCATATATAATACTAAAATCCCATAAGTTACGGAGGAATCTACGGAAGCTATCAGGCAAAGTCTACAGTAACAGATACGCTAAGATATGAATTTTGTCTATACACTATTCATGCAGTCAATGCAGTAAAACGCGTCTAGACTAAGAATGATAAGTAGGTAATTTCCTAAGGATGATAAGCAGGTAATTTTCGACACGAAATGATAAGCAAAACTTTTGACATGCAGACACGGTCGAAGTCCAGACTCACTAATGCATCCTAATGACTATTAGTTAGACACACAAATGCAAGACCTAGTTTACTAAGACCACCGCTCTGATACCAACTCTAACGACCCGTCCTAATCCATCCGGATGAATACATTACAGTTGATTACATCGCGAGGTACTTGACCTCTATATGATACATTTTACAAACATTGCATTCGTTTTAAAAGACAAACTTTCATTACATCGAAAGTCGACAGGCATGCATACCATTTCATAATATATCTAACTATAATTGACTTAATAATAATCTTGATGAACTCAACGACTCGAATGCAACGTCTTTTGAAATATGTCATGAATGACTCCAAGTAATATCTCTAAAATGAGCAAATGCACAGCAGAAGATTTCTTTCATACCTGAGAATAAACATGCTTTAAAGTGTCAACTAAAAGGTTGGTGAGTTCATTAGTTTATCATAATCATTCATCATTTTAATAGACCACAAGATTTCATTTCCAGTTCTCATAAATATACGTCCCATGCATAGAGACAAAAATATCATTCATATGGATTGAACACCTGGTAACCGACATTAACAAGATGTATATAAGAATATCCCCTATCATTCCGGGAAATCCTTCGGACATGATAAAAACGAATTCGAAGTACTAAAGCATCCGATACTTTGGATGGGGTTCGTTAGGCCCAATAGATCTATCTTTAGGATTCGCATCAATTAGTAGATCGGTTTACTAATTCTTTGGTTACCAAGCAAAAAGGGGCATATTCGACTTCGATCATTCAACCATATAATGTAGTTTCGATTACTTGTGTCTATTTCGTAAAACATTTATAAAAATTGCGCATGTATTCTCAGCCCAAAAATATAAAGGGTAAAAAGGCAAATGAAACTCACCATACTGTATTTTGTAGTAAAAATACATATGACTATATTGAACAACGCAGGGTTGGTCTCGGATTCACGAACCTATATCATTTATATATATATTAACACATGTAATTGTAATCGAATAACTTATATACTATTAATGATATACTTGTTATTTTAATAAATTATATGTTATATGTATTAAATATAGTTTTATTTTATGTAACTGATTGTTAAAATAATATTAGTAATAATAAATAAAAAGTTGTATTATTTTATGATAATAATAATAATGATAATACTTAAAATAGTTATAGTAATAAAGATAGTTTTAATGATCATAAAATGATAATTTAAATAATACTACTACTACTAATAATAATAATAATAATAATAATAATAATAATAATAATAATAATAATAATAATAATAATAATAATAATAATAATAATAATAATAATAATAATAAAAATATTAATTTTTAATTAAATAATAAAAAAATATATATTCATAATAAAAATGATAAAAATAATTATTAGTAATGATAATACTAAAAATGATAGTTTTAATAATAATAATAATAATAATAATAATAATAATAATAATAATAATAATAATAATAATAATAATAATAATAATAATAATAATAATAATAATAATAATAATAAAAACTACCTTTAACGCTTTCCTAAAAATAAAATGCCTCGAGCAGGGCTCGAACCCGCGACCTCCCACTCACTCACAACCCTCCTTAACCATGGCTCCATGACTGTCTTTCTGATCTATAATATAAACTTAATATACTTAACCCAAAACCGACTAGTCCAATCTGATAACATTGATCTCGGCCCAACATAGAAGAGTTAAATGGGTTTGATTAAAACACAAACTTAGAGCCTAATAACCAGCTGAATCGTGGCCCAATAATCATAACCAAACATGGCCCAATGGAATAAGTGATAGCAATTCGGTCCAATAATGAGAACTGAATCCTATGGCTCTACGAACATGTGCTGTATCCAATCTAGATTACTTCATTCCTTATATATATTTAAGTCGTTTATTTGCTGTAAAGGGTGTCGACCAAAATTCTCAATCTTATCCCACTTGTTTATTATTTGGTGCTTTATATATCCCAATCTATATCCACGTTGAACCAAAAAGTAGAAGTGACCCACAGTATTATTTTGTTGGCTTAGGATTCGGAAGAGAAAAAAAAATAGTAGGGACGTGCCTTTTTTTTAAAAAAAATTGAAACCAACTCATATTTAAATTGAATTGAATAAGGTAAATTTTGGATGGTGGGCTCGAACAAAAAAAAAGTCCCACTATCGAAAAGCAATTGGGGAGTGGGTAATCCCACTTTGATAAATATCGGTATAAAGCAAAAAAACAAGGAGAAAATGCCACAATGTTATCCTCCATTACTTCATATTGGATTTTAAAATTTTAAAGGGAAAGCTAGTGGGGATCGGCCAGAAAAAAATCGAAGTAGTTCACCTACTATATTATGGTTCAATTCCTCAAAAGTTGTTTTGGAGTAAACCGAGAGAAACAAAAAAAATATATATATACATGCGTATAATAGTAGCAGTTGTGGTATTGATGGCGGTTTTACATAGGTTTGAAGGTGCTGTTTGAGATAGTAACAAGATCAATAGTGGTGTTATTGGGTTTGTATCGAACAAGTGCTGCAGTCAAGAGTGGTGTTATTTCGATGGTTTGAACGAGACAAAAGAAAAGAAAGCATACTGTTGTGATGGATGTTTGAGTCGACAGAATGAAACAGAAGTAGATGTGCAGGTAGTGAGTTTGTGATGATAGTTAGCGATATGGTGGTAGCCTGTTGGTTCATGGTGGTTTTGGTTGTTGATGAATACAAAATAGAAACGGGAACGAGTAATGGTGGCGTAACCGATGATCTAGCTTGTCTAAAGAATGAAGAAGAGAGGAAAAATTATACGTAAGGTAGTGGTGGTGTTATTTGTTATCATTCCTCTATCAATCTCACTTCTCTCCATAATGTATCATATATGTATATCATCTATAAGAAGAAAGATGTTGATGGTTGTCGACAAAAGTATTCGAGCCAGGAAGTAACAACCAAAGATTTATAAAGTAGAAAGGGAAGTGTAACGGATTCGTACGATTTGCTATTGATATCTAACAACTCGATTTGATCAAGTTTTATTTTGTTGTGATAATGAGATCTATTGGAGTCCAGTTTCAATACAGAAGACAAATTCAATAAAGCTTGATAGTTACGTGAAACTGAATCCATTCCTATTTCTGATTGAATTCGTACCAATCAAGACTTTAATATCAAATAATAATTTAATGTGATTGTGTTATATGGCAGAGTATGTAATTACTTAGATATATATATATATATATGTGTATATTACTGTATATATATATATATATATATATATATATATATATATATATATATATATATATATATATATATATATATATATATATATATTTATGTATATATATAACATATTTTATATATGTATATGTATGTATATATATCTGATCTTATATATCTGTTTATATATCTGTATATTTATATAACTAATAAACTTTGATAATTAACAAATATATTAATACTATTAATAATCATATTAATAATATTACTAATAATAATATTATTGATAAAGAGTATAATAATAGTAAATAATATTAATATGATAATGATAATTTTAATAAATTTAATTAATAACAATGATAATAAAAATGTTAATAATAATCTTGTTAATGATACTAGTAATAATACAAGTTATAATAGTATCAATGTTATTAATGATAACAATGATATTAATAATAATATAAATAATAATAATGTATGTAATAATAATATAATAACTAATATTACTTTTTTAATTACAATTAATTTATTACTATTATAATTTGTTAACTACATTATATTTACTATATTATTAAATAACTTTTATTGAATATTTCTTATTCATAGGATTTATATATATATATATATATATATATATATATATATATATATATATATATATATATATATATATATATATATTAGAGATCATATACATTTTATAATTTCAAATTATTATATATTTCTATATTTATTTACACATAAATGTTCGTGAATCGTCTAGCACATTCAAAAGTCAAATGGGTTCATGTAAACAGTTCACAAATTCTGAGACTCAATATTACCGATTTGCTTATCGTGTTGAAATCATATAAAGATCAAGTTTAAATTTGGTCGGAAATTTTCGGGTCGTCACAGTACCTACTTGTTAAAGAAATTTCGTCCCGAAATTTGAGTGAGGTGGTCATGGCTAACAATAAAAATGCTTTCATGACGAACGTGAGTTGATAAATAGAGTTTTATCATTATTGATTAATATAGATAAAACGATTCGATTATGTGATGCGTACGAATGAAGCTATCACATAAGAGTGAAATGAGAAAACAAAGATTTGTCTTAGCTTTTGACGTAGTCACGTTTGAATTTCGGAATTCAAGGGATTTAAAAGAAAATCTTGGAAATCTATAAGATCTGATTCTTCGGGATTTATGAAAATTAAGATCCCTATAATTAAATGCGATTATCTGTCTCGATTGCTTTGTCTGGTATTTTCACTATAAATGAACTTCTTCCGTTCCGTTATTTTCACCACTCCAATACATTCTTTCTCTATCCATATTTTCAATGATTGTGAATATACTTAATCCAACTCTGGTTTTTAACCTCGTTCTGACTATCGCAACAATCATCCTTCTATTCCAACTCCCGCCAGAGGAATTTGTTTACTTCTACTTTGCTCTTGGGGTTATAATGTTTTTAATCCTCCCGTGTCTTTATGTTGTGATTAACATTGATATACACGGTTTGTAATTCCTATGTTTGTGATCGGCTTTATATTTTCCTTTATTTTTCGGAGCTCCACGCTCTTGTTTTCTCTTCCTGACACCAAGTCAAGCGAATAATGGTCCAGAATTCATAGGTATACAGTTTTGAATGATTATAATGTTCTAAGCAGGGTGGAAAGTGTTAGCATGATTTGATTTTCAAATTTATCAAAATTACAGAAGATAGAACTATCAAGAATACATTTTCTTAATATGTTCAGAAGTAAGAGTTATGTAACATGACACATGATGACGTTATGATCTGTGAATTATCATGTTCCAATAGAACTTCCAGCATGACTTACTGTAATTTTAATGCTATCATTTTAATGGGTCGAACTTGTATTACATTTGCTTATGGGCCTTTGTGCCGTTTGTAAACATTAAACTTGTGATGTTGTTTAAATGGGTTGTATGTAACCGTTTAATTTGGGCGTTAATGGTTTATTAAATAAAAAAAATAATTGTCGTGTTGGCTACGGGTTTGGTTGTTTCAAGTGGTATCAGAGCATGGTCTAAGGAATTTAGGCGACTTGAGATAGGTGCCTAGATTTAGACTTTATTGTGTTTGCGCTTTATGCGGGACTTGTAGGACTTCGGGTCAGATCGGGAATTGTTAGTGCTTAGGTTTATGTGATTTAACCTTGTGCTAATTGTTTTGTGTTGTATTGAAAATCCATCAAGCGAGATAGATGTGGTACTAACAAGTTAATGCGAGATGCTCGCGTAATAATGACTAGCTACCATTGTTACGGGTGCAAATCATGTCAAACAAGTGATGTACGACGATTGTTGAGCAAGATGGGGCGGTGGGGTGTATATGTGTGTATATATGTATCATGTCTTTTCATTTCATTGTTTAACCTCTTCCGTTTTATAGAATGAAGATGAGAAACGGACACGACACTGAAAATGGGGGCACGAGTGAGGACCCCGAGTTCACGACCAAAGTTGAGGCCATTTTGAAAACTCATCATGCGGCTTTCCTAGAAGATGTCAAGAAGATGTTCCTAGATACGATTGACGAGCAATTAGTCAATGTAGTAAAGGAACAAATTAAGGTTATCCTTCAAAAGGATAATGTTGGAAGGCGGGACTTTTTCTATAAGAACTTCAAAGATACTCAACCTCCTACTTTTGAGGGCGAACGGGACCCACTTAAGAGTGCCCGTTGGATCTCCGATATGGATGGGGCTTTTCGTACTTGTGAATGCCCTCTTGATAAGAAGACGAGGTATGGTTGTAGCATGTTGAGGGGCGATGCTAAGTTGTGGTGGGATGCGGAAATCCAACTTTATGGTGAAGAACAATGTATGGATTTTACTTGGGACGAGTTCAAGGCGGAGTTTTTCCAAGAGTACCGAACTTCGGCCGATATTACTAGACTTAAGGACGAGTTGCGTGCCTTGAGGCAAGGGTCGATGGATTTGAACACTCTCAAATCCGTTTTCTTGTCAAAGACCCAATTTTGCCCGGAGTATGTCGGGAATGATAAAATGTTGAAAGAAGACTTTTACCGAACCTTGAACGATAGCTATCAAGAGAAGATTAGTGTAAACGTGGTGAAAAGTTTTGATGAGTTGTTCGATATGGCCAAAGGTTTCGAGTCGCTCGTCTTGAGAAAAAGTAGCTTTACTTTTGGCAAAAAGAAGTTTGAAGCTACTAGTCATTCGAACTTTTCAAACAAAAAGCACAAGAAAGGCTCCGAGAGTGTTGGTAGTGTGAAGAAAGGTGCTTCCGGAGATTTTACTTATGCGTGCTACAATTGTGGACAAAAGAGTCATATGGCTCGTGATTGTCCGAAACCATCATCTACAACCAAGCTCACTTGTTTTAATTGTGGTAAGGAAGGGCACCGAAGGATGGAGTGTCCCGATTTGCGGGGTGATCATGTTAAGAAATTGGAGAAGGCAGCGGGTACGGCTCGAGGGCGAAATTATTTGATGACCAACGATGAGGCCAAGCAATCCAATGAAGTTGTCTCAGGTACTTTCATGGTTAACTCTAATCCGGCAATGATATTATTTGATAGCGGTGCTAATTTGTCTTTTGTGTCGCCTCGATTTGTGTCTAAGCTTAACAAACCGCTAGCTAAGTTAAGTCATCGGGTAGAAGTCGAAATAGTGGATGGCAAGACAGTGCTAGGGGTTGATGTGCATAAGGATTATAATGTTGTGTTTGGTATCGAAACGTTTAAAATTGATCTCATTCCGATGACTTTGGGTGAGTTTGATATTGTTGTGGGTATGGATTGCCTCGATCGTTATAGAGCCGATATTGCATGCCACGATAAGTTCATTCTTGTGAAGACCCTAAGTGGAGGAGAGTTGATTATTCATGGCAATAAACGAAGAAGACTCGTACCATTATACACTTATGCACGGGCGCAACGTTTTCTTAAGAGTGGTGGTATGGTTTTTCTTTCCCATGTAGTTAATACTCGTGATGAACCACCATCTATTCGTGAAATTCCGATGGTTAATGAGTTTGAAGACGTTTTTCTGGATGAGTTACTGGGTGTTCCGGCGGAAAGACAAGTTGAATTTCGTATTGAGTTGGTTCCGGGAGCTACTCCCATTGCTAAAACTCCTTATCGTTTAGCGTCGACGGAAATGCAAGAGTTGTTAAATCAAACCCAAGAGTTGCTTGAAAAGGGTTTTATTCGACCGAGTGTCTCGCCATGGGGTGCTCCGGTTTTATTTGTGAAGAATAAAGATGGTAGCATTCGGATGTGCATCGATTATCGGGAGTTGAACAAAGTGACGATCAAGAATCGTTATCCATTGCCTCAGATTGACGATTTGTTTGACCAACTCTAAGGTGCAACGTATTTCTCTAAGATCGACTTGCGGTCCGGCTATCATCAAGTGCAGGTCCGTGAGGAAGATATAGAGAAAACGGCTTTTCGAACGCGTTACGGGCATTATGAGTTTGTGGTCATGCCTTTTGGTTTTACAAATGCACCGGCGACATTCATGGATCTTATGAACCGGGTGTGCCAACCTATGTTGGACAAGTTGGTAATTGTGTTCATTGACGACATACTTGTTTATTCTAAGAGTATGAAGGAACATGAGCACCATTTGCGTGAAGTGTTGAAGACGTTGCGGAAGGAGAAGTTGTATGCGAAATTCTCCAAATTTGAATTTTGGCTAAGGTAAGTGCAATTCCTTGGCCATATTATGAATCGAGAAGGTATTCAAGTAGACCCGGGGAAGACTGAGACGGTGAAGAATTGGGGAAAACCGACTACGCCTACAGAAATTTGAAGTTTTCTCGGATTGGCCGGTTATTATCGTCGGTTTATCCAAGACTTTTCTAAAATCGCTTCTCCGTTAACGAAGTTGACAAGGAAGAACGTGAGGTTTAATTGGGAAAACGAGCAAGAAATTGCTTTCCAATTATTAAAGGAGAAATTGTGTCAAGCTCCAGTGTTGGTATTACCGGAGGGAATCGAAGACATGACGGTTTATTGTGATGCCTCATTAAATGGAATCGGGTGTGTTCTAATGCAAAGAGGTAAAGTCATCGCTTACGCCTCTCGACAATTAAAGGAACACGAAAAGAGATACCCGAATCATGATCTTGAATTGGCGTCGGTGGTTCATGCATTGAAAATTTGGCGCCACTACTTGTATGGTGTCAAGTGTACGATTTATTCAGATCATAAGAGTTTGAAACATCTCTTTAATCAACGAGATTTGAATTATCATCAACGTAGGTGGATGGATGTGGTAAAGGACTATGATTGTGAGATACTTTATCATCCGGGCAAGGCGAATGTGGTCGCGGATGCGTTAAGTAGAAAGAGTCAACATCCGACGATACGAGTAGGATCGTTACGCATAATTATTACTAACGACTTTCTTGTAAAGCTTGGTGAAATTCAAATTGAAGCTTTTGTTAACAATAAACATGAAGAACGAATCGTGGGGCAAACGGAGTCCATTACCTTAGGCCGCATGGTTTGTTATCTTTTCAAGGTAGAGTGTGGGTACCTAAGATGGGCGATTACCGAAAGGTGCTACTTGATGAAGCACATAAGTCAAAGTATTCAGTTCATCCAGGTGCAACGAAGATGTACTATGATTTGAAGAAAGAGTATTTGTGGCCCGGCATGAAACGTGATGTTGTTAAGTATGTTGAACAATGCGTCACATGTTTGCAAGTTAAAGCCAAACACCAAAAGCCGTACGGTAACCTACAATCGTTGGAAGTTCCAAAATGGAAATGGGAGCACATTACCATGGACTTCGTTACAAAGTTATCCAAGATGGTGAGAACCCAATTTGATACGATTTGGGTAATAGTTGATCGATTGACGAAGAGTGCCTTGTTTCTTCCCATTCGGGAAATGATATCGTCGGAGACTTTGTCCAAGTTGTTTATCAAGGAGGTGATATCGAGACATGGGGTTCCTATATCTATTATTTCGGATCGAGATACTCATTTCACGTCTCGGTTTTGGAATAAGTTTCATGAAGATATGAGTACTCAATTGAAGAAGAGCATGGCGTATCATCTTCAAACGGGTGGTCAAACCGAGCGTACAAATCAAACGTTGGAGGATATGTTAAGGGTGTGTGTTATTGATTTTGGTGGTAGTTGGGAGAGCACTTACCATTGGTGGAATTCTCGTACAATAATAGTTACCACACTAGTATTGGAATGCCACCTTATGAGATGCTTTATGGACGTAGGTGTCGAACACCTATTTGTTGGGGTGAAGTGGGTCAACGAGAAATCGGGAGTACCGATTTGGTCCTAGAGATGAATAGTAAGATTGAGATGATTCGGGCTCGACTTAAGGCGGCGCAAGATAGACAAAAATCTTATGCCGATAAAGGAAGGCGACCGATTGATTTTCAAAAAGGTGACATGGTGATGCTAAAGGTTTCGCCATGGAAAGGTGTTATTCAGTTTCGAAAATGAGGAAAGTTAGCTCCTCGGTTTATTGGTCCTTTCAAGGTTTTGGCACGTGTTAGCGAGGTTGCTTATAGACTAGAGTTACCCGAAGAGCTTGCGGGAATTGATAATGCTAAAAACGAACATATATTTCATAGCATTATCCTTCTAGAAAGACAAGCTTTTAGTTGCAATTGTTCTATTTTTATGTAATATTCTTTTAAATAAATAAGTGCGAAGACAAAAGAAGAAAACGACGATTTGAAGACGCAAATGACCAAAAAGCTCAAATGTACAAGATACAATCCAAGTGGTTCAATTTATTGATGAATAATGTCTAAAAATGACAAAAGTAAAAGCCGCGAAACGTAAAGTACAAGATGTCTAAGCATACGAAAAAGCGTTCAAAAATCCGGAACCAAGACATGAACCGAGCATCAACGCGCGAGTCAACGGAGCTAAAATTACAAGTCAACTATGCACAAGAATATAATATAATATATATATAATTATATAAATTATATATAAATTATATATATTTATTAATTATGTCGACAAGCAAATGGCCAAAAATTGGTGAGCTGGAATCTGAAGCTCCGCACTCGCGGAGCTGTGAGGCACAAAACCTCCGCACTCGCGGAGCAGCCAAATTCAAAATCTGCCTATAAAAGGCACAAGCTTCTGCCGAATCCATAACCCATTTTTTCTATATATCTCTCTCAATTTATATTTATATTTATATATTATAATTATAATTTTAATTTAAGTTAATTTTAATAATAAAGTTATGGTTTAGTTGGGTTATTGTAAGAAATGTTTTACGGGTTTTAAAGTCGGAACTCTGTCCGTGTAACGCTACTTGATTAATCACCACTGTAAGCTATGTTTTTCCTTTTTAAATTAATGTATCGTAACTAAGTTATTATTATGCTTATTTGAGCCGAAGTAATCGTGATGTTGGGCTAAAATATTATGACGGAGTTATTGGATTTTGTACCATAATTAGGGTTTGGACAAAAGACCGACACTTGTGAACATTGGACTATTGATTATTAATAGGTGGGGGGTATTGTCTAATTGAATGACAATTTATTGGAATCTGTCGAACCTATCTTCAAATTAGTTAATCTAATAATTATTAAAATGATTACGAATGTCCTATTTAGTGACATTTATACGACATCGTTTACAATTATTTAATTAATCAATTGGATTGGGTAATTGATTATTCATTATGGCCAAAGTGAATAAATTAATGTATCATGGACTAATTAAAACAAGGGTGGATTACATACAAGGATAATTGGTGTAATTGTTAACAAAGTATTAAAACCTTGGATTACACGCAGTCGATAACCTGGTGTAATTATTAACAAAGTATTAAAACCTTGTTACAGTTTGAATCCCTAATTAGTTGGAATATTTGACTTCGGGAATAAGGTTAATTTGACGAGCATTTTATAATTATGACCGATAGACTATTATGGACAAAAACCAGATAGGTATCAAATAAACCAGGACAAAGGACAATTAACCTAGGGTAATAAATTAAAATTAAAACGTCAAACATCATGATTACGGAAGTTTAAATAAGCATAATACTTTTATTTCATATTTCATCGTACCTTTATTTACTGTCATTTTAATTACTGCAATTTACTTTATCGCAATTTAAATTCTATCATTTATATTATCGTCATTTATCTTTACGCTTTATTTAAAATCGACAAACCGGTCATTAAACGGTAAAACCCCCTTTTTATAATAATAATAATAATACTATTATATTACTAATATATATATATATATATATATATATATATATATATATATATATATATATATATATATATATATATTTATACAAATATAATTGTTTAAAAATATAGTGTACGCAATAAGCCGTCTCCCTGTGGAATAAACCAGACGTACTAAAAACTACACTACTCTACGATTAGGTACACTGCCTATAAGTGTTGTAGCAAGGTTTAGGTATATCCCATCTATATAAATAAATAAAACTTGTAGCATATTTCGCCGTATTTCATATTAAAAATAGTAGTATTTCGTATACACCGCTGCACACATCAAGTTTTTGGCGCCGCTGCCGGGACGCTAAAACGCTATATTTTTAATTTTTATTAATAATATAATTATATAAAAAAATATATATATATTTCTAAAATTTGTCTATAAAAAGTATTTTTATTTTTAAAAAAAAATATAAGTTTATTTTTATTATTATATATATATATATATTCTATCATTGATCGTTCCTTATTTGTCACGATTATTTATGTTTAACTACGCAAAATTAACTATGTGTGAGTGAAAAAGGAGATACTTTGATGAGGTTTTATGCTTTACAGGTAAGAAAGATGTTGGTGCGAAATATGGTACAAAACGGCGAGTTAAAGTGGATTTTTGACAAGATTTGGGAGTTTGAAGAATCATCAGGAAATTTGTACAGGCGTAAAATACGCCTATTTTGGCGTAAATTACGCCATGACTCAGATACGTGCAGAACAGGAGGGTTATTTTAGGCATAAAAATACGCCAGGAAAATTTACATGGGCGTAAATGTGATGACCCGAAAATTTCTGACCAAATTTAAACTTAATCTTTGTATAATTAACATTTCTGACACGATAAGCAAAGTCTGTAAAACTGAATCTCAAAATTTTTGAACTACTTTCATATATTCAAATACTTTTCGGTTGTTCTTGACGATTCGCGAACAATTATATGTATATAGATACATATATATATATATATATATATATATATATATATATATATATATATATATATATATATATATATATATACACTATAACTTGAAAACGTAACAATGTATTAATTATTTGATACCGTACATTAAACTTATTGGTTTAAATATTTATTTGAATATATATGAAAAGTTGTAATATTAATTGTATGAATAACTTGCGACGTATATTTAAAACGTGTATGAATGTTGAAAATATATATTAACTTGGTCATAAAACGATTTGTTATTATATATATATTAACAAATAACAAGACAATGATTTATAGAAGTAAATGACCAAAACACTCGAAAGTTTAAGATACACTTAGAATGATATAGTTTATTGATAATTTAAGACTATATTTTGACAAAGGTACGAGTCACAAAACGTAAATTGCGAGTTTTCTAAGCGTACGAAAATGCGTTCGAGAAATCGGAACCGGGACATAAGTCGAGTGACAACGTACGAGTCATCAGAACGAAAATTACTAGTCAACTATGCACATGAATTTAATATAATATATAATTAATTATTTAAATTATATATATTATATTTAATTATGTCGACAAACAAGAAAACAAAAAATATGTGAGCTGGATCTGACGGCCATGCGATCGCATGAGAAATAGGCATAAAACCCATGCGATCGCATGGGCATCAGAATCAGGAATTATGTCTATAACTACCAGGTTTCTGCTCGAGTTTTTTTACACTTATATTACTCCCTAAGTATTTATTTATTATAATTATTATAATTATTATAATTATTATTATTATTATTATTATTATTATTATTATTATTATTATTATTATTATTATATTATTATTATTATTAAGATTATTATTATTATTAATCTTAATATTTTTAGTAATATTATACATAAAATATTACGACGAGGTCATGAGCGTGTCACTTTCAAAACAAGCTTCAAACGGGATAGAACTAAGGAAATTATGGGTTATAGCTATGGAGGTTATGGGTAATGTTCATGGGTATTGTTCGCAAGTCAAACCTAGTATTTATCATCTCTGTTGCGTCTACGTACTTACCTGCAATATTGAATCTCAATATTGATACGTGAGCATTCATATCTTATCTTTTATATATTAATAGTGTATACATGTCTAGTGCTGGAGTATATATTTATACATGCTTGTATGCTAAATTTCGTCATTAAACAGTTTATAATGAATCATGAATTAAATACATAAATTACTGGTAAAAGGTATATGATATACATGTTTCGGAAAGCTGGCGAAAAATCAATAACTTTTCATTTAGAAATCGCGTAATTTCGATGAACGAATCAAAAGATATGGTCAACTGAATTATAATTGACGTTAATTGGATTTGCTTTTGAATCTGCAATTAATATTTAAACAACCTGTTTATGAGATTGATAAAATACTACTAGCCAAGTAAATGAATCCTTATATAAGGCACGTCTCGTTTTGTTGAACAATTGTCAAAATTGACTTTTTGAAATGACTTTTGATAACTTTTGTATGTCGATCTCGAGCATTAGGATTGTGATACACTATAACCCAACCTAGTTTATTAGACATGTATTGACCAACATATGTTCTCTAGGTTGAGATCTACGGTTAATCTTGCATTCCGAGTTACGGTCACTTTTTGATGAATGACCTTATGTGCTGCTAAGGTGAGTTTATAGATCCCTTTTTAAATGCTTTAAATATTTTGGGCTGAGAATACATGCAATTTATTTTAAACGCAATGGATACAAGTACATACTTAATTCTACACTGAGTTTGAACTGAAAATCCCTTAGCTTTGGTAACTAGTAACTGCCAGTTATGAGAACTGGTGGGCGCGAGTAGTAGTATATGGATCCACAGGGCTTGATATCCCCTTCCGAGCTAGAGCGCTAGCCTTTTAACGGACGTATGCTATTTGAGAAGCGTACACGTTGGTTTGCGTGTATTATTAAGATGATTATACAAAGGGTATAAAATATATATACGTTAAGTTTAGTTACCAAGGTGCTCAATTTCGTAGAATATTTTGATAAACGTTTCTGGATGAAACAACTGAAAACTTGTGATTCACCTTTATATGCAGATTATGCGCAACATTAAAACTATGAACTCACCAACCTTTGTGTTGACACTTTTAAGCATGTTTATTCTCAGGTTTCTAGAAGTCTTCCGTTGTTTGCTTATATGTGATACAAGCTATGTGCATGGAGTCATACATGCTTTATTCAAGAAAACTTTGCGTTCACAAAATCATCACCGTGTATCTTATTTTGACTTCATTGTCAACGGATGTATTATGGTAAACTATTATTTATGGTGATTGTCTATTTGTAGAAATCATCAAACGTTGAAAACCTTAGAAATTGATATTCATTTATTGTGTACCTTTTGAAAAGAATGCAATGTTTACAAAACGTATCATATAGAGGTCAAATACCTCGCAATGAAATCAATGAATGACGTGTTCGTCCATATGGATTTGGAGCGATCGTCACAGTAAATTACGCTAGGCTAAAATTCTGGATCCCGGGAAATACGAAAATTAGCTTTTTGATCAAGTTTTCTAACTCCTATTTAAGGAGAGCTCTAGGGTTACGAAACCAACCTTTTTCCCATCAGTTTTGGCAGCAAAAAACATTCCCCAACACCTAAAAACACCATCTAATCACCATTACTTGAGGATTCAAGTCAAGATCAAGGAGTTATTCATCATGCAATCTTCAAGAAATTCATTGATTATCATCACAACCATGCTTGGCTAGTTTTCTAATCTTTATCCTTTCCATGAACAATTAAACATGTATGATTTTGTGCAAGATTATGTGATTTGTGATGTTTAATACTTTTGGATTATGATGTTATGAATCAAGTTGATTGTTGATTAATACAAGTTCTAAATTTTGTTATTGCAAGTTAAATTATTGTGATTTAATAGCGTGTTCTTGATCCAACTTAGTGTTAATTAGATTAGGGATAAAGACACTTTGTCTAGATTACATAGTTTAATCCCAAGATAATAAAATTAATGAACTCGAGAAGTCTTGTCTATGAGATTTGATCAACAATTGATAAACATAATGCTTGTGTGAATGAATACATGTGAAATTGGGATTGTGAAAGGGTAAAGACTTAATTCTCATTGTTTACATTTCAATCTTTTCAACTGCACTTTAGTTTAAGTTTAAGTTTAAGTAGTGATTAATCCAAGTAGTCTTTAGTTAAACCAACAACTCAATCTAGAAATTGCTTGCTTGTTAACCATAACTTCCCGTGGAACGAATCCTGCTTACCCTAGCTAAGTTAGAGTAATTAGGCTATTTTTGGTCGACCCTTCGACATCGATCAAAATTTTGGCACCGTTGCCGGGGAGGTGTGCGCTTGATTTGCAAGCTCTTATTTTATTGCTTTTGTGTTAATCAGAAAAACCATAAAAATTATAAAACCCATAAAATCCAAAAATAGTGTTTTGTTTATTTTTTGTTTTTGTCAGTTTTACGCTCGGTGTTCTTGTTTTTGTTGAAGTGCAGGTTAGTGTATGCAAACTCGGAGTTCGAGAGATCAAAATCTTAAGCCTTTAGACCCGGAAATCGAGAAATCTGCAAAAGCTAATCGAAAAGCTACAAGAATCTTAAAGGGTTCGACAGTGGCTTCAGCATCCACGCAACTACAGTTAGAGACACATCCGATTGTTCCACCGAACTCTCCTAAATCAGAGTCTGACACTGAAGAGGAAGTTTTTGATCAACGAGACGAGATGGCCGAACGACCAAGAGGAGTAGACACCTACTACCAACTGGGTGATTTTGAGGATCATTCACCCATTGTTTATCCTGCACCGGCAGGAGGAAACAACCGACAATTTGAGGTCCGACCTCAACTCATTTCGATTTTGCCAACCTACTGAGGTATGGCTAATGAGGAGCCATATGAACACATCACTGAATTTAATGGGATATGTGCTACTAATTAGGTAAACGGTTTCACTGATGATGAGGTACGTCTTCGATTATTTCCTTATTCACTTAAGGATAAGGCAAAAAGATGGTTTCTCTCCTTGCCCGCCCGGAGTATTAATACTTGGGCGGAAATGAAAAAATGATTTTTAGAAGAATTTTACCCCATAAGTAAAACTTCAGACATGCGTACGCAAATAAAATCTTTTAAACAATTATCGGGTGAATTATTTCATGAAGCGTATGAACGTCTGAAGGAGTTACTTTGGGCATGTCCACACCATGAGATACCCAAGTAGGAATTGGTTAAAGTTTTCTATGATAGTTTAGATTTCCAAAACAGGCAGTTTCTTTTAGCAGCTAGTGGTGGGGCATTCTTAACTCGGTCTAGTGATGATGAATGGACGTTCATCGAATAGTTAAGCAAGGGTTCAAAAACCCAAGCTTCGGTTGATCGTAAACAACCTAGTACCTCCCGAGTAAATCATGTTTCCGATTCGGGTGGTTCATCTAGGAACTTAGAGCAGGAATTTGATGATTTGAAAATGCTTATATTTAACAACCCAAACCAGGGTCTTGCTTGTAATGTTTCGCAGGTTCAGGAAGTATGTGAGATTTGTGGAGATCCTTCTCACTTTCCATATAGACGTAGAAATGGGATTCCACCGGTAAATCAGCACATAGTGGAAGAACAAGTTAACGAGGTTCAGGGACGGAGATATGATCCATACTCTAACACGTATAATCCAGGTTGGAGAAATCATCCTAATTTCAGTTGGAGCAATAACAACGCTCTGAATGTTAACCAAGGGAACTAACTTAGACCACAAAACAACTTTCAAAACCAGGGTAACTTTCAGAACCAAGGCAACTACCAAAGAAACTATCAAAATCCTTATCCAAACAACCGAAACCAAAACCAAAACAATTGCTAAAACCAAGGCCAAAAACCAAACCAAAATCAAAACAGTACTTCAACCAATCAACCATCTAGCTCGGATACTAAGATGGATGCGTTTATCTTCGAAATGCGAAAAATGATAGAAGTGCAAAATAAGTCGATTGGTGCATTGGCTAAGGAGATCGGTAATGTAGCGAAAAGTAAGGAAAATAGGGAACCAGGTACAATTCCAAGGTACACGGTTCTAAATCTAAATAATAAGGATCAAGGAAAAGGGCATAGCGTTAACTTGGTAGGTACCTTGAGAAGCGGAAAGAAGTATGACAATAAGGTAGGTGAAAAAGAGGTAGTGCAACCAGAGTCAAGTAAGTCTCCTATTGTTCTTGATGAGGAAGAGGTAGGTGAAGTCGATGACCAAGGAGAAGGGGTGAAAAATAAGGACCCAATTGTTAATGAGACCGAGAAACCGGAGACGGAATCAAAATCCGTCCCATTTCCCAAGGCGTTAGAGTCCCCGAACCAATTCCCTTATGGGAAAAAAGGGACCATAACCAGAGGATATATGGGAAATGTTTAAGTAGGTTAAGATAAATTTACCCCTTCTCGATGCTATTAGGCAAGTCCCGTCTTATGCTAAATTTTTAAAGGACCTTTGCACTCAAAAGAGGAAGCAAAGGGTGACTTTACCCAAAAAGGTGGAGCTAACCGAGCACCTAAGTGCGGTTGTTTTGGGTACACTTCCACCCAAGTTTAAGGACCCAGGGACCCCATTGATAGCTGTGACTAAAGGAAACGTGAATGTGAAAAAGGCGTTATTGGACCTAGGAGCTAGCATTAATATTTTACCTTTTTGTCTAGTTGATCGATTTGAATTGGGTTTAATGAAAAGAACCGACATAATTATTCAACTAGCGGACCAGTCAATTAAAACGCCTAGGGGGATATTAGAAGATGTGATAGTAAAGGTGGAAGATTTCTATTACCCAGTTGACTTTGTTGTTATGGACATTGAACCTAGGAATAGAGATGCCCAACCCACTATAATCTTGGGACGCCCGTTTTTGGCCACCATTAATGCTCACATTAATTGTCAAACGGGAGCTATGGACATAACTTTCGGTAATCGCAAGATGAGGATTAATATCTTTAATTCTCTTCATACACCGAATGTCCATGAATGCTATTGGATAGATGTGATTGATGAATTAGTGGAAAAATATACCTCTCACTTAATATCCAACGACCCAGTATAAATATTTTGCTTAGGTGACGAAGAGGATGTTGAGTGTGAAGAGGTCAAGGCAGTAGAACTAGCAGTAGCAAGTACAATGGATGCTAGGTTGCCACCATGGACTCATAAATATGAGCCATTACCTAAATCCATTGATACTAATACGAGACCTTCACTAGAGTCACCACCGACTCTTGAGTTAAAACCCTTACCTTCTCATTTGAAGTATGCATTTTTAGGTACTGACGGCACTTTTCCAGTTATTATTGCTTCAGATTTGACAGGTGTGCAAGAAAAAGCTTTAATGGAAGTGCTTCATAAGTACAAGGCTGCAGTAGGGTGGACGATAGCTGATTTGAAAGAGATAAGTCCCTCAGTGTGTATGCATAGGATAGTTACAGATCCGGAGGTTAAACCTGCTCATGATACGCAACGCAGGTTAAACCCGAATATGCAGGAAGTTGTAAAGAAGGAAGTTCTCAAGTGGTTAGATGCAGGGATTATTTTCCCTATTTCAGATAGTCAGTGGGTAAGCCCCATGCAAACAGTGCCAAAGAAAGCTGGGATAACGGTAATGGAAACGGAGGAAGGTGAAAAGATCACAACCCGTCCCGTGACGGGTTGGCGGGTATGTATTGACTACAGGAAGTTGAATGCTGCAACTTCAAAGGATCACTTTCCCTTGCCTTTTATTGATCAAATCATCGAAAAGTTGTCAGGTCAGAAATTTTATTGTTTCTTAGATGGGTATTCGGGATATAATCAAATACCTATTCACCCTAATGACCAAGAAAAAACGACTTTTACTTGTCCTTATGGAACTTATGCCTTTAGACGAATGCCTTTTGGTTTATGTAATGCACCTGCTACTTTTCAAAGGTGTATGATGAGTATTTTTTCAGAGTTAATAGGCAAGTCTTTAGAAATTTTCATGGATGATTTTTCAATATTTGGCAAGTCTTTTGAGTCGTGTTTGAGTATGTTGGAAAAAGTTTTAAAGAGGTGTACCGAAACTTACCTTGTCCTTAGTTGGGAAAAGAGCCACTTTATGGTAAGGGAAGGGATGGTTTTGGGACACATTGTGTCAGAACGGGGATTCGAAGTCGATAGGGCAAAAGTGCAACTTATTTCCACATTACCTCCACCAACCAATGTTAAGGGGGTAAGATCGTTTTTGGGACATGCAGGATTCTATCGTAGGTTTATCAAAGATTCTAGCGTTATTTCTAAACCATTGTGTAATTTGTTATTAAAAGACGCACCTTTTGACTTTGATGACCAATGTAGGGAGGCCTTTAACACCCTTAAGCGTAAGTGGACCGAAGCACCCATTTTGCAATCAACCGATTGGACCAAACCATTTGAAATTATGTGTGACGCTAGTGATTTTGCGGCTGGGGCTGTTTTGGGTCAAAGAGTTGAGAGGAAACCGGTTGTTATCTATTATGCTAGTAAAACGTTCTCGGATGCCCAAATAAATTATACCACAACCGAGAAGGAATTATTAGCAGTCGTGTTTGCCTTAGACAAATTTAGATCATACTTGTGGGGTCTAAGGTAGTTGTCTTTTCGGACCATAGTGCCCTAAGGCACTTGCTTGATAAGAAAGAGTCTAAGCCTAGATTGATTAGGTGGATCTTATTACTACAAGAGTTTGATTTGGAAATAAGGGATAAAAATGGTATTGAGAATGTGGTAGCCGACCATTTATCTAGGATACCCCCGCCACCGTTTGACCCTTCTAAACCAATCCAGGAAAATTTCCCGGACGAGTGTTTGTTTAGTGTTATGCAGGTACCTTGGTTCGCGCATATCATTAATTATTTGGTGACTAACAAGATACCGGAGCATTGGAACAAGCACAAGAGGGATTACTTTTTATCGCAGGTTAAGCATTATATTTGGGAGGACCCGATTCTTTACCGAATTGGACCCGACCAAATCATAAGAAGATGTGTGGCGGAAGATGAACATAAGGACATTCTAGCTCATTGTCATACTTTTGCATGTGGAGGACATTACGGAGTCAAGAAAACTGGGTACAAAGTACTCGACTCAGGTTTCTTTTGGCCTACTATTTTTAAAGACACGTGTGAGTATGTAAAAAATTGTACTAGGTGTCAAAGGATGGGGGGAATCTATAAGCGTAATGAAATGCCCATGAACCCTTTTTCGGTTTGTGAAATCTTTGATGTTTGGGGCATAGATTTTATGGGACCCTTTCCACTTTCTTTTAGGTTTGAGTATATACTAGTAGTCGTTGATTATGTCTCCAAGTGGGTGGAGGCTGAGGCTACTCGGACCAATGACCACAAAGTTGTCCTAAAGTTTGTTAAGAAAAATATTTTTTGTCATGGTGTACCTAAGGCCATAATTAGTGATGGGGGTTCGCACTTTAAGAACTCGCATTTTGCTAAACTTTTAAGGGATTATGGGGTAAATCACCGAATTGCTACGCCTTACCATCCCCAAACAAGTGGGCAAGTGGAAGTATCTAATAGGGAATTAAAAAGGATTTTAGAAAAAACCGTAAATCCTAATTGCAAAGATTGGTCTTTAAGACTAGACGATGCGCTTTGGGCTTACCGGACAGCTTATAAAACCCCTATTGGTACTTCACCTTATCGACTTGTTTATGGGAAGGCATGTCACTTACCTGTTGAAATTGAGCATCATGCAGAGTGGGCTATTAAACAGGTGAACATGAACATGGAAGAGGCAGGAAAAGCAAGAAAGTTAGACCTATCAGCGCTGGATGAGTTGAGACGCGATGCTTATGAAAGTTCAAAAATTTACAAAGAGAAGACGAAAGTGTTTCATGATAAGAAAATCGTAAGGCGGATGTTTGAAGTGGGGCAAAGTGTGTGGTTGTTTAATTCAAGGCTAAAGTTATTTGCGGGTAAGTTGAGAAGTAAGTGGAACGGTCCCTATGTGGTTACCAAGGTTACTCCGTACGGGGTAATTGAAATAAAAGATCCAAAAGGTGGGGAACCGTTCTTAGTTAATGGGCAACGATTGAAAATTGCTTCCGGTTTGTCGCTTGGTGATGCTAGGGTAGTTGAAACAATTCGGTTTGAACCCATGAAAGTTCATCAACTTAGAACAATTCGGGTGAATGAATCAAAGAATTATGTTAGTAAAGAGAACATTGACGCGTGGCTTGATCAAAATGTTACTATTAGTCGGATGCCCAATTGTGACGCTTGGGATGATGATGGGCGATTTGATGATGCGCCAGAGGACGAGGTGTCTGAGGTTATTTCAGATGAATGTTTTGATGAGTTTGATGAAAAGTTGTCATTGGAAGAAGATGTTAAGGGAAGGCCGGAGTTTCGTCGTCAAGAAGAAGATCCAGGGGAAGTATTGTTCGAATTAATTTTCATTGGGGTCTTACCCCATTTTGCTAATGATCATCGTGAATTCAAGGTGATTGCCGATACGAGGTCTACAATTAATATCATGTCATACGTGACGTACAAGCGATTATTTCATGACAAATGTTCTTTATGTTCGTTGACTAAATCCGATGCGGTCATCACATTTGGTAACAATACTAAGTGTCAGGCACTTGGTGTACTTCGTGATGTGATGGTTAGTGTGAAAGGTGTCTTCCTTAAAGTACCATTCACCATTTTTGATATGCCTACGGATGAAGATGTTCCATTGTTAGTCGGGCGTGGATTCATTGCAACCGCGGATTGTAAAATAGACCCAGGTGCAGGTTCTATCACTTTTGAAGGAGGAAACGGAACTTTTAGATTTTGTAATTCGGAAAATATGCGTTTTCCTTCGGCATATATAGTGGAGAGGGAATTTGATGAGGGATATTGTAAGATGCTTGGGATACAAGAGGTTAACACAAATAAAGTAGTTAGTGAAGAAATGGTAGAGGATACTATAGACATGGACAAAATCTATCAAAGTGTTGAGTGTGGGGGTATTCGCCTCGATCAACGCTTAGGTTCCGAGTCGAGCAAAGATGAAACCATTTGTGTTAACACGATTACGGAAACACCCGAAGTAGAACAAGAACCGGATGTGGATGTAGAGGAGATTCGTGAGACGCTTGAAAGTATGTGGGGAAAAGAAAACACGGAAAGATTCATGAACAACACCAAAACATCTTTTGTTGATGATGAGGGGTGGACAATTGAAGTTGAATACGTTGAATCCAAACCGAAAAGTGAATCCAAACCAAAATGTGAATTCAAACCTCGCATTAAGTATAGAGATCCGGGTGAGTTTTCGGTTATGTGTCAATTCAAAAAGAAGAAGACTTACCGGGCATTGCTAGATTCGGGTGCGAGTGTTAACATGATTCCAAAAAACATTGCAAAATCGATAGGCATCCGGGAATTGGTTCGAACTAATACGAGTATTCGATTTGGAAATCAAACGGTTGATGACCCGATCGGGATTGCGGAAGATGTTCTTTTCATTATTCACGGTATCGGTTATAAGGAAGATTTCTTCATTATGGATTGTGAACCGGATGCGAATACTCCAATTGTATTGGGACGAGGATTTTTAGCAACCGCAAGGATGTCACTAGATTTTGATACGGGGACTTTGACAATTAAAGATGAAGATAACATGATCACGCGCCGTATGGAAGATGGATTCGGCTCTAAAAAAAACGGGGCCGTTGATCCGGACTAATGCTAATCCGGAAGAGGAGTCGAGTGCACGACTCCATCAAAAATTCGCACACCTTTGTAAAGTTTGTAAGTTTTTATTTGTTTTGTACATATGGGCGGGGCAACGTACAATTTTTGAAGTTTAAAATGGGATTGGTTTGAATGACTATCTCTAACTTAATGCATTATGGACAATGCAATGCTTAAAGTGTGGGAGGGGGTCAAGGTTTTTAGAAGAAAAAAAAATGTTTTGTGCAAAAAGAATGAGAAAAATGGAAGTTTTGTGCGAAAATAATGCGAAAAATGGAAAATAAAAAAAATAAAAATTTATACCTGAGTGTTGCCGTAATTTACGCCATTTTTGGCGTAATTTACGCCTGTGTTAAATGTGGGCTCAGAAAATTTTTGCAACTTGGGCGTAAAATTACGCCTGTTTTTTACGCCTGAAAACGTATTGGCGTAATTTACGCCAAAACCGGCGTAATTTACGCCAGTGTTATTTTTCTGGTGCCGGATCTAGGGGTTTAAAATGGGTAAAAATTATTTATAAATATATAACCCATACGCAGCCATCAACCACGACCACCATCACTCTAAACCTTAATTTTTCATCATCTAAACACCAAATCGAAGCTCAAAACATCATCAATTCGTCATAGCACTTCATAAACACATCCAAATCTTTACAAAATCATCCAAATTGATTGTTAATTCGTGTTCTTGACTAAAAACTAAGTTTGGGGGTTTTGGTGTGTGGATTTAATTCTTCAAGTATTCTTTCAATTCGAGTGTTTTAACATCGAGGTAATCATCATTCTTGTGTTTTTCATTATTTTAGATTATCAATTTAGGGTTTTTGTTACTTTCATGTTCATGTGCTAGGGTTAATCCGAATTAATTATGTTTAAGCATTGTTTTTGTTCTATCTATTGTTAATTGTGTTTAGGTATGTTAATGGAGTATGTATGCATGATTAATTTGAAAGTTTAGGTTAAATCTTGTTAATTGCTTACAAGTAGTTGACTAGGGTTGACTTTGACTGAAAATTGGTAATGTTTGTGATTTGAATGCGTGTTGCCAATGTTTAATGTTTAAATTGGTGTTTGTTAAGTGTCAATGTAATATTGTTAGATAATAGGGTTTATAGTTTTCGTTGGAATGATGATTACAATGATTAGGTGATGTTTACTTGAACAAAGGGTTGATTAATAGTGATGATAATACATAACATGTTAAATTACGTGTCGTGTGGTTAAATGAGGAAGACAAGATTGGTGTGTTGATTTGGTGCATAAGGTTAGGATTTGCATGTATTGCTAAAAGGTTATAATGAGATATATTGAGCAATGACATGTAAGGTGTTTTGTCAAATACTAACAAGCTTGTTGAGTTATGTGATTGCAGAAAATGTTGAACATGGCAAAAAGGAGTCGTGGCAATTCAGGAGGAGCTCCAAATTGGCAGGATAAGAAGTGGTTAAGTGAGTTACCCTATGAATAAACCGAGAAGAAAGACCAACTTTTGAGAAACGCTTTTTGTGAAAGGTATATAACTCCAAATGTGTGGAGAAAGTATGGGGTTTTTCAGGTGTTTATAGACTGGGGTTGGGAAGCTGTCCTTCAGCCAGTTCAAATGGGGTTTGAAAGTACACAGTTGGGTTGTTCTTGGGAGATGACGTATCTCACGCAGGTGTTTAATTGGATGTCAACTTTGAAATGGATTCCAGGAGATAATTTTCCACAAACGTTAATCCTGGAGGGTAAAGTGGGGAATTCAGTGATTCCAATGCGGATGGAAACTTTTAATCAATTAGCACATCCCGACCTTCCATATGATGCGGGGATAAGAATTGCGGGAAAGGATGGGTACGATTATCCGTCTGCCAAAGAGTTATTTGAGGTTCCAACTGATAGATATATTCATGTGGTGAGAACGTTGTTTCATGTCGACCGACCTGATGTTGAGAATTTTGATCTAGAGAGGAGTAAGCTAAAAATCATTCCGAGGATATTGTCAATAGTGATGAATTACAACATCTATCAAAGAAAGAGTGATCTTACGCTAGTTCGGACGTACGTGTTACCTTTGCTGTATGCCATGGTGATGTGTGAAATCGCGTCTATTATTTATAATGGGAAAAACCGGTTTAAATAATTACTACACACTAACGGGCAGTGTACCCGATCGTGCGATAGTATAAAGTTGGTAAATCCAAGATCGTTCCAAGGACAGTTTAGACGTGAAAATTAAGATTGTAACTAATGAATTAAACTAAGTTAAATCTAGAAAATTGAATTACGAGATAATTTGTTTGGTTGGCTATTTAACGATTAGCCAAAATCAAAGATAGCTTTAATTAATAACAAGATTGAACAATATTTTTGGTGTTTTCAGTTTTAAGCTTTAAAGCAAACAAGCGAGTAAAATAAGATAGTTGTAAACAATTAAAAAAATGAATGCTTGTCTAGACCTTTTTCACCTAGTATTGGATGCATTTAGATTAAGCCGCAGTTATTATCTAACTTATGTGAATTATCTAGTTGGTTCACCTGGAATTCCCCAGCGCAAACACTTCAATTAAGATTACACGACACGGAATTCCCCGTAGCCTAAGAGCTCCTAATTGTGACTAAACAGTTCAACTGAGATGAAGACTCAAATCACAATCACACCAACTCTCATTGCGCATAATTCACCCATATTTCGTCTAGCCTTTTGAATTCAATTTACTCTCGTCTCCGAGTAAGCAAACAATCAATTAAGACAAACCAATTGTAAATTAATGCACTAAATTAATGAACTCTCGTCCTATCAAACAAGTACACAACCAATTGAATTGAAGAGTCTAGCTTCAATAAGAATGGTTCTTTAATCCAAACATCAAATCATCATAAATTAATCAAACAACTGATAAGTAGCATCCAATACATAGGTTATTAAATCTAGACAAACATTAAAGAACTTAGCCAATGATCATGGCAACAATAAAAATCACAAATAAAGTAATAGAGAAATTCATTGTTTATGACAAGAGATTAACCTAATCAATGATTGAATCCTGAAAGATAAACGAATCGAGACTTGTTTCCGGAATGATTGATACCTTAGAATGACCTTGGAAATCCCCAAAAATCACCTAAGTTCGTCAAAAAGCTGCTGGAATTCGTCTGGATACGATAATAAAAATATGCGATATCAAACAACCCCACACTAGAGTTTTGCTTGTCCTCAAGCAAATAAACTCGATAATAATCTTCTACCATATAATAATGTCTTCAAACATGTAGGTAGAACCAAACGAACAAGAAACCAAACAAGCAACTAGCGTGGGCACGATTTGGAATAAATAACAACCATAGTTCCCACTTGCATTCCCCCGATGTAACTTCCCAACCGCAAACAATATGAATGAATATAGTAACCAAAATAATCTCGATAACGTACCGTAATGATGAAATAGAGAATCTCGAATCATAACATAAGTCTTCAATGGAACCGGGAATCAAGTGGGAACCAAGCACCAGAGATATAACAATCGAACATGTGTGCCAAGAGAACGCACGAGCTACCCCGCAATTGGTCAAGCCAAGCCTCCCACAGTACCTAACATCGCGAGATGTCGGTAGAAAATAATGTGCTTAGGAGGATACACATTACGTCCAGATATCATCGACAATTATGAGGCAATCATCTAATCCGTTAAGTCAATCATAAAGATTGAAGTTCATCAGGCTTAAAAGCTGATATCTTACCTTTCCGGAGGTTATCCACTGAGAATCTGATCAATCACTGACATTTTGTGTATCATGGTGCGCTTCCCATTTGGCTAGCAAATCTCCCTCATTGAGATAAGCTTCGACTACCAGTTTCCCTGTTTGACATTGAGGCCTGGTAGATTTCCAGTCGATTTTAGCAATGACTTTTCAAGACTTTTTGTCACCCTACAACTGGTCTGGACTACAACTTCTGAAATGAATCAGCAAGTGTGTCGTTCGGGAGACTTGATGTAGTGACCCGAACTTTTCCATGTTTATATATATTAATTGAGATTGATATTTACATGATTAAATGTTTCCAACATGTTAAGCAATCAAACTTGTTAAGACTTGACTAATTGAAATATGTTTCATATAGACAATTGACCACCCAAGTTGACCGGTGATTCACGAACGTTAAAACTTGTAAAAACTATATGATGACATATATATGGATATATATATATATATATAGTTAACATGATACTATGATAAGTAAACATATCATTAAGTATATTAACAATGAACTACATATGTAAAAACAAGACTACTAACTTAATAATTTTTAAACGAGACATATATGTAACGATTATCGTTGTAAAGACATTTAATGTATATATATCATATTAAGAGATATTCATACATGATAATATCATGATAATATAATAATTTAAAATCTCATTTGATATTATAAACATTGGGTTAACAACATTTAACAAGATCGTTAACCTAAAGGTTTAAAAACAACACTTACATGTAACGACTAACGATGACTTAACGACTCAGTTAAAATGTATATACATGTAGTGTTTTAATATGTATTTATACACTTTTTAAAGACTTCAATACACTTATCAAAATACTTCTACTTAACAAAAATGCTTACAATTACATCCTCGTTCAGTTTCATCAACAATTCTACTCGTATGCACCCGTATTCGTACTCGTACAATACACAGCTTTTAGATGTATGTACTATTGGTATATACACTCCAATGATCAGCTCTTAGCAGCCCATGTGAGTCACCTAACACATGTGGGAACCATCATTTGGCAACTAGCATGAAATATCTCATAAAATTACAAAAATATGAGTAATCATTCATGACTTATTTACATGAAAACAAAATTACATATCCTTTATATCTAATCCATACACCAACGACCAAAAACACCTACAAACACTTTCATTCTTCAATTTTCTTCATCTAATTGATCTCTCTCAAGTTCTATCTTCAAGTTCTAAGTGTTCTTCATATATTCTACAAGTTCTAGTTACATAAAATCAAGAATACTTTCAAGTTTGCTAGCTCACTTCCAATCTTGTAAGGTGATCATCCAACCTCAAGAAATCTTTGTTTCTTATAGTAGGTTATCATTCTAATACAAGGTAATAATCATATTCAAACTTTGGTTCAATTTCTATAACTATAACAATCTTATTTCAAGTGATGATCTTACTTGAACTTGTTTTCGTGTCATGATTCTGCTTCAAGAACTTCGAGCCATCCAAGGATCCGTTGAAGCTAGATCCATTTTTCTCTTTTCCAGTAGGTTTATCCAAGGAAATTAAGGTAGTAATGATGTTCATAACATCATTCAATTCATACGTATAAAGCTATCTTATTCGAAGGTTTAAACTTGTAATCACTAGAACATAGTTTAGTTAATTCTAAACTTGTTCGCAAACAAAAGTTAATCCTTCTAACTTGACTTTTAAAATCAACTAAACACATGTTCTATATCTATATGATATGCTAACTTAATGATTTAAAACCTGAAAACACGAAAAACACCGTAAAACCGGATTTACGCCGTCGTAGTAACACCGCGGGCTGTTTTGGGTTAGTTAATTAAAAACTATGATAAGCTTTGATTTAAAAGTTGTTATTCTGAGAAAATGAGTTTTATTATGAACATGAAACTATATCCAAAAATTATGGTTAAACTCAAAGTGGAAGTATGTTTTCTAAAATGGTCATCTAGACGTCGTTCTTTCGACTGAAATGACTACTTTTACAAAAACGACTTGTAACTTATTTTTCCGACTATAAACCTATACCTTTTATGTTTAGATTCATAAAATAGAGTTCAATATGAAACCATAGCAATTTGATTCACTCAAAACGGATTTAAAATGAAGAAGTTATGGGTAAAACAAGATTGGTTAATTTTTCTCATTTTAGCTACGTGAAAATTGGTAACAAATCTATTCCAACCATAACTTAATCAACTTGTATTGTATATTATGTAATCTTGAGATACCATAGACACGTATACAATGTTTCGACCTATCATGTCGACACATCTATATATATTTCGGAACAACCATAGACACTCTATATGTGAATGTTGGAGTTAGCTATACAGGGTTGAGGTTGATTCCAAAATATATATAGTTTGAGTTGTGATCAATACTGAGATACGTATACACTGGGTCGTGGATTGATTCAAGATAATATTTATCGATTTATTTCTGTACATCTAACTGTGGACAACTAGTTGTAGGTTACTAACGAGGACAGCTGACTTAATAAACTTAAAACATCAAAATATATTAAAAGTGTTGTAAATATATTTTGAACATACTTTGATATATATGTATATACTGTTATAGGTTCGTGAATCAACCAGTGGCCAAGTCTTACTTCCCGACGAAGTAAAAATCTGTGAAAGTGAGTTATAGTCCCACTTTTAAAATCTAATATTTTTGGGATGAGAATACATGCAGGTTTTATAAATGATTTACAAAATAGACACAAGTACGTGAAACTACATTCTATGGTTGAATTATCGAAATCGAATATGCCCCTTTTTATTAAGTCTGGTAATCTAAGAATTAGGGAACAGACACCCTAATTGACGCGAATCCTAAAGATAGATCTATTGGGCCTAACAAACCCCATCCAAAGTACCGGATGCTTTAGTACTTCGAAATTTATATCATATCCGAAGGGTGTCCCGGAATGATGGGGATATTCTTATATATATGCATCTTGTTAATGTCGGTTACCAGGTGTTCACCATATGAATGATTTTTATCTCTATGTATGGGATGTGTATTGAAATATGAAATCTTGTGGTCTATTGTTACGATTTGATACATATAGGTTAAACCTATAACTCACCAACATTTTTGTTGACGTTTTAAGCATGTTTATTCTCAGGTGATTATTAAGAGCTTCCGCTGTCGCATACTTAAATAAGGACGAGATTTGGAGTCCATGCTTGTATGATATTGTGTAAAAACTGCATTCAAGAAACTTATTTTGTTGTAACATATTTGTATTGTAAACCATTATGTAATGGTCGTGTGTAAACAGGATATTTTAGATTATCATTATTTGATAATCTACGTAAAGCTTTTTAAACCTTTATTAATGAAATAAAGGTTATGGTTTGTTTTAAAATGAATGCAGTCTTTGAAAAACGTCTCATATAGAGGTCAAAACCTCGCAACGAAATCAATTAATATGGAACGTTTTTAATCAATAAGAACGGGACATTTCAGTTGGTATCAGAGCGTTGGTCTTAGAGAACCAGAATTTTGCATTAGTGTGTCTTATCGAGTTTGTTAGGATGCATTAGTGAGTCTGGACTTCGACCGTGTTTACTTGAAAAATGATTGCTTAACAAATTTTGTTGGAAACTATATATTTTTAACATGTGAATATTATGTGATGTATTAATCTCTTAACGCGTTTGATATTATGTGATAGATGTCTACCTCTAGAACAAGTCCATTGACTCACCTAATAATAATGAAGAGTCAAATGTAAATTGGAATGATTCGTGGACTGATTCACAAGTTCCCGAAGAGGAACCGGAAGAAGAGTCGGAACCGGAAGAAGAATCGGAACCGGAAGAAGAAATAGAACCGGTGGGGGAAATAATAAAACGGTTAAGTAAAAGAAAATCCTCAACCAACCGACCAAGGTTAATTATGGTCAATGGTGTTTCCGCCAAGGAAGCAAAGTATTGGGAGGATTACCAATTCTCCGATGAATCGGATTCCGACGAGAATTCCGATGATGTTATAGAAATTACCCCAACTGAATTTAAAAAGGCAAAAGAAAATAATAAGGGAAAGGGCATAAAAATAGAGTAATCTAATTCCAACCCCGATGAACTTTATATGTATCGTTAACCCCCGAAGTCCTTAAGTTGTAACAATGACCCGGGAACCTCTAAACCACCAGGTTTTTCTAAACCAATGTGGACAACGATGGCTCGTATTAGGGGAACATCATATATCCCTAGAAACTTGGCAAAATGAACCAAAACCGAAGAAGAAGAAACGAGCGAGTCGGAATAAGATAGTTGTATTCGTGTGGTGTAATATATGTAATATAGTGTTCTTATGCTTTATGATATATGTAAAAATTGCTTGTATTAATAAGTATTTTTTTATGAAACTAACTCTTGTCTATTTTACAGTTTAAAAACACAAAATGGATAGACAACCCAATATTTTAAGAGACCTACCCGGAGACATGATTGATGAAATCTTGTCTAGAGTCGGCCAGAATTCTTCGGCACAACTATTTAAGGCGAGATCAGTTTGTAAGACATTCGAAGAACGTTCCAAGAATGTCTTGGTTTATAAGAGACTTTCGTTTGAAAGATGGGGGATATCACATTGGGAAACCCATAAGTTACGATGTGTTTACTTTGACGCATATATTGCGGGGAACCCAAATGCTATTTTACGCAACGGGTTAAGAAATTATTTTGACTCAATATATCCGAATATTGGACTTCGTGATTTAGAAAAAGCGGCTAACATGCAACATAAAGAAGCATGTTATGCTTACGGATTAGTAATGTTCGCTTCTCACCAAAGTGAGAACAAGAACATCGGGCTACAACTATTAAACAAAACGTTTCCACAAGTGACGGAGTCGGTAATTGGGGTAAGAAATGAGGTTTTTAGATTATTACGGGACTGTTGGACATTACGTAACCCTCGTCCCTTTGATGACGTTACAACACGCTGTCTTATCAACGGCCATAACGGTTATGTTGCACAAGACCAAGGATGGGAAGTAGTCCGAGTAAAACCAGAATGCATGACTTGTTTCTGGACGTATGAATTACGTGTCTTTATTGCCTTTGCCGAACGACTTGTGTACTAGCTAGAATTGTCTTCACAACTATCTTGTATCAAAGTTATTGTGTGATATATTTCATGCTTTATGTAAAATAAGCGGTATTGTAAGTTTGTAAAATATTGTATAAAAGTTTGAACGCGAAATATTATTACAATCAGTTTTTCATATAGAATTGTAGTAGTTGAATTGTATATTAGCTACTAAGTATGAACTTAACGGGTAGGTACTACCCGAATTTAAACTTATAAAACGCTAATATGAAGAAAAAGCTTTTATAAATGAGTTCATATTATGCTACGAAATACTATTAACTACTCTTAATATTCTGTATGATTAACTTGTTCCATTTAACTATTTTGAAGGAAATGGCACCGACTACTCGACACACCGTGAATATGAATGAAGAGGAATTCCGTACTTTTCTAGCTTCAAACATAGCCGCAGTATAGGCTGCGCTACATACCAACAATAACCTTGGATCTAGCAGTACAGGAAATCGTGTAGGATGCACCTACAAAGAATTCACTGCCTGCAAACCTTTGGAATTTGATGGAACCGAAGGACCGATCGGATTGAAACGGTGGACCGAGAAGGTTGAATCGGTGTTTGCCATAAGTAAGTGTACTGAAGAGGACAAAGTGAAGTACGCTACGCATACCTTCACAGGTTCTGCGTTAACATGGTGGAATACCTATCTAGAGCAAGTGGGACAAGATGATGCGTACGCACTACCGTGGTCAGCATTCAAGCACTTGATGAACGAGAAGTACCGTCCCAGAACCGAGGTCAATAAGCTCAAGACAGAACTTAGAGGGTTACGAACCCAAGGATTTGATATTACCACGTACGAAAGATGATTCACAGAATTGTGCCTATTGTGTCCGGGAGCATTCGAAGATGAGGAAGAGAAGATCGACGAGTTTGTGAAAGGATTACCGAAAAGAATCCAAGAAGATATAAGTTCACACGAGCCCGCCTCCATACAACAGGCATGTAGAATGGCTCACAAACTAGTGAACCAGATTGAAGAAAGAATTAAAGAACAGACTGCTGAAGAGGCCAATGTGAAGCAAGTCAAAAGAAAGTGGGAGGAAAACGGTGATAAGAATCACCAATACAACAACAACAGCAATTACAACAATAATCGCAACAATTATCCCAACAATCGCAACATCAATCGCAACTACAACAAACGGCCCAACAACAACAACAACAACAACAACAACAACAGCAACTACAACAATCATCCCAACAACAATAATAACCGCAGCAACAACAACAATCAGAAGCAGCTATGCCAAAGGTGTGAAAAGAATCACTCGGGGTTCTGCACCAAATTTTGCAACAAGTGTAAAAGAAATGGTCATAGCGCGGCGAAGTGTGAGGTCTACGGACCAGGGGTTAATAGAACGAAAGGAACAAATGGTGTCGGAACGAGTAATGGCGGAGCAAGTAGTGTCGGAGCAAGTTATGCCAATGTAGTTTGTTATAAATGTGGAAAACCAGGCCACATTATTAGAAATTGCCCGAACCAAGAGAACACGAATGGACAAGGCCGTGGAAGAGTTTTCAATATTAATGCGGTAGAGGCACAGGAAGACCCGGAGCTTGTTACGGGTACGTTTCTTATTGACAATAAATCTGCTTACGTTTTATTTGATTCGGGTGCGGATAGAAGCTATATGAGTAGAGATTTTTGTGCTAAATTAAGTTGTCCATTGACGCCTTTGGATAGTAAATTTTTACTCGAATTAGCAAATGGTAAATTAATTTCAGCAGATAATATATGTCGGAATCGAGAAATTAAACTGGTTAGCGAAACATTTAAGATTGATTTGATACCAGTAGAGTTAGGGAGTTTTGATGTGATAATCGGTATGGACTGGTTGAAAGAAGTGAAAGCAGAGATCGTTTGTTACAAAAATGCAATTCGCATTATACGAGAAAAAGGAAAACCTTTAATGGTGTACGGAGAAAAGGGCAACACGAAGCTACATCTTATTAGTAATTTGAAGGCACAAAAACTAATAAGAAAAGGTTGCTATGCTGTTCTAGCACACGTCGAGAAAGTACAAACTGAAGAAAAGAGCATCAATGATGTTCCCATTGCAAAAGAATTTCCCGATGTATTTCCGAAAGAATTACCGGGATTACCCCCACATCGATCCGTTGAATTTCAAATAGATCTTGTACCAGGAGCTGCACCAATAGCTCGTGCTCCTTACAGACTCGCACCCAGCGAGATGAAAGAACTGCAAAGCCAATTACAAGAACTTTTAGAGCGTGGTTTCATTCGACCAAGCACATCACCGTGGGGAGCTCCTGTTTTGTTTGTCAAGAAGAAAGATGGTACATTCAGGTTGTGTATCGACTACCGAGAGTTGAACAAACTTACCATCAAGAACCGCTACCCACTACCGAGAATCGACGACTTATTTGATCAACTACAAGGCTCGTCTGTTTATTCAAAGATTGACTTACGTTCCGGGTATCATCAAATGAGGGTGAAAGAAGATGATATTCCAAAGACTGCTTTCAGAACACGTTACGGTCATTACGAGTTTATGGTCATGCCGTTTGGTTTAACTAATGCACCAGCTGTGTTCATGGACCTTATGAACCGAGTGTGTGGACCATACCTTGACAAGTTTGTCATTGTTTTCATTGATGACATACTTATTTACTCAAAGAATGACCAAGAGCACGGTGAACATTTGAGAAAGGTGTTAGAAGTATTGAGGAAGGAAGAATTGTACGCTAAGTTTTCAAAGTGTGCATTTTGGTTGGAAGAAGTTCAATTCCTCGGTCACATAGTGAACAAAGAAGGTATTAAGGTGGATCCGGCAAAGATAGAAACTGTTGAAAAGTGGGAAACCTCGAAAACTCCGAAACACATACGCCAGTTTTTAGGACTAGCTGGTTACTACAGAAGGTTCATCCAAGACTTTTCCAGAATAGCAAAACCCTTGACCGCATTAACGCATAAAGGGAAGAAATTTGAATGGAATGATGAACAAGAGAAAGCGTTTCAGTTATTGAAGAAAAAGCTAACTACGGCACCTATATTGTCATTGCCTGAAGGGAATGATGATTTTGTGATTTATTGTGACGCATCAAAGCAAGGTCTCGGTTGTGTATTAATGCAACGAACGAAGGTGATTGCTTATGCGTCTAGACAATTGAAGATTCACGAACAAAATTATACAACGCATGATTTGGAATTAGGCGCGATTGTTTTTGCATTAAAGACTTGGAGGCACTACTTATATGGGGTCAAAAGTATTATATATACCGACCACAAAAGTCTTCAACACATATTTAATCAGAAACAACTGAATATGAGGCAGCGTAGGTGGATTGAATTATTGAATGATTACGACTTTGAGATTCGTTACCACCCGGGGAAGGCAAATGTGGTAGCCGATGCCTTGAGCAGGAAGGACAGAGAACCCATTCGAGTAAAATCTATGAATATAATGATTCATAATAACCTTACTACTCAAATAAAGGAGGCGCAACAAGGAGTTTTAAAAGAGGGAAATTTAAAGGATGAAATACCCAAAGGATCGGAGAAGCATCTTAATATTCGGGAAGACGGAATCCGGTATAGGGCTGAAAGGATTTGGGTACCAAAATTTGAAGATATGAGAGAAATGGTACTTAGAGAAGCTCATAAAACCAGATACTCAATACATCCTGGAACGGGGAAGATGTACAAGGATCTCAAGAAACATTTTTGGTGGCCGAGTATGAAAGCCGATGTTGCTAAATACGTAGGAGAATGTTTGACGTGTTCTAAGGTCAAAGCTGAGCATCAAAAACCATCAGGTCTACTTCAACAACCCGAAATCCCGGAATGGAAATGGGAAAACATTACCATGGATTTCATCACTAAATTGCCAAGGACTGCAAGTAGTTTTGATACTATTTGGGTAATAGTTGATCGTCTCACCAAATCAGCACACTTCCTGCCAATAAGAGAAGATGACAAGATGGAGAAGTTAGCACGACTGTATTTGAAGGAAGTCGTCTCCAGACATGGAATACCAATCTCTATTATCTCTGATAGGGATGGCAGATTTATTTCAAGATTCTGGCAGACATTACAGCAAGCATTAGGAACTCGTCTAGACATGAGTACTGCCTATCATCCACAAACTGATGGGCAGAGCGAAAGGACGATACAAACGCTTGAAGACATGCTACGAGCATGTGTTATTGATTTCGGAAATAGTTGGGATCGACATCTACCATTAGCAGAATTTTCCTACAACAACAGCTACCATTCAAGCATTGAGATGGCACCGTTTGAAGCACTTTATGGTAGAAAGTGCAGGTCTCCGATTTGTTGGAGTGAAGTGGGGGATAGACAGATTACGGGTCCAGAGATTATACAAGAAACTACCGAGAAGATCATCCAAATTCAACAACGGTTGAAAACCGCCCAAAGTCGACAAAAGAGCTACGCTGACATTAAAAGAAAAGATATAGAATTTGAAATTGGAGAGATGGTCATGCTTAAAGTTGCACCTTGGAAAGGCGTTGTTCGATTTGGTAAACGAGGGAAATTAAATCCAAGGTATATTGGACCATTCAAGATTATTGATCGTGTCGGACCAGTAGCTTACCGACTTGAGTTACCTCAACAACTCGCGGCTGTACATAACACTTTCCACGTCTCGAATTTGAAGAAATGTTTTGCTAAAGAAGATCTCACTATTCCGTTAGATGAAATCCAAATCAACAAAAAACTCCAATTCATCGAAGAACCCGTCGAAATAATGGATCGTGAGGTTAAAAGACTTAAGCAAAACAAGATACCAATTGTTAAGGTTCGATGGAATGCTTGTAGAGGACCCGAGTTCACCTGGGAGTGTGAAGATCAGATGAAGAAGAAATACCCGCATCTATTTCCAGAATATTCGTCAACACCTTCAATAGCTTAAAATTTCGGGACGAAATTTATTTAACGGGTAGGTACTGTAGTGACCCGAACTTTTCCATGTTTATATATATTAATTGAGATTGATATTTACATGATTAAATGTTTCCAACATGTTAAGCAATCAAACTTGTTAAGACTTGACTAATTGAAATATGTTTCATATAGACAATTGACCACCCAAGTTGACCGGTGATTCACGAACGTTAAAACTTGTAAAAACTATATGATGACATATATATGGATATATATATATATATATATATAGTTAACATGATACTATGATAAGTAAACATATCATTAAGTATATTAACAATGAACTACATATGTAAAAACAAGACTACTAACTTAATAATTTTTAAACGAGACATATATGTAACGATTATCGTTGTAAAGACATTTAATGTATATATATCATATTAAGAGATATTCATACATGATAATATCATGATAATATAATAATTTAAAATCTCATTTGATATTATAAACAATGGGTTAACAACATTTAACAAGATCGTTAACCTAAAGGTTTAAAAACAACACTTACATGTAACGACTAACGATGACTTAACGACTCAGTTAAAATGTATATACATGTAGTGTTTTAATATGTATTTATACACTTTTTAAAGACTTCAATACACTTATCAAAATACTTCTACTTAACAAAAATGCTTACAATTACATCCTCGTTCAGTTTCATCAACAATTCTACAATTATGCACCCGTATTCGTACTCGTACAATACACAGCTTTTAGATGTATGTACTATTGGTATATACACTCCAATGATCAGCTCTTAGCAGCCCATGTGAGTCACCTAACACATGTGGGAACCATCATTTGGCAACTAGCATGAAATATCTCATAAAATTACAAAAATATGAGTAATCATTCATGACTTATTTACATGAAAACAAAATTACATATCCTTTATATCTAATCCATACACCAACGACCAAAAACACCTACAAACACTTTCATTCTTCAATTTTCTTCATCTAATTGATCTCTCTCAAGTTCTATCTTCAAGTTCTAAGTGTTCTTCATATATTCTACAAGTTCTAGTTACATAAAATCAAGAATACTTTCAAGTTTGCTAGCTCACTTCCAATCTTGTAAGGTGATCATCCAACCTCAAGAAATCTTTGTTTCTTATAGTAGGTTATCATTCTAATACAAGGTAATAATCATATTCAAACTTTGGTTCAATTTCTATAACTATAACAATCTTATTTCAAGTGATGATCTTACTTGAACTTGTTTTCGTGTCATGATTCTGCTTCAAGAACTTCGAGCCATCCAAGGATCCGTTGAAGCTAGATCCATTTTTCTCTTTTCCAGTAGGTTTATCCAAGGAAATTAAGGTAGTAATGATGTTCATAACATCATTCGATTCATACGTATAAATCTATCTTATTCGAAGGTTTAAACTTGTAATCACTAGAACATAGTTTAGTTAATTCTAAACTTGTTCGCAAACAAAAGTTAATCCTTCTAACTTGACTTTTAAAATCAACTAAACACATGTTCTATATCTATATGATATGCTAACTTAATGATTTAAAACCTGAAAACACGAAAAACACCGTAAAACCGGATTTACGCCGTCGTAGTAACACCGCGGGCTGTTTTGGGTTAGTTAATTAAAAACTATGATAAGCTTTGATTTAAAAGTTGTTATTCTGAGAAAATGAGTTTTATTATGAACATGAAACTATATCCAAAAATTATGGTTAAACTCAAAGTGGAAGTATGTTTTCTAAAATGGTCATCTAGACGTCGTTCTTTCGACTGAAATGACTACTTTTACAAAAACAACTTGTAACTTATTTTTCCGACTATAAACCTATACCTTTTCTGTTTAGATTCATAAAATAGAGTTCAATATGAAACCATAGCAATTTGATTCACTCAAAACGGATTTAAAATGAAGAAGTTATGGGTAAAACAAGATTGGTTAATTTTTCTCATTTTAGCTACGTGAAAATTGGTAACAAATCTATTCCAACCATAACTTAATCAACTTGTATTGTATATTATGTAATCTTGAGATACCATAGACACGTATACAATGTTTCGACCTATCATGTCGACACATCTATATATATTTCGGAACAACCATAGACACTCTATATGTGAATGTTGGAGTTAGCTATACAGGGTTGAGGTTGATTCCAAAATATATATAGTTTGAGTTGTGATCAATACTGAGATACGTATACACTGGGTCGTGGATTGATTCAAGATAATATTTATCGATTTATTTCTGTACATCTAACTGTGGACAACTAGTTGTAGGTTACTAACGAGGACAGCTGACTTAATAAACTTAAAACATCAAAATATATTAAAAGTGTTGTAAATATATTTTGAACATACTTTGATATATATGTATATACTGTTATAGGTTCGTGAATCAACCAGTGGCCAAGTCTTACTTCCCGACGAAGTAAAAATCTGTGAAAGTGAGTTATAGTCCCACTTTTAAAATCTAATATTTTTGGGATGAGAATACATGCAGGTTTTATAAATGATTTACAAAATAGACACAAGTACGTGAAACTACATTCTATGGTTGAATTATCGAAATCGAATATGCCCCTTTTTATTAAGTCTGGTAATCTAAGAATTAGGGAACAGACACCCTAATTGACGCGAATCCTAAAGATAGATCTATTGGGCCTAACAAACCCCATCCAAAGTACCGGATGCTTTAGTACTTCGAAATTTATATCATATCCGAAGGGTGTCCCGGAATGATGGGGATATTCTTATATATATGCATCTTGTTAATGTCGGTTACCAGGTGTTCACCATATGAATGATTTTTATCTCTATGTATGGGATGTGTATTGAAATATGAAATCTTGTGGTCTATTGTTACGATTTGATACATATAGGTTAAACCTATAACTCACCAACATTTTTGTTGACGTTTTAAGCATGTTTATTCTCAGGTGATTATTAAGAGCTTCCGCTGTCGCATACTTAAATAAGGACGAGATTTGGAGTCCATGCTTGTATGATATTGTGTAAAAACTGCATTCAAGAAACTTATTTTGTTGTAACATATTTGTATTGTAAACCATTATGTAATGGTCGTGTGTAAACAGGATATTTTAGATTATCATTATTTGATAATCTACGTAAAGCTTTTTAAACCTTTATTGATGAAATAAAGGTTATGGTTTGTTTTAAAATGAATGCAGTCTTTGAAAAACGTCTCATATAGAGGTCAAAACCTCGCAACGAAATCAATTAATATGGAACGTTTTTAATCAATAAGAACGGGACATTTCACTTGACTCCCTTAAGGATGGAATGGATACATCCTATGTGGTTATGTTAGGTGGTCGGGCGCATCATTGTCCTTGTTAGGAGAAACAATGAAGACCGCCCTGTTTAAGTTTTTGATCTAGCGTATGGCCCGGTTTTGACCACACGATCCAATCACCGTTCATACGGTTGACACCCGTTTTTGTACAAGTGACCTACGTATGAACTGTTATGTTCATGTAGGATTTCACATTCAAAATAATGAACATGTTTTGAAAGTTCAAGACTTTCTCCTCTAACAGTACCTCATCGTGAAATGATGGGTAATGAAATGACACGCTTAAGAGGTATACGTACCAAGTAGAACGGTCGGAAGACTTTACTCCCGATAAATCCCGAAAACCTTCGGGTTCCATAGCTTTTGGCTATGGGTTGTGTTGTCTAAGCAAACACAAGCACGTAGCTATTGCTCCTAAAAAGGACAGCACTGGTGAAGCTCAAGGCTCCTCTTCCCACAGTATCACATCATTAAATGATGCAATAATAAAATGATATAGTTTCGGAAGTCTGCTATACCAAGTAACCAAAAGTTTTTGATCTGGCACGTGATTCGGTCACAATCACGCTATGCAATCACCGCTCTCTCACGGTTTACACCCGTTTTGGTACAGGTGACCTACTATTGAGTTCTTTGAACTAGTAGGATTTCATGTTCAATGGAAATGAACATGTGGAACACTTTTGGCTTCTCCAAATTCACAAAATAAAAATACCAAGACAAATCTTAAACAAGGGTTTTGGTCGAATTTTTAACTATTTTTCTATTTTTTTTTTCTTTTTCGCTAACTAATTTTTTCATTTTTTTTTTCCTAAATTTTTCAATTTTTTTTTTACGACCAAAACCCTGTGAAACGTCAAGTCTTTTAGATATCAAAACCAAAATAATGATGATTCTATTAACAACCAACCCGAGAGATTTTACATCCCCCACCCCACACTTGAGATCAAGTAATGTCCCCATTACTTGAGATAAAAAATGGATTAAAATCGAAAGGGTAAGAAAAATAAAAACTTATCGAGCTTAACCACTAATCGTGGAATGACAGTGACAGATGGCGCTGAACTGACTGCCAGCATAAGAACATCGTCCATTCCCGATCCTCACACCAATATCATCACTCAAGTAGTTTTGCTGAACTTAATGCCAGACTTGAAAAAAAATTGTTTCACCAACGTACCTAAGAAAAGAAAAACACACGAACTACATAAATGGGACAAGGTGGCACCACCCGGTACCGAAACGCCTTGTCCCTAAATAAATCCACAGTACATAAGCAAAATAAAAAAAATTATCCAAGTACAAACCAACGAAACGGAAATAGTTTAAAACAAATTACAACATAATCACGCGCAACAATCAATCACTTCCTGGCCAAAAATCTCTGGTAGGGTCCCAGTTCACACCATACGTATCCTGACAAGCTTGGTACGGGTCATATGAAGGATCCGGTCTCGGAGGAGTAACAGACGTATAATCGGGAATGGTAGTTCGCGTCGGAATATACGCCTCCGGGTTATGATGCATCTGACGCTGAATTAGTCACTGATGGATCTCCCACTGATTGTGGGCCCTAATTCCCCTAACATCGTACTCAACCCTGTCAACACGCTCTCTCAAATGACCCAACTCTGTTCCAAACTGTCCTAGTGTTGTGTTAATCGACCCATAATTTTGTTGGTGCCAAGTCATCAAATCCTCATTATGCCTACGCTGCTCTGCCAACATCCGCTGATTATGCTCCACTTGAGCATCATATGCTGACCTGCTGTCCCTGTACTCTAAATGAAGGCCGTCCACACTGTTCACCAAAGAATTCTAACTCTCTTCACCCATTGACCACGTACCCTGTACGTTCGCACCACTCGAGCTCCCAGCCTCATACGTGGATCGACTAGCTCCACATCCACGTCCTCGACCTGCACCGTCACCTGGCTGTTGCTGTTGCTCTTCATCAGACCACAAAACCCATCCTGCTGGACCACGACGGATAAACTCAGCCTTAGAGAAAAACAGAATATTGGTGGGCATCGCCTCAACTCCCACCACATCACATCGACTCGTCGGGACCGAAAACGCCCGAGCTAACCTAGTAACAAAATGCCCACCTAACAATGGGCGTTCCGTGCGGTTGTCCATTCCAATTTCCTGCAACCATACCCCTAACATACATGGGACATCGATCGGCTCCCTCAATTTAATTTGTTGTAGGATCCAAAGATCCCTTCGCTGAATTTTGTTTGCGTTTCTCCTTGCCATAAACATAGTAGCTATCATCTTAAAAATTATTCGATCCTCAGGAAGGCTAAGCATCGACTGAACACTTCGACTCGAACTAAACGGACCAGCACTAGCAGTTGCCACAGTCGGCCAATAATCACTTTCACTGAAAACTTGCTCCCCAAACACTCTGCAATTCATCAAATGCCACCTCAAATCATTATCAGTCAACTCAGGATATAGATTTAATGCCCGAGCCAGCTCAATCTTAGACATACGACGCTCTAACCCACCAAGCCTAAACGATAAGAAATCTGCCTCGGTCGGAGAGACTCGAGGTCGACAACTAACAGTTGAGAAAAACTCTATAGTTATCTGCTCATAAATATCCTCATTAATCTCAAATAACCTTTCATAAGGTCTCAACTCATTGCCCGCATAGACTACCCACAAGTAACGACGCAACTCCCGAACAATATTAGGACCAACTGATGAGAGATGCGTCCAATCTAAATAATAAGTTCGCTTAATCGGACTAGCGCTATTTGTGGTGAACCTTTCCTCCAAATCCTCATTATTCGAGATATGAGATAACCATAATTCAGGATTATTCGGTGGTTGCCTTGGTTGTTCCTGGGATCCTCTTGATCTCTACATTCATGAAACAAGTAAAGAAAACAAAACAACAAACTCAAAAGTTAATGTTAGTCATAATAATAGACACCAAGTACCATTCACAACCAAATCATGTTTCATGCCAATCCACTTTTGAAAACAATCTCCAAGTTAACAAATTATACTTGAAAAAAAACATGTCAAAAACTACACTCTCAACCAAACCACATTATCCCTTAATACAAAACAACTCATGAACCATAATCATAAATCAACATAACCCAAAACATGACAAACATGATTACTTATCACTCATTTAGATTCCAGCAATCCAGTAAACTTCATCATGTTTGCAACTTTTACCAATTCCAACAACCATTAACAAAATCTTCATCACAATTCAAAATCATATGTTTAATCCTTACTAGCATGGCATTACACATAATTAGAACAATATAGCTCAAGTCATTCAAAACAATTTGACCCGCCCATATGGACACAACCCCACACTAGCTCAAAAACACATGAACAATTCAAGAACTACCACACCTTCAAGCAAATATCCCCTTTCTCACTTACAAAATTCGGATTTTTAAACCTACAAACCCTAGGTTCATGTTAAACTTTCCAAAAACACAAAATTAATCATGAAATCAAAACATACAATGATAATCTAACAAAACCCATGACAAATTGAATCACATAACCCAAATTAAAGCAACCCCACACTAATTCATCATGATACTCAAAAATTAAACAAACAATTACACATAATAAGATGAAATTAGTTAGAAAGAAACAAATTCAGACCTTGGTGGGAGCCATTCTTGAAAGATTGAAGTTAATTGAAACAAGAAATCAAAGTTTTGAGATTTAGGGTTTTGAAAATCAAAGTGTTTGTAAGTGTTAAAGAGATGTTATGAATGAAAAGAATAAAAGGAATTGGGGTAAATACAGCTACCAACCCGTTTCTAATTGTGTGGATGTAAAAATTCGGGTTTGATTTTAATTATAAAAAAAACAGCTGGCCGACAGGAATTGGCGCGGCGCGCAGGGTATCCGCGCGGCACTCTAAAGTGTCGCGCGGCGCTCCGATTAACTGAAAAATCATGTCGAGCTTTTTTTCAATATCTGGTACATCAGGTGTCTCAAAGTGGCGCGGCGCGCCTTGATCTGGAGCGGCGCTCCATGTGCTGGTACACCAGAATTTTGTATTTTTAAACCTTTAAATCCCATTTTCTCAACCTAAAACCACCAAACTAACCCCAACAAAAATCCAAGCATGATTATATTGCACATATTGTCAAACAAACACAAAAATATACAAACTCTACAACAATGGTTTTAACCATGATTATTACGCGTCGTTAGAGGTAAAGATGAGTTTAATCTCATCGTCCACCTCTTGCGGTCCATCGACATAGTGTTTTAACCGATGACCGTTAACCTTGAACTCTTCCCCTTTCAAATTTACCAAATCAACCGCCCCATGAGAATAAACCTTTCGAACAACAAAAGGTCCCGACCATTTAGATTTTAACTTCCCGGGAAACAAACGAAACCTCGAATTGAAAAGAAGCACACGATCCCCTTCCTTAAATTCTTTAGGATCCTTCAAGCGACTATCGTGCCACTTCTTCGTTCTTTCCTTACTAATCAATGAGTTCTCATACGCATCGAGCCTTAGCTCTTCTAACTCATTCAATTGACTCAACCGAAGGCGACCCGCCTCCTTAAGATCAAGATTGCTCATTTTTAGAGCCCAATAAGCTTTGTGTTCAATCTCCACCGGGAGATGACACGCTTTGCCATAAAGTAACCGAAAATGAGTGGTTCCAGTTGGCATTTTGTACGCCGTTCTAAATGCCCATAAGGCATCATCAAGCTTAAACGACCACTCCTTAGGATTAGAACCAATAGTTTTCTCAAGAATCCTCTTTAAAGCTCGGTTGGTGTTTTCGACTTGCCCATTCGTTTGAGGATGGTAGGATGTCGAAACTTTATGGGTTACCCCATACCGTTTCAACACCTTTTCGAGTTGGGCATTACAAAAGTGAGTTCCCCGATCACTAATTAAAGCTTTCGGGGAACCAAACCGAGAAAAGAGTTGCTTTAGGAACGAAACTACGACCCGTGCATCATTAGTGGGCAAAGCTTGTGCTTCAACCCATTTTGAAACATAATCGATAGCTACAAGAATGTAGAGCTTATTATTCGACTTCGGGAACGGGCCCATGAAATCAATCCCCCAAATATCAAAAACCTCACAAACTTGAATGATATTTTGAGGCATCTCGTCTCGTTGGGTGATTTGGCCCGCCCGTTGACAAGCATCGCACGATTGACAAATCCGGTGGGCATCCTTGAAGATAGTAGGCCAATAAAACCCGGCCTCAAAGACTTTTCGCCCCGTAACTTGGGGACCATAATGCCCACCTGTCGGACCATGATGACATTGGACAAGAATGCGTTCGCATTCTTCTCCGGAAACACACCGGCGGATCATTCCATCGGAACACCGCCTAAAGAGATAAGGGTCCTCCCAAAAATAATACTTAAGGTCACTAAAGAACTTCTTACGTTTATGATGTGACCAACCCTTCTCTAAGAATCCACCAACTAGATAATTCGCAAAATCAACGAACCAAGGGTCTTCACACTCCTCCACCTTCATGAGATATTCATCGGGAAAATCATCATGAATAGAAGTCTCATCGAGAACCTCACGGGAGGGGTTCTCAAGACGTGAAAGGTGATCGGCTGCTAAATTCTCGGCACCCTTTTTATCCCGGATTTCTACATCGAATTCTTGCAAAAGCAATACCCAACGTATCAATCTCGGTTTAGCATCGGGTTTAGAGAGTAAATGCTTAAGGGCCGAGTGGTCCGTATACACAACCGTCTTTGCTAGTATGAGATACGCACGAAATTTGTCAAAAGAGAAAACAATTGCTAGGAGTTCCTTTTTGGTGGTGGTATAATTTAGTTGCGCTCCTTGCAATGTCTTACTAGCATAGTAAATGGGCTAAAAATGTTTACCAACACGTTGCCCCAAGACGGATCCGATTGCAAAGTCACTAGCATCACACATAAGTTCGAATGGCATAGACCAATCCGGACGAATAAGGATAGGTGAATTAGTGAGCTTTGCTTTAAGAAGATTGAAAGCTTTGTGACACTCCTCCGAGAAAACAAACGGAGCGTCCTTTTCAATAAGTTTATTTAAGGGCGTGGCAATTTTGGAAAAATCCTTGATAAACCGCCGGTAAAACCCGGCGTGCCCAAGAAAACTTCGAACACCTTTAACATCGGTAGGGGCTTTAAGCCCGGCGATAACATTGATTTTCACCTTATCTACCTCAATTCCAACTTTAGAAATCTTGTGCCCGAGAACGATGCCCTCACAAACCATAAAGTGGCATTTCTCCCAGTTGAGCACAAGACTGGCTTTTTCGCACCGAATCAACATACACTCAAGATTAAGAAGACATGACTCGAAGGTGTCTCCGTAGACTGAAAAGTCATCCATAAACACCTCCATGCAGTCTTCGATCATATCATGGAAAATCGCCACCATACACCTTTGAAAGGTAGCAGGGGCGTTACATAAACCGAACGGCATACGCCGATAAGAGAATGTGCCATACGGGCACGTGAACGTGGTTTTCTCTTGGTCTTCGGGTGCAATAGGGATTTGGAAATATCCCGAAAAACCATCAAGAAAACAATAGAAACTTTTTCCCGCCAACCTCTCTAACATTTGATCGATGAAGGTTAGGGGAAAATGGTCCTTTCGGGTGGCATCATTTAATTTTCGATAGTCAATGCACACCCGCCATCCCGTGACAGTCCTGGTAGAAATTAATTCATTCTTTTCGTTTGTGATCACGGTCATGCCACCCTTTTTGGGCACACATTGAACCGGACTCACCCAAGGACTGTCAGAGATAGGATAAATAAGACCTGCATCAAGGAGTTTAACAATCTCCTTTTTAACCACTTCCTGCATATGTGGGTTTAGTCGCCTTTGTCGTTGCACACACGGTTTGAAGTTATCTTCCATTAGGATTTTGTGTGTACAATAAGAGGGACTAATACCCTTAATATCCTGAATTTTCCATGCAATAGCCGGTTTGTGGGCTTTTAACATGGAGACAAGTTTAGACTTTTGACTTACAGAAAGATCGGAAGCAATAATCACCGGGAGTTTAGACTCCTCCCCAAGAAAAGCATACTCCAAATTATCCGGGAGTGGTTTCAACTCTAATTCAGGAGCCTCTTCAATTGAAGTTTTGCTCCTGTATGCATTTGCTTTCTCTAACTCCTCATGCTCTTCTTCGGTTGGCTCATAACCTTCAGCCATTAGGGTGGTCATCAAATCCACCTCATCTAACACATCCCCTTCATCACTTGCTATTTCACATTCCCCTGTTCCCTGCAATTCTGGAAACTCCTGCAAAAACTCAACATGTGTGTCCATTGTGACAACCCGAAAATTTTCAACCAAATTTAAACTTTAATCTTTATATGTTTCCGACACGATAAGCAATATTTGTTAAGTCAAATTTCAAGAATTTTAAACTATGTTCATACATTCATTCAACCTCGACCAAGTTCCAACGATTCACGAACCATTAAACGAATATGATTATATATGTATATGTGTATATATATTATAACTTGAAACGTAACAAAATATTAGATTAAATACTTTATATGATTGTATATGTTTCAAAATGTATATCAATGGAATTAGAAGATAAGATCAAATGATTGAATTATCAGATATATTGAATTATGATTACAAGTCTCTGTTGAAAGGCCCACGTTGATTTGAGAAATCTTTCCATTTTAACAATATTCGGAAAATGGTAAAGTGATTTATAAATAAGAACAAATTGACAATCATTGAGAACTAGACAAAGGATAGTGGAAGATTGAATCTCATAAAGACTCGATTGATCTATTTAGTTTCAAACGTACAAAAACGTTTTCAGCTTAAAAAGAACTTTATTATTAAAACGTATATAACTTTTATAAATATCTAGAACCAATTTTGACAACTCATTACTTAACTAGTATGATAAAGATAACGATATTTATATTTTATTTTATTAAATATATATAACGATTTAAATTAATATTATATATATTTATACGCGTATTATACGTACATAGTTTTATACTTTTACTATACTTAAACTTTACCTTTACTTTATTTTTACTTTACTTTAACTTTAATAATTCACTTTAATAATTCATACTTTAATAATTCACTTTAATAATTCATACTTTAATAATTCACTTTAATAATTCATACTTTAATAATTCACTTTAATAATTCATACTTTAATAATTCATACTTTAATAATTCACTTTAATAATTCATACTTTAATAATTCACTTTAATAATTCAAAAATCTATTATAAATAGAATTCAATAGGTTTCATTATTTCATAGAAACTTGAAAATATTTTTCTCTAAACTCTCTCAATCGATTTACATATATATATATTTACTCCGTATTATTTCAAGATATTATTAGTATACATAAAATATTACGACGGAGTGCTGTCCGAGTGATTTCGAAATTCTTTTTTGAGTGGGATAGAATTAAGGAAATTATGGGTTATAGCTATGGAGGTGATTGAGTATGGTTCATGGGTATGCTCGTGAGGTCAATATAGTGTTTATCATTTCCGTTGCGTCTACGTACCTTTCCTGCAATATTGAATCTCAATATTGATATGTGAGTACTCATAATTTAACTTTTACATACTAATAGTGTATCCCTGACTAGTGCTCGAGTATTTAGGATTATGCATGCTTGTACTTTTGATATTGCCCTTAGACAGGTTAGGTTGAATCTTGAATTAGTTACACTTGCGGTTGAGATAAGGTATAAGATATGTATGTCCTTGGAAAGCTAGCGAAAAATTAAGAACTTTTCCTTTAGATATCGAATGGTTTCGATAAACGGATTAGAAGTTATAATCAATTGAATTTTCAATATTTTTATTAAAAATGATTATTATTATCGTCATTTTTATCGTCGTTCTAGTTTTATCTTATTATTACCATTATTATTATCTTTATCAATAAAAGGGATTTATCATTAAAAATTGTTATTTTTTTTATTATTACTATCGTTATTATCGTTAAAGTTATAATTAGTATTATTATTATTATTATTGGTATTATTATTATTATTATCATTATTAATATATATCATTATTTAAAAATAGTTATTGTTATTGTTATTATTATTACTATATTATCATTAAGATAATTATTAGTATTATCGTTAATAATGTTATAGTAACTATCATTATTAATATTAGTGTAATTAAAACAAATATTTGTAACACCTAATTATATTGATTACTATTATTATCATTATTATGAACACGATATAAAAGACGATTAAAAGCTATTAAACGAAACGATTAGGAAATAATGGGTAAGAGTATCATGATGAAATTAAAATATTATAAGATATTGATTTAGATAAAATTATCGTTCTTATTATTTTTATCATTACTATTATTATTAAAATTATAGTTAGTATTAAAACTATCATTTTAACAAAAATTATCATTTTAATAGAAATGTCATTGTTACTATAAAATATCATTATTATTATTATTTTAAATAGAATTATTATTTTAAAGATAATATTATAAATTATCGTAAATATTAAAGTTATCATAATTAGAATTATTGTTTTATCATAATGTCATCTTAGTAATTATAAATATTGATATTTTATAATAATAATTATTATTACAATATAATACAACTTTTACTTACTCTCATTATAGATATTATTTTATCAAATAAATATGTGATACAAACATATTTTACTACGTGTAATAACTTACTTTAATAATACCTATCATATTATCTTTATAATATTAAATGAACCCTATAAATTTTATTACTTAATATATATAAAAGTATATTTTATTATATAAATTTAATATAAAATTTTATTTATTAATAAATAAATTATATTATTTACTCTAATAAATCTTTTAAAAATATTTAAAAATATAAAATGACGATATTTAAACTATATATTAATCATGTATAGATTTTTGGAAATTATTTTAAGTCAAATTTACTTTTGTTGACTTTTGCATATTAGTCTCGAGCATTAGGATTGTGGTACACTATGACTTGACCTAATTTGTTAGACAAATATTGACCAACACATAAATATATATAATTAATTTAGGTTCGTGAATCCGAGGCCAACCTTGCACTTGTTCAATGACGTTATATGTATTTTTACTACGAAATACAGTATGGTGAGTTCATTTGCTCCCTTTTACTCATTACATTTTTGGGCTGAGAATACATGCACTGTTTTAATAACTGTTTTACAATATTTATATGCGTGAGTTTCATTTGCCCTTTTTACTTTTTACATTTTTGGGCTGAGAATACATGCAAATGCTTTATTAACTGTTTTACAATATTTATATGCGTGAGTTTCATTTGCCTTTTTACCCTTTATATTTTTGGGCTGAGATTACATGCGCAATTTTTATAAATGTTTTACGAAATAGACACAAGTAATCGAAACTACATTATATGGTTGAATTATCGAAATCGAATATGCCCCTTTTTATTAAGTCTGGTAATCTAAGAATTAGGGAACAGACACCCTAATTGACGCGAACTCTAAAGATAGATCTATTGGGCCTAACAAACCCCATCCAAAGTACCGGATGCTTTAGTACTTCGAAATTTATATCATGTCCGAAGGAGGATCCCGAAATGATAGGGGATATTCTTATATGTATCTAGTTAATGTCGGTTACCAGGTGTTCACCATATGAATGATTATTTTTGTCTCTATGTATGGGACGTATATTTATGAGAACTGAAAATGAAATTCTTGTGGTCTATTAAAATGATGGAAATAAATGATTATGATAAACTAATGAACTCACCAACCTTTTGGTTGACACTTTAAAGCATGTTTATTCTCAGGTGTTAAAGAAATCTTCCGCTGTGCATTTGCTCATTTTAAAGATATTACTTGGAGTCTTTCATAGCATATTTCGAAGAACGTTGCATTCGAGTCATTGAGTTCATCAAAGATTATTATTAAATCAATTTATAGTTGGATAGTGGATATTATGAAATGGTATGCATGCCTGTCAATTTTCGATGTAAAGAAAGATTGTCTTTTAAAAACGAATGCAATGTTTGTAAAATGTATCATATAGAGGTCAAATACCTCGCAATGTAATCAACTATTGTGAATCGTTTATAATGTACATGAACGGGTCCTTTCAGTTGGTATCAGAGCAGTGGTCTTAGCGAACCAGGTCTGCATTAGTGTGTCTAACTGATAAGTCGTTAGGATGCATTAGTGAGTCTGGACTTCGACCGTGTCTGCATGTCAAAAGTTTTGCTTATCATTTCTAGTCGAAAATCATCTGCTTATCATCCATAGGAAATTACCTGCTTATCATTATTAGTCTAGACACGTCTTGCTACATTAATTGCATGAGTAGTGTATAGAAAAAATTCATATCTTAGCGTATCTGCTAAATCATATCTTATCGTATCTGTTACTTTAAACTTTGCCTGACATATCCCACAAATTCCTCCGTAATCTATGAAATCTTTTGATCTCTATATATAGATATCCTATGTAAATAGAATACCACCCGATAGCCGAAAAATCATTTTATATCTAAAATCCTTTATCCAATCGTACAAAATGGAATTTGTCATCAGTTCAAGTCACTCGGATTCCGAAATGGAATCTCACTCAAGCTCCGAAAGCAGTGTGACCGGAATGGATCAACCAATCAGTCATCACCTATTCTGGATGAATTGGGGATGGGTTCGTAGCCTCCTCAATCATTGGAAACAAGAAGAAGGCGATCCTTTCCATCCACCACATTGTCTTCTTGGCGAAGAACCTGAAGCACTTACCGGCGAACCTGTTCGAGACACCATTTTCTCTCTCATTTCCAGGGTATCTCGTCACGATTATATACTACATCAAATTCTAGATTTTATTTATCCGCTCGTTCCGACCGACAATCATCCTGGTATAATAGAAGAAGTCAACGAACTTCGCGCTCGGGTAGTGGCTTTGGAGAATATGGTGCGGAGATTACAAACACCATCAGCAGCATCAGCAGCATAACCAGTAACACCATCATCAACGCCAATAGTACCATTACCACCCCAACCACAACCACGTCGTAAACCTCAACTTTACACTCTGTCCCACGAGCACCAATGTCATACGCCCAGTAGATACCAAGGAATACCAACAACAATAACCGACGAAGTATTAATTCATAACTTCATTGGAGAAACATTCCTCGCAGATTATGTAATCTCTAAAGTCTTAGAGATTATCTAATCTAGCCCTAACCATAAATCAGTTAAGCGAACCAAAATGATAGAAGGAAGAGTAGAAACCCTGACAAAAATGGTGTGTGATTAACAAGCTAAACTTGTTTTACCAACAGCATCAACAGTACCGTCAGCGTCACCAGCATCATCAGTACAGTCAACATCAGAATCAACAACACCTATAACATCACAAACTCCGTCAGCTCAAGAATCACTATGGATATCATTACGAATCAATAACCCGTATATTGTATCAACGAGTTATGAAGAATTAACTCATTCCCTTTGAAGAAATTATATGTATATTTTATATATTTTGAAATAAAAATAAATCTTTCCGTGCTAAGCTATTGTGTGTGAATCTTAACTACTCGGTTAATTCATATTACAAATATGCAATAATGTACGTCCTTCGGCCGCAACTTAACCAGCGTTAACTACAATCTCTGTCGCAATTCAACAAATTCCAATTCATAATAAATCAAGTATATATTTGATTTTACACTTTCATCATCGATGTACCCGAAACTTTTCAGATAACATCATTCGTACTTTGCGAAATTCACCAGAATTCCATGAACCGAACATCATACATCAACAAATAACGAAGTATTGATTCATAATTTCAATGTCATTAAAGAAATACTGCGTAAAAGTTATGTACTTTTTAAAGCCTTTAGGGATTATTCAATTCTAGTTTCAACCGTAAATCAAATGAGTTTAATTTAACATTAACTCATTAAATCTATGTTACATCTGAAGAAAATATACATATATATATTTTCATAAAGACTGTAATAAAATTCTTTTGTACAAAATATTAATTGTGAAATTTTTTTTAACGGATAGGTAATACCCGAGAGATATATAAATTCACAATTAATATATTACATTCTCCGAATCTGATTCAGCAAATCATCCATTATACTCCCTACTTTCACAACAATATACATTCTTTTATAGAAATCAAAACAACCATACTCATTCAAAATTTAATTACATATTCTGATTTTGAAATCTCAAAATTCAACTTGAGATATGACCAAAATCATCACTCTTAGATCCTTACATCTTTCACAAGCTATATTTTGACTTCAAAACTGTGCTAGAACATCAAATGTATGTTAACGATTACAATCTGTGTTCAAACCCTTTGAAAATCTCTGAAGACACTTCAAATAATGAGCAATCGAGATGATGATCCAACCACATATTACCCACAGTTATGTACTTAAAAAGCTCTCGAAACCAAAGTCATAATTCAACACATATCTGTGTCAGATCTTTTGGCATTTATTAGCAAAAATAACCTTGCAATTCCTTTGCAAAGTAGCAAATTATATCACAGCTCCAGCAAGACAACTTCGATTTTTTCATTCGGAGTAGCCTTATCATAATTTTGATATATGTGATTACCCTTTTGTTACCGGAGAACCTTTCATATTCCACCACATTAGCAATAAACTTACCAACAACTTCACTGATCTTGGGCATTCCGAAGAATCTTTATATTTATCGAAACCTCATCATTTACTCATCTGCCTCTTGTAACGAGAATTGCCATACGAATCATTGGGAATTAGCAATCAGTATTTTGAAATCTCACAGCATGTTGACGCCAACAGTTATACATAACGTCTATTTCCAAGGCTTACATACTTCGAATGTGAAGTTTCTGAAAAACACCCTAAACTGCGAACTAGTTCTCCGAAGTTTGGAAAATGCTGATGAAGCAGCAAAAACTGTAAACGACCTTAACAGTCAAAAGTTTGATAATAAAGGATAGTGTGTTGGAAAAGCTTAGAAAAATAGAAGGTTTGGAACTGGAAAACGGATTAAGCAAACCATGAAGGAGGCTATGGACAAATCACAAAGACTAAACCTGCCTTCAAAGAATCCAAATGATTCAGTGTCTGCTGAAATTATTATCAAATACCTTACTCCTGACTCTAAACCCTTGTGAATAATATTCTTCATCATCCTCTAATCTTAGATATTCTAAAATATCATCATATCTTTCATTATAAATATCCTCCATATTTCTGAAGATATTTTCTTAATTTTTCTTATTTGAAATCATTTACCTCTTCGCGCTATCTGTATTACATCATAAAAGAAACTATTTTAGTTTCTAAATTCCGAAACATTCAAGTTTAAAATAGAAATATTTTGAAGTAGTATTGGGAACTGAAGCATGAATTAGTATAATATAATGACACTTGATCAACGTGATTATATTACAGTAAGTCATGCTGAGTTTCTAAATGGAACGTGATGATTCACAGATCATAACATCATCATGTGCCATGTTATACGACTCTTGTATTCTATTTAACCTCTAAAATATCAAGAAAATATTTCTTGATGATTCGGCCTTTTCCAAGGTATTCTAGTAATTTGACAAGTCAAGATCATGCCATCACAATTTCCTTCCTAGAACATTAACAATGTTCATTTCGAAATTCATATCTGTGAATTCTGGACCATTACAAGCGGTGCTTAATCGCAAGAAGAAGAAACGAAAGGACAAAACTCCGAAATAGAAATTAGGGTATAAATTGCAGCAAATAAAAGAGAGCATTAATTGTGAATGATAATGATTATAGAAGACAGAAGCAGAGACTTTGAAATATAAGGGAATATATAAAGCCCAACGATAAACCATAAATTATAAACCATATATATCGATGCATATATCAATATAAAGACACGGGAGAACTAGAAACACTATAAACCCAAGAGTATAGTAGAAGAGTAAATAGATTCCTCTGGTGGTAGATGAAAAAGAAGAATGACCGATATGAAAGTTAGAAGTATATCGAGAATCAGAACTGGATGGAGCATATTGATGAATACTTTAAAATATAAGTTGAGGGGGAAAGAATATAAGGTGATGAAACATGACTAGGAACTTAGAAATCAACAGATTTAACTCACACAATGGCGGAATAAGTGAATCAAACCCTCTAGTGAATAGGTTAAGTTTTTTTTTTTTGATTAATTTAGTCAAACCACAACTAAATCAAGTGTGATTAGATCAACACCTAGAGCTATTATTAACCACCTGGGTGATTTGGACTGAGAGAGAATCGGAGGAGCTCACTAGATCTGAGTGTGTGTAACAAATGAGAGGCTTAACCTAAAATGAAGAACATAAGACTTTATATACCCCTGCTATTGACTCACCCATACGATTCATTCATCACACGTACGAGTTGGCTTCATCAGCCGTACGGGTGATCACTCACTCGTGTCTTCTCATTTAGGTTGTAATTGTGACTTAGCTCAGCATCAACCGTGCGTATGAGCCTGTCAGCTGTACTAGTGAGGCTTCACTCGTACGTCTGACTAAGTCTAACATAGTCAAACATCTAAATCTCGTTCCTGCAGTTCCTGTAACCACATACAAACACGGACAGGATAATAACGAGCAATCATGGTGGCCTGTAAACTGTTGTACCTGCAATGGACGTGGGTAGATGTCTAGGGACTTACATAAAATGCATCAACAGAAGGTGTGAGTTGTAAGGAAATGAAGGAGGTGAATTTATAAGAAAATCTCTGACAGAACAATTAAAATGGACGATCGCATTTAAAGCGGATCCTAATTCCGTTGATTACCGGAGAGTCAAGTCTTATTAAGAAGATTTTCTTCAAATCCCTTGAAATCTGGGAATCAATCATATCTACATCAAATGACAAGATGAATCTACACTTACTCATTTCACTCTTCTATGTTAGCTTCATTCGTACTCTTCATATAAATGGATTGTTTATCCAAATTATTCGCTGATGATAAAACTCTAATTTTCAGCCCGTATGCATCATGAAAACATACTTATTATCATTCATGACCTTTCCACTCAAATTTCAGGACGAAATTTCTTTAACGGGTAGGTACTGTGACAACTCAAAAATTTTCAACCAAATTTAAACTTTAATCTTTATATGTTTCTGACACGATAAGCAATATTTGTTAAGTCAAATTTCAAGAATTTTAAACTATGTTCATACATTCATTCAACCTCGACCAAGTTCCAACGATTCACGAACCATTAAACGAATATGATTATATATGTATATGTGTATATATATTATAACTTGAAACGTAACAAAATATTAGATTAAATACTTTATATGATTGTATATGTTTCAAAATGTATATCAATGGAATTAGAAGATAAGATCAAATGATTGAATTATCAGATATATTGAATTATGATTACAAGTCTCTGTTGAAAGGCCCACGTTGATTTGAGAAATCTTTCCATTTTAACAATATTCGGAAAATGGTAAAGTGATTTATAAATAAGAACAAATTGACAATCATTGAGAACTAGACAAAGGATAGTGGAAGATTGAATCTCATAAAGACTCGATTGATCTATTTAGTTTCAAACGTACAAAAACGTTTTCAGCGTAAAAAGAACTTTATTATTAAAACGTATATAACTTTTATAAATATCTAGAACCAATTTTGACAACTCATTACTTAACTAGTATGATAAAGATAACGATATTTATATTTTATTTTATTAAATATATATAACGATTTAAATTAATATTATATATATTTATACGCGTATTATACGTACATAGTTTTATACTTTTACTATACTTAAACTTTACCTTTACTTTATTTTTACTTTACTTTAACTTTAATAATTCACTTTAATAATTCATACTTTAATAATTCACTTTAATAATTCATACTTTAATAATTCACTTTAATAATTCATACTTTAATAATTCACTTTAATAATTCATACTTTAATAATTCATACTTTAATAATTCACTTTAATAATTCATACTTTAATAATTCACTTTAATAATTCAAAAATCTATTATAAATAGAATTCAATAGGTTTCATTATTTCATAGAAACTTGAAAATATTTTTCTCTAAACTCTCTCAATCGATTTACATATATATATATTTACTCCGTATTATTTCAAGATATTATTAGTATACATAAAATATTACGACGGAGTGCTGTCCGAGTGATTTCGAAATTCTTTTTTGAGTGGGATAGAATTAAGGAAATTATGGGTTATAGCTATGGAGGTGATTGAGTATGGTTCATGGGTATGCTCGTGAGGTCAATATAGTGTTTATCATTTCCATTGCGTCTACGTACCTTTCCTGCAATATTGAATCTCAATATTGATATGTGAGTACTCATAATTTAACTTTTACATACTAATAGTGTATCCCTGACTAGTGCTCGAGTATTTAGGATTATGCATGCTTGTACTTTTGATATTGCCCTTAGACAGGTTAGGTTGAATCTTGAATTAGTTACACTTGCGGTTGAGATAAGGTATAAGATATGTATGTCCTTGGAAAGCTAGCGAAAAATTAAGAACTTTTCCTTTAGATATCGAATGGTTTCGATGAACGGATTAGAAGTTATAATCAATTGAATTTTCAATATTTTTATTAAAAATGATTATTATTATCGTCGTTTTTATCGTCGTTCTAGTTTTATCTTATTATTATCATTATTATTATCTTTATCAATAAAAGGGATTTATCATTAAAAATTGTTATTTTTTTTATTATTACTATCGTTATTATCATTAAAGTTATAATTATTATTATTATTATTATTATTATTATTATTATTATTATTATTATTGGTATTATTATTATTATTATCATTATTAATATATATCATTATTTAAAAATAGTTATTGTTATTGTTATTATTATTACTATATTATCATTAAGATAATTATTAGTATTATCGTTAATAATGTTATAGTAACTATCATTATTAATATTAGTGTAATTAAAACAAATATTTGTAACACCTAATTATTTTGATTACTATTATTATCATTATTATGAACACGATATAAAAGACGATTAAAAGCTATTAAACGAAACGATTAGGAAATAATGGGTAAGAGTATCATGATGAAATTAAAATATTATAAGATATTGATTTAGATAAAATTATCGTTCTTATTATTTTTATCATTACTATTATTATTAAAAGTATAGTTAGTATTAAAACTATCATTTTAACAAAAATTATCATTTTAATAGAAATGTCATTGTTACTATAAAATATCATTATTATTATTATTTTAAATAGAATTATTATTTTAAAGATAATATTAAAAATTATCATAAATATTAAAGTTATCATAATTAGAATTATTGTTTTATCATAATGTCATCTTAGTAATTATAAATTTTGATATTTTATAATAATAATTATTATTACAATATAATACAACTTTTACTTACTCTCATTATAGATATTATTTTATCAAATAAATATGTGATACAAACATATTTTACTACGTGTAATAACTTACTTTAATAATACCTATCATATTATCTTTATAATATTAAATGAACCCTATAAATTTTATTACTTAATATATATAAAAGTATATTTTATTATATAAATTTAATATAAAATTTTATTTATTAATAAATAAATTATATTATTTACTCTAATAAATCTTTTAAAAATATTTAAAAATATAAAATGACGATATTTAAACTATATATTAATCATGTATAGATTTTTGAAAATTATTTTAAGTCAAATTTACTTTTGTTGACTTTTGCATATTAGTCTCGAGCATTAGGATTGTGATACACTATGACTTGACCTAATTTGTTAGACAAATATTGACCAACACATAAATATATATAATTAATTTAGGTTCGTGAATCCGAGGCCAACCTTGCACTTGTTCAATGACGTTATATGTATTTTTACTACGAAATACAGTATGGTGAGTTCATTTGCTCCCTTTTACTCATTACATTTTTGGGCTGAGAATACATGCACTGTTTTAATAACTGTTTTACAATATTTATATGCGTGAGTTTCATTTGCCCTTTTTACTTTTTACATTTTTGGGCTGAGAATACATGCAAATGCTTTATTAACTGTTTTACAATATTTATATGCGTGAGTTTCATTTGCCTTTTTACCCTTTATATTTTTGGGCTGAGATTACATGCGCAATTTTTATAAATGTTTTACGAAATAGACACAAGTAATCGAAACTACATTATATGGTTGAATTATCGAAATCGAATATGCCCCTTTTTATTAAGTCTGGTAATCTAAGAATTAGGGAACAGACACCCTAATTGACGCGAACTCTAAAGATAGATCTATTGGGCCTAACAAACCCCATCCAAAGTACCGGATGCTTTAGTACTTCGAAATTTATATCATGTCCGAAGGAGGATCCCGAAATGATAGGGGATATTCTTATATGTATCTAGTTAATGTCGGTTACCAGGTGTTCACCATATGAATGATTATTTTTGTCTCTATGCATGGGACGTATATTTATGAGAACTGAAAATGAAATTCTTGTGGTCTATTAAAATGATGGAAATAAATGATTATGATAAACTAATGAACTCACCAACCTTTTGGTTGACACTTTAAAGCATGTTTATTCTCAGGTGTTAAAGAAATCTTCCGCTGTGCATTTGCTCATTTTAAAGATATTACTTGGAGTCTTTCATAGCATATTTCGAAGAACGTTGCATTCGAGTCATTGAGTTCATCAAAGATTATTATTAAATCAATTTATAGTTGGATAGTGGATATTATGAAATGGTATGCATGCCTGTCAATTTTCGATGTAAAGAAAGATTGTCTTTTAAAAACGAATGCAATGTTTGTAAAATGTATCATATAGAGGTCAAATACCTCGCAATGTAATCAACTATTGTGAATCGTTTATAATGTATATGAACGGGTCCTTTCATCCATGGTTTGCAAAAAATAACAAGTGTCATCTAGGTAACCGGGGTATTTTAATGCCTTATCAATAGCAAAGGACACCTTTTTGTCACCTATTCTAAGGGTCAACTGTTGGCCATAAACATCAATTAGACATCTAGCGGTATTCAAAAATGGCCTTTCCAAAATAAGTGAAATCTTTTCATCCACTTCCATGTCTAGAACTACAAAGTCGGCGGGGAAAACTAATGTCCCGGTCTTAACTAGCATGTTCTCTATAATCCCACGAGGGTATTTAATAGAGCGGTCCGCTAGTTGTATGGCCATACGAGTGGGTCTAAGTTCCCCAGGTGCTAGTTTAAGGTAAATAGAGTAGGGCATTAAATTAATACTAGCACCCAAATCCGCCAATGCCCGCATACAAGCAAGATCCCCCAATAAACAAGGAATAGTAAAACAACCCGGATCTTCCAACTTCTCGGGAAGTTGGTTTGTCACCACCGCTGTACATGCTGCATTTAACGTCACGGATGAAACACTTTCCATCTTCTTTCGGTTGGTAAGCAAATCCTTCATGAACCGAGCATACTTGGGCATCCCCGCAATAACATCAATGAAAGGTAAGTTGACATTCACTTTCTTGATCAACTCCATGAACTTTGATTTTTCCGCCTCTAACTTCTCTAACCTCTATTTTCTCGGGTATGGGAGCGGTGGTTGATACTCCTTAGCTACCGGTTTAGCAGCAACCTTTACCGGTATATTTTCAACTTCCTCAATCACCTGTTCCGGCTCCTTATCCCCCTCCGGTTCACTATCAACTACCGGCTCACTATCTTTAACCAATGGAACTCGCAAATCATACTCAGCAGGCTTCTTCGGTGGATCATATGCTATACCACTTCGGGTGGTGATAGCATTAACGTGCCCATTTTTCGGGTTAGCATCCGTGTTACTTGGTAACTCCCCCGATTTTCTCTCATTTCTCTGATTAGCAAGTTGACCAATCTGTTGTTCCAAATTATGAATCGCGGCTTGTTGATTCCGAAACATCTGATCATTCTTCTCATTATTCTGAGTAACAGTAGTAACAAGCTGAGTTTGAGATATCACAAGCTTTTCGATCATAGCTTCAAGATTCGGCTTTTTCTCTTCGGCTTGGGGCTTTTGAAAATACCCAGGAGCTTGTTGCTGAAATCCTCCACCCGGCGAATTCTGATAATTACTGTTACTACCTCCCTGACGACCTTGAGGATTGTAGGGATTATTAAAATTGTGGTTAAACTGAGCGCGCCCTTGAAACTGATTATTATTTTGCTGACTGATGTACGCTATCTCTTCCTTTTGACCTATCGTTAACCCCGCATCACAATCTTTAGCTAAATGTAAACCCCCACAATACTCACAACCAACCTTCATACCATGAATATCCTTATTCATCTTCTCTAAATTTCTACCAAAAGAATCTAACTTAGCACTGATAGACCCAAAATCATCATACGCACCAGTGGTCTCGGTTCTCTTAACTGAAGCTGAATGGGATGACTCATGATCTTGATGCCATTCGTGAGAGTAAGCAGCTTGCTTTTCAATTATCTCTAACGCCTCTTCTTCGGTCTTATCCATTAACGTACCACCTGCTGCTTGATCAATACTCTGACGAGTTGGAATGTCACAACCTTTGTAGAAAATCTGAACCTTTTGTAAATCATTCAACCCGTGTTGCGGACACGAGCGTAGCAAAGTAGCAAAACGGTCCCAAGCATCAAATAATGTCTCACTGCTCTTTTGTCTAAATTGTGAAATTTCTGCTTGAAGTCTAGCAGCTCGAGACGCAGGGAAAAACTTCGACAAAAACTTATCCTCCAAAGTCTCCCAAGAGGTAATCGTGCCCTCTGATTTCTTATCTAACCATCTCTTGGCTTCTCCCTTAAGAGTCCAAGGGAAAAGCATTGTCTTGATTGAAGTATCGGCAACCTCATGTAGCTTAAACAAATTGCAAACATCATTAAAATTACGAAGATGCTCGTTAGCATCCTCAGTATCCTTGCCATAAAATCGGCAATCAGAAGAAATCAAATTCAGGATCGGCCCTGTAATTTGAAAAGGCTGAGTGATGTTCGGTTGAGTAATCGAATTGCCTTGGCCCCCTCATGTGGCCTTCAACTTTCGTGCCATAGTCTGAGGACGAGGTGGTTGTTCTTGGTCAGCCATATCTTCAGTCTCGAAAAGATCTAAGGAAATGTAAGATTCTTCTTCTTCTCGGATTTCAGGTGGTGTATCGGGCACCACAGTTTCAGAACTACTTCCCAAATTAATTATATTAGCACTTGAAGAAAAAGATGAATCCACTGTAGACTGTTGTTCGTGACTTAACGCTCTGAATAACTCTCTTTCGGGTTCTGCAAATGGTTGAAAAATCGGAGAATTAGAAGAACGCGTATGTGGCATGCACTACCTGTTACCTGCGAAATCACCACTAACAACCGATTAAACGCACTAATTCAACTTGAGAATAACGAAAAGAAATAATAATCTATAACTAAACTAAACTAAGAACAATTAGATAGCACTCTTAATCTTCGACACAACTGTCCCCGGCAGCGGCGCCAAAAACTTGATGTGTGAAATCGCGTCTATTATTTATAATGGGAAAAACCGGTTTAAAGAATTACTACACACTAACGGGCAGTGTACCCGATCGTGCGATAGTATAAAGTTGGTAAATCCAAGATCGTTCCAAGGACAGTTTAGACGTGAAAATTAAGATTGTAACTAATGAATTAAACTAAGTTAAATCTAGAAAATTGAATTACGAGATAATTTGTTTGGTTGGCTATTTAACGATTAGCCAAAATCAAAGATAGCTTTAATTAATAACAAGATTGAACAATATTTTTGGTGTTTTCAGTTTTAAGCTTTAAAGCAAACAAGCGAGTAAAATAAGATAGTTGTAAACAATAAAAAAAACGAATGCTTGTCTAGACCTTTTTCACCTAGTATTGGATGCATTTAGATTAAGCCCCAGTTATTATCTAACTTATGTGAATTATCTAGTCGGTTCACCTGGAATTCCCCAGCGCAAACACTTCAATTAAGATTACACGACACGGAATTCCCCGTAGCCTAAGACCTCCTAATTGTGACTAAACAGTTCAACTGAGATGAAGACTCAAATCACAATCACACCAACTCTCGTTGCGCATAATTCACCCCTATTTCGTCTAGCCTTTTGAATTCAATTTACTCTCGTCTCCGAGTAAGCAAACAATCAATTAAGACAAACCAATTGTAAATTAATGCACTAAATTAATGAACTCTCGTCCTATCAAACAAGTACACAACCAATTGAATCGAAGAGTCTAGCTTCAATAAGAATGGTTCTTTAATCCAAACATCAAATCATCATAAATTAATCAAACAACTGATAAGTAGCATCCAATACATAGGTTATTAAATCTAGACAAACATTAAAGAACTTAGCCAATGATCATGGCAACAATAAAAATCACAAATAAAGTAATAGAGAAATTCATTGTTTATGACAAGAGATTAACCTAATCAATGATTGAATCCTGAAAGATAAACGAATCGAGACTTGTTTCCAGAATGATTGATACCTTAGAATGACCTTGGAAATCCCCAAAAATACCTAAGTTCGTCAAAAAGCTGCTGGAATTTGTCTGGATACGATAATAGAAATATGCGATATCACATGGTTATATTGCTCAATTCATGCATATTCTTAGTCGCAATATCAGTCCCAAATGTTATGATTTTATGTGTATTCGAGTAGTTTTCGGTTTGTAATTGGTTAAAATGTTCAAAGCGTCGAATGAAATGTTATTATGGATTTTCAATGATATAAAGATCAAAATGAAGATAAAATGAAGATTTCTAATGAGCAACAAAAGAGTACAACATCGCGCCTCAAGACTACAAGTTAAAATGATCAAATCACGAAATCTGCGCTCCTGCACGAAAAAAATCATAACTAAATCATACAGACTCGAAAAAAGGTGAATCAGGTGTCCAGACGTCCGTAACTCAAAAATCTACAACTTTCATGAAGATACCTTACGCGAAACGCGTACCTATCTACGTGAAATGCGTAGTTTTTCGACCAGATTCAGATTCAAGTTAACATGGGATGGTGGCTTTTGAGTTAAATACTATTACTTTCCCAACCTTTACACCTAAAGTACAGCAAAAACAGATCAAGGTTGCATATTCCATATTTTTAATTAAAAAGACTACTACCTACTAATACGGAGTACTATGCATTGAAAGAAAAAAAAAGTGAGCATACAGTAGTTAGGAATTAGAGATAGAAGTTAGGAAATAGTTTTATTCAGTTTCATATTTACTTTCAACATTTCGTATTATTAATTTTTAAATTGTGTTCCATCCTAATTAAATTTCAAGCATTGTGTACAAGTCTTCAAGCATCATTATTTTCAAGAGTGTAATAGGATAGTTTTCAATATTGTACGGTCGTTTTTTGCTGGTGTGCATGGGTGCTGTCATTTCCATTTTCTACCATTTGTAATCATTAAATTGATGATCTTTTGTAAGTTTGTTACTTCCATTTTTATTATTGTCATTGTTACTTATTATTATGTTTATGTTTATGTATTATTATTTTTACTCCCGTATCATTATCATTATTAGTTAGTAAATTCCCATAGTGTTTGCTTAGATGTAGAGCCATAGTGAAATGGATTGTTATCATTTGTAAAAATTAAAATGTAACTTAAGTATTTTTAACATTGAGCCTTAAGTGACAAGGGTTAAATATCTAGGTACATAATTATGGTTAAATATCTAGGTACATTTCACTATTTGAATCTAATAACTTTCGTTATTTGAATTTCAAGTGACAAGGGTTAAATAACTTTCGTTATTTGAATCTAATAAATTAAGTGACAAGGGTTAAATATCTAGGTACATAATTATGGTTCTTTTAATTAGGCTCAATGTTAAAAATACTTAAGTTACATTTTAATTTTTACAAATGATAACAATCCATTTCACTAGGGCTCTACATCTAAGCAAACACTATGGGAATTTACTAACTAATAATGATAATGATACGGGAGTAAAAATAATAATACATAAACATAATAATAAGTAACAATGACAATAATAAAAATGGAAGTAACAAACTTACAAAAGATCATCAATTTAATGATTACAAATGGTAGAAAATGGAAATGACAGCACCCGTGCACACCAGCAAAAAACGACCGTACAATATTGAAAACTATCCTATTACACTCTTGAAAATAATGATGCTTGAAGACTTGTACACAATGCTTGAAATTTAATTAGGATGGAACACAATTTAAAAATTAATAATACGGAATGTTGAAAGTAAATATGAAACTGAATAAAACTATTTCCTAACTTCTATCTCTAATTCCTAACTACTGTATGCTCACTTTTTTTTTCTTTCAATGCATAGTACTCCGTATTAGTAGGTAGTAGTCTTTTTAATTAAAAATATGGAATATGCAATCTTGATCTGTTTTTGCTGTACTTTAGGTGTAAAGGTTGGGAAAGTAATAGTATTTAACTCAAAAGCCACCGTCCCATGTTAACTTGAATCTGAATCTGGTCGAAAAACTATGCGTTTCGCGTAGATAGGTACACGTTTCGCGTAAGGTATCTTCATGAAAGTTGTAGATTTTTGAGTTACGGACGTCTGGACACCTGATTCGCCTTTTTTCGAGTCCGTATGATTTAGTTATGATTTTTTTCGTGCAGGAGCGCAGATTTTGTAATTTCGATCATTTTAACTTGTAGTCTTGAGGCACGATGTTGTACTCTTTTGTTGCTCATTAGAAATCTTCATTTTATCTTCATTTTGATCTTTATATCATTGAAAATCCATAATAACATTTCATTCAACGCTTTGAACATTTTAACCAATTACAAACCGAAAACTACTCGAATACACATAAAATCATAACATTTGGGACTGATATTGCGACTAAGAATATGCATGAATTGAGCAATATCAAATTACCCCACACTTGAACGTTTCTTGTCCTCAAGCATTAACAGTTTTTAATAGACTCGGGATACTACATAATTTTCCATATCAGTCATTCATCACACACACACCACACGAAATGAAAACACACGCTTTATGAAGTGAATTGAAAACACCACACGATATTTATTTGATCATAGACACACCACATGAAATGAAATTCTGGCAACAGAAACAAAGCTGAAATTCGTGATTAAAGTCTCATGAATAATTAAAAATTTGGATCCTTAGGGAAAATTGGGCCTTGTGAAAACGTTTTATGATTTTTTTAAAATGTCATGCTAGTTTTTACACTAGACACGTTTTCCGGTTTTAACCTCAAATTCCGGTTGAGGGTAACTGAAAACCATAGTCTTAGTCGGCGATTAGCAAGCTATCCGCCCCCATAATTGAAGTATCATGGAACTTGAAACCGAATGTCCTAAAAATGGTTTTACACAATATAATTCATAAAATAGCATAAGTTTTAGAATAAAATTATATCATGTCCAAATATCATCGGTGAACCATGAGTTTGCACACCTCAATTTGTTATGGCATATGTATGTTGACTGCGGTCAAACATAGATGCGGTTGATCTTTATGGAGATCATCAATCTGGGGATTAGATTCATTAGTCTTAAAAGCTAATTTGCAATGTGCCCCCCCCATTGTACGAGACAGATCCATCTCATGGTTAGGATAAGTCTGACCACCAAAAACCCTGTTTGATGCTGATGTGAGGTGGATTTCCAGCCGATGATAGAGATGACTTTTCAAGATTTTTCGTCAACCTACAGCTGTTCTGGACTACATCTTCTAACATAAGTTAGCAAGTGTGTCATTTTGGAAGACTTTACTTCCTTAATGAGATATTCAGGTTTATACATTCTAAAGCAATGATATCTGCAATAAACTTCATAGAAACATGTGATAAATGGTTCTAAACATATGGGTTTATAAATTCCTTTATACTTGGTTTTCTTTTAAATATTTTAATCAAATAAACTTATGTATTTTTAATGTATGGAGACAATAATTTCGGTTTATGATACTTAAACTTTAATCGCTCATAATTACCTTAAAAATTGACTAGATATATTTGTTTAAAATTTTTTAAAATTTTCGTAAAAACCACCAAGATATAAGTTCTCGAGAATTTATATATTCCCAACCCACACTTAAGATTATGTAATGCCCTCATTACATAAAATTAGATAAAATATATAAATTTGAGAGGGCAAAAAGTGTAAAGGTTGTTAGAACTTCCTTAGTTAAAAATTGGAGATTGTAAACTTTCTTATCGTATCAACATATCCACTCCTTTTATCATAATTTAGTATTGGTTTGGTGTTTCGTTAAGTTGAATGCATCATATTAAGTACCTGTCAACAAACATGTTAATCACACACAAGATGGGGTTGTACATTAATAGTCAAAAGTTTTACCCCACACTTAAAATTTTTGTATATATATAAATAAACAAAAATATAATAAACTAAAAACATAATTATTTATTTTTTTTCTTTTAACTATTTAAATAAAATATCATTTATAAATTTTATATTTCTCATAACGGAAAGTTCGGTTGTTAAACCTAGTCTTTATCCGTTTATAAATTTTAAAATTCAATTTTTAAAAATTAATGTATTAAAAAATTAAATATTTTTTTAGATTTTTAAAAATCACACAAATTTAATAAGAATTAAATGCACTCTATATTATATTTTTTTTTTCTTTTATTTATAAAGCACATAATGAATAAAAGGCACACAAAAAATGATTTTTTTTAACAAGTCGTTTTCTCGACTCGACCCCACACTTTATTACCTAGCGGGGTTAAATTTTTCTATATTTATCGGACGACATGTAAAATTAGTGGAGAAAATTCCACGAATTAGAAGAGTGAGCCATTCATTTACATCTCGGGTGGTATATAATATATCAGATAAATCCTTTTTCGGTTTCATGAAAAAGGAATACCCAACCCAAGAGTCAACACACAACTCTTCTCTAAGTGCGGCTTGCAATAAAAATTTTATTCTCCTAGGTGGATCCTGCCCAAATGGATCATCTTTCAAGGTATTCCAAGTGTTAACCTCTTGAGGATATACGAATTCAACATGAGAAGGTGACTCCTCAAGTGGTTTTAATATATTAAACTCCTCATCCTCACTGATCCCTGATGATTTCATCAACTCGACCTCCTCATTATCACAATTATACCCGAGTGAATTATTATAAACTGAAAAGTTCTCGGGTGTATGAATAATCGGTTCTACCACTTCGACCTCGGAATTAGAATCCTCATCATTATTCTTTCCATTTACTACATATTCATTTTGACTTATCCTATTTATATATTTCATAGAGGTTTCATATTCTTTTAATTCAAGAGGTTCCTATGAATTTATTTTTACAATTTCAATTTGCACCTTGTCCTCCTGTTTAACTGTTTGTTCATTTGGAACCTGTAAAATATGGTTAGGATAACAATATGAAGTCTCAACCGATGAATCATCCGATTGTCTTTCCGAAAGAATAGTAAACAAACGCTCCATTTCTCTTTCTAGATTTTGAATAGATGTTTGATTTTGTTGCCATTGTTGATTTAGTAATTCCCTAGTTTCGGTTTGACTTTCAATAAAACTCATCATAATATTTTGAAAATCATACGAGTAATTTTCTTCATTTTGAGTTTGTTGAAAATTTTGTGGCATTTGGTTAGAAAATTGGTATTGTTGATAATTTTGTGGAGAATCGTAATAAGGTTGGTTTGGATAATAAAAATCTGGATTCGAGTTATTCTCTTGATATTCATTCCATATATAGTTCATGGGTTCATAACTCTCCATTTGATCCATGGAAATATGATAATCACATTCCCAAGTCAAATGGTAACCTCCACAATTTTCACAAATATATGTAGTTTCAACACTATTAAACATAGATGAATCGCACCAATTATCATCAAAACTTGTTTGAGAGTATTGATTAAATTGTTGGGCATTAAAAAGATTTTCCATGGTCATATTCTCAAAATCATCCATATTACAGTATGACTGGAACCTAGTTGAAATTTTTAAAAAGAACAAAGAGAAAAATGAAACAGAACTTTCGTAGGAAAATAAATCCCGACGAAAGGATCAAATAACTAAAAGTAATTAAATCCCTGAATGGTAACTAATTCAATGGTGTAGTGACCCGAACTTTTCCATGTTTATATATATTAATTGAGATTGATATTTACATGATTAAATGTTTCCAACATGTTAAGCAATCAAACTTGTTAAGACTTGATTAATTGAAATATGTTTCATATAGACAATTGACCACCCAAGTTGACCAGTGATTCACGAACGTTAAAACTTGTAAAAACTATATGATGACATATATATGGATATATATATATAGTTAACATGATACTATGATAAGTAAACATATCATTAAGTATATTAACAATGAACTACATATGTAAAAACAAGACTACTAACTTAATGATTTTTAAACGAGACATATATGTAACGATTATCGTTGTAAAGACATTTAATGTATATATATCATATTAAGAGATATTCATACATGATAATATCATGATAATATAATAATTTAAAATCTCATTTCATATTATAAACATTGGGTTAACAACATTTAACAAGATCGTTAACCTAAAGGTTTCAAAACAACATTTACATGTAACGACTAACGATGACTTAACGACTCAGTTAAAATGTATATACATGTAGTGTTTTAATATGTATTCATACACTTTTGAAAGACTTCAAGACACTTATAAAAATACTTCTACTTAACAAAAATGCTTACAATTACATCCTCGTTCAGTTTCATCAACAATTCTACTCGTATGCACCCGTATTCGTACTCGTACAATACACAACTTTTAGATGTATGTACTATTGGTATATACACTCCAATGATAAGCTCTTAGCAGCCCATGTGAGTCACCTAACACATGTGGGAACCATCATTTAGCAACTAGCATGAAATATCTCATAAAATTACAAAAATATGAGTAATCATTCATGACTTATTTACATGAAAACAAAATTACATATCCTTTATATCTAATCCATACACCAATGACCAAAAACACCTACAAACACTTTCATTCTTCAATTTTCATCATCTAATTGATCTCTCTCAAGTTCTATCTTCAAGTTCTAAGTGTTCTTCATAAATTCCAAAAGTTCTAGTTTCATAAAATCAAGAATACTTTCAAGTTTGCTAGCTCACTTCCAATCTTGTAAGGTGATCATCCAACCTCAAGAAATCTTTGTTTCTTACAGTAGGTTATCATTCTAATACAAGGTAATAATCATATTCAAACTTTGGTTCAATTTCTATAACTATAACAATCTTATTTCAAGTGATGATCTTACTTGAACTTGTTTTCGTGTCATGATTCTGCTTCAAGAACTTCGAGCCATCCAAGGATCCATTGAAGCTAGATCCAATTTTCTCTTTTCCAGTAGGTTTATCCAAGGAACTTAAGGTAGTAATGATGTTCATAACATCATTCAATTCATACATATAAAGCTATCTTATTTGAAGGTTTAAACTTGTAATCACTAGAACATAGTTTAGTTAATTCTAAACTTGTTCGCAAACAAAAGTTAATCCTTCTAACTTGACTTTTAAAATCAACTAAACACATGTTCTATATCTATTTGATATGCTAACTTAATGATTTAAAACCTGGAAACACGAAAAATACCGTAAAACCGGATTTACGCCGTCGTAGTAACACCGCGGGCTGTTTTGGGTTAGTTAATTAAAAACTATGATAAACTTTGATTTAAAAGTTGTTATTCTGGGAAAATGATTTTTATTATGAACATGAAACTATATCCAAAAATTATGGTTAAACTCAAAGTGGAAGTATGTTTTCTAAAATGGTCATCTAGACGTCGTTCTTTCGACTGAAATGACTACCTTTACAAAAACGACTTGTAACTTATTTTTCCGACTATAAACCTATACTTTTCTGTTTAGATTCATAAAATAGAGTTCAATATGAAACCATAGCAATTTGATTCACTCAAAACGGATTTAAAATGAAGAAGTTATGGGTAAAACAAGATTGGATAATTTTTCTCATTTTAGCTACGTGAAAATTGGTAACAAATCTATTCCAACCATAACTTAATCAACTTGTATTGTATATTATGTAATCTTGAGATACCATAGACACGTATACAATGTTTCGACCTATCATGTCGACACATCTATATATATTTCGGAACAACCATAGACACTCTATATGTGAATGTTGGAGTTAGCTATACAGGGTTGAGGTTGATTCCAAAATATATATAGTTTGAGTTGTGATCAATACTGAGATACGTATACACTGGGTCGTGGATTGATTCAAGATAATATTTATCGATTTATTTCTGTACATCTAACTGTGGACAACTAGTTGTAGGTTACTAACGAGGACAGCTGACTTAATAAACTTAAAACATCAAAATATATTAAAAGTGTTGTAAATATATTTTGAACATACTTTGATATATATGTATATATTGTTATAGGTTCGTGAATCAACCAGTGGCCAAGTCTTACTTCCCGACGAAGTAAAAATCTGTGAAAGTGAGTTATAGTCCCACTTTTAAAATCTAATATTTTTGGGATGAGAATACATGCAGGTTTTATAAATGATTTACAAAATAGACACAAGTACGTGAAACTACATTCTATGGTTGAATTATCGAAATCGAATATGCCCCTTTTTATTAAGTCTGGTAATCTATGAATTAGGGAACAGATACCCTAATTGACGCGAATCCTAAAGATAGATCTATTGGGCCTAACAAACCCCATCCAAAGTACTGGATGCTTTAGTACTTCGAAATTTATATCATATCCGAAGGGTGTCCCGGAATGATGGGGATATTCTTATATATGCATCTTGTTAATGTCGGTTACCAGGTGTTCACCATATGAATGATTTTTATCTCTATGTATGGGATGTGTATTGAAATATGAAATCTTGTGGTCTATTATTATGATTTGATATATATAGGTTAAACCTATAACTCACCAACATTTTTGTTGACGTTTTAAGCATGTTTATTCTCAGGTGATTATTAAGAGCTTCCGCTGTCGCATACTTAAATAAGGACGAGATTTGGAGTCCATGCTTGTATGATATTGTGTAAAAACTGCATTCAAGAAACTTATTTTGTTGTAACATATTTGTATTGTAAACCATTATGTAATGGTCGTGTGTAAACAGGATATTTTAGATTATCATTATTTGATAATCTACGTAAAGCTTTTTTTAAAACCTTTATCTATGAAATAAAGGTTATGGTTTGTTTTAAAAATGAATGCAGTCTTTGAAAAACGTCTCATATAGAGGTCAAAACCTCGCAACGAAATCAATTAATATGGAACGTTTTTAGTCAATAAGAACGGGACATTTCAGTTGGTATCCGAGCGTTGGTCTTAGAGAACCAGAATTTTGCATTAGTGTGTCTTATCGAGTTTGTTAGGATGCATTAGTGAGTCTGGACTTCGACCGTGTTTACTTGAAAAATGATTGCTTAACAAATTTTGTTGGAAACTATATATTTTTAACATGTGAATATTATGTGATATATTAATCTCTTAACGCGTTTGATATTATGTGATAGATGTCTACCTCTAGAACAAGTCCCATTGACTCACCTAATAATAATGAAGAGTCAAATGTAAATTGGAATGATTTGTGGACTGATTCACAAGTTCCCGAAGAGGAACCGGAAGAAGAGTCGGAACCGGAAGAAGAATCGGAACCGGAAGAAGAATCGGAACCGGATGAAGAAATAGAACCGGTGGGGGAAATAATAAAACGGTTAAGTAAAAGAAAATCCTCAACCAACCGACCAAGGTTAATTATGGTCAATGGTGTTTCCGCCAAGGAAGCAAAATATTGGGAGGATTACCAATTCTCCGATGAATCGGATTCCGACGAGAATTCCGATGATGTTATAGAAATTACCCCAACTGAATTTAAAAAGGCAAAAGAAAATAATAAGGGAAAGGGCATAAAAATAGAGAAATCTAATTCCAACCCCGATGAACTTTATATGTATCGTCAACCCCCGAAGTCCTTAAGTTGTAACAATGACCCGGGAACCTCTAAACCACCAGGTTTTTCTAAACCAATGTGGATCACGACGGCTCGTATTAGGGGAACATCATATATCCCTAGAAACTTGGCAAAACGAACCAAAACCGAAGAAGAAGAAACGAGCGAGTCGGAATAAGATAGTTGTATTCGTGTGGTGTAATATATGTAATATAGTGTTCGTATGCTTTATGATATATGTAAAAATTGCTTGTATTAATAAGTATTTTTTTATGAATCTAACTCTTGTCTATTTTACAATTTAAAAACACAAAATGGATAGACAACCCAATATTTTAAGAGACCTACCCGGAGACATGATTGATGAAATCTTGTCTAGAGTCGGCCAGAATTCCTCGGCACAACTATTTAAGGCGAGATCAGTTTGTAAGACATTCGAAGAACGTTCCAAGAATGTCTTGGTTTATAAGAGACTTTCGTTTGAAAGATGGGGGATATCACATTGGGAAACCCATAAGTTACAATGTGTTTACTTTGACGCATATATTGCGGGGAACCCAAATGCTATTTTACGCAACGGGTTAAGAAATTATTTTGACTCAATATATCCGAATATTGGACTTCGTGATTTAGAAAAAGCGGCTAACATGCAACATAAAGAAGCATGTTATGCTTACGGATTAGTAATGTTCGCTTCTCACCAAAGTGAGAACAAGAACATCGGGCTACAACTATTAAACAAAACGTTTCCACAAGTGACGGAGTCGGTAATTGGGGTAAGAAATGAGGTTTTTAGATTATTACGGGACTGTTGGACATTACGTAACCCTCGTCCCTTTGACGACGCTACAACACGCTGTCTTATCAACGGCCATAACGGTTATGTTGCACAAGACCAAGGATGGGAAGTAGTCCTAGTAAAACCAGAATGCATGACTTGTTTCTGGACGTATGAATTACGTGTCTTTATTGCCTTTGCTGAACGACTTGTGTACTAGCTAGAATTATCTTCACAACTATCTTGTATCAAAGTTATTGTGTGCTATATTTCATGCTTTATGTAAAATAAGCGGTATTGTAAGTTTGTAAAATATTGTATAAAAGTTTGAACGCGAAATATTATTATAATCAGTTTTTCATATAGAATTGTAGTAGTTGAATTGTATATTAGCTACTAAGTATGAACTTAACGGGTAGGTACTACCCGAATTTAAACTTATAAAACGCTAATATGAAGAAAAAGCTTTTATAAATGAGTTCATATTATGCTACGAAATACTATTAACTACTCTTAATATTCTGTATGATTAACTTGTTCCATTTAACTATTTTGAAGGAAATGGCACCGACTACTCGACACACCGTGAATATGAATGAAGAGGAATTCCGTACTTTTCTAGCTTCAAACATAGCCGCAGTACAGGCTGCGCTACATACCAACAATAACCTTGGATCTAGCAGTACAGGAAATCGTGTAGGATGCACCTACAAAGAATTCACTGCCTGCAAACCTTTGGAATTTGATGGAACCGAAGGACCGATCGGATTGAAACGGTGGACCGAGAAGGTCGAATCGGTGTTTGCCATAAGTAAGTGTACTGAAGAGGACAAAGTAAAGTACGCTACGCATACCTTCACAGGTTCTGCGTTAACATGGTGGAATACCTATCTAGAGCAAGTGGGACAAGATGATGCGTACGCACTACCGTGGTCAGCATTCAAGCACTTGATGAACGAGAAGTACCGTCCCAGAACCGAGGTCAATAAGCTCAAGACAGAACTTAGAGGGTTACGAACCCAAGGATTTGATATTACCACGTACGAAAGACGATTCACAGAATTGTGCCTATTGTGTCCGGGAGCATTCGAAGATGAGGAAGAGAAGATCGACGCGTTTGTGAAAGGATTACCGGAAAGAATCCAAGAAGATATAAGTTCACACGAGCCCGCCTCCATACAACAGGCATGTAGAATGGCTCACAAACTCGTGAACCAAATTGAAGAAAGAATTAAAGAATAGACTGCTGAAGAGGCCAATGTGAAGCAAGTCAAAAGAAAGTGGGAGGAAAACGGTGATAAGAATCACCAATACAACAGCAACAGCAATTACAACAATAATCGCAACAATTATCCCAACAATCGCAACATCAATCGCAACTACAACAAACGGCCCAACAACAACAACAACAACAACAACAACAACAGCAACTACAACAATCATCCCAACAACAATAATAACCGCAACAACAACAACAATCAGAAGCAGCTATGCCAAAGGTGTGAAAAGAATCACTCGGGGTTCTGCACCAAATTTTGCAACAAGTGTAAAAGAAATGGTCATAGCGCGGCGAAGTGTGAGGTCTACGGACCAGGGGTTAATAGAACGAAAGGAACAAATGGTGTTGGAACGAGTAATGGCGGAGCAAGTAGTGTCGGAGCAAGTTATGCCAATGTAGTTTGTTATAAATGTGGAAAACCGGGCCACATTATTAGAAATAGCCCGAACCAGGAGAACACGAATGGACAAGGCCGTGGAAGAGTTTTCAATATTAATGCGGCAGAGGCACAGGAAGACCCGGAGCTTGTTACGGGTACGTTTCTTATTGACAATAAATCTGCTTACGTTTTATTTGATTCGGGTGCGGATAGAAGCTATATGAGTAGAGATTTTTGTGCTAAATTAAGTTGTCCATTGACGCCTTTGGATAGTAAATTTTTACTCGAATTAGCAAATGGTAAATTAATTTCAGCAGATAATATATGTCGGAATCGAGAAATTAAACTGGTTAGCGAAACATTTAAGATTGATTTGATACCAGTAGAGTTAGGGAGTTTTGATGTGATAATCGGTATGGACTGGTTGAAAGAAGTGAAAGCGGAGATCGTTTGTTACAAAAATGCAATTCGCATTATACGAGAAAAAGGAAAACCCTTAATGGTGTACGGAGAAAAGGGCAACACGAAGCTACATCTTATTAGTAATTTGAAAGCACACAAACTAATAAGAAAAGGTTGCTATGCTGTTCTAGCACACGTCGAGAAAGTACAAACTGAAGAAAAGAGCATCAATGATGTTCCCGTCGCAAAAGAATTTCCTGATGTATTTCCGAAAGAATTACCGGGATTACCCCCACATCGATCCGTTGAATTTCAAATAGATCTTGTACCAGGAGCTGCACCAATAGCTCGTGCTCCTTACAGACTCGCACCCAGCGAGATGAAAGAACTACAAAGCCAATTACAAGAACTTTTAGAGCGTGGTTTCATTCGACCAAGCACATCACCGTGGGGAGCTCCTGTTTTGTTTGTCAAGAAGAAAGATGGTACATTCAGGTTGTGTATCGACTACCGAGAGTTGAACAAACTTACCATCAAGAACCGCTACCCACTACCGAGAATCGATGACTTATTTGATCAACTACAAGGCTCGTCTGTTTATTCAAAGATTGACTTACGTTCCGGGTATCATCAAATGCGGGTGAAAGAAGATGATATTCCAAAGACTGCTTTCAGAACACGTTACGGTCATTACGAGTTTATGGTCATGCCGTTTGGTTTAACTAATGCACCAGCTGTGTTCATGGACCTTATGAACCGAGTGTGTGGACCATACCTTGACAAGTTTGTCATTGTTTTCATTGATGACATACTTATTTACTCAAAGAATGACCAAGAACACGGTGAACATTTGAGAAAGGTGTTAGAAGTATTGAGGAAGGAAGAATTGTACGCTAAGTTTTCAAAGTGTGCATTTTGGTTGGAAGAAGTTCAATTCCTCGGTCACATAGTGAACAAAGAAGGTATTAAGGTGGATCCGGCAAAGATAGAAACTGTTGAAAAGTGGAAACCCCGAAAACTCCGAAACACATACGCCAGTTTTTAGGACTAGCTGGTTACTACAGAAGGTTCATCCAAGACTTTTCCAGAATAGCAAAACCCTTGACTGCATTAACGCATAAAGGGAAGAAATTTGAATGGAATGATGAACAAGAGAAAGCGTTTCAGTTATTGAAGAAAAAGCTAACTACGGCACCTATATTGTCATTGCCTGAAGGGAATGATGATTTTGTGATTTATTGTGATGCATCAAAGCAAGGTCTCGGTTGTGTATTAATGCAACGAACGAAGGTGATTGCTTATGCGTCTAGACAATTGAAGATTCACGAACAAAATTATACGACGCATGATTTGGAATTAGGCGCGGTTGTTTTTGCATTAAAGACTTGGAGGCACTACTTATATGGGGTCAAAAGTATTATATATACCGACCACAAAAGTCTTCAACACATATTTAATCAGAAACAACTGAATATGAGGCAGCGTAGGTGGATTGAATTATTGAATGATTACGACTTTGAGATTCGTTACCACCCGGGGAAGGCAAATGTGGTAGCCGATGCCTTGAGCAGGAAGGACAGAGAACCCATTCGAGTAAAATCTATGAATATAATGATTCATAATAACCTTACTACTCAAATAAAGGAGGCGCAACAAGGAGTTTTAAAAGAGGGAAATTTAAAGGATGAAATACCCAAAGGATCGGAGAAGCATCTTAATATTCGGGAAGACGGAACCCGGTATAGGGCTGATAGGATTTGGGTACCAAAATTTGGAGATATGAGAGAAATGGTACTTAGAGAAGCTCATAAAACCAGATACTCAATACATCCTGGAACGGGGAAGATGTACAAGGATCTCAAGAAACATTTTTGGTGGCCGGGTATGAAAGCCGATGTTGCTAAATACGTAGGAGAATGTTTGACGTGTTCTAAGGTCAAAGCTGAGCATCAGAAACCATCAGGTCTACTTCAACAACCCGAAATCCCGGAATGGAAATGGGAAAACATTACCATGGATTTCATCACTAAATTGCCAAGGACTGCAAGTGGTTTTGATACTATTTGGGTAATAGTTGATCGTCTCACCAAATCAGCACACTTCCTGCCAATAAGAGAAGATGACAAGATGGAGAAGTTAGCACGACTGTATTTGAAGGAAGTCGTCTCCAGACATGGAATACCAATCTCTATTATCTCTGATAGGGATGGCAGATTTATTTCAAGATTCTGGCAGACATTACAGCAAGCATTAGGAACTCGTCTAGACATGAGTACTGCCTATCATCCACAAACTGATGGGCAGAGCGAAAGGACGATACAAACGCTTGAAGACATGCTACGAGCATGTGTTATTGATTTCGGAAACAGTTGGGATCGACATCTACCGTTAGCAGAATTTTCCTACAACAACAGCTACCATTCAAGCATTGAGATGGCGCCGTTTGAAGCACTTTATGGTAGAAAGTGCAGGTCTCCGATTTGTTGGAGTGAAGTGGGGGATAGACAGATTACGGGTCCGGAGATTATACAAGAAACTACCGAGAAGATCATCCAAATTCAACAACGGTTGAAAACCGCCCAAAGTCGACAAAAGAGCTACGCTGACATTAAAAGAAAAGATATAGAATTTGAAATTGGAGAGATGGTCATGCTTAAAGTTGCACCTTGGAAAGGCGTTGTTCGATTTGGTAAACGAGGGAAATTAAATCCAAGGTATATTGGACCATTCAAGATTATTGATCGTGTCGGACCAGTAGCTTACCGACTAGAGTTACCTCAACAACTCGCGGCTGTACATAACACTTTCCACGTCTCGAATTTGAAGAAATGTTTTGCTAAAGAAGATCTCACTATTCCGTTAGATGAAATCCAAATCAACGAAAAACTTCAATTCATCGAAGAACCCGTCGAAATAATGGATCGTGAGGTTAAAAGACTTAAGCAAAACAAGATACCAATTGTTAAGGTTCGATGGAATGCTCGTAGAGGACCCGAGTTCACCTGGGAGCGTGAAGATCAGATGAAGAAGAAATACCCGCATCTATTTCCAGAAGATTCGTCAACACCTTCAACAGCTTAAAATTTCGGGATGAAATTTATTTAACGGGTAGGTACTGTAGTGACCCGAACTTTTCCATGTTTATATATATTAATTGAGATTGATATTTACATGATTAAATGTTTCCAATATGTTAAGCAATCAAACTTGTTAAGACTTGATTAATTGAAATATGTTTCATATAGACAATTGACCACCCAAGTTGACCGGTGATTCACGAACGTTAAAACTTGTAAAAACTATATGATGACATATATATGGATATATATATATATAGTTAACATGATACTATGATAAGTAAACATATCATTAAGTATATTAACAATGAACTACATATGTAAAAACAAGACTACTAACTTAATGATTTTTAAACGAGACATATATGTAACGATTATCGTTGTAAAGACATTTAATGTATATATATCATATTAAGAGATATTCATACATGATAATATCATGATAATATAATAATTTAAAATCTCATTTCATATTATAAACATTGGGTTAACAACATTTAACAAGATCGTTAACCTAAAGGTTTCAAAACAACATTTACATGTAACGACTAACGATGACTTAACGACTCAGTTAAAATGTATATACATGTAGTGTTTTAATATGTATTCATACACTTTTGAAAGACTTCAAGACACTTATCAAAATACTTCTACTTAACAAAAATGCTTACAATTACATCCTCGTTCAGTTTCATCAACAATTCTACTCGTATGCACCCGTATTCGTACTCGTACAATACACAGCTTTTAGATGTATGTACTATTGGTATATACACTCCAATGATCAGCTCTTAGCAGCCCATGTGAGTCACCTAACACATGTGGGAACCATCATTTGGCAACTAGCATGAAATATCTCATAAAATTACAAAAATATGAGTAATCATTCATGACTTATTTACATGAAAACAAAATTACATATCCTTTATATCTAATCCATACACCAACGACCAAAAACACCTAAAAATACTTTCATTCTTCAATTTTCTTCATCTAATTGATCTCTCTCAAGTTCTATCTTCAAGTTCTAAGTGTTCTTCATAAATTCCAAAATTTCTAGTTTCATAAAATCAAGAATACTTTCAAGTTTGCTAGCTCACTTCCAATCTTGTAAGGTGATCATCCAACCTCAAGAAATCTTTGTTTCTTACAGTAGGTTATCATTCTAATACAAGGTAATAATCATATTCAAACTTTGGTTCAATTTCTATAACTATAACAATCTTATTTCAAGTGATGATCTTACTTGAACTTGTTTTCGTGTCATGATTCTGCTTCAAGAACTTCGAGCCATCCAAGGATCCATTGAAGCTAGATCCAATTTTCTCTTTTCCAGTAGGTTTATCCAAGGAACTTAAGTTAGTAATGATGTTCATAACATCATTCAATTCATACATATAAAGCTATCTTATTCGAAGGTTTAAACTTGTAATCACTAGAACATAGTTTAGTTAATTCTAAACTTGTTCGCAAACAAAAGTTAATCCTTCTAACTTGACTTTTAAAATCAACTAAACACATGTTCTATATCTATATGATATGCTAACTTAATGATTTAAAACCTGGAAACACGAAAAATACCGTAAAACCGGATTTACGCCGTCGTAGTAACACCGCGGGCTGTTTTGGGTTAGTTAATTAAAAACTATGATAAACTTTGATTTAAAAGTTGTTATTCTGGGAAAATGATTTTTATTATGAACATGAAACTATATCCAAAAATTATGGTTAAACTCAAAGTGGAAGTATGTTTTCTAAAATGGTCATCTAGACGTCGTTCTTTCGACTGAAATGACTACCTTTACAAAAACGACTTGTAACTTATTTTTCCGACTATAAACCTATACTTTTCTGTTTAGATTCATAAAATAGAGTTCAATATGAAACCATAGCAATTTGATTCACTCAAAACGGATTTAAAATGAAGAAGTTATGGGTAAAACAAGATTGGATAATTTTTCTCATTTTAGCTACGTGAAAATTGGTAACAAATCTATTCCAACCATAACTTAATCAACTTGTATTGTATATTATGTAATCTTGAGATACCATAGACACGTATACAATGTTTCGACCTATCATGTCGACACATCTATATATATTTCGGAACAACCATAGACACTCTATATGTGAATGTTGGAGTTAGCTATACAGGGTTGAGGTTGATTCCAAAATATATATAGTTTGAGTTGTGATCAATACTGAGATACGTATACACTGGGTCGTGGATTGATTCAAGATAATATTTATCGATTTATTTCTGTACATCTAACTGTGGACAACTAGTTGTAGGTTACTAACGAGGACAGCTGACTTAATAAACTTAAAACATCAAAATATATTAAAAGTGTTGTAAATATATTTTGAACATACTTTGATATATATGTATATATTGTTATAGGTTCGTGAATCAACCAGTGGCCAAGTCTTACTTCTCGACGAAGTAAAAATCTGTGAAAGTGAGTTATAGTCCCACTTTTAAAATCTAATATTTTTGGGATGAGAATACATGCAGGTTTTATAAATGATTTACAAAATAGACACAAGTACGTGAAACTACATTCTATGGTTGAATTATCGAAATCGAATATGCCCCTTTTTATTAAGTCTGGTAATCTATGAATTAGGGAACAGACACCCTAATTGACGCGAATCCTAAAGATAGATCTATTGGGCCTAACAAACCCCATCCAAAGTACTGGATGCTTTAGTACTTCGAAATTTATATCATATCCGAAGGGTGTCCCGGAATGATGGGGATATTCTTATATATGCATCTTGTTAATGTCGGTTACCAGGTGTTCACCATATGAATGATTTTTATCTCTATGTATGGGATGTGTATTGAAATATGAAATCTTGTGGTCTATTATTATGATTTGATATATATAGGTTAAACCTATAACTCACCAACATTTTTGTTGACGTTTTAAGCATGTTTATTCTCAGGTGATTATTAAGAGCTTCCGCTGTCGCATACTTAAATAAGGACGAGATTTGGAGTCCATGCTTGTATGATATTGTGTAAAAACTGCATTCAAGAAACTTATTTTGTTGTAACATATTTGTATTGTAAACCATTATGTAATGGTCGTGTGTAAACAGGATATTTTAGATTATCATTATTTGATAATCTACGTAAAGCTTTTTTTAAAACCTTTATCTATGAAATAAAGGTTATGGTTTGTTTTAAAAATGAATGCAGTCTTTGAAAAACGTCTCATATAGAGGTCAAAACCTCGCAACGAAATCAATTAATATGGAACGTTTTTAGTCAATAAGAACGGGACATTTCAGTTGGTATCCGAGCGTTGGTCTTAGAGAACCAGAATTTTGCATTAGTGTGTCTTATCGAGTTTGTTAGGATGCATTAGTGAGTCTGGACTTCGACCGTGTTTACTTGAAAAATGATTGCTTAACAAATTTTGTTGGAAACTATATATTTTTAACATGTGAATATTATGTGATATATTAATCTCTTAACGCGTTTGATATTATGTGATAGATGTCTACCTCTAGAACAAGTCCCATTGACTCACCTAATAATAATGAAGAGTCAAATGTAAATTGGAATGATTTGTGGACTGATTCACAAGTTCCCGAAGAGGAACCGGAAGAAGAGTCGGAACCGGAAGAAGAATCGGAACCGGAAGAAGAATCGGAACCGGATGAAGAAATAGAACTGGTGGGGGAAATAATAAAACGGTTAAGTAAAAGAAAATCCTCAACCAACCGACCAAGGTTAATTATGGTCAATGGTGTTTCCGCCAAGGAAGCAAAATATTGGGAGGATTACCAATTCTCCGATGAATCGGATTCCGACGAGAATTCCGATGATGTTATAGAAATTACCCCAACTGAATTTAAAAAGGCAAAAGAAAATAATAAGGGAAAGGGCATAAAAATAGAGAAATCTAATTCCAACCCCGATGAACTTTATATGTATCGTCAACCCCCGAAGTCCTTAAGTTGTAACAATGACCCGGGAACCTCTAAACCACCAGGTTTTTCTAAACCAATGTGGATCACGACGGCTCGTATTAGGGGAACATCATATATCCCTAGAAACTTGGCAAAACGAACCAAAACCGAAGAAGAAGAAACGAGCGAGTCGGAATAAGATAGTTGTATTCGTGTGGTGTAATATATGTAATATAGTGTTCGTATGCTTTATGATATATGTAAAAATTGCTTGTATTAATAAGTATTTTTTTATGAATCTAACTCTTGTCTATTTTACAGTTTAAAAACACAAAATGGATAGACAACCCAATATTTTAAGAGACCTACCCGGAGACATGATTGATGAAATCTTGTCTAGAGTCGGCCAGAATTCCTCGGCACAACTATTTAAGGCGAGATCAGTTTGTAAGACATTCGAAGAACGTTCCAAGAATGTCTTGGTTTATAAGAGACTTTCGTTTGAAAGATGGGGGATATCACATTGGGAAACCCATAAGTTACGATGTGTTTACTTTGACGCATATATTGCGGGGAACCCAAATGCTATTTTACGCAACGGGTTAAGAAATTATTTTGACTCAATATATCCGAATATTGGACTTCGTGATTTAGAAAAAGCGGCTAACATGCAACATAAAGAAGCATGTTATGCTTACGGATTAGTAATGTTCGCTTCTCACCAAAGTGAGAACAAGAACATCGGGCTACAACTATTAAACAAAACGTTTCCACAAGTGACGGAGTCGGTAATTGGGGTAAGAAATGAGGTTTTTAGATTATTACGGGACTGTTGGACATTACGTAACCCTCGTCCCTTTGACGACGCTACAACACGCTGTCTTATCAACGGCCATAACGGTTATGTTGCACAAGACCAAGGATGGGAAGTAGTCCTAGTAAAACCAGAATGCATGACTTGTTTCTGGACGTATGAATTACGTGTCTTTATTGCCTTTGCTGAACGACTTGTGTACTAGCTAGAATTATCTTCACAACTATCTTGTATCAAAGTTATTGTGTGCTATATTTCATACTTTATGTAAAATAAGCGGTATTGTAAGTTTGTAAAATATTGTATAAAAGTTTGAACGCGAAATATTATTATAATCAGTTTTTCATATAGAATTGTAGTAGTTGAATTGTATATTAGCTACTAAGTATGAACTTAACGGGTAGGTACTACCCGAATTTAAACTTATAAAACGCTAATATGAAGAAAAAGCTTTTATAAATGAGTTCATATTATGCTACGAAATACTATTAACTACTCTTAATATTCTGTATGATTAACTTGTTCCATTTAACTATTTTGAAGGAAATGGCACCGACTACTCGACACACCGTGAATATGAATGAAGAGGAATTCCGTACTTTTCTAGCTTCAAACATAGCCGCAGTACAGGCTGCGCTACATACCAACAATAACCTTGGATCTAGCAGTACAGGAAATCGTGTAGGATGCACCTACAAAGAATTCACTGCCTGCAAACCTTTGGAATTTGATGGAACCGAAGGACCGATCGGATTGAAACGGTGGACCGAGAAGGTCGAATCGGTGTTTGCCATAAGTAAGTGTACTGAAGAGGACAAAGTAAAGTACGCTACGCATACCTTCACAGGTTCTGCGTTAACATGGTGGAATACCTATCTAGAGCAAGTGGGACAAGACGATGCGTACGCACTACCGTGGTCAGCATTCAAGCACTTGATGAACGAGAAGTACCGTCCCAGAACCGAGGTCAATAAGCTCAAGACAGAACTTAGAGGGTTACGAACCCAAGGATTTGATATTACCACGTACGAAAGACGATTCACAGAATTGTGCCTATTGTGTCCGGGAGCATTCGAAGATGAGGAAGAGAAGATCGACGCGTTTGTGAAAGGATTACAGGAAAGAATCCAAGAAGATATAAGTTCACACGAGCCCGCCTCCATACAACAGGCATGTAGAATGGCTCACAAACTCGTGAACCAAATTGAAGAAAGAATTAAAGAACATACTGCTGAAGAGGCCAATGTGAAGCAAGTCAAAAGAAAGTGGGAGGAAAACGGTGATAAGAATCACCAATACAACAGCAACAGCAATTACAACAATAATCGTAACAATTATCCCAACAATCGCAACATCAATCGCAACTACAACAAACGGCCCAACAACAACAACAACAACAACAACAACAACAGCAACTACAACAATCATCCCAACAACAATAATAACCGCAACAACAACAACAATCAGAAGCAGCTATGCCAAAGGTGTGAAAAGAATCACTCGGGGTTCTGCACCAAATTTTGCAACAAGTGTAAAAGAAATGGTCATAGCGCGGCGAAGTGTGAGGTCTACGGACCAGGGGTTAATAGAACGAAAGGAACAAATGGTGTTGGAACGAGTAACGGCGGAGCAAGTAGTGTCGGAGCAAGTTATGCCAATGTAGTTTGTTATAAATGTGGAAAACTGGGCCACATTATTAGAAATTGCCCGAACCAGGAGAACACGAGTGGACAAGGCCGTGGAAGAGTTTTCAATATTAATGCGGCAGAGGCACAGGAAGACCCGGAGCTTGTTACGGGTACGTTTCTTATTGACAATAAATCTGCTTACGTTTTATTTGATTCGGGTGCGGATAGAAGCTATATGAGTAGAGATTTTTGTGCTAAATTAAGTTGTCCATTGACGCCTTTGGATAGTAAATTTTTACTCGAATTAGCAAATGGTAAATTAATTTCAGCAGATAATATATGTCGGAATCGAGAAATTAAACTGGTTAGCGAAACATTTAAGATTGATTTGATACCAGTAGAGTTAGGGAGTTTTGATGTGATAATCGGTATGGACTGGTTGAAAGAAGTGAAAGCGGAGATCGTTTGTTACAAAAATGCAATTCGCATTATACGAGAAAAAGGAAAACCCTTAATGGTGTACGGAGAAAAGGGCAACACGAAGCTACATCTTATTAGTAATTTGAAAGCACAAAAACTAATAAGAAAAGGTTGCTATGCTGTTCTAGCACACGTCGAGAAAGTACAAACTGAAGAAAAGAGCATCAATGATGTTCCCGTCGCAAAAGAATTTCCTGATGTATTTCCGAAAGAATTACCGGGATTACCCCCACATCGATCCGTTGAATTTCAAATAGATCTTGTACCAGGAGCTGCACCAATAGCTCGTGCTCCTTACAGACTCGCACCCAGCGAGATGAAAGAACTACAAAGCCAATTACAAGAACTTTTAGAGCGTGGTTTCATTCGACCAAGCACATCACCGTGGGGAGCTCCTGTTTTGTTTGTCAAGAAGAAAGATGGTACATTCAGGTTGTGTATCGACTACCGAGAGTTGAACAAACTTACCATCAAGAACCGCTACCCACTACCGAGAATCGATGACTTATTTGATCAACTACAAGGCTCGTCTGTTTATTCAAAGATTGACTTACGTTCCGGGTATCATCAAATGCGGGTGAAAGAAGATGATATTCCAAAGACTGCTTTCAGAACACGTTACGGTCATTACGAGTTTATGGTCATGCCGTTTGGTTTAACTAATGCACCAGCTGTGTTCATGGACCTTATGAACCGAGTGTGTGGACCATACCTTGACAAGTTTGTCATTGTTTTCATTGATGACATACTTATTTACTCAAAGAATGACCAAGAACACGGTGAACATTTGAGAAAGGTGTTAGAAGTATTGAGGAAGGAAGAATTGTACGCTAAGTTTTCAAAGTGTGCATTTTGGTTGGAAGAAGTTCAATTCCTCGGTCACATAGTGAACAAAGAAGGTATTAAGGTGGATCCGGCAAAGATAGAAACTGTTGAAAAGTGGAAACCCCGAAAACTCCGAAACACATACGCCAGTTTTTAGGACTAGCTGGTTACTACAGAAGGTTCATCCAAGACTTTTCCAGAATAGCAAAACCCTTGACTGCATTAACGCATAAAGGGAAGAAATTTGAATGGAATGATGAACAAGAGAAAGCGTTTCAGTTATTGAAGAAAAAGCTAACTACGGCACCTATATTGTCATTGCCTGAAGGGAATGATGATTTTGTGATTTATTGTGATGCATCAAAGCAAGGTCTCGGTTGTGTATTAATGCAACGAACGAAGGTGATTGCTTATGCGTCTAGACAATTGAAGATTCACGAACAAAATTATACGACGTATGATTTGGAATTAGGCGCGGTTTTTTTTGCATTAAAGACTTGGAGGCACTACTTATATGGGGTCAAAAGTATTATATATACCGACCACAAAAGTCTTCAACACATATTTAATCAGAAACAACTGAATATGAGGCAGCGTAGGTGGATTGAATTATTGAATGATTACGACTTTGAGATTCGTTACCACCCGGGGAAGGCAAATGTGGTAGCCGATGCCTTGAGCAGGAAGGACAGAGAACCCATTCGAGTAAAATCTATGAATATAATGATTCATAATAACCTTACTACTCAAATAAAGGAGGCGCAACAAGGAGTTTTAAAAGAGGGAAATTTAAAGGATGAAATACCCAAAGGATCGGAGAAGCATCTTAATATTCGGGAAGACGGAACCCGGTATAGGGCTGAAAGGATTTGGGTACCAAAATTTGGAGATATGAGAGAAATGGTACTTAGAGAAGCTCATAAAACCAGATACTCAATACATCCTGGAACGGGGAAGATGTACAAGGATCTCAAGAAACATTTTTGGTGGCCGGGTATGAAAGCCGATGTTGCTAAATACGTAGGAGAATGTTTGACGTGTTCTAAGGTCAAAGCTGAGCATCAGAAACCATCAGGTCTACTTCAACAACCCGAAATCCCGGAATGGAAATGGGAAAACATTACCATGGATTTCATCACTAAATTGCCAAGGACTGCAAGTGGTTTTGATACTATTTGGGTAATAGTTGATCGTCTCACCAAATCAGCACACTTCCTGCCAATAAGAGAAGATGACAAGATGGAGAAGTTAGCACGACTGTATTTGAAGGAAGTCGTCTCCAGACATGGAATACCAATCTCTATTATCTCTGATAGGGATGGCAGATTTATTTCAAGATTCTGGCAGACATTACAGCAAGCATTAGGAACTCGTCTAGACATGAGTACTGCCTATCATCCACAAACTGATGGGCAGAGCGAAAGGACGATACAAACGCTTGAAGACATGCTACGATCATGTGTTATTGATTTCGGAAACAGTTGGGATCGACATCTACCGTTAGCAGAATTTTCCTACAACAACAGCTACCATTCAAGCATTGAGATGGCGCCGTTTGAAGCACTTTATGGTAGAAAGTGCAGGTCTCCGATTTGTTGGAGTGAAGTGGGGGATAGACAGATTACGGGTCCGGAGATTATACAAGAAACTACCGAGAAGATCATCCAAATTCAACAACGGTTGAAAACCGCCCAAAGTCGACAAAAGAGCTACGCTGACATTAAAAGAAAAGATATAGAATTTGAAATTGGAGAGATGGTCATGCTTAAAGTTGCACCTTGGAAAGGCGTTGTTCGATTTGGTAAACGAGGGAAATTAAATCCAAGGTATATTGGACCATTCAAGATTATTGATCGTGTCGGACCAGTAGCTTACCGACTAGAGTTACCTCAACAACTCGCGGCTGTACATAACACTTTCCACGTCTCGAATTTGAAGAAATGTTTTGCTAAAGAAGATCTCACTATTACGTTAGATGAAATCCAAATCAACGAAAAACTTCAATTCATCGAAGAACCCGTCGAAATAATGGATCGTGAGGTTAAAAGACTTAAGCAAAACAAGATACCAATTGTTAAGGTTCGATGGAATGCTCGTAGAGGACCCGAGTTCACCTGGGAGCGTGAAGATCAGATGAAGAAGAAATACCCGCATCTATTTCCAGAAGATTCGTCAACACCTTCAACAGCTTAAAATTTCGGGATGAAATTTATTTAACGGGTAGGTACTGTAGTGACCCGAACTTTTCCATGTTTATATATATTAATTGAGATTGATATTTACATGATTAAATGTTTCCAACATGTTAAGCAATCAAACTTGTTAAGACTTGATTAATTGAAATATGTTTCATATAGACAATTGACCACCCAAGTTGACCGGTGATTCACGAACGTTAAAACTTGTAAAAACTATATGATGACATATATATGGATATATATATATATATAGTTAACATGATACTATGATAAGTAAACATATCATTAAGTATATTAACAATGAACTACATATGTAAAAACAAGACTACTAACTTAATGATTTTTAAACGAGACATATATGTAACGATTATCGTTGTAAAGACATTTAATGTATATATATCATATTAAGAGATATTCATACATGATAATATCATGATAATATAATAATTTAAAATCTCATTTCATATTATAAACATTGGGTTAACAACATTTAACAAGATCGTTAACCTAAAGGTTTCAAAACAACATTTACATGTAACGACTAACGATGACTTAACGACTCAGTTAAAATGTATATACATGTAGTGTTTTAATATGTATTCATACACTTTTGAAAGACTTCAAGACACTTATCAAAATACTTCTACTTAACAAAAATGCTTACAATTACATCCTCGTTCAGTTTCATCAACAATTCTACTCGTATGCACCCGTATTCGTACTCGTACAATACACAGCTTTTAGATGTATGTACTATTGGTATATACACTCCAATGATCAGCTCTTAGCAGACCATTTGAGTCACCTAACACATGTGGGAACCATCATTTGGCAACTAGCATGAAATATCTCATAAAATTACAAAAATATGAGTAATCATTCATGACTTATTTACATGAAAACAAAATTACATATCCTTTATATCTAATCCATACACCAACGACCAAAAACACCTACAAACACTTTCATTCTTCAATTTTCTTCATCTAATTGATCTCTCTTAAGTTCTATCTTCAAGTTCTAAGTGTTCTTCATAAATTCCAAAAGTTCTAGTTTCATAAAATCAAGAATACTTTCAAGTTTGCTAGCTCACTTCCAATCTTGTAAGGTGATCATCCAACCTCAAGAAATCTTTGTTTCTTACAGTAGGTTATCATTCTAATACAAGGTAATAATCATATTCAAACTTTGGTTCAATTTCTATAACTATAACAATCTTATTTCAAGTGATGATCTTACTTGAACTTGTTTTCGTGTCATGATTCTGCTTCAAGAACTTCGAGCCATCCAAGGATCCATTGAAGCTAGATCTAATTTTCTCTTTTCCAGTAGGTTTATCCAAGGAACTTAAGGTAGTAATGATGTTCATAACATCATTCAATTCATACATATAAAGCTATCTTATTCGAAGGTTTAAACTTGTAATCACTAGAACATAGTTTAGTTAATTCTAAACTTGTTCGCAAACAAAAGTTAATCCTTCTAACTTGACTTTTAAAATCAACTAAACACATGTTCTATATCTATATGATATGCTAACTTAATGATTTAAAACCTGGAAACACGAAAAATACCGTAAAACCGGATTTACGCCGTCGTAGTAACACCGCGGGCTGTTTTGGGTTAGTTAATTAAAAACTATGATAAACTTTGATTTAAAAGTTGTTATTCTGGGAAAATGATTTTTATTATGAACATGAAACTATATCCAAAAATTATGGTTAAACTCAAAGTGGAAGTATGTTTTCTAAAATGGTCATCTAGACGTCGTTCTTTCGACTGAAATGACTACCTTTACAAAAATGACTTGTAACTTATTTTTCCGACTATAAACCTATACTTTTCTGTTTAGATTCATAAAATAGAGTTCAATATGAAACCATAGCAATTTGATTCACTCAAAACGGATTTAAAATGAAGAAGTTATGGGTAAAACAAGATTGGATAATTTTTCTCATTTTAGCTACGTGAAAATTGGTAACAAATCTATTCCAACCATAACTTAATCAACTTGTATTGTATATTATGTAATCTTGAGATACCATAGACACGTATACAATGTTTCGACCTATCATGTCGACACATCTATATATATTTCGGAACAACCATAGAACCTCTATATGTGAATGTTGGAGTTAGCTATACAGGGTTGAGGTTGATTCCAAAATATATATAGTTTGAGTTATGATCAATACTGAGATACGTATACACTGGGTCGTGGATTGATTCAAGATAATATTTATCGATTTATTTCTGTACATCTAACTGTGGACAACTAGTTGTAGGTTACTAACGAGGACAGCTGACTTAATAAACTTAAAACATCAAAATATATTAAAAGTGTTGTAAATATATTTTGAACATACTTTAATATATATGTATATATTGTTATAGGTTCGTGAATCAACCAGTGGCCAAGTCTTACTTCCCGACGAAGTAAAAATCTGTGAAAGTGAGTTATAGTCCCACTTTTAAAATCTAATATTTTTGGGATGAGAATACATGCAGGTTTTATAAATGATTTACAAAATAGACACAAGTACGTGAAACTACATTCTATGGTTGAATTATCGAAATCGAATATGCCCCTTTTTATTAAGTCTGGTAATCTATGAATTAGGGAACAGACACCCTAATTGATGCGAATCCTAAAGATAGATCTACTGGGCCTAACAAACCCCATCCAAAGTACTGGATGCTTTAGTACTTCGAAATTTATATCATATTCGAAGGGTGTCCCGGAATGATGGGGATATTCTTATATATGCATCTTGTTAATGTCGGTTACCAGGTGTTCACCATATGAATGATTTTTATCTCTATGTATGGGATGTGTATTGAAATATGAAATCTTGTGGTCTATTATTATGATTTGATATATATAGGTTAAACCTATAACTCACCAACATTTTTGTTGACGTTTTAAGCATGTTTATTCTCAGGTGATTATTAAGAGCTTCCGCTATCGCATACTTAAATAAGGACGAGATTTGGAGTCCATGCTTGTATGATATTGTGTAAAAACTGCATTCAAGAAACTTATTTTGTTGTAACATATTTGTATTGTAAACCATTATGTAATGGTCGTGTGTAAACAGGATATTTTAGATTATCATTATTTGATAATCTACGTAAAGCTTTTTTTAAAACCTTTATCTATGAAATAAAGGTTATGGTTTGTTTTAAAAATGAATGCAGTCTTTGAAAAACGTCTCATATAGAGGTCAAAACCTCGCAACGAAATCAATTAATATGGAACGTTTTTAGTCAATAAGAACGGGACATTTCAAATGGCGCCTTCGTTGCGTTTAGTTATGATGACATGGATTTGGGAGTGTCGGGAGCAATTAAAGCAAAGGGCGGTGATCCCTTATATGCGGTTCTTGTCGATCTTTTTGTGGAGGAATGGAGGGATTTCGAATAATCCCAAGGGAAAAAGAGAAGAAATTAAGAAAGTGAAAGAAAAGGTTCCCGGGTTAGAGTTTATGCGACAAGGGGATGGTTTTGTAATTGAGAACCCAACTTATTTGGAGCGGTATACTTTTGGAGTAGAGGATGATAATCTTCCTGAGGAGGAAGAAGATTATAATTCTGTGGATTCATTTGAGCGAGTTGCACGAGGATTGGATGATATCTATGATATGGTTGATCCGGATTTTAACCCTCAAGGTGAGGGATCGAGTAGAGGTAGGCGGTATATTCCGGTAGATGAACAAAGGTGGGCTAGAATGGAGGAGCAACAGATTACCCTTCTTGATGCAGCTAGGGCTCAGATTTACTTGACTGGGCGATATCAACAAGATGTGTTTGAGAGGGATAACCGAAGGCGTCAGTATGAGGATATGTTGCAGAATCGGCCAGTTACACCGTATTATGAGCCGATTGACTATACGACTTATGCTTCGGGGTTTGCACCAGGGGTGGAATATGTGAATCCACCCGGCACCATCTGTCGCACCACCATTGTTTTATCAGCAACCCACACCACTACCACCGGATATGGAGAGAGCTAGAGAAAAGGGCAGGAAGTCAGTGTTCGACATGGCACCATTATCGAGGAGCTTATTTTTTGGTCCTGATTCCCGAATGGGATGAGCCTCTCTGATTTTAATCAGGTCTCGTGCTCCGTCTGTAATAACATGTACACTTTTATTTTCTTTTATTTTTCTTTTATTTTTCTTATTTTATTTTAAGTAGTTAAATGAACTTTGTGGGTATGTTCACTGCAAGCCCTCACGAGACAAAACTCGTCCACCCGAGGGAATCGGGTGGTTTAAAGCGAGATCCCTCCGAAAATGGGCTAGTTAGTTTTTATGTTTTCTTTTGTTTTTGTTTTGTAAGAATAAAGTTGGATGGAAGGAACATGTTGTGTGATGAAATAGGAGTTGGTGTACTTGTCACAATGATATTGGAAAGTTGCTTTTAATCCCGGGTAATATTGTTCTTTTTTCTTCTTTCTTTTTGTTTAATTTCCTCACTTTGGTCTAACATAACTTTTAAACATGCATACGAGGACGTAGCATGACTTAAGTGTGAGGGGGGAGGGGAGGAAGGAAATTTGCACATTTGACTTAGCTTGAAAATGCTTGTTGTTCAAAGGTTTTATGACATAAATGATTTTAATGGCCTAGGTGGTAAAAATTCGACATCAAGATGTTGACCCATGAGAGTAACCATAGTTACTAAGAATTAACTTGGAAGTTTTTGGAATTGGCCGGTGAGGAATGATAGTGTTAGGCATTTGACTTTGTTGACCTTGGCTAGTTAATTTTAAGGAAATATACTCTTATGGAGAAAAGAAAGGTTGAGAAAAAGAGATCCCATGGTTGTATGTTAGGCAACATGAATGATAAAGAAACACTTTAGGATTTTCTTTTTAAACCATTTATTTATTTATTTATTTTCGCAACCAGTCTACCCAGGTCGTTAGTACACAATTGTGTACTAGAATCAATTAGTAACCATTAGCAGCCTAAGCCTTTAGAAAAAAAAAAAAGAAAACCAACTTCCCATTCCTACCCTTATTTGTGGTTATTGATGTCGAATTTAATCTTACTTTATCTTGTTTAGATTTAGTAACATTAGGTGACAACGCAACTCATTTTTGCTAAGACATAATTAGTTTAAATTAGAATTTCAATTATAACTGGCTATCATGTTATAGTGTTTGTGGCTTTTTAATTAGTTTAACTCAGAGTGGTTTCCGAGGTTCCACAATGGATTCCATGATTTACTCACTAGTATGAAAGTGCATAATAATGATGATAGTCACCAATGCAACACTTGTAGAGTTTACTCTTCCCAAGGTAAAAGTCGAAAGGGGGTGCTTTATATCACAAGCTATGACAATGATATTCACCACACTCAACACCCATTATCTACATTACATACATATATCTATATATCATTGTCACCATCACCACATATTCACCATTACATCCTAAATGTTCTTAATATGATAAATGCTGTGTGCTATCATGAAAAAGAAAAAAAGAAAAAAAAGGAGGAAGTGAAAGAGACGAATTTGAAAATTATATATGCCAAAAATTGTAAAACGATTGCTCTAAAAAGCATGGACCACTGAGGCATAGAAAAAAAATGAATAATGAAAAAAGTGAGTAGAAGAAGAGTATGCCAAAAATTGTGAAACGAGTGCCTTATAAAGCATGGACCACTGAGGCATAAAATTCGTTCTCGTTGAAATGTCAAGTCAAGAATGCAAAACTCCTTATAACCTTACAAAGTACCTACACCTTTCGTGTGATGCCTCGTATAAATGGGCAATGTAACCAAAATCCACATTCACCAAGCTTGTGGTATGGGGTATTTCCAATTAGACTTAGGGGGTTCATTGGTGTCGGAACTTAAAAGATATGCACTTAGTACTAGTGTAGACAAGGGCATTAGTTTGGCTAATTGAAAAGTTAAGGAGGACAAAAACACAAACATATGCACGATTCTAGTTATAGCTGACATTCTGATTTAAGTTAATTTATCTTTGTGCGAATGAGGGTCACGTTAAAATCTCTAAACCTTATAAAGTTTGATTGGTTCGACATTCGTAACCGTTTTATACCATTTTTTTTAATTGAGTCATGGCTAACCCTTATGCAATTGTTCCGGATGTCATTAAACCCGTTTTGTGTTTCTTTTGACATGTTACTTAGATGCATTTATATTAGTGTGGATCATAAAAGCTGTGAAATATAATTGTTCAACTTAGTCTAAGTATTGATCCATTTGATGATTCGGGAAAATGCTTGAGGTCTATGATGATATGATTAGCGGAGGAATTGTTGAACTAAGGAAATGTTTTGTAAAAAGGAATTTATGATTGAAGGTATTAGAGGATAAAAGTTGTTTGAGGTTTTAAGTGATTGGCCCATATCGTCCTTACATCTTGGTTAATAGTTAATTTTGCTTGCGAAAATTTTTTTGAGTTAATACCACCTAGGTGTTGTTGTCTTGTCGTCAAAAATAGATTTGCTTGAGGACAAGCAAAAGCCAAGTGTGGGGGGTTTGATCGTTCCTTATTTGTCACGATTATTTATGTTTAACTATGCAAAATTAACTATGTGTGAGTGAAAAAGGAGATACTTTGATGAGGTTTTATGTTTTACAGGTAGGTGTGAAATATGGTACAAAACGGCGAGTTAAAGTGAATTTTTGACAAGATTTGGGAGTTTGAAGAATGATCAGAAAATTTGCACAGACATAAAATACGCCTATTTTGGCGTAAATTACGCCATGACTCAGATACGTGCAGAACAGGAGGGTTATTTTAGGTGTAAAAATACGCCAGGAAAATTTACATAGGCGTAAATTACGCCAGGCCAAAATTCTGGATGCCGGGAAATACGAAAATTAGCTTTTTGATCAAGTTTTCTAACTCCTATTTAAGGAGAGCTCTAGGGTTACGAAACCAACCTTTTTTCCATCAGTTTTGGCAGCAGAAAACATTCCCCAACACCTAAAAACACCATCTAATCACCATTACTCAAGGATTCAAGTCAAGATCAAGGTGCTATTCATCATGCAATCTTCAAGAAATTCATTGATTATCATCACCACCATGCTTGGCTAGTTTTCTAATCTTTATCCTTTCCAATAACAATTAAACATGTATGATTTTGTGTAAGATTATGTGATTTGTGATGTTTAATACTTTTGGATTATGATGTTATGAATCAAGTTGATTGTTGATTAATACAAGTTCTATATTTTGTTATTGCAAGTTAAATTATTGTGATTTAACAGCGTGTTCTTGATCCAACTTAGTGTTAATTAGATTAGGGATAAAGACACTTTGTCTAGATTACATAGTTTAATCCCATGATAATAGAATTAATGAACTCAAGAAGTCTTGTCTATGAGATTTGATCAACAGTTGATAAACATAATGCTTGTGTGAATGAATACATGTGAAATTGGGATTGTGAAAGGGTAAAGACTTAATTCTCATTGTTTACATTTCAATCTTTTCAACTGCACTTTAGTTTAAGTTTAAGTTTAAGTAGTGATTAATCCAAGTAGTCTTTAGTTAAACCAACAACTCAATCTGGAAATTGCTTGCTTGTTAACCATAACTTCCCGTGGAACGAATCCTGCTTACCCTAGCTAAGTTAGAGTAATTAGGCTATTTTTGGTCGACCCTTCGACATCGATCAATCATATATTTTGTAAAAAAATGCGTTTGAACGTGCAACCAAATCTGAAACTGCATATCTCCGCGATCTCGGAGCACCACTCACAGAAACCCTCGCAATCGCGGAGGTTGTCTGACAGGTCAACCCCATCATTAAATGCGAAATTAGGGTAAAAATTTATTTATTATTTATTATTTAGGGTTTAATTATTATATAGTTTTAATATAATTTGTATTTTTAGTTTTAATTATTATTATTTACATATTTATATTAATCCTTTTATATAAATAATATAAAAATAATATTTTTATAAAATTTGTATTTTTATCATTTTAGTTATAATTTATATTTTTATCGTTTATTTCGTAATATTTGTCGTTCGTAATTAGTTTTAAGTTAGTTTTTGCCGTAGTTATTTTTATATTTCTAGATTTTTAAACTTTTCCGTAAAAACCCTCAAGTGCTTTTTTTTATTAAGATTTAGGCGCTTTAGAATTTTGCGACGCAGTTTATAAATTTTAGTGCCTTTTTAAGTTATTGCCGTTTTAGATTTAGAATTCCTTTAAGCTTTAATACCTTTAGACGTAAGTTTTAATTTTTATTTTTTAGACTTTTAAGTTTCGACGCTCTACTTTCTTATTATTATTTTTCGAAGGTTTGTTTTTCGACGTTTGTTTTTCGCCTCTTATTTTTTGACGCTCTTTTTCTCTCTTTTCTTTCTCGACGCTCTAGTTTTTAGGACATAGATTTTATCTTCAAAATTTCGACGAAAAATTATATTAAGCGGTTAAATTGATAGACATCTAAAATTTTCTGGTTCATAGTAATAGTTGGATTAGTTAGTGGCGAGTTGTGGGCTTCCGATTTAAAGGGTCCTGGCTACCTGCTGCATCTATTGGCTATTCGAAACGTGGGCAAAATCAGAAAAGTCTATTAATTTGATAACTTATATAATTTTTTTATTTTTATAACTAATAGGATATTCAGTGAATGCACCGAGCAAAACGTTCACCACCTTTCATACGTTCACCGCCTGTAACTCGATCAAGACATCTAGCCAATATTGTCGCCGTTGATTTTTCTTTAGTATCGTCATCTAGTCGACCAAGTACCCCAATTCAAATTTCTGATAATCCATTTTTTTGAACCCGACCTCACAATTGAGAACCCGGAGGATATTCAAGGATAATTCATAGATCCTGAACCACTAATTATTCCTCCTGAATCATGTAACGACCCGACAAAATCGTCATTGACGGCGCCGTTAACTTAGGTCCCATTACGTGGTCGTAGTCCCTATATGAGACGCGTTTGACCAAAATTATGTCGCATTCATTTGAAACGTACAAGACTTACAAAGTTATAAAGTATAAATGAAATAACTTGCGACATAATATAAGTTGAAAATCACAGTTGCTATAAATAGCGTAAGTATGTATGCTTGACTCCAAGCAAGTAATCAGAGTGTATGCATGTATGCTTAACCCCAAGCAAGTATGAGTATACGCGGAAGCATGTATCAAATAGCCATTCATAAACCTGAGAAACATATAGAAAACTGTCAACGAAAAACGTTGGTGAAATAATAGGTGTTTGTAAACGTTGTTTTTGAACCACAAGATTTTGTATTTCCATAACGTAGATTATCCAAATCATTTGCATTCCAAAAGTGTTGTTATTCGCGAGCACTCAATTATCAAGACTTAACCAACGTTACCCCATCATACAGTGTTAGAACCCACACTAAAACACGAAAGTATATTTCATCCGCATACCAGTAGCGAACCGTCCGAATGAGGGTTTGTCAAACCCATATGGCCATACAACATAAGTTCTCGCTTACACCCTGCAAGTGTAACTAATGATAATCGAATTGAGGCATTTTTGTTCTAACTCACACGTGGAATGTTTGTTTTCGTACTTGTGTTCAAAGTATAAAGTATGTAGTATAAAACTGTATATGTTTCTCATCCCATGATTTAAAAGTATAAAAGTTGTTGAAAGATGGGACTATGATCTCACCTCGAGTACACGAGTATAAAAGTACTTCACAAAGTAAACATGTGCATGATAGTTGTTTAGCCTTGACCTAAACAAGTAAGTTGTATCAATTAACCGGTTACGACACAAGGTCGGGCGAAATGTGTTCAATTAGTCCTATGGCTCGTTACGACTCGATTATATAGCATGTGAATCACGTTGTCAAGTTTCATGAAAGAATCAAGTATAAAATAAGATTAGAATGATTACATAAGTGTTTTGTTAAGTTTGACTAAAAGTCAAACTTGGTCAAAGTCAACAAAAAAGTCAACGGGTCGGGTCGGGTCCCGAACTATTTTCCTGAGCTTAGAAGTCATGTATAAGCATGTTGGCCAAGTTTCATATCAATCGGGAGTGCACAGCACAGCTAGAATTAAACGAAAATGGATATTTTTGGGCAGTCTGCCTTAGATGCGCCGCATCTGCATCTGTATCAGCCATTTTGGGGCAGTTTATCACTTAGACGATTTCAACTTCAAACAAACATAACTTATGAACCGTAAACATTCAAAACACGTATCTTATATCGTTGGAAAGGTAATTTAACAAGGAATACAACTAAATACATTTCATGAATCAAATCCATCATTAACAATAATTAAAACCTCATCAAATGATCATTAAACGTTCAAAATTAAAGTTTCAAGTTCACAAAACGCATTTCTTGACTCGGGAATCCAATTTACACATATGATACGCTGTTTTGAAGGTAATGAAACATACAATACAACTAATTACTAACTAATAACATTTCATGGCATTCAAAGCATCAAAAGTTCATTTTAGAGTTCATCAAACCCTAATCAAAATCATGAATTCAACCATTTTGTAAATGAAGCTTTTCTAAATCAACCTACACATCAAAATGAAGCTAATGATGCTAGTAACACATTTAATACATGAACTTTAACATTAAAACAACATTTAATCATCCAAAAGCAAGGATTAAGCACACCCATTTCAAATGTTCAAACTAGTTACTCAAAACAATAAATCGAGCAAACTAAACACATATTCATGTTAGACTTGAGCCATAGACACTAATTAACACCATTTCAAGTATATAAAACAAATTTAGAGAAATCTAGTATTTTTAGAAAGTTACCCAAACTTGAAGAAATTGGTACCAAAATGCAGAGGATGAAGAGAGGATCACGAAAATATAATTTATTTTGATGTTTGCTTCTTGATTCTGATTTGGATGATGAATCTTTGATGAAGATGAAAATGGGGTTTTGTTGCTAGAGAGAAAAAGAGAGGTGGGAGGTGAAGAGTGAATGAGTGGTGAGGGTGGGTTTGACTAGTTGACCTAGTCAATTAGTTAGGCACCTTTACAACTTTGGTCCCTCGAGTTTCAAAGCGGGTGCGGGAATTAACCAAACGAATATTTTAAAAACGTTCGAGTAAACGAGTGATGTTATAATTAAATAACGGGAATATTAAGAACATTAGTTAACGAAAGATACGAATTTAGATAATGAAAGATATTATCAAAAAAAAGACTGTGTTAAAAATAAAATAAATTTAACGGAAAAACGCAGGATGTTACATTACCTACACCTTAAAAGAAATTTCGTCCCGAAATTTAGTTGGAAGTAGTAGTCGTCGTTTCTCCCTCGAGATCTTGTGTTGCCAATTCTACGAATAAGTGAAGATACATTTTTGGGCATTTCAACGAACTTTAACAGTCGGGATTTTTACGTCGTTTCAGAGTTTGATTTCACGAGTCAATATTTCAACCGGTTCTCCTAAGAAGTGGAGTTCATCATCGATAGTAAGCTCATTGAAAGGAATAACATGTTCCTGTTTCGCAAGACACTTCTGTAAGTTGATTCATAGAATGTAGGATGAACGGAGACTCAAACGTATCGGAAAATCTAAATGGCTAGCAACAGGTCCAAAACGCCCCAAGATTTTAAAAGGATCAAAATATCGCGGATTTAGCTTTCTACGTTTCCCGAAATGGATTACACCTTTCTAAGGTGCGACTTTTAACGTTAGGCGGTTACCCACTTGGAATTTGAAATGTTTACATCTAACATCGGCATAGCTCTTTTGGCGACTACGAGTCGTGTTGGGTCTTTCTTGGATTTAAACGATCTTAACGATTATTTCATGAATGAGTTCGGGTCCGGTGGTTTGATTATCATTAACTTCGGTTCAACAATTAAGAAAATATCAATTGCGACTATATGAGTTTTCGAAAGGTGTGGCGTTAATACCCGAATGAAAATTATTGTAGTACTAGAATTCGGCTAAAGGCAAATACTTTTCCTAAGTAAATTTGAAGTCAATAACATAACTCGTATTATGGTTTCCGGGGTTTGAATTGTATGTTTGCTTGGTCCGTCGATTAGTGGATGGTACGCGGTACTCATGAATAATTTTGTTCCCAAAGTTTCTTATAAGGTACTCCAAAAGTCTAGAAGTGAAACGAGGATCTCGATCCGAGACGAGGTACATTTCCGTAAGGTATATTCGTACAAGTTTGTTAGGACTTGAAAACGTTAGTTAGAATAAGTTTATCAAGAAATTCGCACCGCGGAAGATTTATCGGTTTCCGAAAATGTTTGTTAGAGCAAGTTTCTTATCGGTTTCTGAAAAACGTTCGTTAGGACTATTCACCCTCGTGGCGAATACTAGTATAACGTGAAGAGTCCCTCTCTCCATTAAGAATTTAGATTAAAGATTTCCTTATACGAGAGTACAAGTGTGATGCAAGCGAAGTTTCCGCCTCGATGTGAGCATAACAAGTATATTGTAGTTCGTCGATAAAACTGTACGAAAACGAGATAGTATACACGTATGACATATGTTTGAAGTTGAAAGAATTGGTCGTTTATTCAGAAACATAGATATGGTTCGACAATAATCGAAGATGTGTCCCTGGTATGATTGTTATCAGTATTCTCGGAGTTTTTGAATGTTCAAACAAGAAGAATGAAGTCATGTACATGGCACATGGTGGTGATTAGGTTGATCGAGTCCAATCACCATCACGAGTCATTAGAACTTTGGTATGGCTTACCATAATATAACCACGTTGATCGAGTGTCTTTATATTATGCTAACTCATACCTCCATTCCCACATCACTTCATAAAATCAAGTTCGGGTGATCGTGTGAAATGTCCCGTTCTTATTGATTAAAAACGTTCCATATTAATTGATTTCGTTGCGAGGTTTTGACCTCTATATGAGACGTTTTTCAAAGACTGTATTCATTTTAAAACAAACCATAACCTTTATTTCATCAATAAAGGTTTAAAAAAGCTTTACGTAGATTATCAAATAATGATAATCTAAAATATCCTGTTTACACACGACCATTACATAATGGTTTACAATACAAATATGTTACAACAAAATAAGTTTCTTGAATGCAGTTTTTACACAATATCATACAAGCATGGACTCCAAATCTCGTCCTTATTTAAGTATGCGATAGCGGAAGCTCTTAATAATCACCTGAGAATAAACATGCTTAAAACGTCAACAAAAATGTTGGTGAGTTATAGGTTTAACCTATATATATCAAATCGTAACAATAGACCACAAGATTTCATATTTCAATATACATCCCATACATAGAGATAAAAATCATTCATATGGTGAACACCTGGTAACCGACATTAACAAGATGCATATATAAGAATATCCCCATCATTCCGGGACACCCTTCGGATATGATATAAATTTCGAAGTACTAAAGCATCCGGTACTTTGGATGGGGTTTGTTAGGCCCAATAGATCTATCTTTAGGATTCGCGTCAATTAGGGTGTCTGTTCCCTAATTCTTAGATTACCAGACTTAATAAAAAGGGGCATATTTGATTTCGATAATTCAACCATAGAATGTAGTTTCACGTACTTGTGTCTATTTTGTAAATCATTTATAAAACCTGCACGTATTCTCATCCCAAAAATATTAGATTTTAAAAGTGGGACTATAACTCACTTTCACAGATTTTTACTTCGTCGGGAAGTAAGACTTGGCCACTGGTTGATTCACGAACCTATAACAATATATAAATATATATCAAAGTATGTTCAAAATATATTTACAACACTTTTAATATATTTTGATGTTTTAAGTTTATTAAGTCAGCTGTCCTCGTTAGTAACCTACAACTAGTTGTCCACAGTTATATGTACAGAAATAAATCGATAAATATTATCTTGAATCAATCCACGACCCAGTGTATACGTATCTCAGTATTGATCACAACTCAAACTATATATATTTTGGAATCCACCTCAACCCTGTATAGCTAACTCCAACATTCACATATAGAGTGTCTATGGTTGTTCCGAAATATATATAGATGTGTTGACATGATAGGTCAAAACATTGTATACGTGTCTATGGTATCTCAAGATTACATAATATACAATACAAGTTGATTAAGTTATGGTTGGAATAGATTTGTTACCAATTTTCACGTAGCTAAAATGAGAAAAATTATACAACCTTGTTTTACCCATAACTTCTTCATTTTAAATCCGTTTTAAGTGATTCAAATTGCTATGGTTTCATATTGAACTCTATTTTATGAATCTAAACAGAAAAAGTATAGGTTTATAGTCAGAAAAATAAGTTACAAGTCGTTTTTGTAAAGGTAGTCATTTCAGTCGAAAGAACGACGTCTAGATGACCATTTTAGAAAACATACTTCCACTTTGAGTTAACCATAATTTTTGGATATAGTTTCATGTTCATAATAAAAATAATTTTCTCAGAATAACAACTTTTAAATCAAAGTTTATCATAGTTTTTAATTAACTAACCCAAAACAGCCCGCGGTGTTACTACGACGGCGTAAATCCGGTTTTACGGTGTTTTTCGTGTCTCCAGGTTTTAAATCATTAAGTTAGCATATCATATAGATATAGAACATGTGTTTAGTTGATTTTAAGAGTCAAGTTAGAAGGATTAACTTTTGTTTGCGAACAAGTTTAGAATTAACTAAACTATGTTCTAGTGATTACAAGTTTAAACCTTCGAATAAGATAGCTTTATATGTATGAATCGAATGATGTTATGAACATCATTACTACCTTAAGTTCCTTGGATAAACCTACTGGAAAAGAAAAAAATGGATCTAGCTTCAACGGATCCTTGGATGGCTCGAAGTTCTTGAAGCAGAATCATGACACGAAAACAAGTTCAAGTAAGATCATCACTTGAAATAAGATTGTTATAGTTATAGAAATTGAACCAAAGTTTGAATATGATTATTACCTTGTATTAGAATGATAACCTACTCTAAGAAACAAAGATTTCTTGAGGTTGGATGATCACCTTACAAGATTGGAAGTGAGCTAGCAAACTTGAAAGTATTCTTGATTTTATGTAACTAGAACTTGTAGAATATATGAAGAACACTTAGAACTTGAAGATAGAACTTGAGAGAGATCAATTAGATGAAGAAAATTGAAGAATGAAAGTGTTTGTAGGTGTTTTTGGTCATTGGTGTATGGATTAGATATAAAGGATATGTAATTTTGTTTTCATGTAAATAAGTCATGAATGATTACTCATATTTTTGTAATTTTATGAGATATTTCATGCTAGTTGCCAAATGATGATTCCCACATGTGTTAGGTGACTCACATGAGCTGCTAATAGCTGATCATTGGAGTGTATATACCAATAATACATACATCTAAAAGCTGTGTATTGTACGAGTACGAATACGAGTGCATACGAGTAGAATTGTTGATGAAACTGAACGAGGATGTAATTGTAAGCATTTTTGTTAAGTAGAAGTATTTTGATAAGTGTATTGAAGTATTTCAAAAGTGTATAAATACATATTAAAACACTACATGTATATACATTTTAACTGAGTCGTTAAGTCATCGTTAGTCGTTACATGTAAGTGTTGTTTTGAAACCTTTAGGTTAACGATCTTGTTAAATGTTGTTAACCCAATGTTTATAATATCAAATGAGATTTTAAATTATTATATTATCATGATATTATCATGTATGAATATCTCTTAATATGATATATATACATTAAATGTCTTTACAACGATAATCGTTACATATATGTCTCGTTTAAAAATCATTAAGTTAGTAGTCTTGTTTTTACATATGTAGTTCATTGTTAATATACTTAATGATATGTTTACTTATCATAGTATCATGTTAACTATATATATATCCATATATATGTCATCATATAGTTTTTACAAGTTTTAACGTTCGTGAATCACCGGTCAACTTGGGTGGTCAATTGTCTATATGAAACATATTTCAATTAATCAAGTCTTAACAAGTTTGATTGCTTAACATGTTGGAAACATTTAATCATGTAAATATCAATCTCAATTAATATATATAAACATGGAAAAGTTCGGGTCACTACATCGTGAAGATTTAAAATGAACAAAGTGTAACGACGTCTCTAACGTGACTCGTATTGAATCGAAAGAATTTGTGCAACTCTGAAGATGCGTTTCCCGAGGGAAGTGTATAAATGATTGTTCACGTCAAAGCGGTTCGAGTCAAACAATAATATATTTCGGTACGAGAAGTGCAACAAATCATGATAACGAGTAGTACGCAACCGTAGTGATAAGTATTGATGACGATACTCACCTAGAGTAGTGATGGTAGTAACAAGAAGTGGTAGGTAGTAAGGAACACCGGTGTGACACCTATAGTAAGTTAAAACGGTGGCGAATAAAAATCTGGGAGACAGAGTTCCCGAACAAGTGTGACTAATGAAGTCGTCGTCATCCTTACACGTATGAATCTTGAGTTTACGTGTGTTACCAGAAAGTGGCAGAATACGGATTCGTATGATGAAAATTTGGTACCATTAAAAAGTTTGCCTAAGAATGATTCAAGTATAATGCACAAGTAGTCAAGTAAGTGCTATCTATAGCAAATGTATGTCAGAATGAAATGGATAACTATCCGGTTGTAGTCTAGATTCACTAATGCGTCCTAACGACTCTGTTAGACACACTAATGCATATCCTAGTTCCCTACAACCAACGCTCTGATACCATCTGTAACGACCCGACAAAATTGTCATTGACGGCACCGTTAACTTAGGTCCCATTACGTGGTCGTAGTCCCTATATGAGATGCATTTGACCAAAATTATGTCGCATTCATTTGAAACGTACAAGACTTACAAAGTTATAAAGTATAAATGAAATAACTTGTGACATAATATAAGTTGAAAATCACAGTTGCTATAAATAGCGTAAGTATGTATGCTTGACTCCAAGCAAGTAATCAGAGTGTATGCATGTATGCTTGACCCCAAGCAAGTATGAGTGTATTCGGAAGCATGTATCAAATATCCATTTATGAACCTGAGAAACATATAGAAAACTGTCAACGAAAAATGTTGGTGAAATCATAGGTGTTTGTAAACGTTGTTTTTGAACCACAAGATTTTGTATTTCCATAACGTAGATTATCCAAATCATTTGCATTCCAAAAGTGTTGTTATTCGCGAGCACTCAATTATCAAGACTTAACCAACGTTACCCCATCACACAGTGTTAGAACCCACACTAAACACGAAAGTATATTTCATCCGCATAACGGTAGCAAACCGTCTGAATGAGGGTTTGTCAAACCCATATGGCCATACAACATAAGTTCTCGCTTACACCCTGCAAGTGTAACTAATGATAATCGAATTGAGGCATTTTTGTTCTAACTCGCACGTGGAATGTTTTTTTTCGTACTTGTGTTCAAAGCATAAAGTATGTAGTATAAAACTGTATATGTTTCTCATCTCATGATTTAAAAGTATAAAAGTTGTTGAAAGATGGGACTATGATCTCACCTCGAGTGTACGAGAATAAAAGTACTTCACAAAGTAAACGTGTGCATGATAGTTGCTTAGCCTTGGCCTAAACAAGTAAGTTGTATCAATTAACCGGTTACGACACATGGTCGGGCGAAATGTGTGCAATTAGTCCTATGGCTCGTTACGACTCGATTATATAGCATGTGAATCATGTTGTCAAGTTTCATGCAAGAATCAAGTATAAAATAAGATTAGAACGATTGCATAAGTGTTTTGTTAAGTTTGACTAATAGTCAAACTTGGTCAAAGTAAACGAAAAAGTCAACGGGGTCGGGTCGGGTCCCGAACTATTTTTCTGAGCTTAGAAGTCATGTATAAGCATGTTGGCCAAGTTTCATATCAATCGGGGGTGCATAGCACAGCTAGAATTAAACGAAAATGGAGATTTTTGGGCACTCTACCTCAGATGCACTGCATCTGAGGCAGATGCACCGCATATGCATCTGTATCAGCCATTCTGGGGCAGTTTATCACTAAGACGATTTCAGCTTCAAACAACCATAACTTATGAACCGTAAAAATTCAAAACACGTATCTTATATCGTTGGAAAGGTAATTTAACAAGGAATACAACTAAATACATTTCATGAATCAAATCCATCATTAACAACAATGAAAACCTCATCAAATGATCATTAAACGTTCAAAATCAAAGTTTCAAGTTCACAAAACGCATTTCTTGACTCGGGAATCCAATTTACACATACGATACGCCGTTTTGAAGGTAATGAAACATACAATACAACTAATCACTAACTAATAACATTTCATGGCATTCAAAGCATCAAAAGTTCATTTTAGAGTTCATCAAACCCTAATCAAAATCATGAATTCAACCATTTTGTAACTGAAGCTTTTCTAAATCAACCTACACATCAAAATGAAGCTAATGATGCTAGTAACACATTTAATACATGAACTTTAACATTAAAACAACATTTAATCATCCAAAAGCAAGAATTAAGCACACCCATTTCAAATGTTCAAACTAGTTACTCAAAACAACAAATCGAGCAAACTAAACACATATTCATGTTAGACTTGAGCCATATACACTAATTAACACCATTTCAAGTATATAAAATGAATTTAGAGAAATCTAGTGTTTTTAGAAAGTTACCCAAACTTGATGAAATTGGTACCAAAATATAGAGGATGAAGAGAGGATCACGAAAATGTAATTTGTTTTGATGTTTGCTTCTTGATTCGGATTTGGATGATGAATCTTTGATGAAGATGAAAATGGGGTTTTGTTGCTAGAGAGAAAAAGAGAGGTGGGAGGTGAAGAGTGAATGATGAAGGTTTTTCGTATGCCCGAGAGACATATTAAATTAATGTGGCTAATATGTTATGATCCAAGTCGGGTCATACCCAATAACAAGTTAACCGACACCTTATATGTATTTATCTTAATAATTGGATCGTTAAATAAATACGCGACACTTGAACTTTGGAAAAACGGTTTTCTAAAATATTATCACTTAAGTCAAGTTATTTGGTTAATTTATTTCTTAAGGAATTATTTATTTATGGGTTTAAATAAATACTTTTGTGTTATAACTTGTATATGATTTATAAAAGTACAAGTAACATATCATATCAAGACATTTATAACATGTTTTATAAAATGAACCAATTTTAAATAAAAGGGAATATGGGGTGGCGGTTTTAATGGACCAATAAAAGACCACCCATGCTCATTTTGTGCTTTTCAATATACACATTCCTTAAGGCATGCAAGTATTATCTTTAACCAAGCAAGTTTGACTCATTTTTCGCTTAAGAACTAGTTTTAAAACTCTTTTTCTCTCCTCCCATTTTGAGCTGGCCGAATTATTCAACAAAAAGGGGAGAGGTTTTGAGTTTATTAATTAGTTCATCTAGTGTCAAAAATCCTAATCAAAAGGGGTGGTGTTGGTAGTTAAAAGCTTGTAGGTATAGCTCTCTTGAGGCTTCAAGTTAGAAGCAATTTCTTCATCATCTTCAACATCATCTTGTTAGAAATCTAAACCCTCAATTAACTTGAGGAGGTACATTTCTTATCTTCTTTTTATTTGTAAGCATATGTTTCAAGACTTGATATGAACATGGAATTTAACTAAATGGTCAAACATATAAACTTGAACTTATATTCATGCTTCCGCTTTCTCAAAATGGTTTTCATAACATGTAAACTTTATGAACATGTTGGTTATAATGTTGTTAAATTCCATCAATGGTATCTAGAGCCGAAGTCTATGAAATATGCTTCTTATATATGGTCTTTAAAACCCACCAACTTTGCATTCTATTAACATGCATGAAAATAGAATGTAAAAATGTTCGGGTTTGGATGGGTTTATGGTGTTGGCCGAATTTTAAGGGGTTCCAAATGTGATTTTGGACTTGCCATTTGGTTCATATTTGTTGTTATCATAGCCATGACCAAGTGTTTGAATGAATGCTTGTTTGTTTGATTTATTATTCAATTGATATGGTTATAATATTCATTCTATTGTTTTGTAAAATTAATTATTCATTTGGTATGTAATATTAATTTTGGTTATGTAGTTTATTTTATATTTGGTATGTAAAATAGATTAGGTTGCATTTTCATTTTTTAGAAAAATGTATTAGGATATTTTTTTTTTTTTGTAAAAATGAAGATGCACAAGATGGTGTCAAAGGAAGAACACAAGAAGAATCTACTTGGATGCAAGATTAAGTGGGAGTGGTAAAATCTCCTACTTTGTGTTATGACCCATTACCCGGTGGCATTTTGTTTTCGGCTAAACAAAATGCTTACCAAAAGGCTTGATTGTGAACATAATTGTTTTGCATGCATGGTTGTGTTGTTTGATTATAGTTTGTATGGTTGGTTACTACAAGTTATCACACATGTTAACAACATGCAAAACTACAAATTTAATTGGTTAAATTAAAAGTGGCAAAAGACCTTAATGAATGGTTATTAAGAACAAGTGAATGATAACATATATATAATGGTTTATATCAAGTAATTGGCTAAATTACATAACTTGAAAATGGATTTCAAATGAACCATACACTAAATGCATGTTGGTGTATGGCATATAAAAGTTTTCTCAAACTAGAATTAAAGGAAACTTAAAACCCTTTACACTAGGTCAACAAGTTTAAACGCCATCCTATTGTATGACACTTGAAAATATTAGGGAACTTATAATGGGATAAAGGTCACCTAACCGTTATGAGCAAACTAATATGATTAAGGTAAATTTCGCACACTTGTGGGATAAAGGTCACCTAACCACTTGTATGCTAAGTTTACATGTCTATACAAGTAGGACGACTTGATTTGGAAATCATGAACTTAGGGTCACCGAAGCATGATGAACAAATAGGCGTTGATGGGATAATATGCCATGCAAAAGAATTGCATGATCCCATAACTTAGAAGTTGCAAAAGGATTGCAATTGTCATACAATGACTACCTAACTAAATCAAATGACAGGATAAAGGTCACCTAACCGAAATTTGGTTTACCGTTGGATTCTAAAATTTAATGAATATCAATTGGATTTAAAGGGTATTGTTTGTTAAATTAAAATTGATACTTAAACAACTTTGTTAAATTTTGTAGATGGCTGCCAATAACAACAACAACATTCCTAACGCACCTATTAACTTTAACAACCTATCGTTGAGGTCAATCCTCGAAAAGGAAAAACTCAACCATACGAACTTCATGGATTGGTTCCGCAATCTAAGAATTGTCCTCAAACTAGAGGACAGGGTGTATGTGTTGGAAGACCCCATTCCCGATCAACCGGACGAGGATGATACGGAAGCCATGGCTTATTGGGAGAAATATTGCACAGATTCGTTGCAAGTTTCTTGCCTCATGCTTAGGACTATGATACCCGAACTCCAAAAGGATTTTGAGCATCATAGTGCATATGACATGATCACACAGTTGAAGGAGATGTTTCTTCAACAAGCTCGTGTCGAGCGCTTTGAAACGGTCCGAGCACTTCATGCATGTCGGATGGACGACACCCAATCCGTTTCATCTTATGTCCTTAAGATGAAAAGCCTTATTGATCAAGCAAACCGTCTAAATTGCAACGTGTCTAATGAATTAGCCAAGGACCTGATCCTTAACTCATTGTCAAAGAGGTTTGACACATTCGTGTTAAACTATAACATGAATGGTTGGGATAAAAGCATTGGCGAATTACATGCCATGCTTAAAACGGCAGAAGCAAGCATGGGTAAAAGGGCTTCACCCGTGTTTACGATCAATGAAGGAGGGTCCAAAAACAATAACACTTCTAAGCCGAAGGCGGCTAAGAGGAAAGGACCCGCCTACCAAGGCAAGGGCAAGGGAAAGGGGAAGATGGTTACCCCAACCAACAACAACAAGAAGCAAAAGGTTACTGGTAAAGCTAACCCCAAGGAAGATCCGTGCTTCGGTTGCGGTGAAATGGGTCACTGGAAACGAAACTGCCCGGTCTACCTTAAGGATTTGAAGGAAAATAGGGATGCAGGGCAAACCTCAGGTAATGTATATATGGTATACATTGAGCTTAGTATTACTTCTTCTAATACATGGGTATTAGACACAGGATGTGGAACTCATATTTGCAATTCTTTGCAGGGGTTCAAAAGAAGTGATCAAGAAGCGGGAACAACAAGTCTCTTCATGGGAAATGGAGCAAGGGTGCAAGTGAAAGCTCAAGGAGACTTCATTTTGAAGCTACCAAGTGGTTTGGAGCTTATTTTGAAAAATGTTTTGTATGCACCCGATTTATCTCGAAACATTATTTCTGTATCCCGTTTGAAACAATATGGTTTTAATCTTAATTTCATTAATGATGATATCCATGTTTCTTTAGAAAATGTGTTCTATTTTAAGGCTTCGCCTTCAAATGGTATTTATGAATTGGTTCATGATGACACATCATACAACAGCTCAATATACCATGCAAACACCAAGAAACTCAAAAGGGATTTGAGTGATTCCTACTTGTGGCATTGTTACCTTGGTCACATAAACAAGAATCGAATACATACACTTCAAAAGAATGGACTTTTGAAATCAAATGAACTAGACTCGTTTGATGTATGTGAATCTTGTTTACAAGGCAAAATGACTAAAGCCCCTTTCAAAGGGACCTATGAAAGGGCTAAAGACTTATTGGGATTAATACATTCGGATGTATGTGGACCCTTTAAGCCCATAACTAGGAATTGTGAAAGATACTTCGTTACTTTCATTGATGACTTTAGTCGTTTCGGATATGTCTACTTGTTAAGACATAAGGACGAAACTTTTGAAGCATTCAAAGAATATCAAAGCGAAGTACAAAATCAACTCAATAAGACAATCAAGGTACTTCGTACCGATAGAGGAGGTGAATACCTAAGCGATGCTTTCCAAGATCATCTTAAAAGTTGTGGGATTATCTCGCAACTTACTCCTCCTGGAACAACCCAACTTAATGGAGTTTCCGAAAGGAGGAACCGAACCCTAATGGATTTGGTTCGATCTATGATGGCTAGAAACTCGTTACCTCTATCATTTTGGGGTTATTGTCTATGCTCCGCGGCTCGTATTTTAAATATGGCCCCAACCAAGAAAGTGAAACGAACACCTTATGAGATGTGGTTTGGAAAACCTCCATCTCTATCATACTTAAAGGTATGGGGATGTGAAGCTTACCCTAAGCGTTACGTCCCTAATAAGTTGAATTCTCGATCCACGAAGTGTATTTTCATAGGATATCCCAAGGATGATATGGGATACTATTTCTATGATCCATCCGAGCAAAATGTATTTATTGCTCAGAAGGCTGAATTCCTTGAAACTAAGTTCCTAATGGAAGGTAATAGTGAGAGGAAGGTAGATCTTGAAGAGGTTCAAGATCAAGTAGATGATACACAATTGGTTGACACTAGCACTCAGCATGAAAATGTTGAGAATGATCAGATGGATGATCAAAGTATACAAGACGTTCGTAGATCTGGTAGGATTAGTAATCCTCCTGAGAAATATGGGTTTCTCATAGATGATTGCTATGTGGTTGATTTGAATGAACCAACAAACTACCAAGATGCTTTATCAAGGATTGATAAAGATAAATGGCAGGAAGCCATGAACGCTGAGATGCAATCCATGTATGACAACCAAGTTTGGGAACTAGTTGTGCAACCTGCTAACTCCAAGTTAGTTGATTGTAAATGGATTTTCAAGATGAAAACCGACATGCATGGAAACTTAAATACATATAAAGCTAGACTTGTAGCAAAAGGTTTCACTCAAACTCAAGGGGTTGACTATGATGAAACCTTTTCGCCTGTGGCAATGCTAAAGTCTATTAGGATATTATTTGCTATTGCTGCTCATTATGATTATGAAATATGGCAAATGGATGTCAAGACCGCTTTCCTAAATGGATATCTTGAGGAAGATGTCTATATGGTTCAGCCTGAAGGTTTTGTCGATCCGAAACATCCTAACAAAGTATGTAAGTTAACGAAGTCAATCAACGGATTGAAACAAGCATCTAGAATGTGGAATCATCGTTTTAATGAGGAAGCCAAGAAATTTGGCTTCATCAAAAATGGTGACGAAGCTTGTGTATACAAGAAAGCTAGTGGGAGCACTATCATGTTCCTTGTATTATATGTGGATGATATATTGTTATTTTGAAACGATATTCCGCAAATGCAAGGTGTTAAGACTTGGCTAAAAAGCTGCTTCTCCATTAAGGATCTTGAAGAAGCAAAATACATTTTGGGGATTAGGATCTACAGGGATAGATCCAAGAAATTGATAGGTTTGAATCAAAGTGCATACATTGAAAAGATCTTGAAAAGGTTCAAGATGGAGAACTGTAAGAAAGGTTTGGTACCTATTCAAAGAGGAACACTCCTTAGTTCATCTCAGTGCCCCACCACGAAAGATGAACAAGAGAGAATGAAGAAAGTCCCATATGCGTCTGCTATTGGGTCAATCATGTATGCAATGATATGCACTAGACCGGATGTGTCATGCGCTCTTAGCCTGACAAGTAGATACCAGAATAACCCAGGAAACAGTCATTGGATTGCTGTCAAAAGTATATTGAAATACCTTAGGAGGACTAAGGATATGTTTCTTATATACGGGTCTGGTGAGGAGGAACTCGTAGTAAAAGGTTACGTGGACGCGAGTTTCCAAACTGATCGAGATGCTTCTCGATCACAATCCGGTTATGTCTTCACATTAAATGGAGGTGCGGTCTCTTGGAAGAGTTCAAAACAGGATGTTGTTGCATTATCCACTACAGAGTCGGAGTACATTGCCGCCTCATTGGCAGCTCAGGAAGCTGCATGGATGAAGAAATTCATCGACGACTTAGGAGTAGTCCCTTCCATTCAGGACCCTCTTGAGATCTTTTGTGACAACGAAGGTGCGATTGCTCAAATCAAGGAACCTCGTGCTCACCAAAAGACCCGTCACATTGAGCGGAGATTCAACTACATAAGGGATGAAGTTGAAAGGGGAAAGATATGTATTCGCAAAGTTCACACAGATCTTAATATAGCGAATCCACTCACGAAGCTCTTACATGGTGCAAAACATCAAGGGCATGTTAGTGCATTAGGGCTTTGATATTCTAGTGATTGGTCATGATCTGTTTTAAGTATTGTAACGGAACGAAATTTGTTCAAACTCATTAATATAATTATGGTATTAATTTATTAAAATTGAGTCATGTTCCTATTTTGCATATTTTATCCATGAGTAAGCTATTATTCTAAATTCCGTAGTCGATTACATTTGTGGGAACAAGTGTGAGGTTTAGACTATTATGAACTTGGATTGGTATACATTCAGGTTGAATGTGGAGCAAGGTTGCTACCAAGGTTCATAGATATTTGTAGGATACAAATGTTGGAAGACCCGCTCTCAAGATTTACTAAATGGAGCCTTTGTGGTTGATCACATGTAATCTTGAGTAAAGGCGAATGTCATTGTATCCTCTGACCTGAGATACATATTGGGTTCGGATATTTACCAAGTATCGTGCCTTGATTCTTTCCTTCGCTATTCTGAAACATGGTAGTTCACAAGGAAGAGCTCAGGCATAATGCAAGGTATTTATATTTAGGACGTATGTAGTCAAGATGGAATTTGTCCCTCTTATTCATTGAGAGTCAGATGTCTAAGGCCTGATAAAGTTAAATCTAGAAGAGAGTGATCACTCTGTATCTCTTGGATTTAACATGACATCTAGGACAAAAGGATATAATGAAAGATTCATCTATTCATATTCGAGATGGGAACTCGATAGGGATGATGTTATTGAATGGCACAAAGTCATGACATATTGGGGGTGATGGACGGTCGTTAGGTGGTATCCATCACTTGCATTAATTTCTTATGTTTCTCGTGCAAGTGGGAGATTGAAGGTTTTTCGTATGCCCGAGAGACATATTAAATTAATGTGGCTAATATGTTATGTTCCAAGTCGGGTCATACCTAATAACAAGCTAACAGACACCTTATATGTATTTATCTTAACAATTGGATCGTTAAATAAATACGCGACACTTGAACTTTGGAAAAACGGTTTTCTAAAATATTATCACTTGAGTCAAGTTATTTGGTTAATTTATTTCTTAAGGAATTATTTATTTATGGGTTTAAATAAATACTTTTGTGTTATACTGAAATGTCCCGTTCTTATTGATTAAAAACGTTCCATATTAATTGATTTCGTTGCGAAGTTTTGACCTCTATATGAGACGTTTTTCAAAGACTGTATTCATTTTTAAAACAAACCATAACCTTTATTTCATAAATAAAGGTTTAAAAACCTTTACGTAGATTATCAAATAATGATAATCTAAAATATCCTGTTTACACACGACCATTACATAATGGTTTACAATACAAATATGTTACATCGAAATCAGTTTCTTGAATGCAGTTTTTACACAATATCATACAAACATGGACTCAAATCTTGTCCTTATTTTAGTATGCAACAGCGGAAGCTTTTAGTATTCACCTGAGAATAAACATGCTTTAAACGTCAACAAAAATGTTGGTGAGTTATAGGTTTAACCTATATATATCAAATCGTAACAATAGACCACAAGATTTCATATTTCAATACGCATCCCATACATAGAGATAAAAATCATTCATATGGTGAACACCTGATAACCGACATTAACAAGATGCATATATAAGAATATCCCCATCATTCCGGGACACCCTTCGGATATGATATAAATTTTGAAGTACTAAAGCATCCGGTACTTTGGATGGGGCTTGTTGGGCCCAATAGATCTATCTTTAGGATTCGCGTCAATTAGGGTGTCTGTTCCCTAATTCTTAGATTACCAAACTTAATAAAAAGGGGCATATTCGATTTCGATAATTCAACCATAGAATGTAGTTTCACGTACTTGTGCCTATTTTGTAAATCATTTATAAAACCTGCATGTATTCTCATCCCAAAAATATTAGATTTTAAAAGTGGGACTATAACTCACTTTCACAGATTTTTACTTCGTCGGGAAGTAAGACTTGGCCACTGGTTGATTCACAAACCTATAACAATATATACATATATATCAAAGTATGTTCAAAATATATTTACAAAACTTTTAATACATTTTGATGTTTTAAGTTTATTAAGTCAGCTGTCCTCGTTAGTAACCTACAACTAGTTGTCCACAGTTAGATGTATAGAAATAAATCGATAAATGTTATCTTGAATCAATCCACGACCCAGTGTATACGTATCTCAGTATTGATCACAACTCAAACTATATATATATTTTGGAATCAACCTCAACCCTGTATAGCTAACTCCAACATTCACATATAGAGTATCTATGGTTGTTCCGCAATATATATATATATATATATATATATATATATATATATATATATATATATATATATATATATATATATATATATATATATATATATATATATATATATATATATATATATATATATATATATATATATAGATGGGTCGACATGATAGGTCGAAACATTGTATACGTGTCTATGGTATCTCAAGATTACATAATATACAATATAAGTTGATTAGGTTATGGTTGGAATAGATTTATTACTAACTTTCACGTAGGTAAAATGAGTAGTTTTTATCAATCTTGTTTTACTCGCCATTTCTTCGTTTCTAATCCGTTTTGAGTGATTCCAGTGGCCACGGTTTCGTATTGAACTTAACTTTATGAATCTAAACATAAAAAGTATAAGTTTATAGTTGGAAATATAAGTTACAAGTCATTTTTGAAAGAGGTAGTCATTTCCGTCGAAAGAACGACATCTTGATGACCATTTTGAAAAACATACTTTCACTTTGAGTTTAACCATGATTTTTGGATATAGTTTCATGTTCATAAAAAAATCAATTTTCCAGAAGTATAGCTTTTAAATCAAAGTTCTTCTTACCTTTTAATTATCCCAACCAAAACAGCCCCCGGTTTTACTACGACGACATATATCCAGTTTTATGGTGTTTATCGTATTTTCGGGTTTTAAATCATTAAGTTAGCATATCATATAGATATAGAACATGTGTTTAGTTGATTTTAAAAGTCTAGTTAGAAGGATTAACTTTATTTGCGAACAAGTTTAGAATTAACTAAACTATGTTCTAGTGATTACAAGTTTATAACGTTGAATAAGACAGCTTTTTATGTATAAATCGAATGATGTTATGAACATCATTACTACCTCAAGTTATTTGGATAAACCTACTGGAAATGAGAAAAATGGATCTAGCTTCAAAGGATCCTTGGAAGGCTTGAAAGTTCTTGAAGCAGAATCATGACACGAAAATAATTTCAAGTAAGATTTTCACTCGAAATAAGATTGTTATAGTTATAGAAATTGAAGTAAAGTTTGAATATGATTATTACCTTGTATTAGAAAGATAACCTACTATAAGTAACAAAGGTTTCTTGATCTTGGATGATTACTTGGAATGGATTTAGAAAACTTGGAAGTAAACTTGCAATCTTGTAAGTATTCTTGATTTTATGAAACTAGAACTTTTGGAATTTATGAAGAACACTTAGAACTTGAAGAAAGAACTTGAGAGAGATCAATTAGATGAAGAAAATTGAAGAATGAAAGTGTTTGTAGGTGTTTTTGGTCGTTGGTGTATGGATTAGATATAAAGGATATGTAATTTTGTTTTCATGTAAATAAGTCATGAATGATTACTCATATTTTTGTAATTTTATGAGGTATTTCATGCTAGTTTCCAAATGATGGTTCCCACATGTGTTAGGTGACTCACATGGGCTGCTAAGATATGATCATTGGAGTGTATATACCAATAGTACATACATCGAAAAGCTGTGTATTGTACGAGTACAAATACGGGTGCATACGAGTAGAATTGTTGATGAAACTGAACGAGGATTTAATTGTAAGCATTTTTATTAAGTAGAAGTATTTTGATAAGTGTCTTGAAGTCTTTTAAAAGTGTATGAATACATATTAAAACACTACATGTATATACATTTTAACTGAGTCGTTAAGTCATCGTTAGTCGTTACATGTAAGTGTTGTTTTGAAACCTTTAGGTTAACGCTCTTGTTAAATGTTGTTAACCCAATGTTTATAATATCAAAAGAGATTTTAAATTATTATATTATCATGATATTATGATGTACGAATATCTCTTAATATGATATATATACATTAAATGCCGTTACAACGATAATCGTTACATATATGTCTCGTTTCAAAATCATTAAGTTAATAGTCTTGTTTTTACATATGTAGTTCATTGTTAATATACTTAATGATATGTTTACTTATCATAATATCATGTTAACTATATATATAACCATATATATGTCATCATATAGTTTTTACAAGTTTTAACGTTCGTGAATCACCGGTCAACTTGGGTGGTTAATTGTCTATATGAAACCTATTTCAATTAATCAAGTCTTAACAAGTTTGATTGCTTAACATGTTGGAAACACTTAATTATGTAAATAACAATTTCATTTAATATATATAAACATGGAAAAGTTCAGGTCACTACATATAACTTGTATATGATTCATAAAAGTACAAGTAACATATCATATCAAGACATTTATAACATGTTTTATAAAATGAACCAATTTTAAATAAAAGGGAACATGGGGTGGCGGTTTTAATGGACCAAGAAAAGACCACCCATGCTCATTTTGTGCTTTTCAATATACACATTCCTTAAGGCATGCAAGTATTATCTTTAACCAAGCAAGTTTGACTCATTTTTCTCTTAAGAACTAGTTTTAAAACTCTTTTTCTCTCCTCCCATTTTGAGCTGGCCGAATTATTCAACAAAAAGGGGAGAGGTTTTGAGTTTGTTAATTAGTTCATCTAGTGTCAAAAATCCTAACCAAGAAAGGGGTGGTGTTGGTAGTTAAAAGCTTGTCAGTATAGCTCTCTTGAGGCTTCAAGTTAGAAGCAATTTCTTCATCATCTTCAACATCATCTTGTTAGAAATCTAAACCCTCAATTAACTTGAGGAGGTACATTTCTTATCTTCTTTTTATTTGTAAGCATATGTTTCAAGACTTGATATGAACATGGAATTTAACTAAATGGTCAAACATATAAACTTGAACTTATATTCATGCTTCCGCTTTCTTAAAATGGTTTTCATAACATGTAAACTTTATGAACATGTTGGTTATAATGTTGTTAAATTCCATCAAATGAGTGGTGATGGTGGGGTTTGATTAGTTGACCTAGTCAACTAGTTAGGCCCTTTGCAACTTTGGTCCCTCGAGTTTCAAAGCGGGTGCGGGAATTAACCAAACAAATATTTTAAAAACGTTCGAGTAAACGAGTGATGTTATAATTAAATAACGGGAATATTAAGAATGTTAGTTAACGAAAGATACGAATTTAGATAATGAAAGATATTATCAAAAAAAAAGATGGTGTTAAAAATAAATTTAACGGAAAAACGCTGGATGTTCCAAACCACAAATCATTCAACCGGAGATTGTAGAGGAAGAAACCATTAAATCAGAATCCTCTAGTGATTCAGATTCAACAAATTCAATCATGGAAAATCAGAAACCTCTAAGTATGGAAGACCAAATGAGAGCCACACGCACAGGCCAAGGTCACGCCATTATTAAGCCAGATGTTAATGTGCCAGATTATGAAATCAAAGGACAAATCCTACACATGGTAATTAATCAATGCCAATTTAGTGGTACACCAAAAGAAGATCCAAACAAACATCTTCGAACCTTTAATAGGATTTGTACTATATTCAAAATCAGAGAAGTTGAGGATGAACAGATCTATCTCATGTTGTTTCCCTGGACTTTGAAGGGAGAAGCCAAATATTGGTTAGAATCGTTACCCGAAAGAGCGATTGACACATGGGATGTCTTAGTTGAATATTTTCTTAAAAGATTCTTTTCGGCATCTAAAGCCGTGAGACTTCAAGGAGAAATTTTTACGTTCACGCAAAAGCCAAATGAAACATTATATGAGGCGTGGACAAGATTCGGAAAATTGTTTAGAGGATGTCCTCAACACGGTCTAGACCCTTATCAAATAGTACAAATATTCTACCAAGGTGTCGACGTCGCTACACGAAAAGACATCGACACAGCAGCTGGTGGTTCCATTATGAAGAAAACCACAACTGAAGCTCACAAAATTATTGATAACACAGCCTCCCACTTGAAATGTCCCGTTCTTATTGATTAAAAACGTTCCATATTAATTGATTTCGTTGCGAGGTTTTGACCTCTATATGAGACGTTTTTCAAAGACTGCATTCATTTTAAAATAAACCATAACCTTTATTTCATCAATAAAGGTTTAAAAAGCTTTACGTAGATTATCAAATAATGATAATCTAAAATATCATGTTTACACACGACTATTACATAATGGTTTACAATACAAATATGTTACAACGAAATAAGTTTCTTGAATGCAGTTTTTACACAATATCATACAAGCATGGACTCCAAAACTTGTCCTTATTTAAGTATGTGATAGCGGAAGCTCTTAATAATCACCTGAGAATAAACATGCTTAAAACGTCAACAAAAATGTTGGTGAGTTATAGGTTTAACCTATATATATCAAATCGTAACAATAGACCACAAGATTTCATATTTCAATATACATCCCATACATAGAGATAAAAATCATTCATATGGTGAACATCTGGTAACCGACATTAACAAGATGCATATATAAGAATATCCCCATCATTCCGGGACACCCTTCGGATATGATATAAATTTCGAAGTACTAAAGCATCCGGTACTTTGGATGGGGTTTGTTAGGCCCAATAGATCTATCTTTAGGATTCGCGTCAATTAGGGTGTCTGTTCCCTAATTCTTAGATTACCAGACTTAATAAAAAGGGGCATATTCGATTTTGATAATTCAACCATAGAATGTAGTTTCACGTAGTTGTGTCTATTTTGTAAATCATTTATAAAACCTGCATGTATTCTCATCCCAAAAATATTAGATTTTAAAAGTGGGACTATAACTCACTTTCACAGATTTTTACTTCGTCTGGAAGTAAGACTTGGACACTGGTTGATTCACAAACCTATAACAATATATACATATATATCAAAGTATGTTCAAAATATATTTACAAAACTTTTAATACATTTTGATGTTTTAAGTTTATTAAGTCAGCTGTCCTCGTTAGTAACCTACAACTAGTTGTCCACAGTTAGATGTATAGAAATAAATCGATAAATATTATCTTGAATCAATCCACGACCCAGTGTATACGTATTTCAGTATTGATCACAACTCAAACTATATATATATTTTGGAATCAACCTCAACCCTGAATAGCTAACTCCAACATTCACATATAGAGTGTCTATGGTTGTTCCGCAATATATATATATATATATATATATATATAGATGGGTCGACATGATAGGTCGAAATATTGTATACGTGTCTATGGTATCTCAAGATTACATAGTATACAATATAAGTTGATTAGGTTATGGTTGGAATAGATTTATTACTAACTTTCACGTAGATAAAATGAGTAGTTTTTATCAATCTTGTTTTACTCGCCATTTCTTCGTTTCTAATCCGTTTTGAGTGATTCCAGTGGCCACGGTTTGGTATTGAACTTAACTTTATGAATCTAAACAGAAAAAGTAAAAGTTTATAGTTGGAAATATAAGTTACAAGTCATTTTTGAAAGAGGTAGTCATTTCCATCGAAAGAACGACATCTTGATGACCATTTTGAAAAACATACTTTCACTTTGAGTTTAACCATGATTTTTGGATATAGTTTCATGTTCATAAAAAAATCATTTTTCCAGAAGTATAGCTTTTAAATCAAAGTTCTTCTTACCTTTTAATTATCCCAACCAAAACAGCCCCCGGTTTTACTACGACAGCATATATCCAGTTTTATGGTGTTTATCGTGTTTCCGGGTTTTAAATCATTAAATTAGCATATCATATAGATATAGAACATGTGTTTAGTTGATTTTAAAAGTCTAGTTAGAAGGATTAACTTTATTTGCGAACAAGTTTAGAATTAACTAAACTATGTTCTAGTGATTACAAGTTTATAACGTTGAATAAGACAGCTTTTTATGTATAAATCGAATGATGTTATGAACATCATTACTACCTCAAGTTCCTTGGATAAACCTACTAGAAATGAGAAAAATGGATCTAGCTTCAAAGGATCCTTGGAAGGCTTGAAAGTTCTTGAAGCAGAATCATGACACGAAAACAATTTCAAGTAAGATTTCCACTCGAAATAAGATTGTTATAGTTATAGAAATTGAATTAAAGTTTGAATATGATTATTACCTTGTATTAGAAAGATAACCTACTATAAGTAACAAAGGTTTCTTGATCTTGGATGATTACTTGGAATGGATTTAGAAAACTTGGAAGTAAACTTGCAATCTTGTAAGTATTCTTGATTTTATGAAACTAGAACTTTTGGAATTTATGAAGAACACTTAGAACTTGAAGATAGAACTTGAGAGAGATCAATTAGATGAAGAAAATTGAAGAATGAAAGTGTTTGTAGGTGTTTTTGGTCGTTGGTGTATGGATTAGATATAAAGGATATGTAATTTTGTTTTCATGTAAATAAGTCATGAATGATTACTCATATTTTTGTAATTTTATGAGGTATTTCATGCTAGTTGCCAAATGATGGTTCCCACATGTGTTAGGTGACTCACATGGGCTGCTAAGATATGATCATTGGAGTGTATATACCAATAGTACATACATCGAAAAGCTGTGTATTGTACGAGTACAAATACGGGTGCATACGAGTAGAATTGTTGATGAAACTGAACGAGGATTTAATTGTAAGCATTTTTATTAAGTAGAAGTATTTTGATAAGTGTCTTGAAGTCTTTTAAAAGTGTATGAATACATATTAAAACACTACATGTATATACATTTTAACTGAGTCGTTAAGTCATCGTTAGTCGTTACATGTAAGTGTTGTTTTGAAACCTTTAGGTTAACGCTCTTGTTAAATGTTGTTAACCCAATGTTTATAATATCAAAAGAGATTTTAAATTATTATATTATCATGATATTATGATGTACGAATATCTCTTAATATGATATATATACATTAAATGCCGTTACAACGATAATCGTTACATATATGTCTCGTTTCAAAATCATTAAGTTAATAGTCTTGTTTTTACATATGTAGTTCATTGTTAATATACTTAATGATATGTTTACTTATCATAATATCATGTTAACTATATATATAACCATATATATGTCATCATATAGTTTTTACAAGTTTTAACATTCGTGAATCACCGGTCAACTTGGGTGGTCAATTGTCTATATGAAACCTATTTCAATTAATCAAGTCTTAACAAGTTTGATTGCTTAACATGTTGGAAACACTTAATCATGTAAATAACAATTTCATTTAATATATATATAAACATGGAAAAGTTTGGGTCACTACATATAACTTGTATATGATTCATAAAAGTACAAGTAACATATCATATCAAGACATTTATAACATGTTTTATAAAATGAACCAATTTTAAATAAAAGGGAACATGGGGTGGCGGTTTTAATGGACCAAGAAAAGACCACCCATGCTCATTTTGTGCTTTTCAATATACACATTCCTTAAGGCATGCAAGTATTATCTTTAACCAAGCAAGTTTGACTCATTTTTCTCTTAAGAACTAGTTTTAAAACTCTTTTTCTCTCCTCCCATTTTGAGCTGGCCGAATTATTCAACAAAAAGGGGAGAGGTTTTGAGTTTGTTAATTAGTTCATCTAGTGTCAAAAATCCTAACCAAGAAAGGGGTGGTGTTGGTAGTTAAAAGCTTGTCGGTATAGCTCTCTTGAGGCTTCAAGTTAGAAGCAATTTCTTCATCATCTTCAACATCATCTTGTTAGAAATCTAAACCCTCAATTAACTTGAGGAGGTACATTTCTTATCTTCTTTTTATTTGTAAGAATATGTTTCAAGACTTGATATGAACATGGAATTTAACTAAATGGTCAAACATATAAACTTGAACTTATATTCATGCTTCCGCTTTCTCAAAATGGTTTTCATAACATGTAAACTTTATGAACATGTTGGTTATAATGTTGTTAAATTCCATCAAATGAGTGGTGATGGTGGGGTTTGACTAGTTGACCTAGTCAATTAGTTTGGCCCTTTGCAACTTTGGTCCCTCGAGTTTCAAAGCGGGTGCGGGAATTAACCAAACGAATATTTTAAAAACGTTCGAGTAAACGAGTGATGTTATCATTAAATAACGGGAATATTAAGAATGTTAGTTAACGAAAGATACGAATTTAGATAATGAAAGATATTATCAAAAAAAAGACGGTGTTAAAAATAAATTTAACGGAAAAACGTGGGATGTTACAAACCACAAATCATTCAACCGGAGATTGTAGAGGAAGAAACCATTAAATCAGAATCCTCTAGTGATTCAGATTCAACAAATTCAATCATGGAAAATCAGAAACCTCTAAGTATGGAAGACCAAATGAGAGCCACACGCACAGGCCAAGGTCACGCCATTATTAAGCCAGATGTTAATGTGCCAGATTATGAAATCAAAGGACAAATCCTACACATGGTAATTAATCAATGCCAATTTAGTGGTACACCAAAAGAAGATCCAAACGAACATCTTCGAACCTTTAATAGGATTTGTACTATATTCAAAATCAGAGAAGTTGAGGATGAACAGATCTATCTCATGTTGTTTCCCTGGACTTTGAAGGGAGAAGCCAAATATTGGTTAGAATCGTTACCCGAAAGAGCGAATGACACATGGGATGTCTTAGTTGAAAATTTTCTTAAAAGATTCTTTTCGGCATCTAAAGCCGTGAGACTTCAAGGAGAAATTGTTACGTTCACGCAAAAGCCAAATGAAACATTATATGAGGCGTGGACAAGATTCGGAAAATTGTTGAGAGGATGTCCTTAACACGGTCTAGACCCTTATCAAATAGTACAAATATTCTACCAAGGTGTCGACGTCGCTACACGAAAAGACATCGGCACAGCAGCTGGTGGTTCCATTATGAAGAAAACCACAACTGAAGCTCACAAAATTATTGATAACACAGCCTCCCACTTGAAATGTCCTGTTCTTATTGATTAAAAACGTTCCATATTAATTGATTTCGTTGCGAGGTTTTGACCTCTATATGAGACGTTTTTCAAAGACTGCATTCATTTTAAAATAAACCATAACCTTTATTTCATCAATAAAGGTTTAAAAAGCTTTACGTAGATTATCAAATAATGATAATCTAAAATATCATGTTTACACACGACTATTACATAATGGTTTACAATACAAATATGTTACAACGAAATAAGTTTCTTGAATGCAGTTTTTACACAATATCATACAAGCATGGACTCCAAAACTTGTCCTTATTTAAGTATGTGATAGCGGAAGCTCTTAATAATCACCTGAGAATAAACATGCTTAAAACGTCAACAAAAATGTTGGTGAGTTATAGGTTTAACCTATATATATCAAATCGTAACAATAGACCACAAGATTTCATATTTCAATATACGTCCCATGCATAGAGACAAAAATAATCATTCATATAGATTGAACACCTGGTAACCGACATTAACAATATGCATATAAGAATATCCCCATCATTCCGGGATCCTCCTTCGGACATGATATAAATTTCGAAGTACTAAAGCATCCGATACTTTGGATGGGGTTTGTTAGGCCCAATAGATCTGTCTTTAGGATTCGCGTCAATTAGGGTGTCTGTTCCCTAATTCTTAGATTACCAGACTTAATAAAAAGGGGCATATTCGATTTCGATAATTCAACCATAGAATGTAGTTTCACGTACTTGTGTCTATTTTGTAAATCATTTATAAAAATTGCACATGTATTCTCAGCCCAAAAATATAAAGGGTAAAAAGGCAAATGAAACTCACCATACTGTATTTCGTAGTAAAAATACATATAACGTCATTGAACAAGTGCAAGGTTGGCCTCGGATTCACGAACCTAAATTAATTATGTATATATATATGTGCTGGTCAATATTTGTCTAACAAATTAGGTCAAGTCATAGTGTACCACAATCCTAATGCTCGAGACTAATATGCAAAGATCAACAAAAGTTAATTTGACTCAAAATAATTTCCAAAATTTATACATGATTATTATATAGTTTAAATATCATCGTTTTATATTTTTAAATATTTTTAAAAGATTTAATAGAGTAAATAATATAATTCATTTATTAATAAATAAAATTTTATATAAAAATATACTTTTATATATCTTAAGTAATAAAATTTATAAAGTTAATTTAAAAAAAAATATTATGATAGGTTTTATTAAGGTAATTATATTATTTGTATTACATATTTATTTGATAAAATAACATTGATAATAATAATAAGTAAAAGTTGTATTATTTTGCAATAATAATTATCATTATTCTTTTAAAAATATCAATATTTATATTTACTAATAATGATATTATAATAAAACGATAATTCTAATTATGATAACTTTAATATTTACGATACTTTTTAATATTAACTTTAAAATAATAATTCTATTTAAAATGGTAATAATAATGATATTTTATAATAACAATGACATTTCTATTAAAATGATATTTTTTGTTAAAATGATAGTTTTAATACTAACAATACTTTTAATAATAATAGTAATGATAAAAATAATAAGAATGATAATTTTATCTAGATCAATATCTTATAATATTTTAATTTCATCATGATACTCATACTCATTATTTCCTAATCGTTTCGTTTAATAGCTTTTAATCGTCTTTTATATTGTGTTTATAATACTAATAATAATAGTACTAAAAAGAATTAGGTGTTACTAATATTAGTTTTAATTACAATAATACTAATAATGATAATTACTATGATATTATTAATAATACTAATAACTATTTTAATGATAATAATAATAATAATAACAATAACAATAACCATTTTTAAATAGTGATATATATATTAATAATGATAATAATAATAATAATAATAATAATAATAATAATAATAATAATTAATAATAATAATAATAATAATAATAATAATAATAATAATAATAATAATAATAATAATAATAATAATAATAATAATACTAATAATACTAATTATAACTTTAACGATGATAACAATAGTAATAATAATAAAAATAACAATTTTTAATGATAATTCCTTTTATTAATAATGATAATAATAAGATAAAACTAGAACGACGATAATAACGACGATAATAATAATCATTTTTATAAAAATTCAATTGACTATAACTTCTAATCCGTTCATCGAACCCATTCGATATCTAAATGAAAAGTTCTCAATTTTTCGCTAGCCTTCCAAGGACATGCATATCTTATACCTTATCTGTAACGACCCAACCCGTTAACCATCCGAAAACGTGCCACAAAAAAAAATTTCTGAAACAGTTGATCTGGACGGCGTCCAAAAGCTTGGACGGCGTCCAAAAGCTTGGACGGCGTCCAGCTCTTAAGACTGGAACGGCGTCCAGACATCCGGGACGGCGTCCAGATGTACTAAAACATTCTGATCAGTTTTTCGAACTCACGCGGGCGAAAACCCGCTTCCCGACACTTTTAAACCAAAACACTTTCACAATATATTACAATAGTTTAAACTAAGAGTTTTTCACAATAAAAACCGAGTTTTACGACACCGGGCCCACATCGACCCAAAATACCATATGTGACTATTTCGACCCATTAGTTTATACAAAAACATAGACCGAGCATGGGATTGGGGACACGCTACCCAATCCTAATCAAATCCAAAATCAAGTCTTCTAAAGCAACTACGCAAGTCCACTAGTCCCCGCGCCTACCCGAGCCACCGCATCCGTGCAATCTATAAAAATGTAAACAGCGAGAGGGTAAGCTAACGCTTAGTGAATGAGAATATACTACATACATATATATGTATAAAATGGACACGCCACAATAATAATCAAATATCGCATACCGAAGCATCCAAGTATAAGGCAAGCTAAACCTAGCATACCGTACGTTCACTAAGCACAAGCTAACAACACCAACAATATAGTAAGTTCGCAAACAACGTTGCGAACAATGCCAATAAGCTACAACCAGAAGGTTAGCTACATCACGTCAATACAACATTATACGTATACAATATATATATATATATATATATAACAACGCGTAAAACTCCCAAGGTTAACCATAACGCTATGGTGCTACCGGCTCGTGGTTCACACCATACGCAATTGAGTCATACTCTTTTATAGTGCTACCGGCTCGTGGTTCACACTCGATGCTACCGGCTCGTGGTTCACATCAATTATTTTATAGTGCTACCGGCTCGTGGTTCACACTCGATGCTACCGGCTCGTGGTTCACACTCGATGCTACAGGCTCGTGGTTCACATCAATTATTTTATAGTGCTACCGGCTCGTGGTTCACACTCGATCACACACACACATTATGGCACTACCGGCTCGATGGTTCATACCATAACATTCACAAATAAATACGCCATATACACATACGTATAATTATTCCACTCACAATACTACCCTTCGCCATTGGGGTTATATCTAAGTCTGCATCACAATATTAACCCTTCGCCATCGGGGTTATATAATCCACATCATACCGCGTGTGATAATGTACACACAAATTGTGTACCCCGCCAAAGGTGGCCAACCAAAACGCACAACCGTGCCAATTGGACCTATACACAAGTCCATCAAATCCACCTATATGTGAAGTGAGCTCTATAACCAAGAAACACTTCACCCCGACCCGCACCCATCCTACATGCATATGCACATAGGATATTAACACTCACCTCGTCGTCTTGATGAATGCTTTCGAATAATCCGCAACGCGCCAATGGAAAGTACCTATTCCATTATCACAAATACAATAACACGATTAGGGTTGACTTACAAACCAACCCATATGACACTTAGTGCAATTTCGACCCAAATGCACTTCCAAGTACAAACCGCGCCCAAAACTAACCAATAATCACTAACACGAGTGAAAATGGTCCTAACACACCAATTAAACCCGAACACAAGTGTTAAACACGTGTCATACCCATTTTGACACCAAAACCCTAATTTGACCCATTTCAAAATTAGGCAACCAAACACACCCAAAAGTGTTCCAACACTTCCATAATCACTAAACCTAGTGATTAAACTCACCATCAAACTCTAAACAAGGCCAAATCATCAACCGACCCAAAACCCGCCAAGTGACAAGAACAACAAGTCACCATAAACCCATTTCATCATCTAAAAGGGTTTCATAACAAACTAACTCAAAACCCTAACTTGAATATCAAATTTAACAAATGAAATTCGGAGTTTGAGCTTACCAATACCACCACAACGTAGCTAGGAGCGAGATGAACAGCTTTAGAACCCGAGCTTTTGCGAGAATCCGACTCCTTCTTCTCCAAATCAACCTCTCTCTCTCTCTAAAACCCTTGCTCTCTCACTAAAAATGGTTGAGAGTGTTTTGTTGGTGAAGATAGGGTTGAATGAGCTCAACATTTGCCCATTTGTGGCTTAAAACCGGCCACCATGTGAAAAGACCAACATACCCCTCTAAAAATCTTGAAATCCCACAGCTGGCCCGACAGACACATGGGACGGCGTCCCAACTTCTTGGACGGCGTCCCATCCTTCTTTGCTGGACGGCATCCCGAAGTTTTGGACGGCGTCCCGAATAACTAAAATGTCAGAAACAGAAATAGGGTCTTACAACTCTCCCCCACTTAAACACGATCGCGTCCTCGTGATCCGCAACACGTAACCGAACAGACCTCACTCAACGGTCCTCAAACATAGCCCCAATCCGACCTTCCTAAGCAATCCTTCCCAATGAATCGCCTTTAACAACTAAATCGTCACACGCGATTTATCAATTCACAATCCCGAGCACTAAACCATGCTCATTCCCTAACATCGAGAAAAACTCAACCAAATCTCGAACCGAGATATCAACCCCTTAGCGTACCCTTACCGAGTACAATACTAAAAGCAACCAAGTCTCAATCCAAGGTCAACAACCCGAAACGATGAAGACCGATCCGAACTAATCCTTACGGATAACACCAATCACTAAACATCCCTTGTAGTGCGCAATACGACCCATACGCAACTACCGTAACATCATCACAAACGGTTAAAACCAAAAGCGCCCAGGACGACTATGGCAACGCTAGTCCTAAGGTGTACAAAATCGGCTATTGTCACACCCGTGACAACATGTGAGCGAAACACGGCTATCGCATCACAAATCACACCACACGGTCCTCACGACCCCACCATTGGCGTATAAAACAATCGATAGTTCCCACAACACAACTTAAGAATGGTACTCTCATTTCCCACCGGTACTCGCATTTCCCGATAATGTTATGCCATGCCGACGTAACACTACTCTCCTGATGAAGTCAGTGGACCCCGAAGGCCATGCTTCACCAATCTCAACACCGGATGAAGTCAGCGGACCCGAAAGTCATGCTTCACCGATATATCAACTCGCTCATGATGAAGTCAGCGGACCCGAAGATCATGCTTCACCAATCGCATACTCCCATGATGAAGTCAGCGGACTCCGAAAGTCATGCTTCATCATTCATCAATACCAAGATGAAGTCAGCGGACCCCGAAGGTCATGCTTCATCAATCACATACGCACTTTCGGCCTCAAACAACGAGTAGTGCAACATCGCGCTCAGTTACACTATAGTGAACCCTAGTGGATACCACTAACCATCCACAATCGAGCAAGAACCACCTATATCGAACATAGGTACCAAACAATAATTCTCCAAAAGAGAACCCGACTCACACACATCCCTTAACCGAGGGATTTTACCTTGCTCGCCAAACACGTCCATTATCTCTCAACGAGATTCACCAACATACCACCTCAGTGATAATTTACAAATCCAATATCATAAGTACAAGTTAACCAAAATTATACTCTACCACAAATCAACCCAAACTGTGTCTCGACCAAATTTCCGGATCTACCAAAAGCATCATCCGAAATCTCACACTAAAACTTCCTCGTGCAGGAGTGTAACTCCCCTACTTGGAACTACGTTCCAATATCCACAACTCGTACAATGCTACCAAAGGTAGACTCTACCAACAATTGGGTTCACACGACCCATCACTACATCTTGCTCCAACCTTGAGCATACGAAGGATTTTAACCAATCCTTAAAACCTTTCGAACGAAAAGTGCACCACAAATTACACAAACCAATACCCTCACAATCTTCTAATTGCTTTAGTTTGTCAACTTCGACTTACTCACTCATGTACCTAAGGGTTTCACTTCGGTACCCTAAGCACAATGTAACCGCAACACCATCGGAGTCGAACACCACGCTAGTAGGTATAAAAGAGGCACCTAATGTCGCGTCATGTAGGCTCCATTACCAACATACATCGATATCTAAAACACTCTATCTCAAGGGTTCCAACCCCCCGACGAACCTCACGGTTCATTAATCTCAATCACAAAAGAGAACACGCGCTTAACAACCGAACACCAAAACCCATTTCCATGGCTTGGTAGAACATTTCCCAAATACTAAGGAATGCTTGGTTGCACCAAGTCTTAAGCCCTTCGCCCGACAATCCAACGTCACCATAGGGTACTTCCATTAGGAACGTCACCTATAACATCAATATGCACAAAACAAGGCATTTAATTAACTCAAACGCAATGGCTCATAATAAATAATCAAAGGACATATTTATTAAAAAACGTACCTTAACGTCTCCTTGCCGCACCCGTCCCTGCTAACTTGGGACAATCCAACTTACGATGTCCTTCTTCTTGGCAATTAAAGCACACCATGCCATCACCCTTTGGTACCGAACATTCCCAAGACTTGTGACCCCTCACACCACAATTGTAACATCTATCCGTACTAGAATCCGGTATACCCGTTCACGTACCACCCGTGCTCACACTCGGACCCTTAGTCCTCTTACTCGGAGCACCATAAGAAACAACCCTTCTCTCCCTTGAAGGTTCACCCTTCTTCGATCGCGAATACGACTCAAAATCTCTAGCCACCGCGAATAATTCCGCAAACGACTTCGCGTAACCCCGGCTAATCTTACTCTTCAAGTCATCATTCAAAGTCCGATAGAAATCCTCCATCAACAAACGATCATTCCCCAAATACTCCGGGCAAAAACGAGCCTTCGCCATAAAGGTCGTCTTGAGAGTATTCAAATCCATAGAACCCTGTTGTAAATTTCGCAACTCATTACGCATTTCCGACAAATCGGCTGAAGTCCGAAACTCCTCGAAGAATTCCTTCTTAAACCCGTCCCACGATAACGCCATAAACGGTTCACCACCGACAAGATCAATCTTACCATCCAACCAATCCTTTGCCCTACCCCGCAACAAACTAGTAGCGAGTCTTGTCCTCTTCTCAGGAGGGCATTCAATAGTACGAAAACACCCTTCAACATCGGAAATCCATGTGGTGCTAACCAAAGGATCCGGTTTCCCGTCATACATCGGAGGTTTAGTTCTCATGAAGCTCTTAAGACAATGCTCCATTTCACCACTAGTTTGAAATTCGGAATACCTCCTATCCATTTCTTCTCGAAATGCACTCATTTGCTCCGCAACGGCGGCCGCAACTCTAGAATTAAACTCCTCGTCATTCGTCTCGATCTCGTTTCGCGTCGTCATTCTAAAGAATGCAAAACGATTAGTCCACGAACGTATAAAACAACACGCATAACACCGCCCCATCTTACTCAACACTCGTCGTACATCACTTGTTAAACACGATTTGCACCCGTAATAAGGTTTGCAAGTCCTTATTACGCACACACATCGTATCCCCTCGTTAGTACAACGACCATCTTGCTCGATGATATTCGCAACGCAACATAAACATAAACATAACACAATCGTATATTAATAATATCCACGTATTAATATACACGTTAGTCCACCTATCAATTAAGGCACTAACCAAATTCCCATTCCGACCCGTAATCCTACAAGTCCCGCAACAAATACGCACACACAAAAGTCTAAGTCTAGGCACCTATCTCAAGTCACCTAAATCCCTTAGACCTTGCTCTGATACCACTTGTAACGACCCAACCCGTTAACCATCCGAAAACGTGCCACACAAAAAAATTTCTGAAACAGTTGATCTGGACGGCGTCCAGCTCTTAAGACTGGGAGGGCGTCCAGACATCCGGGACGGCGTCCAGATGTACTAAAACATTCTGATCAGTTTTTCGAACTCACGCGGGCGAAAACCCGCTTCCCGACACTTTTAAACCAAAACACTTTCACAATATATTACAATAGTTTAAACTAAGAGTTTTTCACAATAAAAACCGAGTTTTACGACACCGGGCCCACATCGACCCAAAATACCATATGTGACTATTTCGACCCATTAGTTTATACAAAAACATAGACCGAGCATAGGATTGGGGACACGCTACCCAATCCTAATCAAATCTAAAAGCAAGTCTTCTAAAGCAACTACGCAAATCCACTAGTCCCCGCGCTTACCCGAACCACCGCATCCGTGCAATCTATAAAAATGTAAACAACGAGAGGGTAAGCTAACGCTTAGTGAATGAGAATATACTACATACATATATATGTATAAAATGGACACGCCACAATAATAATCAAATATCGCATACCGAAGCATCCAAGTATAAGGCAAGCTAAACCTAGCATACCGTACGTTCACTAAGCACTAGCTAACAACACCAACAATATAGTAAGTTCGCAAACAACGTTGCGAACAATGCCAATAAGCTACAACCAGAAGGTTAGCTACATCACGTCAATACAACATTATACGTATACAATATATATATATAACAACGCTTAAAACTCCCAAGGTTAACCATAACGCTATGGTGCTACCGGCTCGTGGTTCACACCATATGCAATTGAGTCATACTCTTTTATAGTGCTACCGGCTCGTGGTTCACACTCGATGCTACCGGCTCGTGGTTCACATCAATTATTTTATAGTGCTACCGGCTCGTGGTTCACACTCGATGCTACCGGCTTGTGGTTCACACTCGATGCTACCGGCTCGTGGTTCACATCAATTATTTTATAGTGCTACCGGCTCATGGTTCACACTCGATCACACACACACATTATGGCACTACCGGCTCGATGGTTCATACCATAACATTCACAAATAAATACGCCATATACACATACGTATAATTATTCCACTCACAATACTACCCTTCGCCATTGGGGTTATATCTAAGTCCGCATCACAATATTAACCCTTCGCCATCGGGGTTATATAATCCACATCATACCGCGTGTGATAATGTACACACAAATTGTGTACCCCGCCAAAGGTGGCCAACCAAAACGCACAACCGTGCCAATTGGACCTATACACAAGTCCATCAAATCCACCTATATGTGAAGTGAGCTCTATAACCAAGAAACACTTCACCCCGACCCGCACCCATCCTACACATACATATGCACATAGGATATTAACACTCACCTCGTCGTCTTGATGAATGCTTCCGAATAATCCGCAACGCGCCAATGGAAAGTACCTATTCCATTATCACAAATACAATAACACGATTAGGGTGACACTTAGTGCAATTTCGACCCAAATGCACTTCCAAGTACAAACCGCGCCCAAAACTAACCAATAATCACTAACACGAGTGAAAATGGTCCTAACACACCAATTAAACCCGAACACAAGTGTTAAACACGTGTCATACCCATTTTGACACCAAAACCCTAATTTGACCCATTTCAAAATTAGGCAACCAAACACACCCAAAAGTGTTCCAACACTTCCATAATCACTAAACCTAGTGATTAAACTCACCATCAAACCCTAAACAAGGCCAAATCATCAACCGACCCAAAACCCGCCAAGTGACAAGAACAACAAGTCACCATAAACCCATTTCATCATCTAAAAGGGTTTCATAACAAACTAACTCAAAACCCTAACTTGAATATCAAATTTAACAAATGAAATTCGGAGTTTGAGCTTACCAATACCACCACAACGTAGCTAGGAGCGAGATGAACAGCTTTAGAACCCGAGCTTTTGCGAGAATCTGACTCCTTCTTCTCCAAATCAACCTCTCTCTCTCTAAAACCCTTGCTCTCTTACTAAAAATGGTTGAGAGTGTTTTGTTGGTGAAGATAGGGTTGAATGAGCTCAACATTTGCCCATTTGTGGCTTAAAACCGGTCACCATGTGAAAAGACCAACATACCCCTCTAAAAATCTTGAAATCCCACAGCTGGCCCGACAGACACATGGGACGGCGTCCCAACTTCTTGGACGGCGTCCCGTCCTTCTTTGCTGGACGGCGTCCCGAAGTTTTGGACGGCGTCCCGAATAACTAAAATGTCAGAAACAGAAATAGGGTCTTACATTATCTCAACCGCAAGTGTAACTAATTCAGGATTCAACATAACCTATCTAAGGGCAATATCAAAAGTACAAGCATACATAATCCTATATTCTCGAGCACTAGTCAGGGATACACTATTAATATGTAAAAATAATTTACGAGTACTCACGTATCAATATTGAGATTCAATATTGCAGGAAAGGTACGTTGACGCAACGGAGACGATAAACACTAGATTAAACTCACAAGCATACCCATGAACCATACCCATCACCTCCATAGCTATAACCCATGTTTTCCTTAGCTCTATCCCGCTCGAAAAATCCATTTTGAAATAATACGCTCATGACCTCGTCGTAGTATTTTATGTATACTAATAATATCTTGAAATAATACTGAGTAAATATATATATGTAAGTCGATTGAGAGAGTTTAGAGAAATATATTTCAAGTTTCTATGAAATAATGAAACCTATTGAATTCTATTTATAATAGATTTTTGAATTATTAAAGTGAATTATTAAAGTATGAATTATTAAAGTGAATTATTAAAGTATGAATTATTAAAGTGAATTATTAAAGTATGAATTATTAAAGTGAATTATTAAAGTATGAATTATTAAAGTGAATTATTAAAGTATGAATTATTAAAGTAAATTATTAAAGTTAAAGTAAAATAAAAGTAAAGTAAAGGTAAAGTTAAAGTATAGTAAAAGTATAAAACTATGTACGTATAATACGCGTATAAATATATATAAAATTAATTTAAATCATTATTTATATTTAATAAAATAAAATATAAATATCGTTATCTTTATCATACTGGTTAAGTAATGAGTTGTCAAAAGTAGTTCTAGATATTTATAAAAGTTATATACATTTAAATAATAAAGTTCTTTTTAAACTAAAAACGTTTTTGTACGTTTGAAAATAAATCAAATAAATATGATAATTTTGTTTTCCAAAACTAAATATATTTAAGAATCATTTTGTTAAAAGGTTAAAATAATGGAAATCGTTATATCATAAAACGTTTTAGAAAAGTAGAATCATATATTCATAATAGGTTTCAAGTTTTTAAATTACGGTCTGTTGGTGAAGCATGGGATAAAGTCCAAAGGTTAAATAAACGTATGAAACATGTCGAGTTACTTAACTTGTCGATATCCAACATCTAAGTTATTTACACTCTACGTTCTTACTTATAAATCACTTTACCACTTTCCGAATGTTGTCAAAAAGAATAGATTTCTTAAATCACAGTGGACCTCATAACATAGACCCGTAATCATATCACAATGTATCTGATAAATCAATCATTTGATATTATCTTCTAATTCCATCGATAAACTGATGTTATGCGAGGTGTATATAAAATAGCTTTATATTTTACTAGGAAAAACTATTAAATACGATACAATTTTACACAAGATATTTATTTATTTATAGAATGGATATACTTAAACCTTGCTACAACACTTATAGGCAGTGTACCTAATCGTACAGTAGTGTAGTTTTTAGTAAGTCCGGTTCGTTCCACAGGGAAATCTTTAAACAAAGCTCAACGCTATATTAGTTTACTTTTATAAAAATACAAATATATATATATGTAATATTATTATTATAAAGGGGGGTTTTTACCGTTTAATGACCGGTTTGTCGATTTTAAGACTTTAGTCGCAGTTAAAACCTAATGTAAAATATTAAATAAATAAAAGACTTAATTTAAAGCGTAAAGTAAATAATGATAATGAAATTGCGAATAATAAAAGTGCGATAAAATAAAATTGCGATAATTAAAAAGTACGATAATTAAAAGTGAGATTAAATAACAATAAATAAAAGTGCGATAATTAGAAGTGCAATTAAATATAAAATAAAGGAAATTAAATATGAAATAAAAGAATTATGCTTATTTAAACTTCCGTAATCATGATGTTTGACGTGTTGATTTTAGTTTTATGCCCATAAGTTAATTGTCCTTTGTCCTGGATTATTTAATATGTCCGTCTGGTTTTTGTCCATAACAGTCCATCAGTCATAAATATAAAGTGCGAGTGTCCTCGTCAAATTATTATTATACCCGAAGTTAAATATTCCAACTAATTGGGGATTCGAATTGTAACAAGGTTTTAATACTTTGTTTAATGAATACACCAGGTTATCGACTGCGTGTAAACCAAGGTTTTACTACTTTGTTAACAATTACACCAATTACCCTTGAATGTAATTTCACCCCTGTTTTAATTATTCAGGTGGCTATTAATCCATTCCCGTGTCCGGTTAAATGAACGATTATTCGTACATATAAATACCCCGCCCATCGTGTCCGATCGAGTGTATATGGTAATTTATAGGGACGCCCAATTGTAAAGCTTTATATTAACATTAACAAACTTTCATTTAGTTAAACAAATATAAAGCCCATTAATAGCCCATAGTCTAATTTCCACAAGTGTCGTTCTTTTGTCCAAACCCCAATTATGGTACAAAGCCCAATTACCCAATTTTAGTAATTAGCCCAACATCATGATTACTTCGTTTTAAATAAGCATAATAATAACTTACCTACGAGACATTAATATAAAAAGGTTGAACATAACTTACAATGATTAAAAATAGCGTAGCGTTACACGGACAGAATTTCGACTTACACCTTTACAACATTCGCTAATATACCCTTATTATTGGAATTATAATTAAAATTAAAATATAAATTATAAATATAAATATAAATTTTACGTATGAATGAGGAAGAAAAAGATGATGGTTTTTGATCAGAATTCGGTTGGCTTTATAGGGATTTTCGATTTTTGGTGCTCCGCGACTCGCGGCATATTTTGCCTTCAAACTCCGCGAGTCGCGGAGATTGAAATTACAGCTCACACCTTTTGGAGTCTTTCTTGCCGACGGATTTTATATATAAATATAAAATATAAATAATTAATATAATTATTTATATATTATATTATATTCTTGTGCATAGTAAACTTGTAATTTTTAGTCCGTTGCGTCGAGCGTTGAGAGTTGACTCTGGTCCCGGTTCCGGATTTTCGAACGTCCTTGCGTACAATTTTATATTTTGTACTTTGCGTTTTGAATCTTGTACTCTTGTAATTTCGAGACGTTTCTTATCAATAATTGGAACCTTTTTGATTGTCTTTTATACTTTTGAGCTTTTTGGTCGTTTGCGTCTTCAATTCGTCGAATCTGTCTTTTGTCTTCACCTTTTATTATTTAAACGATTATCACTTGTAAATAGAACAATTGCAACTAAAAGCTTGTCTTTCTTGAGGAATAATGCTATGAAATATATGTTCGTTTTTAGCATTATCCAATATTCCCACACTTGAGCGTTGCTTGTCCTCAAGCAATATTGTCTTGAAATACTAGAATCACTTCTTTATTCTTCACACTTTGTACATCAGTGATTTCTATACGGCGGTATAAACAATGGTAGTAACGATATGGTTTACAATCCCACATGACTATAAAAATTTAGATCCATTAAGGAAATTGGATCTTTATGAAAACATTTGATCTTTTGAAAATTAAATCTAGTTTTTACCCTAGATAAGTTTTCCGGGATAACCCTTTACCGGTGTTTGCAAAATATTTTTGTGGGTTTGGTGGGTTTCAGATTTGAAAATTTTAGCTCAAAACTTGCTGTTTTGTGTCACCCACTTGCTAACCTTGTATTAGGAAAGCAACACGTCCAGTTTACTTGTTCCGTATATTACCTTTCGGCAAACTACCGTCCGGTTGTAAAGGAAAGCGTTGAACAAGCAACTGTTAAGGCAATGTCCCGTGACATGCTTTTGATTATGGTCTATAACGTGTCGGACGCAATTACTATCCTTGGTAGGAGCAATAGTAAAGCTCACCCTTATAATTTTTTGGTCTGGCACAAGGTCCTGTCTTTGACCACTATGCAACCACCGTTCTTACGGTTGACACCCGATTTAGTTCAGGTGACCTAATGAATTCCAGGTGAATTCCTAGGATTTTACGTTCAATGGTAATGAACGTATTGAAAATAGGGCTTTCAGAAAACAAATCGGTTTGTAATTTTGATCAAAATATTTTCTCGTTTAAGCTCGAGTTTAGATATCATTGAATTCCATGAGTTTGTAATTCTCAATCTTTAAGGTCAATCTCTAGGATTGAGTAATATCAGTCTTAAAAGCTGATTTTTAATCTTTAAGGAGATTATCCTTTCTGGGGATCTGATTCATTAGTCTTATCAAGCTAATTTGCACGGTGCCCCCCCCCCCATTGTACGAGATAAATCCTTCTCATGGTTAGGATAAATCTGACCACTTGACGACCCTGTTTAATGCTGAGGTCCGTGGATTTCCTGCTGATTTTAGTGATGACTTTTCTAGATTTTTCGTCAACCTACAGCTGGTCTGGACGACAACTTCTTGACCTGAATCAAGAAGCGCGTTTCTTTTTCGGAAGACTTTACTTCCTTTTAATGATGGAATTGATTCATCGTGTAGATCCATCTCTTCTTTTCTTTCATCGGGTAAAAACAGTTTAGTTTAGTCCAAAGCAAAAGTATTTTCAGTTATTTGTTACAGATATATGTGACATATGTTTAAGATAACTTGGTAAATTTTCCCACACTTGGCTTTTATTTTCCTTTTTATCATCCTCTATTCCATTTTAAATGAATTTTAACATTTTAGTTTGTTTCTCAATTTATGTCCTTTCCGCGGTAACAATAATTTCGGTGTTAAAACCTAGTTTTATCGTTCATAAATATGTATAAACATGATTTTGAGTTCATTTAATTGAAAATTTTGAAAAATTTTACTAGAATTGGGTAGTCAGTATATAAGACTAGGGCTGTTCTTTTTTATCAGAGAGCACTAGATTCTAATACAACTACTGCTTTACTAGTATTTTTAATGGTAACCAAGTGTTTAAAGTAAAAAATTTTAAAATCCGAAAGAATTTAACCCCTTCCCACACTTAAGATCTTGCAATGCCCTCATTTGCAAGAAATCAGTAACAATTTAAATTATTGAGGGTGATTTGTGTGAAAATGATTAAATTTTTACCAAAGTTTCCAATTATATTGGCGTTTGTTTGCTGAATGATAAATGGTGCACATCATTTGTTCATTCCGTCTTGTTGTTATTTCACATATATTTTGCATCTTGTCGTCAAAATTAGTTGCTTTTGCTGAACTTAATGCCAGTCTTTGAAAATGCGTTGTTTTACCCTGTTGTGTACATAAGATAAACTGCAAACATATATACATATTTTTGAAGTTTGGTATATTACCCCACATTCAAAAATTATTAAAATCTAAGAATAAAAGTTAGACAATTATAAAAATGATTACAATATTAACAAAAGTATTAAACGTATCAATAATTACAAATTACAAAATAAAAAAAAAATAATAAGTAAACTAAGGATGATATTGGTACCAATAGGGGTTCCAGGCATAACCATAAGTGCTATAGAATGCTTCGGCAGGGTCATACGTAGGATATGGTGGCTGCATCTCTATAGACCAAGGAGGGAAAATGGGTTTCGGTGTAGGAATATAGTTTCTACCTATATGTTGGCAATGAGCTATGATCTGGTTCTGATGAACTTGCCAATCTTCAAATGCTCTCTGTCTAGCATTTTCGTATTCCTGAGAAGCTATAAACCTATGCATTTCTTGCATCTCATTCCCCCCTCCTACATTACCTTGTTGTTGGTTTCTCTCCACCTGTGGATGTCTACCATGGTATCGTACTGCGGCGTTATTTCGCCTCTTCAAAACTTTCGCACCATGGTATACATTTAAACCTATAGTATCGCGGGGTTCCGGCTCTTCTAGTAATAATCCCCCCCCCCCCGACTTATATCCACACCGAGATATTCACCAATCAAAGTAATAAAAATACCACCTCCTATTATGCTATGTGGTCGCATCCCCCGAACCATAGCTGATAAATAATAACCCACACAATATGGTATACTTACAGCGCTTTGTGGGTCTCGAATACACATATGGTAAAACAAATCCTGTTCATTTACTTTTTCTTTGTTCTTACCCCTTTGTGTAATCGAATTAGCTAAAAACCTATGTATCACTCTTAATTCGGCTCTATCTATATCCAAATAAGAGTAATTTCCCCCTTTGAAATGGTGATGGCTTGTCATTTGACTCCACACACCGTGTGTATCAAAATTCTCATCTATCTTTCTACCGTTTAGTATCAATCCTCTACAATCGGCAGACGCTAACTCCTCAGGCGTATATATACGTAAAGCCTGAGCCATGTCCAGTAAAGACATGTGGCGCATCGAACCGCCTAACAAAAATCTAATAAAAGAACGATCGGTTAAACTAGCTACCCGATCATTCAACTCTATACTACATAACAATTCTTCACACCATACTTTATATACAGGTCTACGTATGGTGAATAAACATACCCAGTCATTAAAAGAAGAATTACCATACCTCTGTACAAGTAATTCCCTAATTGGCCCGGCCAATTCTATAGCTTCTAAGGGTCCCCATTCTATGACCCTTGGTACCTCAACAACCTTAGAATGAAGAGTATGCAAACCCCGTTGATATTTTGGATAATCTATCCAAAGTCTGTCAAATCTCAGGTTCGGGTGCAACTCTTCCAAGTGCATATCGGAAAAGGTCATGATTGGATGAGGTACATCCTGCTTGTAGTAGTTATCCACCTCCTGTTGTTCCAAATTCTCAGCAGGAGCATTGCGGGCTTGGGATGAAGATTCACCCCTTTCATTCTGCAAAACACATCAAACACAATTTTTGTGCATCCAAATATGCATTAGTGTCAGCAAAATCATCAATCAAAATAATTACAATGACATTATCAATTTATATCAAACTTAAGCTTATTTTCACATTTTTATCAAATCTACACTTTTTCAAATAAGCATATACGAAAATTTTCGCCAAGTTCATAAGCATTCAACTTAAATAACATGTCAAAATAATCATTACTAGCAATTAAACAAGTCTCAAATGGCATTATCTTTCAAAAATCAAGTTCATGAATTTTAGACTTGAAAAAGTCCACTTTAATTCTCAAAATCATGTTTAGGCTCAAAGTTTGGATCATTTAACTACCTAGACATGTTACACTACTCAATTTAGCAACAATTCATGACAAAAATCGGCCATAACCTGTTTATATCAAAAAGACCCAAATTTGCTCAAGAACACAAACCCTAGATTACTCAAAATTTGAAGTTTAAGACTTCTAATCATGTTAAACAGTATCAATCTAGGTTATACAAGCATAATACATAAACAATTTAAGCCTAATTACACTAAAAAGCATCAAAATCAAATTGGGGAAAAATTTACTCAAGAACATCAAATTTCGAATTAAATGGTGTTTAGGTGTAGAAATTTACCGTTTTTCTTGAGTAATTCTTAGACAGCATCCTTCTCAACATGATTTTAGCAAAAAATTTGGTGATTAACGGTTAAAAATTGGGATTTTTTTGGGGTGTTTTTCGGGTTTTTCGCGTGCAGTTTTCGCTGTGTTTTTATTGTTTTGGGGTTGGGACTGATCTGTTGTTCGGTTATATTTTTTTCTAATTTTTAGTCCCTCCGCGAGTCACGGCGAAATGCACTTCAAACTCCGCGACTCGCGGAGTTTGTTTTTTTTTTTTTTTTTTTATAATCATTAACTTTTGAAAACAATTAAGAAATTAATTTTAAAATTTTGTTTCCCTTATTATTTAGGACGAGGTCGTTTCGGATCGATGTCCTAGTCCGTCCTTCGACAAAATTTTAAAATTTGTCTTTTTGTAGCGATTGTTTTAAAAGCTAAGATTTTTTTTTGGGTTTTTTTAATGTTTTTGGCATACTTTAAATCAATAAGATTAAAAATAATGATAATAAAAGTTCTCGTCCCTCCCTTGGGTAAAGCAATTTCGGTTCAAAGACCTAGTCTTCAACTTACGACGAATTTTAAAAATCATATTCTTAACTTAATGAGATAAAGTAAATTTTTGTTTTTAAATTCACACAACTTAAATATAAAATTCAAAATTATTATTAAAAATTCACACCAAACTTAAAATTTAAAATGCATAAAATTAAGAATTTATATTTTAAAAATTAAAAATTCACACCAAACTTAATTTAAAAATTCATATTATAAATTCATACCAAACTTATATTAATTTTTCAAATATTTACAATTTTAAATATATTGTTTTTATAAAGTTTACAATATTAATTTAAGATTTAAATATTAATTTTAAAAACATGGTAAAAATAAAATTAAAAATCTTTTTGTCTTTTTATCCCACTTTAATCAATCAAATATTATCAAAAATATGCGCCCCTCTTTTCGGTAAAGTAATTTCGGTTCCAAGACCTAATTTAACTCATGACGAATTTTTGAAATATTTTGGGTTGATTGTTTAAAGATATTTATACCTTAAGAATAAACGTTAAATTTCGCAGTGATGTAATAAATTTTTGAATGATATCAATAATTTCGGTCGCCAAACCTAATTTTATTCAATACCAATTTAATACTTTTTAGCGAACAAATTAGCGTTTATTATCAAAAGGTTAAAAAAAAAAAAACTGTACAGACATACCTGTGAAATAGATTTCTTAGTTATATGATCTATCCCATTCATAAGATAGTCGGTTTAATTGATTTTCCATGGCTACATAGGCGTAACCTCGAGCATTCAGTATCTTTTCTTCTAAACATATGAACGGTCCGTCTCTGCATAAAGTAACACATTCGGTATTTGAATAGGTTTGATTATTGGAACATTTACCTCCATGTCACCATTTTCCGCATTTGTGACATCGTTCTAGGTGTCGTGCTCTTCTTTTCGCTGCGGATTTTGATTTTCCTTTACCAAATTGTAACTTATTATCTTCGCATCTGGATTCTTTTCTAACTCCGTCCATTCTTTCTCTGATTACTGATACTAATTCACTCGGTAGTATGTCATTATTACGTTTAGTGATCAAAGCGTGTAGCATTAGACCATGGTTTAGTTCACAGGCAGTCTTCATTTCGTAAAAACCTAAAAAAAATAAAAATTCAGAATGGGGGGAGAAGACTAGTTCTTTAGGGTCTGCTAGGGAAAGACCATTCGGGTTCCATTTTCGAGAACTACACGAAAACAGACAATCTAACTCTAACAGAAATACATATTATCCTTTAAAGACTTGATTCTCCCCACACTTAGTTAGCTGTGGTGTCGAAATTGTGATTAACTTCGTTGTCGACTTCCATCGGACCATGTATGTAATGTTTAACTCTGTGACCATTAACTTTAAATTCAATCCCATTTGAATTTATTAATTCTATCGTTCCGTATGGGAAAACTCTTTTGACTATGAATGGTCCAGACCATCTTGATTTCAATTTTCCAGGAAATAGCTTGAATCGTGAATTGAAAAGAAGAACTCTGTCTCCTTCTTTAAATTCTTTTGAACTTCTGATTCTTTTATCATGCCATTTCTTCGTTCTTTCTTTATAGATTAACGAATTTTCGTATGCTTCATGTCTTAATTCTTCTAATTCGTTTAGTTGACTTAATCGTAGACGTACAGCTTCATGTAAATCAAGATTACATGTTTTCAAAGCCCAAAATGCTTTGTGTTCAATTTCTACTGGAAGATGACATGCTTTTCCATAAACAAGTCTAAAAGGTGTGGTTCCAATTGGAGTTTTGTAGGCTGTTCTAAAAGCCCAGAGTGCATCCTCCAATTTAATTGACCATTCCTTCGGATTTGATCCTACGGTTTTCTCTAGAATACGTTTTAAAGCTCGGTTGGTATTTTCAACTTGTCCACTTGTTTGTGGATGATATGCGGTGGAGATTTTATGAGTTACTCCATATCTTTTAAGAACTTTCTCAAGTTGATTATTACAGAAATGAGTACCCCGATCACTTATTAAAGCTTTCGGTGTTCCAAACCTTGCAAAAAGACGTTTTAAAAAGTTGACTACAACTCGTGCATCGTTAGTTGGGAGAGCTTGTGCTTCCGCCCATTTAGATACATAATCAATGGCTACGAGTATATATAGATTATTATGAGATTTTGGAAATGGACCCATAAAGTCAATACCCCAAATGTCAAATACTTCACATACTTGGATGACATTTTGTGGCATTTCATCACGTTGACTTATTTTTCCGGCCCTTTGACATGCATCACAGGATTTGCAAAGAAGGTGTGCGTCTTTGTAAATTGTAGGCCAATAGAATCCAGCTTCATAAACTTTTCTTGCTGTTAGTTGAGGCCCATAATGCCCTCCTGTTGGTCCTGTGTGACAATGGTTTAATATTTTACTAGCTTCATCTCCAAATAGACATCGGCGTATTATTCCATCGGGACAAATTTTAAACAGGTGTGGATCTTCCCAGAAATAGTGTTTTATATCACTGAAGAATTTCTTTCGTCTTTGGTACGATAATCCTTTTTCAAGGAATCCACAAACTAAGTAGTTTGCATAGTCTGCAAACCATGGGATTTCTTTATAATCTATCTTCAATAGATATTCATCAGGAAAGTTGTCTTGTATTGCTGATTCATTTAGAACTTCTAATTCGGGATTTTCAAGACGAGAAAGATGATCAGCGGCGAGATTTTCTGCTCCTCTTTTATCTCGGATTTCAATATCAAACTCTTGTAAGAGTAAGATCCAACGGATTAATCTTGGTTTAGCATCTTGTTTTGAAAATAGGTATCTAAGAGCAGAATGGTCGGTATAGACCACCGTTTTTGCTAGAACGAGATATGATCGAAATTTGTCAAAAGCAAAGACAATAGCAAGGAGTTCTTTTTCAGTAGTTGTATAGTTTGTTTGTGCTCCTTGTAACGTCTTACTAGCATAATATATAGGTTGAAATCGTTTATCAATCCTTTGTCCTAAAACGGCTCCCATTGCAAAATCACTTGCATCGCACATTAGTTCAAATGGTAGATTCCAATTTGGTGTTATCATGATCGGTGCATTAGTGAGTTTCTCTTTAAGAATATTAAAAGATTTGATACACTCATCTGAAAAGATGAATGGCGCATCCTTTTCTAGGAGTTTATTCATAGGAGTAGCAATTTTAGAAAAATCTTTTATGAAACGTCGGTAAAAACCGGCATGCCCTAGAAAACTCCTAACTCCTCTAACATTGGTGGGATGTGGAAGTTTAGCAATTACATCTACTTTAGCTCTATCCACTTCAATTCCTTCTTTTGAAATTTTATGTCCAAGAACGATGCCTTCTTTAACCATGAAATGGCATTTCTCCCAATTAAGTACTAGATTTGATTGTTCGCATCTAATTAGCATTCGTTCCAGATTAACTAGACATGATTTAAATGTATCACCGAAGACTGAAAAGTCATCCATAAATACTTCCATGCATTCTTCTATCATGTCGTGAAAAATCGCCATCATACACCTTTGAAAGGTTGCAGGGGCGTTGCAAAGTCCAAATGGCATGCGTTTGTAAGCAAAAGTACCATAAGGGCACGTGAATGTGGTTTTCTCTTGATCTTCGGGTGCTATTGGAATTTGAAAATATCCGGAAAATCCATCTAGAAAACAATAGTAACTATTTTCGGCTAATCTTTCCAACATTTGATCTATGAAAGGTAAGGGAAAGTGATCTTTTCTGGTGGCGTCATTTAATTTTCTATAATCAATACATACACGCCATCCTGTTACAGTCCTAGTAGGAATAAGCTCATTTTTCTCATTTGTAATGACAGTCATGCCACCCTTCTTAGGCACGCATTGAACTGGGCTTACCCATGGACTATTAGAAATTGAATATATCAAACCTGCATCTAGCAGTTTAATAATCTCTTTCTTAACTACATCTTGCATATTAGGATTTAGTCTTCGTTGGCGTTGCACATACGTTTTATGACCTTCTTCCATAAGGATTTTATGTGTGCAATACGAAGGACTTATTCCTTTAATATCATGAATCTTCCATGCAATGGCTGGTTTATGAGCTTTTAACACAGAAATGAGTTGTGATTTCTCATTTTCAGTAAGAGAAGACGATATTATTACACGTAATTCAGATTCACCATGTAAATAAGCGTATTCCAAATGGTTTGGAAGTGGCTTTAACTCTAATTTCGGAGGTTCTTCTATCGATGATTTATATCGATATCTGTCTTCTTCTTTAGCATTTGAATTTCTTCTGTTGTTGGTTCATATCCATTAGCTATAAGTGTAGCTAACATTTCAGCTTCATCAATTGGTTCATTACCTTCTCCTAAAGAACATTCTCCTGTTCCTTGTAATTCTGGAAATTCTTCTAATAATTCTGCATGTGCATCTATAGTTTGAATATAATAACATGTATCATCTGCAGATTGTGGTTGTTGCATTGCTCTATCAACTGAAAAGGTAACACTCTCATCCTCTATACTTAGGGTCAGTTTCTTACCGAACACGTCTATCATTGCTTTAGCCGTGTTTAAGAATGGTCTTCCTAATATGAGAGGAACTTGAGAATCTTCTTCCATGTCCAAAACAACAAAATCTACTGGAAATACTAAAGTACCAACTTTAACTAGCATGTTCTCCATTATCCCTCTAGGATATTTTATTGATCTATCGGCTAGTTGTATGCTTATTCTTGTTGGTTTCAATTCTCCAAGGTCTAGTTTAGCGTATAGTGAATACGGCATTAGATTTATACTAGCACCTAAGTCTGCCAATGCTTCTATTGAACTAAGACTACCCAGAAAACATGGAATTGTGAAACTTCCTGGATCAGATAATTTTTCTGGTATCTTATTCAACAGCACTGCTGAACAATTAGCATTCATAGTAACAGCCGAGAGTTCTTCCATTTTCTTTCTATTTGAGATTAGATCTTTCAAGAATTTAGCATATCTTGGCATTCCTGAAATCACATCAATGAAAGGAAGATTTACATTTATCTGTTTAAACATATCCAAGAATTTGGATTGCTCGGCTTCAAGTTTTTCTTTCTTCATTTTACTCGGGTAAGGAAGTGGTGGTTGGTATGGTTTAACATAAGGTTTATCCTTAACTGTGTTATCTTCATTAAGCTTCTCAACTACCGGTTCTTTTTCCTTATCTTGATCAGGTTGTGGTTCTTGTGGAGTAGGAATAGTTTCATCAGAAGTTACAGGTATTTCAGGTGGTTTAAGTGTTGTACCACTTCTTGTGGTAATAGCTTTAGCTGTTTCATTCCGGGGGTTAGCATTTGTATCGCTTGGTAAACTTCCCGGTTTTCTTTCACCTATTAATCTTGCTAGGTTACTTACTTCTTGTTCCAGATTTTGAATAGAAGCTTGTTGATTTCTAAATGCTTGAGCATTTTGTTCATTAGTTTGTTTTTGAGATGTGAAAAACTGCGTTTGAGTTTCAACTAGCTTCGTCATCATATCTTCTAAATTCAGTTTTTTATCATCGGTTTGTTGTGGTGGTTTGTTTTGAAAATTCGGTCTTTGCTGATTGTAAGTATTATTGGATACTTGTTGATTGCTAGGACCTTGTTGGTTGTTGTATGGAAAATTTCGGTTATAATTCTGGTTTTGATTGTAAATTGGTCTTGGCGGTTGATAATTATTCTGATAATTATTTCCAGGCCTTTGGTTTATGTATGAAATATTCTCTCTTTGTTCCATTGTTAATTCAATACTGAGACAATCTTTTGTCAAATGTGGTCCTCCACACTGCTCACAACTAATTCGTATTGAGTGAATATCCTTAGTCATCTTTTCCATTCGTCTCTCCACAGCATCTATCTTTGCGGAAATGGAATCTAAGTCATGGCTAGAATCGGCTCTAGCTGCTTTAGATGATCTAATGATATCTTTTTCTTGGTGCCACTCATGTGAGTGGGAAGCAGTGTTATCAATAATTTTGTAAGCATCAGTTTCGGTTTTCTTCATAATAGAACCACCAGCTGCTATATCTATGTCTTTTCTTGTAGTGATGTCGCATCCTTGGTAGAATATTTGTACTATTTGACAGGTATCTAAACCATGTTGCGGACATCCTCTTAACAACTTTCCATATCTTGTCCACGCCTCATATAGAGTTTCATTTGGCTTCTGTGTGAACGTAACAATTTCTGCTTGAAGTCTTACGGATTTAGATGCAGGAAAGAATTGTTTAAGAAATTTGTCAACTAAAACATCCCATGTATCAATCGCCCCTTCAGGTAACGATTCCAACCAATCTTTGGCTTCTCCCTTTAAAGTCCAGGGAAATAACATGAGATATATCTGTTCATCCTCCACTTCTCGTATTTTAAATAGTGTGCAGATCCTATTAAAGGTACGTAGATGTTCATTTGGATCTTCCTTCGGCGCACCACTAAATTGGCATTGATTAGTCACCATGTGTAAAATTTGTCCTTTGATTTCATAATCTGGCGCATTAAAGTCTGGATGAGTAATTGCGTGACCTTGGCCAGTGCGTTTAGCTCTCATTCGGTCTTCCATACTTAAAGGTTCCAGATTCTCCATAATTGAATTTGTTGAATCGGAATCACTAGATGATTCTGATTTAATGGTTCGTTCCTCAACAATCTCTGTTTGAATGATTGGTGGTTCCGGAGGAAAGTTTAATGGTTCAGGATCTACGAACCGTTCCTGAATATTTTCCGGATTCTCAATTGTGAGGTCGGGTTCAAAAAATGGATTATCGGAAATTTGAACTGAAGTACTTGGTCGACTGGATGACGATTCTAAAGAAAAATCAACGGCAGTTATATTTGCTAAATGTCTTGATCGAGTTACAGGTGGTGAATGTACAAAAGGTGATGAACGTCTTGCTCGGTGCATTCACTGAATATCCTATTAGTTTTTAAAAGGAAAGAAAAATTATAATAAGTTATCCAATTAATAGACTTTTCTGATTTTGCCCACGTTTCGAATAGCCAAAAGATGCAGCAGAGGGGCAGGATTCGTTTGGTCTCAATATAATTGAGGACTGTTTGGCTCCAATAACCCGGTCCACGTACAAATCCAACTATTACTACGAACCAGAAAATTTTGATGTCTATCAATTTAACCACTTAAAATAAATTTTCGTAATTTTAAGAAATTTAGATAAGAAGTAGAATAAAAATCTATGTCCTAAAACTAGAATAGCGAGAAATAAGAGAGAAAAAGAGTTCGTCGCAAAAGGTCGAAAAAGAAAAAAAAAATGGTTGAAAAATAAAAGGTGACGGAAAAATAAAAGAAACTTATAAAAATTTAAAAATACTTAACTAACCTAACCTTATTACTACAACTAACTTAAAATTATAATTGCAAATTGAAATTACTAATTGGAATGATAATTGGTACATAGTAAAAGGTGTCTAAAAATATTAAAGCTTACAGGAAAAACTAAATCCCAAATGGAAATAACTTAAAAAGAAACTAAAACTTAAAAAGGCGTCGCAAAATTCTATAGTACCTAAATCTTAGTCTAAAGAAAAAGCACTTAAGGAATTCTAAGGCAAAGCCTAAAAATTCTAGGAGTAAAAATAACTATAGCAAAAACTAAGTTTAAAATTAAAAATGAGCTAAAAATACAAATATTATGCTACAACGATTAAAAAGGGACAAAATATAAAAATATATAAAAAGTTGTAAAAAGTACAATTTTTATAAAAATATTATTTTTATATTATTTATTTAATAAAACTACTAATTTTACAATTTAATTAAACTTATTAATACAAAATAAAACAAATTAAATAAAAAGTAAATCTTAAAATAAAACTAATAATAATAATAATAATTATTAGGGTTAAATAATAATAATAATTAATTAATACCCGTAATTAATGCTGAATTAGGGCTTCTGTCGCCTGTCAGAGAAGCTCCGCGAGTCGCGGTATTTAATGCTTCAAACCCCGCGAGTCGCGGGGTTCAGAATTTCAGATCTGGAGCAGTTTGAAATTTTTTTACGCGTTTTTTTTTTTTTTATTTATTTTCTGTTTTCTGTTTTTTTTTTAAATAAAAGATATTTAATAAAATTTATATTATTATAAACTAAAATAAAAATAAAGAAACTTATAAAACTTAAATATTTAACAAAATCTTAAAAATACTTATATTTTTGTTTTTCTTTTTATATTTTTGAATAATTAAAACGTATTTTTACAAAAACGAATTTTAATAAAAGTTAACTAAAAATCTTTTTTTTTTTTTTATATTAGCGTTGCGCTTCCGGCGTTTAAGAGTGTCCCCGGCAGCGGCGCCAAAAATACTTGATGATGTAGCGTGAGGGGTATAAAATACTATTAAATTTTTGCAGGAAAAACTATTAAATACGATACAATTTTACACAAGATATTTATTTATTTATAGAATGGATATACTTAAACCTTGCTACAACACTTATAGGTAGTGTACCTAATCGTACAGTAGTGTAGTTTTTAGTAAGTCCGGTTCGTTCCACAGGGAAATCTTTAAACAAAGCTCAACGCTATATTAGTTTACTTTTATAAAAATACAAATATATATATATATGTAATATTATTATTATAAAGGGGGGTTTTTACCGTTTAATGACCGGTTTGTCGATTTTAAGACTTTAGTCGCAGTTAAAACCTAATGTAAAATATTAAATAAATAAAAGACTTAATTTAAAGCGTAAAGTAAATAATGATAATGAAATTGCGAATAATAAAAGTGCGATAAAATAAAATTGCGATAATTAAAAAGTACGATAATTAAAAGTGCGATTAAATAACAATAAATAAAAGTGCGATAATTAGAAGTGCAATTAAATATAAAATAAAGGAAATTAAATATGAAATAAAAGAATTATGCTTATTTAAACTTCCGTAATCATGATGTTTGACGTGTTGATTTTAGTTTTATGCCCATGGGTTAATTGTCCTTTGTCCTGGATTATTTAATATGTCCGTCTGGTTTTTGTCCATAACAGTCCATCAGTCATAAATATAAAGTGCGAGTGTCCTCGTCAAATTATTATTATACCCGAAGTTAAATATTCCAACTAATTGGGGATTCGAATTGTAACAAGGTTTTAATACTTTGTTTAATGAATACACCAGGTTATCGACTGCGTGTAAACCAAGGTTTTACTACTTTGTTAACAATTACACCAATTACCCTTGAATGTAATTTCACCCCTGTTTTAATTATTCTAGTGGCTATTAATCCATTCCCGTGTCCGGTTAAATGAACGATTATTCGTACATATAAATACCCCGCCCATCGTGTCCGATCGAGTGTATATGGTAATTTATAGGGACGCCCAATTGTAAAGCTTTATATTAACATTAACAAACTTTCATTTAGTTAAACAAATATAAAGCCCATTAATAGCCCATAGTCTAATTTCCACAAGTGTCGTTCTTTTGTCCAAACCCCAATTATGGTACAAAGCCCAATTACCCAATTTTAGTAATTAGCCCAACATCATGATTACTTCATTTTAAATAAGCATAATAATAACTTAGCTACGAGACATTAATATAAAAAGGTTGAACATAACTTACAATGATTAAAAATAGCGTAGCGTTACACGGACAGAATTTCGACTTACACCTTTACAACATTCGCTAATATACCCTTATTATTGGAATTATAATTAAAATTAAAATATAAATTATAAATATAAATATAAATTTTACGTATGAATGAGGAAGAAAAAGATGATGGTTTTTGATCAGAATTCGGTTGGCTTTATAGGGATTTTCGATTTTTGGTGCTCCGCGACTCGCGGCATATTTTGCCTTCAAACTCCGCGAGTCGCGGAGATTGAAATTACAGCTCACACCTTTTGGAGTCTTTCTTGCCGACGGATTTTATATATAAATATAAAATATAAATAATTAATATAATTATTTATATATTATATTATATTCTTGTGCATAGTAGACTTGTAATTTTTAGTTCGTTGCGTCGAGCGTTGAGAGTTGACTCTGGTCCCGGTTCCGAATTTTCGAACGTCCTTGCGTACAATTTTATATTTTGTACTTTGCGTTTTGAATCTTGTACTCTTGTAATTTCGAGACGTTTCTTATCAATAATTGGAACCTTTTTTATTGTCTTTTGTACTTTTGAGCTTTTTGGTCATTTGCGTCTTCAATTCGTCGAATCTGTCTTTTGTCTTCACCTTTTATTATTTAAACGATTATCACTTGTAAATAGAACAATTGCAACTAAAAGCTTGTCTTTCTTGAGGAATAATGCTATGAAATATATGTTCGTTTTTAGCATTATCATAAACATATTGAAACAAATACGTTCGTGTAAAGTAATATACATTTAATACTTTATTAATATTCTCAAGTTATAATATATATATATATATATATATATATATATATATATATATATATATATATATATATATATATATATATATATATATATATACATATCTATTTATATATAACGGTTCATGAATCGTCAGAATTTAGTCGAGGTTATAATGAATGTATGAACGCAGTTTAAAATTCTTGAGATTTAACTTAACAAACTTTGCTTATCGTGTCAGAATAATATAAAGATAAAGTTTAAATTTGATTGGAAATTTTTGGGTTGTCACAGTACCTACCCGTTAAAGAAATTTCGTCCCGAAATTTGAATGGAATGGTCATGGCTGACAATAAGTATGTTTTCATGACGTATACGAGTTGAAAATTAGAGTTTTATTATCATCAAGTAATATAGATAAAGCAATTTGATTTTTGTGAAGGGTACGAGTGAAGTTATCACAAAAGAATGAAATGAGTAAATGCACGTTCTTTTTAACCAATGACATAGTCACGGTTGATTTTTGAAATTCAAGGAATTTGGAGAAAATCTTCGTAATAAGATTTGGTTCTTCGAAAATTAAGGAAGTTAAGATCAGCTTTGATTAAATGCGATAATATGTTTTGATTGCTCTGTCGGATATTTTACTATATATCCACCCCCTTCGTTTCCTTATTTCCACAACTCACACCTTTTATTCACTAATATGCTCCATCTAGTTCTGATTCTTGATATACTCCTAACTTTCATATCTGTCATTCTTTTCTTTCATCTGCCACAGGAAGAATCTATTTACTTTTACTATACTCTTAGTTTTATAGTGTTTTTAGTTCTCCCATGTCTTTATATTGCTATATGCATCGATATATATGGTTTATAATTTCTGGGTCGTCGTTGGGCTTTATATCCTCCTTTATATTTCGAAGTCCCTGCTTCTGTCTTCTATAATTATTGTCATCCACAGTTAATGCTCCCTTCTATTTGCTGCGATTTATACTCCTATTTCTATTTCGGAGCTTCATTCTTTCGTTTCCTCTTCTTGAGATTAAGCACCGTATGTAATGGTCCAGAATTCGTAGATATGAATTTCTGAATGAACATAGTTAATGTTCTAAGAAGGAAATTGTAATGGCACGATCTTGATTTGTTAAATTACTAGAATACCCTAGAAAAGACCGAATCATCAAGAAATATTTTCTTGATATTTTAGAGATTAAATAGAATATAGGAGTCGTGTACCATGGCACATGATGACGTTATGATCTGTGAATCATCACGTTCCATTTAGAAACTCAGCATGAATTACTGTAATATAATCACGTTGATCAAGTGTCATTATATTATACTAACTCATGCTTCAGCTCCCAACACTACTTCAAAAAAAAAATATTCCTATTTTAAACTCGAATGTTTCAGAATTTAGAAACTAAAATAGTTTCTTTTATGATGTAATACAGATAGCGCGAAGAGGTAAATGATTTCGGATAAGAATAATTAAGAAAATATCTTCAGAAATATGGAGGATATTTATAATGAAAGATATGATGATATCTTAGAATTTCTAATATCAAAGGATGATGAAGAATATTGTCCGCAGGGGTTTAGAGTCAAGAGCAAGGTATTCCTTTAATGACTTCAGCAGGTACTGAATCATTTAGATTCTTTGAAGGCATGTTTCGCCCTTGTGATTTGTCCACAGCCTCTTTCATACTTTGCTCAATCCGTTTTCCAGTTCCAAAACTTCTCTTTTTCTGAGCTTTGCCAATACACTATTCTTTATCATCAAACTTTTTACTGTTAAGATCGTTTACAGTTGTTGCTGCTTCGTCAGCATTTCAAGAACTAGTTCACAGTTCAAGGTGTTTTTCAGAAACTTCACATTCAAAGTATGTAAGTCCAGGAGATAGACGTTGTACGTACACATATAACTGTTGGCGTAGACATGCTGCAAGATTTTAAATTAATGATTGCTAATTCCCGATGATTCGTATGGCAATTCTTGTTACAAGATGCGAATGAGTAAATGGTGGGGTTTCAATGAATAACTATAATGACTTTTTGGAGAGGTTAAAGTCAAAGGGTAATGAAGTTGTTGGTACATCTGCTAATAATGTGGTGGGATGTAAAAGGTTCCCTGGTAACGATGGTGTATATCTCAAGGTTATAATAAGGTTAGTCTGACTGAAAAGTCGAAGTTGACTTGCTGGAGCTGTGACAAAATTGGCTACTTTGAAAAGGAATTGCAAAGTTATTTTTGCTAATAAATGCCAAAGAATCTGACACAGATATGTGTGGAATTATGACTTTGGTTTCGAGTGCTTTTTAAGTACCTAACTGTGGGTAATATGTGGTTGGATTATCATCTCGATTGCTCATTATTTGAAGTGTCTTCAGATATTTTCGAAGGGTTTGAACACAGATTGTAATCATTAATATACATTTGATGTTCTAATATAGTTTTGAAGTCAAAGTATAGCTTTGAAAGATCTAGGAATCTAAAAGTGATGATACCGATTATATCTCGAATTGAATTCTGAGGTTTCAAAATCAAAATTTGTAATTGGGTTTGAATGAGTATGGTTGTTTTGATCTCTATGAAAGAATGTATATTATTGTGAAAGTAGGAAGTATAGTTGATAATTTGGTTGATCAGATTCGAAGAATGTAACATATTAATTGTGAATATATATATCTCTCGGGTATTACATACCCGTTAAAAAATTTCACAATTAATATTTTGTACATAAGAATTTTATTACAGTCTTTGTGAAAATATATATGTATATATTCTCCTCAGATATAACATAAATTTTAATGAGTTAATACTAAATTAAACTCATTCGATTTACGGTTGAAACTAGAATTGAATAATCCCTTGAAGGCTTTAGAGATTACATAAGTATTTCTTCAATAATATTGAAATTACGAATCAATACTTCGTTATTTGTTGAGGCGTGATGTTGATTTTTGTTAAATTCTTGTGAACTTTGCAAAGTACGAGTGATGGTATCTGAGAAGTTTCGGTTACATCGATGATGAAAGTGTAAAATCAAATATATACTTGATTTATTATGAATTGGAATTTGTTGAATTGAGACAGAGATTGTAGTTAACGATAGTTAAGTTGCGGGTGAAGGACGTACATTATTGCATATTTGTAAGATGAATTAACCGAGTAGTTAAGATTCACACACAATAGCTTAGCACGGAAAGATTTATTTTTATTTCAAAATATGTATATATAAAATATACATATAATTTCTTCAGAGGGAATGAGTTAACTCTTCATAACTCCTTGATACAATATACGCGTTATTGATTCGTAATGATGTCCACAGTGATTCTTGAACTGACGGAGTTTGTGATGTTATAGGTGTTGTTGATTCTGATGTTGACTGTACTGACCATGCTGGTGACGCTGACGGTACTGTTGATGCTGTTGGTAAAACAAGTTTAGCTTGTTAATCACACACCATTTTTGTCAGGGTTTCTACTCTTCCTTCTATCATTTTGGTTCGCTTAACTGATTTATGGTTAGGGCTAGATTAGATAATCACTAAGACTTTAGAGATTACATAATCTCCGTGGAATGTTTCTCCAATGAAGTTATGAATTAATACATCGTCAGTTATTGTTGCTGGTATTCCTTGATATCTATGGTGCGTATGACGTTGATGCTCGTGGGACAGATTGTGAAGTTGAGGTTTACGACGCGGTTGTGGTTGGAGGTGGTAATGGTACTGTTGGCATTGATGATGGTGGTACTGGTTATGCTGCTGGTGTTGCTGCTGGTGCTGCTACTGGTGTTTGTAATTTCTGCACCATATTCTCCAAAGCCACTACCCGAGCGTGAAGCTCGTTGACTTCTTCTATTACACCGGGGTGATTGTCGGTTCGGACGAGCGGATAAATAAAATCTAGAATTTGATGGAGTATATAATCGTGACGAGATACTCTGGAAATGAGAGAGAAAATGGTGTTTCGGACAGGTTCGCCGGTAAGTGCTTCAGGTTCTTCGTCAAGAGGGCAATGTGGTGGATGGAAAGGATCGCCTTCTTCTTGTCTCCAATGATTGAGGAGACTACGAACCCATCCCCAATTCATCTAGAATAGATGATGACTGATTGGTTGATCCATTCCGGTCACACTGCTTTCGGAGCTTGAGTGAGATTCCATTTCAGAATCCGAGTGACTTGAACTGATGACAACTTCCATTTCGTACGATTGGATAAAGGATTTTTCGATATAAAATGATTTTCCGGCTATCGGGTGGTATTCTATTTACATAGGATATCCATATATGTATATAGATCAAAAGATTTCGTAGATTACGGAGGAATTTACGGAATATGTCAGGCAAAGTTTACAGTAATAGATACGATAAGATATGATTTAGCAGATACGCTAAGATATGAATTTTGTCTATACACTACTCATGCAATTAATGTAGCAAGACGTGTCTAGACTAATAATGATAAGTAGGTAATTTCCTAAGGATGATAAGCAGATGATTTCCGACTAGAAATGATAAGCAAAACTTTTGACATGCAGACACGGTCGAAGTCCAGACTCACTAATGCATCCTAACGACTTATCAGTTAGACACACTAATGCAGACCTGGTTCGCTAAAACCACCGCTCTGATACCAACTGAAAGGACCCGTTCATATACATTATAAACGATTCACAATAGTTGATTACATCGCGAGGTATTTGACCTCTATATGATACATATTACAAACATTGCATTCGTTTTTAAAACACAAACTTTCTTTACATCGAAAATTGACAGGCATGCATACCATTTCATAATATCCACTATCCAATTATAAATTAACTTAATAGTAATCTTTGATGAACTCAATGACTCGAATGCAACGTTCTTCGAAATATGCTATGAAATACTCCAAGTAATATCTTTAAAACAAGCAAATGCACAGCAGAAGATTTCTTTTATACCTGAGAATAAACATGCTTTAAAGTGTCAACCAAAAGGTTGGTGAGTTCATTAGTTTATCATAATCATTCATTTCCATCATTTTAATAGACCACAAGAATTTCATTTCCAGTTCTCATAAATATACGTCCCATGCATAGAGACAAAAATAATCATTCATATGGATTGAACACCTGGTAACCGACAATAACAATATGCATATAAGAATATCCCCATCATTCCGGGATCCTCCTTCGGACATGATATAAATTTCGAAGTACTAAAGCATCCGGTACTTTGGATGGGGTTTGTTAGGCCCAATAGATCTGTCTTTAGGATTCGCGTCAATTAGGGTGTCTGTTCCCTAATTCTTAGATTACCAGACTTAATAAAAAGGGGCATATTCGATTTCGATAATTCAACCATAGAATGTAGTTTCACGTACTTGTGTCTATTTTGTAAATCATTTATAAAAATTGCGCATGTATTCTCAGCCCAAAAATATAAAGGGTAAAAAGGCAAATGAAACTCACCATACTGTATTTCGTAGTAAAAATACATATAACGTCATTGAACAAGTGCAAGGTTGGCCTCGGATTCACGAACCTAAATTAATTATGTATATATATGTGCTGGTCAATATTTGTCTAACAAATTAGGTCAAGTCATAGTGTACCACAATCCTAATGCTCGAGACTAATATGCAAAGATCAACAAAAGTTAATTTGACTCAAAATGATTTCTAAAATTTATACATGATTATTATATAGTTTAAATATCATCGTTTTATATTTTTAAATATTTTTAAAAGATTTAATAGAGTAAATAATATAATTCATTTATTAATAAATAAAATTTTATATAAAAATATACTTTTATATATCTTAAGTAATAAAATTTATAAAGTTAATTTAAAAAAAAATATTATGATAGGTTTTATTAAGGTAATTATATTATTTGTATTACATATTTATTTGATAAAATAACATTGATAATAATAATAAGTAAAAGTTGTATTATTTTGCAATAATAATTATCATTATTCTTTTAAAAATATCAATATTTATATTTACTAATAATGATATTATAATAAAACGATAATTCTAATTATGATAACTTTAATATTTACGATACTTTTTAATATTAACTTTAAAATAATAATTCTATTTAAAATGGTAATAATAATGATATTTTATAATAACAATGACATTTCTATTAAAATGATATTTTTTGTTAAAATGATAGTTTTAATACTAATAATACTTTTAATAATAATAGTAATGATAAAAATAATAAGAATGATAATTTTATCTAGATCAATATCTTATAATATTTTAATTTCATCATGATACTCATACTCATTATTTCCTAATCGTTTCGTTTAATAGCTTTTAATCGTCTTTTATATTGTGTTTATAATACTAATAATAATAGTACTAAAAAGAATTAGGTGTTACTAATATTAGTTTTAATTACAATAATACTAATAATGATAATTACTATGATATTATTAATAATACTAATAACTATTTTAATGATAATAATAATAATAATAACAATAACAATAACCATTTTTAAATAGTGATATATATATTAATAATGATAATGATAATAATAATAATAATAATAATAATAATAATAATAATAATAATAATAATAATAATAATAATAATAATAATAATAATAATAATAATAATAATAATAATAATAATAATAATAATAATAAGATAATAATAATAATAATAATAATAATAATAATAATAATAATAATTATAACTTTAACGATGATAACAATAGTAATAATAATAAAAATAACAATTTTTAATGATAATTCCTTTTATTAATAATGATAATAATAAGATAAAACTAGAACGACGATAATAACGACGATAATAATAATCATTTTTATAAAAATTCAATTGACTATAACTTCTAATCCGTTCATCGAACCCATTCGATATCTAAATGAAAAGTTCTCAATTTTTCGCTAGCCTTCCAAGGACATGCATATCTTATACCTTATCTCAACCGCAAGTGTAACTAATTCAGGATTCAACATAACTTATCTAAGGGCAATATCAAAAGTACAAGCATACATAATCCTATATTCTCGAGCACTAGTCAGGGATACACTATCAATATGTAAAAATAATTTACGAGTACTCACGTATCAATATTGAGATTCAATATTGCAGGAAAGGTACGTAGACGCAACGGAGACGATAAACACTAGATTAACCTCACAAGCATACCCATGAACCATACCCATCACCTCCATAGCTATAACCCATGTTTTCCTTAGCTCTATCCCGCTCGAAAAATCCATTTTGAAATAATACGCTCATGACCTCGTCGTAGTATTTTATGTATACTAATAATATCTTGAAATAATACTGAGTAAATATATATATGTAAGTCGATTGAGAGAGTTTAGAGAAATATATTTCAAGTTTCTATGAAATAATGAAACCTATTGAATTCTATTTATAATAGATTTTTGAATTATTAAAGTGAATTATTAAAGTATGAATTATTAAAGTGAATTATTAAAGTATGAATTATTAAAGTGAATTATTAAAGTATGAATTATTAAAGTGAATTATTAAAGTATGAATTATTAAAGTGAATTATTAAAGTATGAATTATTAAAGTAAATTATTAAAGTTAAAGTAAAGTAAAAGTAAAGTAAAGGTAAAGTTAAAGTATAGTAAAAGTATAAAACTATGTACGTATAATACGCGTATAAATATATATAAAATTAATTTAAATCATTATTTATATTTAATAAAATAAAATATAAATATCGTTATCTTTATCATACTGGTTAAGTAATGAGTTGTCAAAAGTAGTTCTAGATATTTATAAAAGTTATATACGTTTAAATAATAAAGTTCTTTTTAAACTAAAAACGTTTTTGTACGTTTGAAAATAAATCAAATAAATATGATAATTTTGTTTTCCAAAACTAAATATATTTAAGAATCATTTTGTTAAAAGGTTAAAATAATGGAAATCGTTATATCATAAAACGTTTTAGAAAAGTAGAATCATATATTCATAATAGGTTTCAAGTTTTTAAATTACGGTCTGTTGGTGAAGCATGGGATAAAGTCCAAAGGTTAAATAAACGTATGAAACATGTCGAGTTACTTAACTTGTCGATATCCAACATCTAAGTTATTTACACTCTACGTTCTTACTTATAAATCACTTTACCACTTTCCGAATGTTGTCAAAAAGAATAGATTTCTTAAATCACAGTGGATCTCATAACATAGACCCGTAATCATATCACAATGTATCTGATAAATCAATCATTTGATATTATCTTCTAATTCCATCGATAAACATATTGAAACAAATACCTTCGTGTAAAGTAATATACGTTTAATACTTTATTAATATTCTCAAGTTATAATATATATATATATATATATATATATATACATATCTATTTATATATAACGGTTCATGAATCGTCGGAATTTAGTCGAGGTTATAATGAATGTATGAATGCAGTTTAAAATTCTTGAGATTTAACTTAACAAATTTTGCTTATCGTGTCGGAATAATATAAAGATAAAGTTTAAATTTGATTGGAAATTTCCTGGTTGTCACAAAAGTGATGCTAAAACAACAAAGAGTTGTACACTTGAAGCTTACAAGCATCAAGGATGAGAACCATGATGAGCATCAAGCACCAAGAATCTCACCGGAGCACTTGTTTGCTGTTTTTTGGCGTCTGATCAGACTCCTGGGCTTCTGAAAAATTGATTTGTAGATAGTTCGTTTCAATTAGATGACTTTTGTTTTAGCCCTCAACTTAATCCGATATACGGTTTAGGATTTATAGCCTTCCGAAAGTCACTACGCCTTTGTAACGTTGTGCTGAAATTTCTGACCTACTAGCACTTAAACCGTCGCCAAGGTCAAATGAAGACGAGTTAGGTTCTGAAATTTAGTCAGCGGCTAGAGGACTCACATACATAGCCATGGCCACTGACTACGCATCTTTTTGATTTGTATAGAGGTCGTAACAGCTGTCCGAAGTCATCTTTTTATTTTGATCTCTATTCTTGTTAAACTTACCTTAGTGTTGATGAATGATGATGATAAGAAAATGATGATGATGACACTTAAACATAATTTATGCACTTTTAAACCTTTTGGGACAACATACTGACCTAGTAACCTTTGACTTAGGTTGACGACCTTTCGGACCGACTTACTACCTGCATACGTTTCATATATACTTTTACTGCTTATCCACTGTGAGTTATAGCTCCCTTTTTACTTTAACTATTTTTGGGACTGAGAATACATGCGCTTTTTATGTTTTACATACTAGACACGAGTACTTAAACTTTATATATGTGTAGGTGACATAACGGCACTAAGATTCCCCTTAGCTCGGTAACATTTAACTATTGGTTTATGAACCGATAGACGCGAATCTTAGATATGGATCCATAGGGTTTGACATCCCCACTCGGGCTAGTCGCGCCAGCATTTAACGGGTGTTTGATACTTCGAGGACATACGCACTCGCCAAGTGTAATTTTCGGGGGTATTATTATTACGTTAAGTTAGTTACCGGGTGCCAACGGATAAGCATATACTTTATCATACTGATTCAAATTACTGAATTAAACTGCTTGTTGAAGCACTGAAATCTCGTGGTCTACATTACTGATTACAAACAAACTATAGCTCACCAACATTTGTGTTGACTTTTTAAGCATGTATTTCTCAGGTGCTTAGGCGTTGTTGCTTCCGCTGTTAGACTTGCTGTCTTGGTGTTATAGACTTGCTGTTACGGACCTGCTGTGTTAGATTTTTGCTGCATTACTTAGAGATGTCTCAATCATGGAACTTTTCTTTTGCATTTGTAACTTACGTTATTTTTCAAACAATGGCTTTGTAACGACCTTTGGGTCACATACTTATGTTAACGCTTCTATTCATAAGAAGCACGTTATCTTTTGTAAAACGTTATCTTTTTATGAATGCAAAACTGGTTTTCAAACAGCATATAGTGTTTGACCTTCTAATGATCTTGTTGTTGATGAACCGTACACGATGGTTTTGTACGGGGCATCACATTTGGTATCAGAGCATTGGTTGTAGGGAATTAGGTTGCATTAGTGAGTCTAGACCATGCCCAATAGGATTCACTAATAGGACTAATCTACAACTTGCTTGTTTACCTGTTTCTGCGGAACTGCTGCATGCTACTGTATTATATTACTTCATGTTACTGCTTACTACTACTGCATGCTACTGGTTACTTTTACTGCTATAAGAACTTGTTGCATGCTACTGCCTACTTTCACTGCTATGTGAACTTACTGTATGATGTTGCTTATTCTCGCTACTGCATGCTACTATCTGCTTTTTGAATGATACTTTTATTGATACTGTTATTACTGCCATGCTATGTACTATTGTAGACGCTCTAGGCTGCTGTAGTTACTATGCCTGATTACGTGCTTGCTACCCGTCTGCTTTTCGCTGTACCGACTTGGAGAATTTATTTTTCCTAGTTCAGATGTTTTCTGAACTACCGTCCCGCTCGTCTAACCCTAAGGAGTAGTATTGTAATCCACCTGTTACTACCATTCCACCATTCCAGAGATCGAAACATTACTTCACGCAATCTAGGAGGAGTACCCCTCAGAATATACGCCCACTAAAGTTGATCCTAGAAGGAGGAGATATGTGAGGACTTGTCGGAGTAACCGCACCCCGAGCTCACCCTAATTAGCCACGTACAACGTATGAACATTAGAATGATGCTCAGTTTCTACAGTATGACTCGTATCCAGTACACTTTCATGACCGTCACCTATCTCTTCCATTCTCCACTACTACTCGACGATCTAACGACACTTCTGGACTTAGGTCCCTAACACTCATAGGCATTGGAGAAGTCAGGAAGGCATCTCCTTTCACAAGGCCAGAGTGTCATCTACTGATGCCCAGCCATACCCGAATGGTCTGTTCGAGGTAGGGAAAGAATTACCACGTAGCCCAGACACTGTACAAGGAGGGCCTTGATTGCAGAATTGATAACCCAAAAATTTGTTATCGATATAGACACCCTGTACACTTAAGGAAAAAGTTCTCAAATAGGAAAAACTTTGGACTTACTTGCGATAGATCAATCGTTATCTCAGCTATGGAAACTCGTGTGGATCCTGATTTTAGTTTGGGTACGTTTCGTCACAACGTTTTATTGTCTTGAAGTTGTTTAATACTAGAGTGATAGAAACCTTATATCTAAGAACCTTAGTGTTATGACTAATAAGTCATTAACAACCATGAGAGTTAAGTATTCTCTAGGACAAGCTAATGGTAAGCTGGAAGAGATATAGGAATGATTTAAGGTAGTACCTTAAAATTAACAGGAGGGTCATTTGGAGATGACCGCATGCCAACAAAACTTGGAAATTTTAATGAAGTAGTTGGAAAGGATTAGTTACCTATGCACAAACAAATGTTATTTGAGAAGGTTGACAGAATTTTTCACGATAGTATAATAAGATTTGGTTGGAATGAACCTTAAGATTAACCTAATACTCATCAAGTCAGGAAGCTTGATATAAAAGTTGGAATGGACTTTAGGATTAACCTAATACTCATCAAGTTAGGAAGCTTTGATGAAATAGTTGGAATGGACTGGATTTCAAGGATGAAAGCAAAAGTTATTTATAGTGAGAAGGTCATTCGTATACCTCGCAAGCATGGTGAGCCGTTAATAGTTTACGGGGAGAGAAATAGCCCAAAGTTGAACCCTATTAGTTGCATGACAACAACCCGAAATCCCACAATGGAAATGGGAAGGAATAACAATGGATTTCATCACGAAGCTACCAAAAACGGTAGGCGGCTAGGACACTATCTGGGTAATTGTTGACCATCTCACCAAATCTGCTTAGCCGTGAAAGGAACCGATACAATGGACCAACCTGCACAACGATACATAGAGGAAATTGTATCCCGTCACTTCAGCAATTCGAATTCTATATTAAGGACTACCCAAGAATCTCATTTGATACTCATTCTTACGCGACTCTGAATCCTAACTTATTCTGAGAGAATACTTAATCGATGATAATCACACCATCATCCTTCTTACTTCGATATTAGTCATACCAGTTCGAAATATTCCAAAATCAATGGATGGTTAATTCTCATCCTCATACTCTCTCTTTCGTATCTAACTTATAAGCAACAACTTTATACTTAAGCATTTTTGGTTGAAAGACTTATGCCCTACCAATAGTCATCAATCACATTTAAACTCAATGGTTTTTAGTACCTCAAAGATCACCCGAAATTTTCAAAAAATCTTTTACTCGATCCTCATCAATCTTTTTCCAACTTGTAACCTCCGAAATATGAAAATTTTGTTTGCCAAAATTTTACACACACTATTTTACTGTGCGATCCTCTCAAAATTTTTTCAAAATAAATTTATTTTATTGCCATTCGTAAAAATTTTAGAAACCGTATATGTTATATATAATAAAGTAACTAATTACTTATTTTTGACTAGTACATATGAAATTTTACTTTCACTTTTACAAATCAATTCTTTTATTCAAAAGATATTTTACTTAGAATAGTACATGTTGTACATAACTCTAGTTTACTAAGAAATTCGTTTCTTTTCTTACATTGTCATCTTAAATGATTTCTGTAAAATTTTCGTTGCTTGTAATATTAATTCTTCGTGTTATTCGTATCCAAGTCATCATGAAGACTTTACAACCATCGAAATCGAGAGATTCATGTGTGTGTATGTGATAAAGGAACTTACTGTCACATCATGCAGAGCCTCTGGGCATCCACTAACACTTAAACCATTCAAAAGTATTGCATTACCACAGGGATCTTATTTGCCACACCTATTGGAACGATGCTCTTTCTTACATAACTCTAAGTCCTGACTTATTCCAAGGGATTCTCATTTAGTGATATTAACACCATTAGTATTCTGACTTTAGTATTAGTCATAACCTGTTTGGCATTTTGCAAAGTCAAGAAGTGATTAACCTCTCATCCTCATGCTCTATCCTTCATACCTCACTTTTCAGCAACGGCTTCACACGTGAACATTTTTGGCCCAAAGACTTGTGTCCTGATAATTATCAAAACTACATTTAATTCATTAGTTTTCATTACCTAGTGACATGTCACCCGATGATTCAAAGATTTTCCACTCAATATTTTTCAACTCGTAACCTCTGAAATACGAAAAACTATGCTTATCAATTTTTTTTTACACGTTGCTTATCTGTGCGGTCCTCACGAGATTTATGGACAAATGAAAGTACTAAAAAATTTTCTGTCACTTATGCGATTTATAAAATCATATACATATAAATTTACCCTTACTTATTTTGGTTAGTACATACTAAGTTATACCTCCAAATTATTTAAAAATCGCTCCTATATTGAGTTGTTTAACTTAAGTCAAATAGTTTTGTGCAAAATGATACACGTTGTACATACTCCTAAATTTACTAGGAACTTCGTTCCGTTTATGTTGTCGCAACAAACGTTTAAAGGTTTTTCAAAACTTCCCTGGTTGATTTCATTAAAGGTTTTTGTATTAGTCTACACCATGTATGGATCACACTTCTTCTCGTCCTCCGTTTAGGGATGAAGCTTACAATTAAGATCTTTGTTAAAACCTCTTGAGCCACTCTGGATGACAGTTTTATAAAATTTGTTAGAAAGTCTTTGCGCTTATAAAAATGTTCCTTTAAGGTTAGACATGGCAAAAACGCGGGCCTATAAATCAGTTTTCTGAGGTACACTTAGTAGCCACCCTATCGTAGGAAAGGCACTAGGCGGGTTTCTACTCTCAATATTTCACGGCTAATCACAACACTCTCGTAAACATCATCTCTATGAATCAGTAGGTTGAGGTACAAGGAATCGTTTTTGAGATTCTTTTCACTTGGAGTAAACCATTCTTTAGAACCAAAAGTTCACGTAACTTCTCATCCGCGCATCCCCTTAAGTATAAGGATAAATTCAGAATGAAACACTCGAAGAGTTTACTCTCGTTCAAAGATCACACCTTTCGTGCGATTTTCTTTCAGAAATGTAGTATAAAATACTTTAAGAATCTATGAATCTTGTTATCCTCTTGAAAGGGACTGCTTAAAACGTCTATAACACAGATGTGGTTACTCTACACATTCATTCCTTCGTTGGTTGCAAATATATGTTGTTCTAGTTAATGTTAACCCTAACTTCAACATGTAACTGAAAGGATAAAGTTACATCATGGAACTGTGCTTTCATTCCATTCAAGGATTAGATAACATGCATCATGGAAAACTGGGTGATATCTTTCATTGTTCGTTCAGACCGCCCTGAAGACACTATAAATAATTATGGCTGGCATTGCATGTAAGTCTGATTTGTCACTTTCGGCTAAAATTTCAATTCATTAAATCGAACAAAGTTTCTTAAATATCGGGTTCTTTATACCTATGGTCTCCTTTCGAAATTAAGGGATTAGTAAAATCCGTGGCTAATACTATCCAGACATCAAATCCCATGGTTGTAATCACCATGTTTTCCATTCTACCTGTCAGCCTTGTATTGCGACATAAGCGTTCAATGTTTTAGATGAGTTTGGTAACACCCATGATGCATTTAATGCATCCAGCTTACTGAAGATGCCTGTAAGGCTAAAAACATCATCTTTCCTTTTGTGGATATATATTCAGATGACATACCCATGTTAACAAGAAACGAAATCAATTTGTTGATCTTAAGGTCAAGAGACTTAATTATGGCATATACCTATTCTTACTTTTATACGCCCAAGTACCTTTCAAGGTAAATAGCTCACTTCTGAGCTCACGAGTCCCTCGGAACTTTGATACGCTCCTTCCAATTCAAAAATGGTACCATTGTTGGTCACTCCTCAAAATTTCGGGACGAAATTTTCTTTAACAGGTGGGTAATGTAACGACCTGGCTTTTTCGACTTGCTTTTGCGCTTTGTGCTTTCACAAAACTGCGTATATGTGCGTACTGAGCTAGTTTATGCTCTGGGATCTTATTTAATGATTAATTACTTTGGTTAATATCTTACAACAAGCTATTAAGTGTGTAATCACTTAACTTGATCCCCGAAAGCTTTTACGACCGTTGGTGTCACTTGACGTTGAAACGAGCTATGTACTTGGTACACGTTTAACTTTGGTCATAATCGGAATATTACGACTACGTAATACTAATTGTTATTTTATAATAACAATTACTTGGGTTTTTGGATGCTTAATTACGCTTAGTAATTTACTAGAACACACTAGTTAGTCTTGTTGGACTTTCTACCTTGTTGGACCTTAGCCCACCCTACACTAGCTAGTAGACTATTTAATTAGCCCAATTTTAATAAGTTAGTGACCCATAATAATGAAAGACAAATGTCCATTTATTAGAGGGAACATACTAGCATTTTTGTTAAGTATTATCCTTAATGTTGCATGGGATCCTAACATAAGCACCAACTTTAAACAACCATTAACCAAAAAGCAAAAGTTGTCCCCCACTTGTCCCCCTCCCTACCTACAATTTTGATACCCTTCCCACACCCTCATTTCCTATAAATACCAAGCTTAAACCATTCATTTCACACTTGATTTCATTTACAAATTACATACACTTACTCTTTAATTCTCTCTCTAGTCTTTCTCACTCTAAAAAGTGTAAGTTTTAAATTTTCTTTCTTATCTTCTCCTCTTCTCATCCACGACATCATCATCATCATTTATTGGATCTAGCTTTTAGCTTTTGATCTTGTTATATCTTGTAGATTCAAACTTGGGTTTGAATCCTTCAGAAACATGAAAGATTCAAGCTTTTTAGCTTGGAATCTTCATTTACTTGTTACATCTAGCTTGTGATTTCTTTGTTTCGTTATAAAGATCAAAACTTGTGTTTATATCTTCATGTATCTTAAAGATCCAAGCTTTATGCTTCAAGATCTTTAAGAACACTAAAGATCCAAGCTTTCTAGCTTAGGGTTTCATTATTATGTTAAAGATCTTAGCTTTTTAGCTTATGGTCTCATTACTTTCATTATTTTGTTAAAGATCTTAGCTTTCTAGCTTATGGTCTCATTAATCTTGTAAAGATCCAAGCTTTCTAGCTTAGAATTTTCTTAATACTTGAGATCTAAGTTATTATTGTAGATCTCACTTACTTGGAACCTTTTTGTGTTTGTTGTGATGATAAAGATCAAGTCTTCATCATCACATATGATGGAGATGCATAAACTTGTGTAAAATGGACAAAGGTTGAAGCTTTATTGGATTAATGCAATAAAGAGGCAATCTTGATGTTCAAAACTTGTAGAATAATAGATTTTACTCTTAGTTGTGTGTCGATGGTTGAACCTTGGTCAAAGTGATGCTAAAACATCAAAGAGTTGTACACTTGAAGCTTACAAGCATCAAGGATAAGAACCGTGATGAGCATCAAGCACCAAGAATCTCATCGGAGCACTTGTTTGCTGTTTTCTGGGGTCTGATCAGACTCTTGGGCTTTTGAAAAATTTATTTTCAGATAGTTCGTTTCGAGTAGATGACTTTTCTTTTAGGCCTCGACTTAATCCGATATACGGTTTAGGATTTATAGCCTTCCGAAAGTCACTACGCCTTTGTAACGTTGTGCTGAAATTTCTGACCTACTCGCACTTAAACCGTCTCCACGGTCAAACAAAGACAAGTTAGATTCTGAAAATTGGTCAGCGGCTAGAGGACTCACATACGGAGCCATGGCCACTAACTAAGCATCTTTTAGATTTGTATAGAGGTCGTAACAGCTGTCCGAAGTCAGCTTTTTGTTTCGATCTCTATTCTTGTTAAACTTACCTTAGTGTTGATGAATGATGATGATAATGATGATGTTGATGATGAAACTTAAACTTAATATATGCACTTTTAAACCTTTTGGGACAACATACTGACCTAGTAACCTTTGACTTAGGTTGACGACCTTTCGGACCGACTTACTACATGCATACGTTTCATATCGACTTTTACTACTTATCCACTGTGAGTTATAGCACCCTTTTTACTTTAACTATTTTTGGGACTGAGAATACATGCGCTTTTTATGTTTTACATACTAGACACGAGTACTTAAACTTTATATATGTGTGGGTGACATAACGGCAAAAAGATTCCCCTTAGCTCGGTAACGTTTAACTATTGGTTTATGAACTGGTAGACGCGAATCTTAGATATGGATCCATAGGGTTTGACATCCCCACTCGGGCTAGTCGCGCTAGCATTTAACGGGTGTTTGATACTTTGAGGACATACGCACTCGCCAAGTGTACTTTTAGGGGGTATTATTATTACGTTAAGTTAGTTACCGGGTGCCAACGGATAAGCATATACTTTATCATACTGATTCGAATTACTGAATTAAACTGCTTGTTGAAGCACTGAAATATCGTGGTCTACATTACTGATTACAAACAAACTATAGCTCACCAACATTCGTGTTGACTTTTTAAGCATGTATTTCTCAGGTGCTTAGACGTTGTTGCTTCCGCTGTTAGACTTGCTGTCTTGGTGTTATAGATTTGCTGTTACGGATCTGCTGTGTTAGATTTCTGCTGCATTACTTAGAGATGTCTCAATCATGGAACTTTTCTTTTGCATTCGTAACTTGCGTTATTTTTCAAACAATGGCTTTGTAACGACCTTTGGGTCACATACTTATGTTAACGCTTCTATTCATAAGAAGCACGTTATCTTTTGTAGAACACTATCTTTTTATGAATGCAAAACTGGTTTTCAAACAGCATATAGTGTTTGACCTTGTAATGATCCTGTTGTTGATGAACCGTACACGATGGTTTTGTACGGGGCGTCACAGTCCACTAGAGTTGTATGTTAATTAAATGCATAATGTGATAGGTGCATTAAATTGAAGGTTGCGAGCTTAATTTCTAGTTCACCAAAGGCGATAAGGTGAGTGAAGTAATTATATACGTGCATATATAATGTATTTATTTGTGTAGCATGAGTTGTGAAGTGTCGACGTGTTAAGACACCACATCTCACGTGGCGAGTGAAGTGTCGACGTGTTAAGACACCACTCGCGGGTGAAGCATCGACGTGCTAAGGTGCCACTCCAAGAGATGTAATGGGTGAAGTGTCGACGTGTTAAGACACCACCCGGGGGTGAAGTATCGACGTGTTAAGATGCCACCCGTGGGGTTAGTGTACGACGTGTTAAGTACTCTAACGGTTGTTGTGAACACTGATGGGAAATTCGAGTACCATTCCTTTGTACGATTGGTTAACCATGGTTGTGTGTTGTAATGTAGCATATTATATTGTTCGAGTTATATGCTATTGTTATGCTAGCTTGTGTGGTCGAAGGTTTAGCATTATACTTGTGAGGGTATGATTATTTATATTGCTAGCATGTATGCAGTAAATGCGTAAGTGGTTATAAGTAAGTAGGTTGTATATGTAATCGTATAATTATTGCACTCACTAAGCATTAGCTTACCCCTCTCGTTGTTTATCTTTTTAGATGCAGGTGCGGAGAAAGGAAAAGGGGTAGTTGGGCACTAGTTTCCCTTGTTGGATGATTAGTGAAGCTTTTTGGAAGTCGACCTAGAGTTTTGGGTAGTTTAGCCCCAAACCATGCTCAAGTGTCGTTTGGATTAAAACTATCATTTTAATGGGTCGAACTTGTATTACATTTGCTTATGGGCCTTCGTGCCGTTTGTAAACACTAAACTTGTGATGTTGTTTAAATGGGTTGTATGTAACCGTTTAATTTGGGCGTTGATGGTTTGTTAAATAAAAAAAAAATTGTCGTGTTGGTTACGGGTTGGGTCGTTTCATGAGGGCCAAAGAGGACCATGGTCATCCCAATTTTTTGGGCTCTAGTGTAATTTTTGTAATTTTTTATGGGCCAAAATTATTTTTTTGAACTATTGGGCCTCCCTTAATTGTCATCATTCAGCCTTGTAATTTTTTGGGCCCTCCTAATAGAATATCCCCATGTTCCGTCACTTCCTAGAGATACAAAACGATAAACTTGTGTGACCTTTCGATATATAATCCTTTATAATAATTTAACTAGTGAAATGACCCGCGAAATCACAGGTTTGTTTAAACGAAACAACTTAATGACATGTTTTACGTATTAAGTGAATGTAAATGCTAAAGTCATTTATTTTAATGACCCGTTTGACTAAGAAATTTGGCATTGTTTTTACAAATATATAGAGACATGTATTTTCGCATACATATGTAACGTAATTAATTTCGTAAAAAGAATCCATATTTGAATATTAATAATATAATAATTATAATTATTATATTAAAAGTAAATAATAATAATAATAAAGTTCGCTCAAAGTTGAGTATTTATATTTCTAATAATAATTATTATTATTAGTAATAATAAATGTCTTTTAAACATTTTTAGAAAATTAAAATTTCAATTTAGGAGAGATTAGTATTTCCTTTTATAAAAGATTTCGTATTATTTTTTTAATTAAATTAATATATAATTATGACATCATCATTATGAAAATTAAAGGGTAATTAGCTTAATGATGACATCATCATTTTAGAGCTTTATATAACTACTAATGAAATGACCCGTGGAATCACGGGTTTGTTTGAACGAAATAATTTAATGACATGTTTTAGGCATTAACTGAATGTAAATGTTAAAGTCATATATTTTAATGACCCGTTCGACTAAGAAACTTGTCGTTGTTTTTATAAATATATAGAGACATGCATTTTCGCATACACACATAACGTAGTTAATCTAGTAAAGAGAATCCATAATTGAATATTAATAATATAATAATTATAATTATAATTATAATTACTATAATAAAAGTAAATAATAATAATAATAAAGTTTGCTCAAAGTTGAGTATTTATATTTTTAATAATAATTATTAGTAATAATAAATGCCTTTTGAAATTTTTTTAGAAAATAAAAATACAATTATTATATAAAGGTTATACAATATGCTTTAAAATTTGTAAATATGTTGGTGTTCTGTTGAAGATTAGTATTTCCTTTTATAAAAGATTTATTATTATTTTTTTAATTAAATTTAATATAAAATAATGACATCATCATCAAAGATGTTTTAAGATTTTTCTTTTTAATTTTGAATTATTTTTATACTTGGAAAATGTTTATTTATGACATCATCATTTTAGAGATTTAATATTAACTATAGATATAGATGTTTTTTACATCGGTTAATATCAAACACAATATCTTTCAAATAAGAACGTATTATCAGATGTTGAAGGCTTTTTGTGCGCATAAAAATTTCAAAACCACAAGGTTTCCCTTACAATTCTTTGTTGAATAGGTTTTCCCTAAATCTGCTTCATAAAATACTCTCCCAAATTTTAAACAAATTATGATTATACTCCTATATCTTTTATATTTATCCATCGACTTTTTATTACAAGTCACTGTTGGAAAATTTGGTTGGAAAAGTATATTCCACCAATTTTTGGGACACAAATTAATATATAATAAAGTGATATATATTAACGTGGGTTTTTGTAACCACTAATGAGAGCTTTAAAATGAACTAAAGCGTGTCTAAAACGGGTTAATGGTGAATGAGATATCGCGTCTCAAAGTTGTTAGTTTAAGTGCAAAGTAGAAGCTATTAACCAAGGATTTTGTAAATCTTTTTTGTGATTTTGTAAATCTTCTCTTTCCTTTTTCAAATCCTAAAAGATTTACAATATCAATCAAGGATTTTGTTTGCACTATAGATACCAAACTTTGGTATTGAGAAAGATGAAAAAACTAACACACAAACAAAAATCGTAACCCTCTTACATTTAGCTTCTTCTTCTACAACTTCGGTCACCCTGCTTCCGGTCTTTTTCAGGCAAGTGCTCTCGTCCGGCAGTACGCTGCTTCGAACCGGTGTACCCTGGGAACAGACGTCGAATCTGTTTAAGGGAATTGTGTCAAACACAAGCCCGGTTCAACCTTCAATTCGGTTAGATCGTTCTATCTTTTCATTCTTATTATGATTACATGATCGTTATATGAATATTATGTTTGTGTAATCTATATGTTTCAGTTTCGTATATGCAAATATTACTACAAACTTAAACAGATTCGAGTGATAAAACATTTTAGTAGTTATCTTGATTATTACTATATTATAATCATAATCAAACTGATTATAATTATATGGATTATTTAAAAAGTTTCGTTTTACACAAATAAAATTGCATATTAAATTGAAAGAATTATATTTGGGTTGGATCCCAGTTTCGGAGTCTTCTTGCCATGAAAAGAAACCAATAAAAATGGATATATATTGAAAAAGATATACCTGGATAATGGAAAGAGTGGGATAGTAACTCTAATAAAATGAAGAACATATGCATCATATCTTGAATTGAGACTGATAATTCTGAAACGGATCTATTATGGAATCATATTTTAATGGAGTAAATTAAGGAATTAGTGGAGGGACATTGGTTGTTATTGTCAATCTTACATATTGGAGTAGTTGAGCAAATTAAGAAATTAGTGGAGGTAACTATTTTTGACTCGTTTCCACATGCCTGATTGTATTATATTATATATATATATATATATATATATATATATATATATATATATATATATATATATATATATGTGTGTGTGTGTGTGTGTGTGTGTGTGTGTGTGTGTGTGTGTGTGTGTGTGTGTGTGTAATAATATCATAACAGAATATGTTACACATATGCAACTAATTAGATAAGATAGCGGTGAAACATATATTAATATAAAATAATGTGATGATCACCATTGTGGTTATAGTATTGTATTGTTACGATTATTATCAGGACGTTTAAATTTTATTTATACTTTGTGATAATATAGATCATAATTTGGTGCGATTGTTTAAGCAAGTTATATGTTTCCAAAATTGTTTGTGTAAATAATATTGTTAATCTTTTGATTATTAATATTATATTATTTGCGTTGACAACAAATTGAACATGAATATGATACTATTCTGCTTTATACGGAGTATAAGTTATATAATTGCTACCAAGTTATTTTGCTTTCATGACAAAGTGAACATGATTAAGTGGATTAGGTGGTGACATATCAAGTAGAGTAGGTGAATCATATCATATATATTATTATAATATATCATGTATGATTGTATGGATTTGATATGGTCATAATCATATTATGGTTAAAATATAGATTGGTGGTGGTCAAACACATTGGCTAGTTTATTCAAAACTTGTATTATGCTCAGTATTATAATACGACTATTTTGAATGATTTTGATCATATAGATCTTAATAGTGAAATTTGAATCATGATATTCAATGTTAATTATATATAATAAATATATATGAGATCATGATGGGAATATATAATTTATTTAATTCGTTGATCATGACATCATTAAGATTTGAAATTAATGGATTCATGTATATATATCTAATATGACATTTTTGTTCTTTAGCAAATAGTACTGGGCATTAATATATTATATCCTTGTGATTACAATTTGGCTTGATTGTAAATGCTTTTGTAAACTAGTTTTAATGGTAAAGTACGTACAATAATATGAGTTTAATGGTTTGTAACTCTTAAATATATATTATGCCATAACATGTTTTAATAGTGGAGTACTCTTACTGTTTGGTTGAATCAAACTATGTATGTATATGTAATATCATGATTTAAGATGATATATGTTTGTCAAACAGATCATGTATATGTATGAGCATATTGGTAAAACATAATTGTGTTATTTATTCTGTTGACTTGTATTTGTATATATGTATAAGATTGAACCATATTTATTAACGCCAAGATAAATTATTAATTACATATTTGGCTTTGTAATTAATAATGAGTACTCAACGATCATGAGCTACACTGTTGTTACTGTCATTGTTGAGACAATACCACCGTTGTCGAATGCGGTTGTTTCTCATGTTCAGAAACTTGAAAAGTTCACTCGTGTGAATTTTAAGCGTTGGCAGAAAAAGATGTTCTTTTTTTAACCACGCCGAACCTTGCGAGGTTCTTGACCGAACCTTTGTGAGTTCGGTTCAGGCTTGGAGTCATTCTGATTCCCTATGTCGAAACTATGTCTTGAATGGCACAACCGGTTCGTTTTAAACGTGTAAGTGAACCGTTTTTGAACCGTTTTCGGACTGTTCTCGAACATGGTTTTGAACGGGTTTTGGGAGCACGTCCGAAATGTTTCTGAACTATTTCCAGACTGCATTCGACTGTCTTCGGGACAGTATTGGGACAGTTTTAGACAGTTATTGAAATGTCCCGTTCTTATTGATTAAAAACGTTCCATATTAATTGATTTCGTTGTGAGGTTTTGACATCTATATGAGACGTTTTTCAAAGACTGCATTCATTTTAAAACAAACCATAACCTTTATTTCATCAATAAAGGTTTAAAAAGCTTTACGTAGATTATCAAATAATGATAATCTAAAATATCCTGTTTACACACGACCATTACATAATGGTTTACAATACAAATATGTTACAACAAAATAAGTTTCTTGAATGCAGTTTTTACACAATATCATACAAGCATGGACTCCAAATCTCGTCCTTATTTAAGTATGCGACAGCGGAAGCTCTTAATAATCACCTGAGAATAAACATGCTTAAAACGTCAACAAAAATGTTGGTGAGTTATAGGTTTAACCTATATATATCAAATCATAATAATAGACCACAAGATTTCATATTTCAATACACATCCCATACATAGAGATAAAAATCATTCATATGGTGAACACCTGGTAACCGACATTAACAAGATGCATATATAAGAATATCCCCATCATTCCGGGACACCCTTCGGATATGATATAAATTTCGAAGTACTAAAGCATCCGGTACTTTGGATGGGGCTTGTTAGGCCCGATAGATCTATCTTTAGGATTCGCGTCAATTAGGGTGTCTGTTCCCTAATTCTTAGATTACCAGACTTAATAAAAAGGGGCATATTCGATTTTGATAATTCAACCATAGAATGTAGTTTCACGTACTTGTGTCTATTTTGTAAATCATTTATAAAACCTGCATGTATTCTCATCCCAAAAATATTAGATTTTAAAAGTGGGACTATAACTCACTTTCACAGATTTTTACTTCGTCGGGAAGTAAGACTTGGCCACTGGTTGATTCACGAACCTATAACAATATATACATATATATCAAAGTATGTTCAAAATATATTTACAACACTTTTAATATATTTTGATGTTTTAAGTTTATTAAGTCAGCTGTCCTCGTTAGTAACCTACAACTAGTTGTCCACAGTTAGATGTACAGAAATAAATCGATAAATATTATCTTGAATCAATGCACGACCCAATGTATACGTATCTCAGTATTGATCACAACTCAAACTATATATATTTTGGAATCAACCCCAACCCTGTATAGCTAACTCCAACATTCACATATAGAGTGTCTATGGTTGTTCCGAAATATATATAGATATGTCGACATGATAGGTCGAAACATTGTATACGTGTCTATGGTATCTCAAGATTACATAATATACAATACAAGTTGATTAAGTTATGGTTGGAATAGATTTGTTACCAATTTTCACGTAGCTAAAATGAGAAAAATTATCCAATCTTGTTTTACCCATAACTTCTTCATTTTAAATCCGTTTTGAGTGAATCAAATTGCTATGGTTTCATATTGAACTCTATTTTATGAATCTAAATAGAAAAAGTATAGGTTTATAGTCAGAAAAATAAGTTACAAGTCGTTTTTGTAAAGGTAGTCATTTCAGTCGAAAGAACGACGTCTAGATGACCATTTTAGAAAACATACTTCCACTTTGAGTTTAACCATAATTTTTGGATATAGTTTCATGTTCATAATAAAAATCATTTTCTCAGAATAACAACTTTTAAATCAAAGTTTATCATAGTTTTTAATTAACTAACCCAAAACAGCCCGCGGTGTTACTACGACGGCGTAAATCCGGTTTTACGGTGTTTTTCGTGTTTCCAGGTTTTAAATCATTAAGTTAGCATATCATACAGATATAGAACATGTGTTTAGTTGATTTTAAAAGTCAAGTTAGAAGGATTAACTTTTGTTTGCGAACAAGTTTAGAATTAACTAAACTATGTTCTAGTGATTACAAGTTTAAACCTTCGAATAAGATAGCTTTATATGTATGAATAGAATGATGTTATGAACATCATTACTACCTTAAGTTCCTTGGATAAACCTACTGGAAAAGAGAAAAATGGATCTAGCTTCAATGGATCCTTGGATGGCTCGAAGTTCTTGAAGCAGAATCATGACACGAAAACAAGTTCAAGTAAGATCATCACTTGAAATAAGATTGTTATAGTTATAGAAATTGAACCAAAGTTTGAATATGATTATTACCTTGTATTATAATGATAACCTACTGTAAGAAACAAAGATTTCTTGAGGTTGGATGATCACCTTACAAGATTGGAAGTGAGCTAGCAAACTTGAAAGTATTCTTGATTTTATGAAACTAGAACTTTTGGAATTTATGAAGAACACTTAGAACTTGAAGATAGAACTTGAGAGAGATCAATTAGATGAAGAAAATTGAAGAATGAAAGTGTTTGTAGGTGTTTTTGGTCGTTGGTGTATGGATTAGATATAAAGGATATGTAATTTTGTTTTCATGTAAATAAGTCATGAATGATTACTCATATATTTGTAATTTTATGAGATATTTCATGCTAGTTGCCAAATGATGGTTCCCACATGTGTTAGGTGACTCACATGGGCTACTAATAGCTGGTCATTGGAGTGTATATACCAATAGTACATACATCTAAAAGCTGTGTATTGTACGAGTACGAATACGGGTGCATACGAGTAGAATTGTTGATGAAACTGAACGAGGATGTAATTGTAAGCATTTTTGTTAAGTAGAAGTATTTTGATAAGTGTCTTGAAGTCTTTCAAAAGTGTATGAATACATATTAAAACACTACATGTATATACATTTTAACTGAGTCGTTAAGTCATCGTTAGTCGTTACATGTAAATGTTGTTTTGAAACCTTTAGGTTAACGATCTTGTTAAATGTTGTTAACCCAATGTTTATAATATCAAAAGAGATTTTAAATTATTATATTATCATGATATTATGATGTACGAATATCTCTTAATATGATATATATACATTAAATGTCGTTACAACGATAATCGTTACATATATGTCTCGTTTCAAAATCATTAAGTTAGTAGTCTTGTTTTTACATATGTAGTTCATTGTTAATATACTTAATGATATGTTTACTTATCATAATATCATGTTAACTATATATATAAACATATATATGTCATCATATAGTTTTTACAAGTTTTAACGTTCGTGAATCACCGGTCAACTTGGGTGGTCAATTGTCTATATGAAACCTATTTCAATTAATCAATTCTTAACAAGTTTGATTGCTTAACATGTTGGAAACATTTAATCATGTAAATATCAATCTCAATTAATATATATAAACATGGAAAAGTTCGGGTCACTACAGTACCTACCCGTTAAATAAATTTCGTCCCGAAATTTTAAGCTGTTGAAGGTGTTGACTAATCTTCTGGAAATAGATGCGGGTATTTCTTCTTCATCTGATCTTCACGCTCCCAGGTGAACTCGGGTCCTCTACGAGCATTCCATCAAACCTTAACAATTGGTGTCTTGTTTTGCTTAAGTCTTTTAACCTCACGATCCATTATTTCGACGGGTTCTTCGATGAATTGAAGTTTTTCGTTGATTTGGATTTCATCTAACGGAATAGTGAGATCTTCTTTAGCAAAACATTTCTTCAAATTCGAGACGTGGAAAGTGTTATGTACAGCCGCGAGTTGTTGAGGTAACTCAAGTCGGTAAGCTACTGGTCCGACACGATCAATAATCTTGAATGGTCCAATATACCTTGGATTTAATTTCCCTCGTTTACCAAATCGAACAACGCCTTTCCAAGGTGCAACTTTAAGCATGACCATCTCTCCAATTTCAAATTCTATATCTTTTCTTTTAATGTCAGCGTAGCTCTTTTGTCGACTTTGGGCGGTTTTCAACCGTTGTTGAATTTGGATGATCTTCTCGGTAGTTTCTTGTATAATCTCCGGACCCGTAATCTGTCTATCCCCCACTTCACTCCAACAAATCGGAGACCTGCACTTTCTACCATAAAGTGCTTCAAACGGCGCCATCTCAATGCTTGAATGGTAGCTGTTGTTGTAGGAAAATTCTGCTAACGGTAGATGTCGATCCCAACTGTTTCCGAAATCAATAACACATGCTCGTAGCATGTCTTCAAACGTTTGTATCATCCTTTCGCTCTGCCCATCAGTTTGTGGATGATAGGCAGTACTCATGTCTAGACGAGTTCCTAATGCTTGCTGTAATGTCTGCCAGAATCTTGAAATAAATCTGCCATCCCTATCAGAGATAATAGAGATTGGTATTCCATGTCTGGAGATGACTTCCTTAAAATACAGTCGTGCTAACTTCTCCATCTTGTCATCTTCTCTTATTGGCAGGAAGTGTGCTGATTTGGTGAGACGATCAACTATTACCCAAATAGTATCAAAACCACTTGCAGTCCTTGGCAATTTAGTGATGAAATCCATGGTAATGTTTTCCCATTTCCATTCCGGGATTTCGGGTTGTTGAAGTAGACTTGATGGTTTCTGATGCTCAGCTTTGACCTTAGAACACGTCAAACATTCTCCTACATATTTAGCAACATCGGCTTTCATACCCGGCCACCAAAAATGTTTCTTGAGATCCTTGTACATCTTCCCCGTTCCAGGATGTATTGAGTATCTGGTTTTATGAGCTTCTCTAAGTACCATTTCTCTCATATCTCCAAATTTTGGTACCCAAATCCTTTCAGCCCTATACCGGGTTCCGTCTTCTCGAATATTAAGATGCTTCTCCGATCCTTTGGGTATTTCATCCTTTAAATTTCCCTCTTTTAAAACTCCTTGTTACGCCTCCTTTATTTGAGTAGTAAGGTTATTATGAATCATTATATTCATAGATTTTACTCGAATGGGTTCTCTGTCCTTCCTGCTCAAGGCATCGGCTACCACATTTGCCTTCCCCGGGTGGTAACGAATCTCAAAGTCGTAATCATTCAATAATTCAATCCACCTACGCTGCCTCATATTCAGTTGTTTCTGATTAAATATGTGTTGAAGACTTTTGTGGTCGGTATATATAATACTTTTGACCCCATATAAGTAGTGCCTCCAAGTCTTTAATGCAAAAACAACCGCGCCTAATTCCAAATCATGCGTCGTATAATTTTGTTCGTGAATCTTCAATTGTCTAGACGCATAAGCAATCACCTTCGTTCGTTGCATTAATACACAACCGAGACCTTGCTTTGATGCATCACAATAAATCACAAAATCATCATTCCCTTCAGGCAATGACAATATAGGTGCCGTAGTTAGCTTTTTCTTCAATAACTGAAACGCTTTCTCTTGTTCATCATTCCATTCAAATTTCTTCCCTTTATGCGTTAATGCAGTCAAGGGTTTTGCTATTCTGGAAAAGTCTTGTATGAACCTTCTGTAGTAACCAGCTAGTCCTAAAAACTGGCGTATGTGTTTCGGAGTTTTCGGGGTTTCCCACTTTTCAACAGTTTCTATCTTTACCGGATCCACCTTAATACCTTCTTTGTTCACTATGTGACCGAGGAATTGAACTTCTTCCAACCAAAATGCACACTTTGAAAACTTAGCGTACAATTCTTCCTTCCTCAATACTTCTAACACCTTTCTCAAATGTTCACCGTGTTCTTGGTCATTCTTTGAGTAAATAAGTATGTCATCAATGAAAACAATGACAAACTTGTCAAGGTATGGTCCACACACTCGGTTCATAAGGTCTATGAACACAGCTGGTGCATTAGTTAAACCAAACGGCATGACCATAAACTCGTAATGACCGTAACGTGTTCTGAAAGCAGTCTTTGGAATATCATCTTCTTTCACCCGCATTTGATGATACCCGGAACGTAAGTCAATCTTTGAATAAACAGACGAGCCTTGTAGTTGATCAAATAAGTCGTCGATTCTCGGTAGTGGGTAGCGATTCTTGATGGTAAGTTTGTTCAACTCTCGGTAGTCGATACACAACCTGAATGTACCATCTTTCTTCTTGACAAACAAAACAGGAGCTCCCCACGGTGATGTGCTTGGTCGAATGAAACCACGCTCTAAAAGTTCTTGTAATTGGCTTTGCAGTTCTTTCATCTCGCTGGGTGCGAGTCTGTAAGGATCACGAGCTATTGGTGCAGCTCCTGGTACAAGATCTATTTGAAATTCAACGGATCGATGTGGGGGTAATCCCGGTAATTCTTTCGAAAATACATCGGGAAATTCTTTTGCGACGGGAACATCATTGATGCTCTTTTCTTCAGTTTGTACTTTCTCGACGTGTGCTAGAACAGCATAGCAACCTTTTCTTATTAGTTTTTGTGCCTTCAAATTACTAATAAGATGTAGCTTCGAGTTGCCCTTTTCTCCATACACCATTAAGGGTTTTCCTTTTTCTCGTATAATGCGAATTGCATTTTTGTAACAAACGATCTCTGCTTTCACTTCTTTCAACCAGTCCATACCAATTATCACATCAAAACTCCCTAACTCTACTGGTATCAAATCAATCTTAAATGTTTCGCTAACCAGTTTAATTTCTCGATTCCGACATATATTATCTGCTGAAATTAATTTACCATTTGCTAATTCGAGTAAAAATTTACTATCCAAAGGCGTCAATGGACAACTTAATTTAGCACAAAAATCTCTACTCATATAGCTTCTATCCACACCCGAATCAAATAAAACATAAGCAGATTTATTGTCAATAAGAAACGTACCCGTAACAAGCTCCGGGTCTTCCTGTGCCTCTGCCGCATTAATATTGAAAACTCTTCCGCGGCCTTGTCCATTCGTGTTCTCCTGGTTCGGGCAATTTCTAATAATGTGGCCCGGTTTTCCACATTTATAACAAACTACATTGGCGTAACTTGCTCCGACACTACTTGCTCCACCATTACTCGTTCCGACACCATTTGTTCCTTTCGTTCTATTAACCCCTGGTCCGTAAACCTCACACTTCGCCGCGCTATGACCATTTCTTTTACAATTGTTGCAAAATTTGGTGCAGAACCCCGAGTGATACTTTTCACACCTTTGGCATAGCTGCTTCTGATTGTTGTTGTTGTTGCGGTTATTATTGTTGTTGGGATGATTGTTGTAGTTGCTGTTGTTGTTGTTGTTGTTGTTGTTGTTGTTGGGCCGTTTGTTGTAGTTGCGATTGATGTTGCGATTGTTGGGATAATTGTTGCGATTATTGTTGTAATTGCTGTTGTTGTTGTATTGGTGATTCTTATCACCGTTTTCCTCCCACTTTCTTTTGACTTGCTTCACATTGGCCTCTTCAGCAGTCTGTTCTTTAATTCTTTCTTCAATCTGGTTCACTAGTTTGTGAGCCATTCTACATGCCTGTTGTATGGAGGCGGGCTCGTGTGAACTTATATCTTCTTGGATTCTTTCCGGTAATCCTTTCACAAACGCGTCGATCTTCTCTTCCTCATCTTCGAACGCTCCCGGACACAATAGGCATAATTCTGTGAATCGTCTTTCGTACGTGGTAATATCAAATCCTTGGGTTCGTAACCCTCTAAGTTCTGTCTTGAGCTTATTGACCTCAGTTCTGGGACGGTACTTCTCGTTCATTAAGTGCTTGAATGCTGACCACGGTAGTGCGTAAGCATCATCTTGTCCCACTTGCTCTAGATAGGTATTCCACCATGTTAACGCAGAACATGTGAAGGTATGCGTAGCGTACTTCACTTTGTCCTCTTCAGTACACTTACTTATGGCAAACACCGATTCGACCTTCTCGGTCCACCGTTTCAATCCGATCGGTCCTTCGGTTCCATCAAATTCCAAAGGTTTACAGGCAGTGAATTCTTTGTAGGTGCATCCTACACGATTTCCTGTACTGCTAGATCCAAGGTTATTGTTGGTATGTAGCGCAGCCTGTACTGCGGCTATGTTTGAAGCTAGAAAAGTACGGAATTCCTCTTCATTCATATTCACGGTGTGTCGAGTAGTCGGTGCCATTTCCTTCAAAATAGTCAAATGGAACAAGTTAATCATACAGAATATTAAGAGTAGTTAATAGTATTTCGTAGCATAATATGAACTCATTTATAAAAGCTTTTTCTTCATATTAGCGTTTTATAAGTTTAAATTCGGGTAGTACCTACCCGTTAAGTTCATACTTAGTAGCTAATATACAATTCAACTACTACAATTCTATATGAAAAACTGATTATAATAATATTTCGCGTTCAAACTTTTACACAATATTTTACAAACTTACAATACCGCTTATTTTACATATAGCATGAAATATAGCACACAATAAATTTGATACAAGATGGTTGTGAAGATAATTCTAGCTAGTACACAAGTCGTTCAGCAAAGGCAATAAAGACACGTAATTCATACTTCCAGAAACAAGTCATGCATTCTGGTTTTACTAGGATTACTTCCCATCCTTGGTCTTGTGGAACATAACCGTTATGGCCGTTGATAAGACAGCGTGTTGTAACGTCGTCAAAGGGACGAGGGTTACGTAATGTCCAACAGTCCCGTAAAAATCTAAAAACCTCATTTCTTACCCCAATTACCGACTCCGTCACTTGTGGGAACGTTTTGTTTAATAGTTGTAGCCCGATGTTCTTGTTCTCACTTTGGTGAGAAGCGAACATTACTAATCCGTAAGCATAACATGCTTCTTTATGTTGCATGTTAGCCGCTTTTTCTAAATCACGAAGTCCAATATTCGGATATATTGAGTCAAAATAATTTCTTAACCCATTGCGTAAAATAGCATTTGGGTTCCCCGCAATATATGCGTCAAAGTAAACACATCGTAACTTATGGATTTCCCAATGTGATATCCCCCATCTTTCGAACGAAAGCCTTTTATAAACCAAGGCATTCTTGGAACGTTCTTCGAATGTCTTACAAACTGATCTCGCCTTAAATAGTTGTGCCGAAGAATTCTGACCGACTCTAGACAAGATTTCATCAATCATGTCTCCGGGTAGGTCTCTTAAAATATTGGGTTGTCTATCCATTTTGTGTTTTTATACTGTAAAATAGACAAGAGTTAGATTCATAAAAAAATACTTATTAATACAATCAATTTTTACATATATCATAAAGCATAAGCACACTATATTACATATATTACACCACACGAATACAACTATCTTATTCCGACTCGCTTGTTTCTTCTTCTTCAGTTTTGGTTCGTTTTGCCAAGTTTCTAGGGATATATGATGTTCCCCTAATACGAGCTGTCGTTTTCCACATTGGTTTAGAAAAACCTGGTGGTTTAGAGGTTCCCGGGTCATTGTTACAACTTAAGGACTTCGGGGGTTGACGATACATATAAAGTTCATCGGGGTTGGAATTAGATTTCTCTATTTTTATGCCCTTTCCCTTATTATTTTCTTTTGCCATTTTAAATTCAGTTGGGGTAATTTCTATAACATCATCGGAATTCTAGTCGGAATCCGATTCATCGGAGAATTGGTAATCCTCTCAATATTTTGCTTCCTTGGCGGAAACACCATTGACCATAATTAACCTTGGTCGGTCGGTTGAGGATTTTCTTTTACTTAACCGTTTTATTATTTCCCCCACTGGTTCTATTTCTTCATCCGGTTCCGATTCTTCTTTCGGTTCCGATTCTTCTTCCGGTTCCGACTCTTCTTCCGGTTCCTCTTCGGGAACTTGTGAATCAGTCCACGAATCATTCCAATTTACATTTGACTCTTCATTATTATTAGGTGAGTCAATGGGACTTGTTCTAGAGGTAGACATCTATCATATAATATCAAACGCGTTAAGAGATTAATATATCACATAATATTCACATGTTAAAAATATATAGTTTCCAACAAAATTTGTTAAGCAATCATTTTTCAAGTAAACACGGTCGAAGTCCAGACTCACTAATGCATCCTAACAAACTCGATAAGACACACTAATGCAAAATTCTGGTTCTCTAAGACCAACGCTCGGATACCAACTGAAATGTCCCGTTCTTATTGATTAAAAACGTTCCATATTAATTGATTTCGTTGCGAGGTTTTGACCTCTATATGAGACGTTTTTCAAAGACTGCATTCATTTTAAAACAAACCATAACCTTTATTTCATCAATAAAGGTTTAAAAAGCTTTACGTAGATTATCAAATAATGATAATCTAAAATATCCTGTTTACACACAACCATTACATAATGGTTTACAATACAAATATGTTACAACAAAATAAGTTTCTTGAATGCAGTTTTTACACAATATCATACAAGCATGGACTCCAAATCTCGTCCTTATTTAAGTATGCGACAGCGGAAGCTCTTAATAATCACCTGAGAATAAACATGCTTAAAACGTCAACAAAAATGTTGGTGAGTTATAGGTTTAACCTATATATATCAAATCATAATAATAGACCACAAGATTTCATATTTCAATACACATCCCATACATAGAGATAAAAATCATTCATATGGTGAACACTTGGTAACCGACATTAACAAGATGCATATATAAGAATATCCTAACAAGATGCATATATAAGAATATCATCATCATTCCGGGACACCCTTCGGATATGATATAAATTTCGAAGTACTAAAGCATCCGGTACTTTGAATGGGGCTTGTTGGGCCCGATAGATCTATCTTTAGGATTCGCGTCAATTAGGGTGTCTGTTCCCTAATTCTTAGATTACCAGACTTAATAAAAAGGGGCATATTCGATTTTGATAATTCAACCATAGAATGTAGTTTCACGTACTTGTGTCTATTTTGTAAATCATTTATAAAACCTGCATGTATTCTCATCCCAAAAATATTAGATTTTAAAAGTGGGACTATAACTCACTTTCACATATTTTTACTTCGTCGGGAAGTAAGACTTGGCCACTGGTTGATTCACGAACCTATAACAATATATACATATATATCAAAGTATGTTCAAAATATATTTACAACACTTTTAATATATTTTGATGTTTTAAGTTTATTAAGTCAGCTGTCCTCGTTAGTAACCTACAACTAGTTGTCCACAGTTAGATGTACAGAAATAAATCGATAAATATTATCTTGAATCAATCCACGACCCAGTGTATATGTATCTCAGTATTGATCACAACTCAAACTATATATATTTTGGAATCAACCTCAACCCTGTGTAGCTAACTCCAACATTCACATATAGAGTGTCTATGGTTGTTCCGAAATATATATAGATGTGTCGACATGATAGGTCGAAACATTGTATACGTGTCTATGGTATCTCAAGATTACATAATATACAATACAAGTTGATTAAGTTATGGTTGGAATAGATTTGTTACCAATTTTCACGTAGCTAAAATGAGAAAAATTATCCAATCTTGTTTTACCCATAACTTCTTCATTTTAAATCCGTTTTGAGTGAATCAAATTGCTATGGTTTCATATTGAACTCTATTTTATGAATCTAAACAGAAAAAGTATAGGTTTATAGTCAGAAAAATAAGTTACAAGTCGTTTTTGTAAAGGTAGTCATTTCAGTCGAAAGAACGACGTCTAGATGACCATTTTAGAAAACATACTTCCACTTTGAGTTTAACCATAATTTTTGGATATAGTTTCATGTTCATAATAAAAATCATTTTCTCAGAATAACAACTTTTAAATCAAAGTTTATCATAGTTTTTAATTAACTAACCCAAAACAGCCCGCGGTGTTACTACGACAGCGTAAATCCGGTTTTACGGTGTTTTTCGTGTTTCCAGGTTTTAAATAATTAAGTTAGCATATCATACAGATATAGAACATGTGTTTAGTTGATTTTAAAAGTCAAGTTAGAAGGATTAACTTTTGTTTGCGAACAAGTTTAGAATTAACTAAACTATGTTCTAGTGATTACAAGTTTAAACCTTCGAATAAGATAGCTTTATATGTATGAATTGAATGATGTTATGAATATCATTACTACCTTAAGTTCCTTGGATAAACCTACTGGAAAAGAGAAAAATGGATCTAGCTTCAATGGATCCTTGGATGGCTCGAAGTTCTTGAAGCAGAATCATGACACGAAAACAAGTTCAAGTAAGATCATCACTTGAAATAAGATTGTTATAGTTATAGAAATTGAACCAAAGTTTGAATATGATTATTACCTTGTATTAGAATGATAACCTACTGTAAGAAACAAAGATTTCTTGAGGTTGGATGATCACCTTACAAGATTGGAAGTGAGCTAGCAAACTTGAAAGTATTCTTGATTTTATGAAACTAGAACTTTTGGAATTTATGAAGAACACTTAGAACTTGAAGATAGAACTTGAGAGAGATCAATTAGATGAAGAAAATTGAAGAATGAAAGTTTTTGTAGGTGTTTTTGGTCGTTGGTGTATGGATTAGATATAAAGGATATGTAATTTTGTTTTCATGTAAATAAGTCATGAATGATTACTCATATTTTTGTAATTTTATGAGATATTTCATGCTAGTTGCCAAATGATGGTTCCCACATGTGTTAGGTGACTCACATGGGCTGCTAAGAGCTGATCATTGGAGTGTATATACCAATAGTACATACATCTAAAAGCTGTGTATTGTACGAGTACGAATACGGGTGCATACGAGTAGAATTGTTGATGAAACTGAACGAGGATGTAATTGTAAGCATTTTTGTTAAGTAGAAGTATTTTGATAAGTGTCTTGAAGTCTTTCAAAAGTGTATGAATACATATTAAAATACTACATGTATATACATTTTAACTGAGTCGTTAAGTCATCGTTAGTCGTTACATGTAAATGTTGTTTTGAAACCTTTAGGTTAACGATCTTGTTAAATGTTGTTAACCCAATGTTTATAATATCAAAATAGATTTTAAATTATTATATTATCATGATATTATGATGTACGAATATCTCTTAATATGATATATATACATTAAATGTCGTTACAACGATAATCGTTACATATATGTCTCGTTTCAAAATCATTAAGTTAGTAGTCTTGTTTTTACATATGTAGTTCATTGTTAATATACTTAATGATATGTTTACTTATCATAATATCATGTTAACTATATATATATAACCATATATATGTCATCATATAGTTTTTACAAGTTTTAACGTTCGTGAATCACCGGTCAACTTGGGTGGTCAATTGTCTATATGAAACCTATTTCAATTAATCAAGTCTTAACAAGTTTGATTGCTTAACATGTTGGAAACATTTAATCATGTAAATATCAATCTCAATTAATATATATAAACATGGAAAAGTTCGGGTCACTACAGTTATTAAACCGGATTTATACTTGTTTGTTTAACAGTTGGGCTTAAACATGTTTGGTTTAACTGTAGGGTTGAAACCTGTTTGGTTTACCCACTTGAGTTGAAATGGTTTAGTTTGAAACCTGTTTGGTTTATCTATTTGGTTGAAACCTGATTCTTTAACCTAGTGGAGTTGAAACATATTTGATTAAACTCGGTGTGTTAAAGGTAAAATGAAACTATTATTTGGGTTGAAAACCCAAATTAGTTCAGTTTACGTGGTATTTGCTAGCTGAAATTTTCTGCTTTGCTAAAACAGTTTATTTTAATTTATATTCCAGATGATCCTGGAAAAATTGACTTCTGGATAGGAACTCACATTGAATAATGTGTTGTATGTTCTTGAGATTCGTATGAATCTGGTGTCGGGATGATTGTTGAACAAGTTTAGCTTAACGGAAAAGTTGAATGTATATTCAAAAGGTCATGTTGACCAAGAATAGAATGATATGTTCAAAGTAAGTGCAATGGTTGTTAACAATGATGTGAATCAAGTTGTTAACTTAAATTCTATTCATAGTTTGATGACACTAAACAGCATTGCAACATTCTATATTGAATCAAGTGTTGAAGAAAAATAATAAGATTATCCTTCAAGTCGGTTGAACGAATAACCGAACCCTTAATATGATTCACATGTGTGTAAATTGAAATCCATTCCAACTAGGAATGGTAACAAGTACTTCATTACTTTTATCGATGATACACGAAGTACTGTGACGTTTACTTGTTGAGAAGTAAAGTTGAAGCAATTGAGAAGTTTATTGCTTATAAAAATGAAGTTGACAATCAACTTGAACGGAAAATCAAGGTTGTCCGCAGGGATAGAGGTGGTGAATATGTTGTAACTTTTTGCTGAATTTTGTGCGGAAAATGGCATTAGACATGAATTCACTGCACCTTACTCACCTCAATCCAATGGCACTGCTGAAAGAAAGGATAGAACCTTGAAAGAAATGGTGAATGTCATGTTGGTGAGTTCGGGTGTAAGTCAGTCAATGTGGGGGGATGCCATCCTATCGGCAAACTATCTTTTAAATAAGATACCCCAAACGAAAAGGGATGAAACCCCATACGAGTTATGGTGGAAAGGAAAATCATCCTATGAGTACCTCAAAGTGTGGGGGTGCCTAGCAAAGGTAGTTGTTCCCTACCTAAGGCACAAAAGATAGGATCAAAGAATGTTGACTGCATATTTATCGGATGTGCTAAACACAGTAGTGCTAATCACTTCCTTGTGCATGAATCCAAGATTTCGGATATACACAAAGGTTCGATAATAGAATCGAGAAATGTTTCATTCTTTGAAAATGTATTTCCATACGTTATAAATGAATGTGGAAGTTTGTCTAGGATAGACGATGAAGGTGTTCAAGATGAGACGCTTAAAGCTAGTTCAACAGGAACCACTAGAATTAAAGGAACTTCCTCGATAAATGGCATACACATTATGCTTATAGAGGAACAAATACTGAATGTATGGAAAAATATACATGATATTTTAAACCCTCTTAAATGGTATACTTAAGGCGGCGTTTAAGTATATGACGTTGATTTTGTCATGATACAAGGGATATGGTATGACATTTCTTGTGAGAAAAGCTATGGAGAATAAGAATGATGCGTCTTTTATTCTAATGCTTTGGACATAAAGTCTATGGAGTGCTAGACTTGGACTTGTTAATGAGGATCATCTGCAGAGATCAATTAACAACTAATATTTCATTGTGTTAAATATATATTTAAAGACAAAATCGCTTTCATTCAGTAATAGAAGGATTTGGTATATTGTGAACATCATTGATGATATGAATTATTCACATATTATGTGAATTATGATATTGAAGATAATTATAAATATAAAGATGTCAATCTTTATTAGTTTATTATCTTGAGATTTGAATTACTTAATCAGAATTCAAATGTGAAAATATAATTTGAGTGCGAGAACTTTGTTAAGTTTTCTAAATTCAACGTCTCTAGGACAAAACTAGAATATGACTAAGAATTGCTCAAATGTGCTAAAACACAAATTACAAAGGATGCATATCTTATGTGTGAGCATTTGAACGCTTCATTGATTAGAATCATATTAGATATATGATTATGATATCAAGTTGCAAGACATGTGGGGGAAGCTTTGATAAGCAGTAACCCTTGTTAGTTGTGTAAAATGAACACAATAACTTAAAAATGTGGGGGTGTCTTGTATTTTGATATCAAGAACATGATATATGATAATGCGTTCTAATGTATCTAATGAGTTGTACTCGATCCGAATTAGCATGTGATGTAAGCAAGCTAAGTAGATACAAGAGTAATCCAAGTACATTTCATTAGAGTTAAGTCAGTAACAGATATCCTGCAGTGATCGAGGGACACTGTGATGCAAACTGTATATCTGATACGAATGATTCCAGAGCGACAAGTGCGTATGTATTCACACTTGGAGGTGCGACTATATCGTGGAAATCGTTTAAACAAGCGATTATTGCTAGATCCACGATGGAATCAGAATTCACCGCTTTAGATAAAGCTGGTGAAGAGGTAAAATGGCTACGTCAATTCATTAAAGATATACCAGATGGCCTAAGCCGGTGTCGGCTATATGTATACATTGTGATAGCCAATCGGTGATTGGTAGAGCTCATATTACAATGTGTAATGGTATGAATAAACATATGGTATGAATAAACATATGAGACGTAGACATAATAAAGTACGACAACTAATCTCTAGAGGAATTATCACTATTGACTATGTGAAGTCAAAGGATAATGTTGCGGATCCGCTGACAAAAGGCTTAAGCAGAGAGTTAGTGTATGAGTCGTGCGTGGGAATGAGACTGAAGCTCCTGAAAGGTTAAGTTTATATGAAGGAAAACCTAACTCAGTTGGCTGGAGATCCTAAGATCTGAGTTCAATAGGACAACCTACTTGTATGAACTGGCGAAAGTCACTGTGGGGGAGTTGATTACTAAACTAGCAACCCCTACAATTTTAAAGGGAGTTTACTAATTATGAGTAGACTTCCTAGTTCATTCCTAAAAGTGACATGTAAGAGGATAAGCCCATGGCTTTTAATGATTCAACTGAAATAATCATGTGTGGTTAATCAGTAGCCATTCGGCGATGAATCACCTATGTGAGAGAGAAGTGGGGTTGCTTCGAAGGGTATTGTTGGGGCACAATACTTGATAAGCTCTCGCAGAACCAGGCTAATGTTCATGACCATAACGAACATAACTATGAGGACTTGAGATTGTCAGGGAGAGTCTTGTGTGAAGCGTATTGTCGCCTACACAAACGGCAGACGAGTTCAAAGACATCGCCGTCTACTAAGAGCCAGTAGACTAAGTGTGTTTTTACAAGCGAAAGTTCAAAGGGTAACACCTACTTATCGTATGCAAGATTCAACCGCTGAAATTTAATCGGAAGATAGTTGTTACTAAGAAGCGATCTCCATTCATGTGGGGGATTGTTGGAAAATTTGGTTGGAAAAGTATATTCCACCAATTTTTTAGACACAAATTAATATATAATAAAGTGATATATATATTAACGTGGGTTTTTGTAACCACTAATGAGAGCTTTAAAACGAACTAAAGCGTGTCCAAAACGGGTTAATGGTGAATGAGATATCGCGTCTCAAAGTTGTTAGTTTAAGTGCAAAGTAGAAGCTATCAACCAAGTATTTTGTAAATCTTTTTTGTGATTTTGTAAATCTTCTCTTTCCTTTTTCAAATCCTAAAAGATTTACAATATCAATCAAGGATTTTGTTTGCACTATAAATACCAAACTTTGGTATTGAGAAAGATGAAAAAACTAACACACAAACAAAAATCGTAACCCTCTTACATTCAGCTTCTTCTTCTACAACTTCGGTCACCCCGCTTCCGGTCTTTTTCAGGCAAGTGCTCTCGTCCGGCAGTACGCTGCTTCGAATCGGTGTATCCTGAGAACAGACGTCAAATCTGTTTAAGGGAATTGTGTCAAACACAAGCCCGGTTCAAACTTCAATTCGGTTAGATCGTTCTATCTTTTCATTCTTATTATGATTACATGATCGTTATATGAATATTATGTTTGTGTAATCTATATGTTTCAGTTTCGTATATGCAAATATTACTACAGTCACAACAAAGAATTTTCCTTATATTCAAGAAAAATGTTAACATACCATATAAGGATACCATATACAAGTTAATTCGATATTTCATTATTTTAGAACGTCACAATAAATTTTATTATAATCTAACTTAGTAAGACACAAAGGATAAAATAAAAAGGTACAATTACAATGACATTATTAACCACATATTCCAATTAATGTTATCCTTTTTCCTATTTGATAACCATAAAAAAGGAATCAAATATTTTACTTTTCTTCACTCAATTGTCCATGAAAACAACATCATTCGGATGACGCAAAAGTAATCAAGTAAAACACATCACATTAGTAAAATGTCGCAGCTTGATTTGGGCTTGAGCAGCGCAATTATCATGCCAACTTAACCATTCGGCCATGATCCAAAAAGTAGGAGATCTATATCAATACAAAACTTATAACCTTACGCCAAACATCTGAAGTAGTCGCGTAAGAAAAAATAATGTGTTCAACAGACTCTATCCAAGCAGAACACGAAGGACACCCAATCGATTGTATCTCCAATCCTTTCTTTGAAATATTGAGTTTTAAATGTACTTGACCCATAGCCAACCTTCACATCAATACATTGATCTTTTTTGGAAGAGTTTTGATCCACCTCGCGTGATTTTAAACAAATGGCAGGAGTTGATTGTTAAAATATTTTCTGGTGCTGCTAATAGAGAAGAGACTTTTATTATCAATTGCTCCAATATTTGAAATCAAGATTTGCAAAGAATTCCACAACTCTAATATTATCAATCATATTAGATATAACATCTAAATTTCTTCCTTCGAATATGTTTCTCATCCAATTCCAAACTCAATTACCATTAAAAATTCGACCAACCAATTTAACTTCATTATCCACTTAAAGAATGAAAAAGTCTGTTATAACTCAATCTAAGAGGCTTATCACCACAATCCAAGTATCATACCAGAATTTAAACTCATGACCATCATCCACCTTAGAACGAATAGGATTTTGAGGGAGTAAACCTTTAGCATGTGACTTCTAGTATTCGTTTATCAAACTACTCCAAACTCCGGAATTAAAGGTTATATAACAATCCATATCCCCACTACTATCATGAATTGATTTAATGATTCAAACCTAAAATCATTCGAGTTCACATGGAATCTCCAACTCCATTTTGACGATAAAGCAAAATTAAAAGCTTTTGAACTTCCTATATGCGAACCACCTTTATTATAGGAAACTAAAGCCAAATACCACTTAATCCATGGGATTTTGTAAACTCCATTGATGTTGTCCCATAAGAACTGTCTACGAATGTTTTATAACATATCAGTAACCCTCTATGGCATTTGAATATTTCCAAGTAATATATGCATGTGCATGGTTCGGTTCTGTGCATGGTACGGTTCTGTCTCAAACTAATTCGGTTCGGTTCCATCCCAAGTCCCAAATTTATGAAAAAGTCGTACCGAGGACCGTACCAAATAATTTCGGTCCGGTTCGGTTCGGTTCCATGATTTTCGGTACGGTTTCCAGGAAAGAACCGTCCCACTTGAGTACACTCATCATTGACGGCTGAACTTGCGATTACAGCCGGTCTACTTTTGAAGAGAGGTAGCAAAAGCGTCAATTTTCATTTTGACATGCAAAATATAAAGTGTTTTTTTTTTTTCCTAAAAAAACCCAAACTATTATTATAAATAATATTAACATAGTACACAATGAAACACAACTACATGAATAAATAGAGAAGTGTATGCAATGATTCTAAAATAAAGATACAAAAGACGAATGAAAACATCATCTTAGTGTGTTACTTTTCTATTAGATGGTTTAGCAAACACAACATGAAAAAATACAATAAAAAGACAATAATAGTAGAGACTATTTGCTAAATTATAGATGGATAAAATGTAAATATTTCGGTCCGGTCCGGTCCGTTTTCCTTTTTTCGGGTTAGGTCCGTCTCATACCGAGGATTTAAGGACCATGGACCGTAGCTTAACTCCTCGATTCGGTTCGGTTCCAGTACGGTTCGGTCCGGTCCTCAATTTTTTCGGTTTTTTCGCGTACCATGCACACCCCTAGTTAGACGACCTATAGAAGGGAGGGTTGATTTCCAATATGACAATTTACTTTTGAATCGATCAATTAAAGGGTTGTAATTCTATTCATGTTCATGCTCATAAGAAGTCTTATTAAGGTACAAAAAAAGGCAAAGAACCTATGGAGTATGGAACAACCTGACTGAGCATCATGAATAAACACTTATATCAAAATTATATAAGAGAAGTTGATATTAGTGGAAAATATTTATGTTTTGCACTTAATTCAAACTAGCATATACGAGTATAAGTTAATTCCATATTTATAAATGATAATGCTAAAATATATAAGTAAAGTCGATCTGAAAATATACTCCGTAATATTTATGCTTTGCATTATTTTTTAAAAAAAATTAAAACTTAAATGTTGTACATTTAAAACATTAAAACATTGTTCTTTCAAAACTATAGAAAACTGAAAGGGACTAATTGAGACAGATCTTATAGTTTAAGATCCTTTCGCTGTATATAAGGGAAGTGAATAAAAGGAAAGAAAGGTGAGCGTAGGATCCGGGGGTAACGTGTGATATCATCTCATCTTAAATCTATATCACGTCACACTTTCTTTAAATCCTGACCGTCCAAATTAATTATTACAACAAACAGCGGTAAAATTACATGGTATGAACCAAATCCCACGGCTGTAAAAAAAATCCAGGTCTAAAAACATGAGAGAGAAAATAATAATAAAATCAGTTTCATCATATCATATTCAATTATTTATTTATTTATTTATATTGTCTCATATATCTCTCACAATCAGCACTTTCAATTGTTAAATTTCAGCTCCAACAACTTTCAAACCCTAACTTTTGCGAGCTTTAATCGGTTCCGATATTGTTTTTTCATCAATTAATTTGAAACATATATAATATAGATATTTATCAATTATCTTTATATTTATAGAACGCAGGAATTGGGGATTTGTGATTTCCGTAAGGCGATTGTTGCGAAATTAAGGTATTTAAGGGGATTTTGGGTGTGGAAGAAGGTGTAATTGAATAAATTAGGGTTAAGCTAATTTGTGTATTTGAGGATATATGGGTTTAGACGATGCAGATCTTGTAGATGATGGAGGTAAAGCTGCTGCTTCGGTTTCGTGCTCAATTTGTCTCGAGGTTGTGACCGATAACGGAGATCGTTCTTGGGCGAAGCTTCAATGTGGTCATGAATTTCATCTAGGTTAGTATATTTTAATATTATTGTTGGTTGATTACTCAATTGATTTGAATGAATTAATTGTAATTGGAAATTGGTGTGTAGGAATTAGTTACCTGTTTGTGAATTTAACTTGTTGTTGGTTAAATGATTTAGGGCATTGATTATTGGCATATTGCTGTTAGTGATTGAAGTAACTTAATTTTCGGATTGTTCAATTTTATCGAATACATGGAAATCATGTATTTGGAGGCAAGTATTAATTTTGTTGTTATTTCATTAGACCGATATCTAATACATAAATTAATTGAACCAATACCAATTGGACACTTGGTCTGCATATATGTTGGTTCTAAGGGTCTATGCAAGATTTTGTTTCAGGTTGATGTGTTGCACATATCATCTGTTCTTTTCACATCTGAGATCATGTATGTCTGTTATTACTTTGGGAAGCTCTTAATTGGGATTAGTTGATAAATTGATGGAAGTTATAAATCACCCTTTTAGGCTATTACTTTTGCTACTGAGGTTGGTTCAACAGTAAAAAATATGTTCTTTCCTGTAGCAGTTTGAAGTTTGACTAAATACTGAAAAGCATAGCCTGCCTGCATACTGCTGTTGCAGTCTTGCAGAAGGCATTTTTTTTTTATTAATTTTTTTTTTTTTTGAAAGACAAGGCCCCAAAGTGTAGCTAGTGGGGATTGAACTTGGGGGCCTTCTTTAGAGATTCCTAAGCACTCAACCACTAGGCCACCGCCCCTTGGGGTTAGGTATATTAATAGAAAGTTAGTACGTATATAGTTTATATACCTTTATATACGAGGTTTGGTGGGAATTACAAAATCACATCACGGTTATAATTTTTTAACAAGTGCCGTAATTGATGTAAAGTTTAATGGTTTAAAACCGGAAATCTGAGCAATGATCTATCGGATACCTAAGAAGGTGTGGAGTGATTTTTAATATAGATCTGAAGTGTAGACGTAGCTAATATGCTGTGCAAATCGGGCTAATCATGTAAGCTCAAAATATAGTTTTATTGTGTTAGGTGATAGCAAATATCATATCTCTTATAGAGTAAAAAGTGATCAATAGTCGGCTTGTATTTTCCCACTGACGGAAACATAATGATTTGCTTTCAGTTTCATATGACTTACTCTCTTGTGTACTTTTGCTTTCTTAATGTTCATTATAGAGAATGATTGTTTATCAGTTGTCAATTTTGTGAAGATGAGAAATATAACATCCGGTACATATTTTTTTTTAATAAATAGTAAAATAGCAGTTCCATTCATTAACTGATGCAGTTACTTAAACAACTGTAATGAGTCCCTTTCTAGTAAGTTCCAGTTTACAATTACGGTTACTAAAAAGTGGTTAAGGACGCCTTCTAGGTGACAACGTAAACCTTGGTACCTAACTGGAGCTGTGAAGTCTGGTTAAGACTAGGCAGATGCTTAAGCAAGCCCTAATTCTTATGTTTGAATTGTTTAGTTGTCCTTTTAACGGAGACATTGTTATTACGCGTGTTTGGGTTTCTGTGACATGCTTGTTATAACTGTGTTGAATGCGTGGGACTCACTTATATGATTTTCGTTGTGTTGGCTGCAGATTGCATTGGGTCTGCATTTAATGCGAAGGGTGTGATGCAATGCCCCAACTGCAGGAAAATTGAGAAAGGTCAGTGGCTTTATGCGAATGGTTGCCGATCTTATCCCGAGTTCAGCATGGATGACTGGGCCCATGATGAAGATCTCTATGATTTAAGCTATTCTGAAGCGGTAAGATGCAAACAAAAAAATAAGTTATGAGCTTATGTTCGTATCTATTTTAAAAAATTTCTATATATGCATGTAAAGATATTCTGCCAGCTATAATACTATAAGGTGTTAAATAAAGTGAGGCAATCAAGACTCGTACTATATATCTATCACTTGATCGCCTATACAATGTTTAACTGGAAGCATACGTGGATCATTCAATAATTTGACTATGCTTTTTTGATTATGTAAATATAGGGCCAGCCGAGATGTTACTTTATCGCTAACTGTTGTCATTGTTTGGTTTATGCAAGTTCTTTGAAATGTAACACTCATCTTGATTTTAAGTAAAAAAAAAAAAAAAATGCTGGTGATGAATAATCACATTTTTTCCACATATGCAGTCTTTTTGGAATTTAAGTATTAGTTGTTATCATGACATATGATACCAGAAAAAGTATCTGTAGTTGTGTTACACGTTTGTTAGGATTACTCAGATGTGCAGTTGAATAATACTCGATATCTCTTATCGTCTACCTTCATACATATTAGTTTTATGCTTGTTTTACTAAACAGGTGTTGCAATTTTTACTAACCCTTTCTTTTTTGCAGTCAATGTGGTGCCCCTTCGGTGGATTTACTCGGCTTTCTGCTTCTTTTGAGTAAGCACATTTATCTTGATCTTATCACGTTTTCAATCTATATCATTTCTATCTGCCTTCTAAAACTGGGAGTAGAATTCATGTTCTTGTGATTTTGTTTAACAAAGCATTTAAATATGGAAGACTTGTGTTTTTGTTTGACGAAAGACTTTTTTTTTTTTTTTTTTTAACAATATCGTGCATCTGAAATAAATAATAGAGATGGAAATCCAAGAATTATTAAATTTGCCTGGCTCGAAATTTTAACCACATTAAGTCATCTAGTGAATGCTTGCTACTCTAAACTAGTTTTGTAAACTGTCTAAACTTCAAAATTAAGTTTGTAATTTATGACAGGTGTTTGAATAATCCTAAATTGATTTTGATTTTCCGAAAAGTATGTATGTTAGCCAAATGCTTTTTTTCCGTGCAGTTTTCACTTTGTAAACATATAGGTATGATAAATATAGAAGTGCTTCCAGCTGCTGTAGTTCATGTTTATTACTTGGTGCCTTGATATCATATATATTTGGATATTTGGATGAGTATTGTTAATAATATTTTATTGCGTTTATTTTTAACTAAATAGAAAACAGAAAATCAAACAATGGCTGCTCCATCATGATTTTTTTTTTTACTAGGGCCCATTTGTTTATATAATGACTATATGCAGCTTCCGAATGGTTTGTCAATTTGAACATATACAAAAAGCAATCTTGTGATGATTTATATTTTTAAATTGATGTGGTACTGCACTAATTATATGTCTGCAACTTGAACCATCACAAGATAACCCAAGTGGTTGGGCCCTGAGTTCCTCCCAAGAGGTCTCAAATTCAAACCTCACTAAAAGCATATCCTGGGGTACCCCAGGGAAAAGGGTCGGAAACAGTCACGGGAAAAATCTTATCCGTTTCCCCGTTTATTTGTCTGCAACTTCACACTGTGATGGTAGTTTTGGTTTTTTAAACCAATTTCATAGCAACATCAAATGTGCTTTTTATTTGTGTTTATGATGTCATATCTGGTTCTTTGACTTGGGTCCTCCTTAATTGCATGGAAATTTTTAGTATAAGATAATGCTTTTTATGTGTCCTTTCTACATAGATATATTGCTATCTTACGCTCCTAATCAAATGCGTTTATGTAACACTGACTGCGTTTTATTTCAATTTTTTTCCTTCAATTTGCAGTGAAGCGGAATTTCCAACAACTGCATGTAAGATTCTATTCCGTTTTACCCCTTTTTCATCTTTCTCCGTTTTCGATTAGAAAAACTTGATCATTTTCCATTTTTTGTTTATTTGTATAGATCATGATCTAATTGGACAGCATACACTCTTTACTGAACATACATCTCTTACATCTCACCTGTGTCCATATATCTATGTCCAACCGGTTCACCCCTCATCATCATCATCATCCTCGTCTTCCAGTGCAAGTGTTGCTGACGGTCCCACCTACAATAATCAATGGAATAATAGCCAATCAGCATCCAGTGACATGCCAAATTCTTACGGTTTACCCACCATGGATGTCCGTTATCACACCACCCTTTTTCAAACTTCAGGAAGCCGTGCTGAGCAACCCTCAATGCCATCCATCATGCCCCGAAGGCCTAATGCCGATATGCCAAGATCAGGCTCTTATGTGCATCCATTCGTCGTTGGACAAAGGTAAAGCACCTTACTAGGCTGGTTTGCCAAAAAAAGTAAATTAAAAATAACAGTTGCATGTTATACTCTTGTTCTCATCAACGTGTTTTTCAATCAACCCAAACTGACCCGTTCCGTTTTGTCATATGCCATAAAGCGGCTTCAACCCAAACCTTTGACCAGTTACACAAGGTGAATTTTAGTAAAACATTCCTCCATTCACTAAAAGGATCAAGCTGAATCTAAGTGTTCTGTTTTTTCAGAAAGATATGTACATGTATAGATATAAATTGTTTCACATAAAAATTTTCAAGAATCAACAACTCAAACTGTTGTATTGGCCCGGGTTGAGACCTGCATTGATTATTTTGTTATTTTTCTGAGTTTTTCACTGTGTTATTGAGTACGATTAGTTGATTACCAAGTTTATTTTTTTTGTTCGAAAAGCATGGCTACATTTTCTAAATGATTCTACCAAGTCAATTCCATCCATTTTTACAAGTGACCTTTTTTTATCTCTTAACTAACCCGATTCAGCATGCATGCATGTTGAAGGCATGAGGCTTTTTAAAGACATTTCATAGTTAAATATTGATTCGCCGTCCTTATATATGTTCATGTTTTCGTGTACTTTGTGCAGTTCTACAGCTAGAGGTCCCACGTCCCTTGGGTCATCAATGGTTCATCCTCATCCTGGGAGTGCTGCACGCGCACGTGAGCGGAATCAAGCCCTTCAGGCCTATTTTCAGCAACCTAGCAATTTACCAGGATTGCGCACACCTGTGGTATCTGGATCACGGAGATCGAACAGTCAGGCCCAAATGGGTCCGGTGGGGTCACCTACAGAGGTGTTTCGTAGCACTGGCGGTGGCGTTTTTCTCCGGCACCCAACATCAGGTTCATCAACTGCTAGAAGTCGGTTTCAGGAAGCCGAAACCTCAATGCCAAATCCATTCCACCATACATGGGAAACAGATCCAAACTCGGGGCTAGGGTGGGGTTTTCATCAGGGCCAGGGCCAGGGTGGTGGTGGTGGCTCTGGTGCCATGTTTAGACAGAGGCATGGTTCAGAGAGGACCCCTTCTCAAGGTCATTATTGGTCTTAAAGTTTAATTCGGATGCTTTTCCATGAACATATATTTATGATGAGAAACTTATTTGGTGAAGACTTTATGCATTTAAGTGTTCACAAGCAGTTAGAGGCTTTGCTTCTGGGTTTGCAAAGGCTTGATACTGTAAATGGCCTTGAGATGAGTCCATGTTGCGTTGTTGATTTAGTTGTGTGATGAACCAGCTTTGGCTCTATTGTCTTTGGAGATATAAAATAACTTTATTTGTGTTGAAAGACATACAAATTTGGCTTAAATTCATAAACTAGTTTTGCTTTAGCGTGTGATTTGGGGCTGGGTATTGAAATATTTGGTTGTCACTTGGTCTTTATAATTTTACCTTATGAAACATGAATTAAAAATTAAATGTTTTGATGATAGGTAATTTTTCCTAGCTTAATGTATTAACTGGAATTAAGTGTTTATCCAACCATTATTCGCAATCTCATTCTAGGTGGTGTTTGTTTTTCAATTCTTATTATGTTTTACGTCTACGCGTTTGCAGACATTATTAATGCACACTGTTTGTTTTCTTGAAGACATGAGATAAAATAATGTCTACTTCTGTCTGCAAACTCGTAGACTTGGGTATTGTTTGTTTTTTAAGATGTTTTTGTCTGAAGATTTGCGGACCACGTCTGTAAGGAAGATGTGGCCTGAAGCTTGTATGTTGAATATGAAATACTGTTTGTTTTTATATCTGCAAAATAACTTAATCATGTATGCAACAATTAGAAGCACATTTTTAAGTTTGCGAGGTTGTAAACAGATCAAGACATTATTTTATCTTATGCCTTCTGAAAAACAAGCAGTCTTCAGTAAAAACGTCTGCGGGCGCGTAGACATAAAACATAATAAGATCTGCAGGCTGAAAAACAAGCGACACCTAAATATGTTTCTAAGTGATACATATAGTGTTAAGTTATGGTGTTAAGTTATTTTGAAGATATAAAAACAAATAGTTTTCACCATTCAACATACAAAACTTTAGACCACATATTCTTTACAGACATGATGGCACAAATATCCTAAAAACAAACAACACCCCAAGTGTTAACCGAATGTTATTGCAAACTGGCACGACTGCACGAGTGGACATCCTACTGAAGGCTACATTAAAATTGTACATTATGACCCTGTATGATCGTGGATCACCATGACGTAACCTGCAGACAACATTTGTTTGATGAAGGATCGGTTAATGATGTATGCATTGCCAGGATTGGACAATGTGTGTACTGAGTGAAAGTCATGACTATGAATAATTCTGTCCGCCTACAAAAGCATAAATCAAGTCTATATAGGGGTTAAAAAAACCTTTTAGGATTTCAAGTTTTGCACGATCAAGTTATTAATTTTTGTTTTTGTAAGGTCGATCATATTGTTGAAACAATTAAAATCTAAGAACTAAAATGTTACAATCATAGAATGTCCTACAATTGATAAAGCTAATCTAATTAAAGAATTTGACTATACTTGAACATGCCAACATGAAGACTTGAACCCAAGCCGTCATATTTTTTTTGAAAGGTCATGTTCGAAATATAAAATGAGTCTGCATAATAATTAAACTTTTGCAATATACATAACAAAGTTTATTGCTAAAAGTGATCAATAAATAAAAAAAATTCAAAATCGCATCAAAGTGTTTTATTCTCAAATATTTGTCATCTTATCATACTTGATTTATTCTTTAACTAAAATGACACTCCTAGGTTTTGAGAACAAAGTTGTTGTAACTCTCTATAGTCAATACTTTTCAACATATCATTATCTATAATTATCAACGTCAATTTGTTACAACTATTAATTATTTTATTAAATGATCATTGAAATTGTATATATGAGTTAAAACTTAATTCATTCTCTAATGGTGTATCCTATCGTATACACGCATAAAGGCACAATATTCGCATGAAAATAGCATCAGAAACACTGAGAATAATAGTTTTGTGAAACTATCCGTTAAGCGTTCTCCGCTGTACAGGCTGCTTCCGTCGTGCATAAGCCCTGAAGGCCGCCTAGCGCTTAAGCTCTGGCCGGAGAGCGCCACATTCAGCGTAAACTTCGGGTCACGAATAACAGAACGTATCATCATTTGACACGTGTCCCCGAACAATCCGGTGGATCTGTCACTATAAATAGACCCATTGGGTCGTCATTTTACACATTCAGACATTCTGACAACTTGAGAGCAGAGACTTCATCTTTCTCTCTCTCTCTCTCTTAGTACTTTCTCTCACTAGAAGTCATCCGGCTAACAGCTAAACGCTAAACGGACAACAGATTGATTAAGCCACCCCACAGATTTCCAGATCTGTGTACCGGGTCTGCAGGGATTATTTCTCAAGGGTAAAAATCAATCGGCAACACTCCCCCACCTTTAGCTAGATCACTTCTAATATTGTGCTAACACACTAAGCCTTACCTCATAAGAAAATAGGTGTTAACATTCTCAATTAACGGGATCTGCACATCTTTTTTCTTCATAATCTTTGAATTGACTCCAACACTCTTTTTTTAATTGCGTAAAACAGTTTTGAATCGATGTATCTTTTCGCTCACATTGAAAGAATAATATATGGATTTTTTTTAAAATTTGCCCCCTTTCAGATTTTTGGGCCTGTGCAATTGACCACACATGCCCCTGCTTGAACCCTAATTTAAGTGAATGTTTAATACAGATCCATTGAAGCGATCAACAAAAGTGAGCACAAAAGCATTTAGAGATGAAGTCGTTGGAATCCAAACTTGGGTTACTTGTCATAAAGCGCCATATCTTTCATAAATTTATCGAACGGTATCCACTCCTAAAATCGCCTTTGTTCTCACTGATATGCTTAATTTCTTTAACATTTAAAATTTTGTATCTTCAACTTCTGAGTTTGGTAGACATAGTCAATCCTATTAGTCTCTTGTATTGTTTCATCATATCTTAACTTGTCCTAAAGAATGGTCTCCCACACGACTTATAAATGGATGTAACTTATGAGTTGTAATATGATATGATGTTTTCTTGGTTGCATTTGAGGGATTCGATTTGAACAAGATGGGTTTTTTTTTTTTTTTTTTTTTTTTGGCGAATATAACAATAACTTCTATTAAAAAGAAAACGTTCTCGGAAAAAAAAAAACAAATTCAACAAGAATTAAAAAAAAAAATTATGGCGAGACTCGTACCTAGAAAGCAGTATCAAATAACGATAACTTTTGAACAAGGATGGTTGCCACACTTTCGCTGTGCTGTATTTAAAGCTGATACAGTATTATAGAGCATTTGCTTTAGCTATAAGATGAGTTGTATCGGGGTTGATACAACCCCATTGTATCCGAGGTGTCACCCCAAAAACGCCAACCCTTGCCGTATCAAGGCGTTTTCCGGCGGCGTTTGGCCGGCGTTGGGGCTGTTCCAACGTGATGCTCAACGGCCGTTTTGGCCAGGTGGTCGTTTTTGATTGGTGCTGAGATTTGACCAAAACTTCATATGCATATATGGTTCTGTTTATAAAAAATGAAGATGAAACATTGGGGTACTGAAAGAAATTTTTGGGGAATCATTCGATGAAGAAGAAGAGTCCTCTTGATATTTTCACTTAATGACCCCCAAGTATCATACACTTTACATATTACCCACTTAAGTTTTATATGTTAAATGCATTCTAGCTTTTTATTAAGTTTTAGGGAAAATTGTTTGAAAATGCATCGAACTTTCACCAAATTCCTATTGTATGTATCCAACTTTCAAATCTCTTATTGTATGCATTCAACTTTGAAATATCTACTATTGTATGCATTTAACCTGTTATAACAGGTAACCTTCCAGGTCACCTTTCTAAACATTTACATTATTAATTCCTCATGTTTGTAAACTCTAATTTCATTGGTCCTTCATGTAACTCATTACCCTAATTTCTTTAACCTTTCGTCCATCTTCATCCATTCATCATTATTTAGTATACATTCATCTGTAAATTCTTTAACTCAACATTATAAATTATAATTCATATTCGTATACACTTATATAATTCCACCCAAATTCACTTTTATAAATCCAATAGATCTGAGTTTACGGGCATAAATCCATCGAAAATCATACATCACAGATTCAAATCAGATTTCTACTTCATCATCATTCATCTTCAACACTAGAACGAAGCAGATTCAGAAATTGTTCATCATCATCTTCGTCGTTCATCATCATTAACAGATTTAGGTGTTTTGATTTTGAAGTTATATCAACAATCTGAGATCAGGATTTGAGTTCCTAAAGCTAAAACACACCTTCTTCAACCATCAGATTCATTTAACAACTCCAAAGTTGTTTCAAATCTAGAAGTCAAAGTTTATTGTTCATCGGTCAACAATTTAATTCGAGCAGATTGCTGAATTTTAGATGTAATGATTCAGTTTCGAGTGTTTACAAGATGATTACAAGCTACTTTGATTCAGGTTATGTTATCTGAAAATCTCTAAAATTCAACCTTGATATTCAAAGTCTATATGCAGAAGTCGATATTGTTATTTTCAAATTTTATTGCTGTTTTAGTTATGAATCCTCATCAAAAGTGTTTATCGCTGACTATGAAGGCTTGAGGAATTGATTTTCAAGATTAATTTCATCAATTGAAGATTTGATGTTCATAACAATTTTTGAACGAACTGTTGTTGCAGGAAAAAAAATTAAGATTTAATTTCATCAATTGAAGAAAAAGAAATGAAGATGAGATGAAGTATGATGATAAAATGGGGTTTTAATTTTTTTTTTTTTTTAATGAATTTCAAATGAAACTTAACGGAAAAAATTAACATGATAAAATGGGGTTTTAATTTTTTCTTTAATGAATTTCAAATGAAACTTAACGAAAAAAATTAACGAACGTTAAATTAAGGGACCAACTATGTAATTACCTTTACATATTGACATGCTACCTGAGCTTAAGTAATTTCCTCTACAATACTAGAGATTTAATAATTGAATGCAAGATTTGAAAGTTGGATGCACACAATAAGAATTTGGTGAAACTTCAATGCATTTTCAAATAATTATCCTTCAATTTTAATAAATGGATTGTGACATTTATTTTTTGACATTTTTATTTTTAAGTTTTTACTCTATTACATTACATATAAACAATATAAAATCAATTAATATAACACAAAAAAATAAAAATAAAATGCCACATCAACATTCCACTACCACAACACGAACTCACAAGACGAACTCCCAACACCACCACTACTTCACTCAATAACTCAACACGTCATGTTATCAAAAAAGTGCAAAAAATGCACAACACGAACTCACAACACGAGTTACCATTACAAATGGTCTAAGCAACCTTTGGTGTCTTTGTCCTAGTTAGCTGGTTACAAATGTGTGGATCGAAGCTCTGAACTTTAGATTTTGTTGATCAACTGACTATACTAAACTTCACCCTAATAAAAAAAAAAAAGAAAAAAGAAAAAAAAAAGAAGAATGAAACTCAAAATATGGTTAAAGCATTTGCTTATAGCTAAAGCAATTTATTATTTATTTTTTTACCTGAACTCAAACAGAGGCTAAACTAATGATTTAACAAAGAATAATAGGGAGTCATATTTTTAATAACCCTATATGAGTTACGCCCTTGACGATACAGCTCAAATCGTCTTCAACTACTAAAAATTACCAATGCAGTTGTAGCTAAGACGAACTTGGAAGTAAAGAAGGAAAGAAAACGTAAAATCTTAAACATTATAAATCCCAACAGAAACATACAATAGCTTCAAATTGTACATTGCAATGCCAAAATCACATTCTAAGCATAGTAATTTAAGCTTGCTTTCTTCTTAGCCTGAACTTGAATGATTCCTTCATTGAAGTCCTCATGGTTTACCTACAACAACAACAACAACAACAACAACAACAACAACAACAACAACAACAACATCTTAATTTTCACTGTCGATATAGTTTTAATCTCAAACAGGTAAAATAAAATATAAGATATTTCAGATAAAACATACATAATCACAAGTATTTACAAATTAACAAGGTTATTTCTATTGGTACCTCAGTGGCATCACGTCGAAGAGCAAGCATGCCTGCTTCAACACAAACAGCTTTCAATTGTGCCCCATTGAAATCATCCGTAGACCGAGCCAGCTCTTCGAAGTTGACATCTGGGTGAACATTCATCTTACGAGAGTGGATCTGCATATTATTATAGAATGATGTTAAAAACATGATAAACGTTAACTAGTGAATATAGAACTGACACCTAATTCTGTAAAGGCGCACCTGCATGATTCGGGCTCTTGCTTCTTCAGTGGGATGAGGAAACTCGATCTTACGATCCAACCGACCAGAACGCATGAGTGCAGGGTCCAAAATATCAGCACGATTTGTTGCTGCTATCACCTGCAGTTTATATTATTTCTCTTAGTTGCAGAGTAAAATTTAGAAATGTCTTATCATGCGCACGGCCCGTTTCATTGACCTTTTAAGTAAATATCATATATTACAAATATAGTTCTCCCAAGAGTGACAGCACACAATTTTGCTTGTAGCAACAAACTAGAAATAAAGTAAGTAAGGTTGCAATATTTGCAGAGTTTGAACAAATTCGATCATCATGTAGAAAATAATAACCGTGTCAAAATGTGATTACAAAAACTATATTACTTTCGATTCTATGAACAGAATGATCAAGTTCTTCTTTCCTAAAATTACACTTGGGTAAACTGTGGACTTGTTTTCAATTAATTTTCTTTATCTATTTTATATAATCTTTTAACACGTTATAGAGATAGAGATATATCATAACTCATATGGATCAAAGCTGCCACATTTTTATTAAAGTTGACATTGATATTGAAAAGGTTACCTTGATCCGCTCATCACTGCTGAAACCATCCAACTGATTTAATAGTTCCAACATAGTTCGTTGCACTTCCCTATCCCCACTAACTTCACTGCACTCATATAAAACTTGTTAATAAGGATGAGTATGACAGTATACAAATAATTTAGTGGCATTGGTACGGAAGATAATAGTCTTGAGATAAAGGTGATACATGCCTATCAAACCGTTTTGTACCAATAGCATCAATTTCATCGATAAAGATAATGCAAGGGGATTTCTCTTTAGCCAGTTGGAATGCATCACGAACAAGTTTTGCACCATCACCAATAAACATCTACCAACAACAAACAGTAGTCGATTCATCACATAAGCATTAGCAGTATCATTTAAAAACAGCACATATTAACCAAGCAAAGCATTAGCACAAACACTAGCATACCTGAACAAGTTGTGGTCCTGCAAGCTTCAAAAAAGTAGCATTTGTTTGTGCAGCACAAGCACGGGCCATTAGGGTTTTCCCAGTCCCTGGTGGGCCATACAAAAGCACTCCTTTCGGTGGCCGAACACCTAGTTTTTGGAACCGCTCTTTATGAGTCATTGGCAAAACTATAGCCTCAACCAGCTCTTGAATCTGTCATATAGCACAAATAAAATCATGTTTGCCTAGGAAGCGCAGTATTGCACTCATTGTATAAGATATAAAGCTTGCCTGTTTTTCAAGACCTCCAATGTCATTGTAATCTTCAGTTGGTTTTTCATCGACCTCCATGGCCTTAACTCGAGAATCGTATTCAGATGGCAACGTGTCTAATATCAGATAACTGTCCTTGTTCACACCGACCAAATCACCAGGTTTCAGTTTATCTGGGTCCACAAGACCAACCACTGGCAAGAAAATTGTCTGCACAGGATAGTAGGATACGAACAAATTAAAGGTGGTAAAATGGGTAAAAGCCAGGTAAGTTAAGCAACATGTCATAAAGGGTTCAGGTTGAGACTGTCACGGTTCGGGTTAAGTAGACGTGCAAACACTTTTTGCCCATTGTTTATATAACTGACTAATAATCAAAACAGTACTGTGGCTTACCTGACGAGTAGATGTTTTTAGCACAACACATTTACCCTTCCTCTGTGAATCAAGATCAATATTTGCACCGTCTTCTTCAGCTTCATCTTCTGGATTCATCTCCAAAATCTGAAGCACCAAATGTTAGATTGGTTTTAAAAGAGACACATTAAAAAATGTCTTGTTTTAAAACAGCAATAGCAAACACAACGACTCTCACACGTAAATACGTAATATACAAATTCTCGATACACACACAAAGATTTAAAAAAACAAACAAAATTGATCATTACTATAATGCACAATATTTAAAGTGCCACGAATTCACACATACTATCAAACAGTTATGTTTTTCACTGCACTCAACAAGATCCAATACTTATCATTATCTCATAACTGTTTATATAATATTATATTACATAACCCTAATTTAATGCCACACCAAGGTACCATAGACATAAAAACTGTACAACAAAATTTAGGGTTTCGGAACAATATGAACAAACCCTAACTAATTCAAAAAAAACAGAATAATAATTATAATAAGCATGAAAAAAGATAACTAATATACAAACCTCAACAATGTTTCCAACTAAATAAGGAAGTTGCTTGTTCAATTTAATCTTCTCCTGATTCTCCTTAATTTTTTCTTTGAATGAATCCGATTCTAGATTAGTCCTCTGCAATTCTTCCTGCTCATTCAAACAAACGTATATGAACATCGAGTTTCAATTTACAATTTATATGAAGTGAAATAGATCTGTGAAAAGAACCTTGATGATACGAATCTCGTTATCGAGAAGACGAGAAGCTCTTTGAATATCTTCGGTGGACATGGAAGCAAGCTGATCGTCTTCAAAGCTTGGGTCTTCAGTCATCGGTGTCGCCATTATTTGTTGGTTGGTTGTTTGATTTTTGAATAAAGAGTAAAAAGAGGTTTCCGTCTTGGAGAGGAAGAAAGATACATATATATCCAAGGATCTTTCAATCCGGGTCGGGTCAGGTCAGATTGGGTTGATTGTAAAACTGGCCTGGCCCATTGAGTTATTTGATTTTAGCCAAATTATAAATATTACATTTGAGCAAATTTGATTTACTGTTCACCAATAGTGTCTGAGGGTATATCAGACATTTTGCACGTGTTCATTCCACTTCAAAATAACCTTCTTCATTTCACGAGTCATTTATTGGTTAGGGTTTACACACCACATCTCTCTCGATTCTTCCATCCACCCTCTTCAGTACCTACCTGCTTCTTCTTATTCTCGTCTTTTTACATCTTAATCTAATCTTTGGAACCCTACACCCCTCCATTTGCCAGGGTTCTTTCTCGACTCTTTCCTATGGCGATTGTAGTCCATCACCATCATGGGCTCGATCGCCAGCCCCGTTGCCTTCACCGCCTGTAACTCTTGTAGTCGCAACCACCATCATCGTCTCTGCTATTTTCTTTCCGCCTTACGATTCGTCTGGTGCGTATGGTTGCGAGTTAGCCCTAGGGTTTTGGATATCGTGGTTTCATCTTCATGGCTAGGCGACGTACGGCGTTTGTGTTACCTGTGATTGCGACAAAATTTAGGGTTTTTTGTTCGATTGGGGTCTTAACCTTTTGGATTTAATTTTTAATGCAACGGTAACCATTTTTCCCCTTTTTTAATTTATCCGATTATGTGATTTTATGACCCGTTGATGTTTATATCTTCATATTCAAGTGCACCTAGATGTTGTTACTGTTGCGTAGTTGCCTATGATTGTTGCTAAAATTCTCCACACCTTTGCATTTAAAGGTACTCTTTTTTGTATTTTTTTTTATTTATATGTATATGGTAATCGATTGTTTTTTTACTTGGGAAATGGAATTGTCTTAAGACAACAAGAAAGTCAAAACTTTCTTATGTTATTAATAAGTCAAATAAGTCAAATAAATGGTTTTATTGAAATAGTTGGCAAGTATAAACCATGACTAAGAAATTATTATGGCTCACATGACATCTCAAGTTTTATAATAGAGATAATTAGTTTTAACTTCTTAGAGATGTGAATTCCATTCAAATTATGTAAATTTCTTTTTTGAGAATTAGTTACATATTGCATAATGTCAAGATTGCTTAATGTCAGTGTGTTACATTATAAACTTAGTCGTTGTATGATACGGTGGTTGTAATTAAGATTTAAGAAGTCAAGCACAAGCAGCTTTAGGCACTTTTATTAATTTAAACTGTCTTTGTATATTTGAATCTTCGATAGAATCACAACATGAACTACCATTCCAATTGCAGAAAGCCAGAGGATTTTAGGAGAAACTAGTGCTCCTGTTGCATTAACAGCTCAAGATTTTGCCACAAATTAAGTAAAATCACAAAAAATATAAAATAAAAAAAAATAGAAAGTGTTAAAACTGATAAGGGGATGCAGGATTTTGATAAACTTACTTGAATCAGTACATATTGGAACTTTCACTTTATCATGTCCTTGACGGACTTACTTACTTTTAATAAACTTACTACTGGTCTTTTGATAAATCTTTTATGAGCAATAAAGTTGCAGCAACAAGAGAATTATTATCTTTTTAATTATTATCGTCGAGTTGGTGATTGTTGGTCATATTTTCAGATGTCCATTGATGCTACTGCTTCTGTAATCCGTATCTATCGTCGTCCATTTATCTGATTTTCTAGATAATAAATTTGTGTTTACGTATCGTATTAGCATATTTGTTTATTTTGAAGTTCTAGATATTTCTTCTAATGTTTCAATCGAACAAATGTAGTAGGTGGGTGTCATTCTCATATATTTATTGAAATGTCCCGTTCATATTGATTATAAACGTTCCATATTAATTGATTTCGTTGCGAGGTTTTGACCTCTATATGAGACGTTTTTAAAAGACTGCATTCGTTTTTAAAACAAACCATAATCTTTATTTTATCGACAAGGTTAAAAGGTCACCACCTAAATTATCAGAAATGATAATCTAAAAATATCACACTTACACACTACCAATACATATTGGTTTACAATATTAATATGTTACAACAAAGTAAATCTCGAATGCAGTTTTAAACAATATTATACAAGCATGCTGACACCAAGTCTTGTCCATATATTAGCATTCAACAGCGGAAGCTCTTAATAATCACCTGAGAATAAACATGCTTTAAACGTCAACAAAAATGTTGGTGAGTTATAGGTTTAACCTATATATTATCAAATTAATATAATAGACCACAAGATTTCATTTATTCAATAATCCTACACTCGCAAGTGTATAAAAATCATTCTATGATGAACACCTGGTAACCGACATTAACATAATGCATATAGAATATTCCCCGCATACTCGCAAGTATGTCATAAATTTTGGCAATCGCAATCACCATTTAAAATCGAAGTACTAAAGCATTCCAAATTCCAAAATGGGGTTTGTTAGGCCCATAGATTTATCTTTAGGATTCGCGTCAATTAGGGGTCATTTCACTAATTCTTAGGCTACCAGACTTGAAGGGGCAATATTCGGTTTAATAATCCAACCATATAATGTAGTTTCGCGTACTTGTGTCCATTTTGTAAAACATTTAGAAAGCTGCATGTATTCTCATCCCAAAAATATTAGATTTTAAAAGTGGGACTATAACTCACTTTCACAGATTTTTACTTCGTCGAGAAGTAAGACTTGGCCACTGGTCGATTCACGAACCTATAACAAATATGTACATATATATCAAAGTATGTTCAAAATATAATTACAACATTTTTAATACGTTTTAATATTTTAAGTTTATTAAGTCGGCTGTCCTCGTTAGTAACCTACAACTAGTTGTCCACAGTTAGATGTATAGAAATAAATCGATATATATTATCTTGAATCAATCCACGACCCAGTGTATACATGTCTCGGGCTAGATCACAACTCAAAGTATATATATTTTTGGAATCAACCTCAACCCTGTATAGCTAACTCCAACATTACTGCATATAGAGTGTCTATGGTTGTTCCAAATAATATATATACATGGGTCGATATGATATGTCAAAACATTTGCATATGTGTCTATGGTATCCCAAGATTACATAATATATTAGAATACATGTATAATACAATATGAGTTAGCTAGGATGTGATTAATATAGATTTGTTACCAATTTTCACGTAGTTACAACAAGTAAAAATATCCAATCTTGTTTTACCCATAACTTCTTCGTTTTAAATCCGTTTTGAGTGATTCAAGTTGCTATGATTTCATATTGAACTTAAGTTTATGAATCTAAACAGAAAAAATATAAGTTTATAGTCAGAAATACAGGTTACAAGTTGTTTTTGTAAAGGTAGTCATTTCAGTCGAAAGAACGACGTCTAGATGACCATTTTGGAAAACATACTTCCACTTTGAGTTTAACCATGATTTTTGGATATAGTTTCATGTTCATAAGAAAAATCATTTTCCCAGAAGAACAACTTCTAAATCAAAGTTTATCATAGTTTTTAATTAATTAACCCAAAACAGCCCGCGGTATTACTACGACGGCGTATATCTGGTTTTACGGTGTTTTTTGTGTTTTCAGGTTTTAAATCATTAAGTTAGCATATCATATAGATATAGAACATGTGTTTAGTTGATTTTAAAAGTCAAGTTAGAAGGATTAACTTTTGTTTGCGAACAAGTTTAGAATTAACTAAACTATGTTCTAGTGATTACAAGTTTAAACCTTCGAATAAGGTAGTTTTATATATATGAATTGAATGATGTTATGAACATCATTACTACCTCAAATTTTGTGGATAAACCTACTGGAAATGAGAAAAAATAACTGTACTTCAAAGGATCTTTGATTGCTTGGAAGTTCTTGAAATAGAATCATGACACAAAAACAAGTTCAAGTAAGATTATTACTCGAATTAAGATAGTTATAGTTATAGAAATTGAATCAAAGCTTGAATATGAATATTACCTTGATTTAGAAAGATAACCTACTGTAAATAACAAAGGTTTCTTGATCTTAGATGATTGCTTGGAATGGATTAGGAAACTTGGAAGTAAACTTGTAAACTTGGAAGTATTCTTGATGTGTTCTTGAGTAATTGTTTTTATGATGATTATAGGTAATAACCAAAGCTTTTATTTGATATTTTTGCTGGAAAAATAGTAACTTAGACGTTCATGGAAGAGAGTGTGTGTTTTGAGAGAGAATTGGGAAGAAAATTGGAAGTAAAATGGAGTAGGTGGTGAGTGGTGAAGGTGAGTGGGGTTAAAAGGAGTTCTTGTTTTTGTTTCCTTGCTCATAAGTCATGCTAGTTGTCTAATTGTTGGTTCCACATGTTTGTTGACTATCTAGGGCTGCTAAGAGCTGAATTATTATGTGTATATACCAATAGTATATACGTTTAGGAACTAGGTATTGTACGAGTACGAATACGGTTGCATACGAGTAGCATTGTTGATGAAAATGAATGAGAATGCAATTGTAAGCATTTTTGTTAAGTAGAAGTACTTTGATATGTGTCTTGAAGTCTTTCAAAAGTGTAATAATACATCTAAATACACTACATGTATATACATTTTAACTGAGTCGTTAAGTCATCGTTAGTCGTTACATGTAAATGTTGTTTTGAAACCTTTAAGTTAACGATCTCATTTAATGTTGTTAACCCATTGTTTATTATATCTAATGAGATGTTAAATTATTACATTATCATGATATTATTATGTATGAATATATCTTAATATGATATATATACATTAAATGTCGTTACAACGATAATCGTTACATATATGCCTCGTTTCAAAATTCTTAAATTAGTAGTCTTGTTTTACATATGTAGTTCATTGTTAACATACTTAATGATATATATAATTATCATTTTATCATGTTAAATAAAGTGTAACAATATCTTAATATGCTACATATGTATTTAGTAAGACGTTGTAATAACGATAATCGTTATATATATCGTTTCGAGTTTCTTAACTTAGTAGTCTCATTTTTATGTATATAACTCATTGTTAATATACTTATGGAGATACTTACTTATCATAATCTCATGTTAACTATATGTATATCCATATATATATCGTCATGTCATTTTTACAAGTTTTAACGTTCGTGAATCGCCGGTCAACTTGGGTGGTCAATTGTCTACATGAAACTCATTTCAAATAATCAAGTCTTAACAAGTTTGATTGCTTAACATGTTGGAAACACTTAATCATGTAGATATCAATTTCATTTAATATATATAAACATGGAAAAGTTCGGGTCACTATAGTACCTACCCGTTAAATAAATTTCATCCCGAAATTTTAAGCAGTTGGAGGTGTTGACGTATCTTCCGGAAATAGGTGCGGGTATTTCTTCTTCATCTGATCTTCTCATTCCCAGGTGAACTCGGGTCCTCTACGAGCATTCCATCGAACCTTAACAATTGGAATCTTGTTTTGCTTAAGTCTTTTAACCTCACGATCCATTATTTCGACGGGTTCTTCGATGAATTGAAGTTTTTCGTTGATTTGGATTTCGTCTAACGGAATAGTGAGATCTTCTTTAGCAAAACATTTCTTCAAATTCGAGACGTGGAAAGTGTTATGTACAGCCGTGAGTTGTTGAGGTAACTCAAGTCGGTAAGCTACTAGTCCGACACGATCAATAATCTTGAATGGTCCAATATACCTTGGATTTAATTTCCCTCGTTTACCAAATCGTACAACACCTTTCCAAGGTGCAACTTTAAGCATGACCATCTCTCCAATTTCAAAATCTATATCTTTTCTTTTAATGTCAGCGTAGCTCTTTTGTCGACTTTGGGCGGTTTTCAACCGTTGTTGAATTTGGATGATCTTTTCGGTAGTTTCTTGTATTATCTCCAGACCCGTAATCTGTCTATCCCCCACTTCACTCTAAAAAATCGGAGACATGCACTTTCTACCATAAAGTGCTTCAAATGGTGCCATCTTAATGCTTGAATGCTAACTGTTGTTGTCGGAAAATTCTGCTAACAGTAGGTGTCGATCCCAACTGTTTCCGAAATCGATAACACATGCTCGTAGCATGTCTTCAAGGGTCTGTATCGTCCTTTCACTTTGCCCATCAGTTTATGGATGATAAGCAGTACTCATGTCTAGACGAGTCCCCAATGCTTGTTGCAATGTCTGCCAAAATCTTGAAACAAATCTGCCATCCCTATCTGAGATAATAGAGACTGGTATTCCATGTCTGGAGACAACTTCCTTCAAGTATAATCGCGCCAACTTCTCCATTTTATCATCTTCTCTCATTGGCAGAAAGTGTGCTGACTTGGTAAGACGATCGACTATTACCCAAATTGTATCATAACTACTTGCAGTCCTTGGCAATTTAGTAATGAAATCCATGGTAATGTTTTCCCATTTTCATTCTGGGATTTCAGGTTGTTGAAGTAGACCTAATGGTTTCTGATGTTTAGCTTTGACCTTAGAACACGTCAAACATTCTCCTACGTATTTAGCAATATCGGCTTTCATACCCGGCCACCAAAAGTGTTTCTTGAGATCTTTGTACATCTTCCCCGCTCCGGGATGTATTGAATATCTGGTTTTATGTGCTTCTTTAAGTACCTTTTCTCTCATATCTCCAAACTTTGGTACCCAAATTCTTTCAGCCCTATACCGGGTTCCGTCTTCTCGGATATTAAGATGTTTCTCCGATCCTTTGGGTATTTCATTCTTCAACTTTCCTTCTTTTACAACTCCCTGCTGCGCCTCCTTTATTTGAGTAGTAAGGTTAGTACGAATAATTATATTCATAGCTTTTACCCGTATAGGTTCTCTGTCCTTTCTACTCAAAGCGTCGGCTACCACATTCGCCTTCCCTGGGTGGTAACGAATCTCAAAGTCATAATCATTCAACAATTCAATCCACCTACGCTGCCTCATGTTCAGTTGTTTCTGATTAAATATGTGTTAGAGACTTTTGTGGTCGGTATATATAATACTTTTGACCCCATATAAGTAGTGCCTCTAAGTCTTTAATGCAAAAACAACAGCGCCCAATTCCAAATCGTGAGTCGTATAATTTTGCTCGTGAATCTTCAATTGTCTGGACTCATAAGCAATTACCTTCGTTCGTTGCATTAATACACAACCGAGGCCTTGCTTTGAGGCATCACAATATATCACAAAATCATCATTCCCTTCAGGCAATGACAATATAGGTGCCGTAGTTAACTTTTTCTTCAACAATTGAAACGCTTTCTCCTGCTCATCCTTCCATTCAAATTTCTTCCCTTTATGTGTTAACGCAGTCAAGGGTTTTGCTATTTTGGAAAAATCTTGGATGAACCTTCTGTAGTAACCAGCAATTCCTAAAAATTGGCGTATATGCTTCGGAGTTTTCGGGGTTTCCCACTTTTCAACGGTTTCAATCTTTGCCGGATCCACCTGAATACCTTCTTTGTTCACTATGTGACCGAGGAATTAAACTTTTTCCAACCAAAATGCACACTTTGAAAATTTAGCGTACAGTTTTTCTTTCCTCAACAACTCTAACACTTTTCTCAAATGTTCTTCGTGCTCTTGATCATTCTTTGAGTAAATAAGTATGTCATCGATGAAAACAATGACAAACTTGTCAAGGTATGGTCCACACACTCGGTTCATGAGGTCCATGAACAAAGCTGGTGCGTTAGTCAACCCAAACGGCATAACCATAAACTCGTAATGATCGTAACGCGTTCTGAAAGCAGTCTTCGGAATATCATCCTCCTTCACCCGCATTTGATGATACCCAGAACGTAAATCAATCTTCGAATAAACTGACGAGCCTTGTAGTTGATCAAATAAGTCGTCAATTCTTGGTAGTGGATAACGGTTCTTTATGGTAAGTTTGTTCAACTCTCGGTAGTCGATACACAACCTGAATGTACCATCCTTCTTTTTGACAAACAAAACAGGAGCTCCCCATGGTGATGTACTTGGTCGTATAAAACCACGCTCTAAAAGTTCTTGTAGTTGGTTTTGGAGTTCCTTCATTTCACTGGGTGCGAGTCTGTATGGAGCATGAGCTATTGGTACAGCTCCTGGTACAAGGTCTATTTGAAATTCAACGGATCAATGTGGGGGTAATCCCGGTAATTCTTTCGAAAATACATCGAGAAATTCTTTTGCTACAGGAACATCACTGATGTTCTTTTCTTCAGGTTTAACTTCCTCGATGTGTGCGACAATGACGTAACAACCTTTTCTTATTAGTTTTTGCGCCTTCAAATTACTAATAAGATTTAACTTCGCGTTGCTCTTTTCTCCGTACACCATTAAGGGTTTTCCTTCTTTTCGTACAATGCGAATTGCATTTTTGTAACATACGATCTCTGCTCTCTCCTTTTTCAACCAGTTCATGCCAATTATGTAACGACCCAACTTTTTTGACTTGCTTTCGTGCCTTGTATTTTTGCGAAACTGCGATTTTGTGCGTACTATGCTACTTTATACTCTGGAAACTTGATATACGTGGTTTACTTCCAATTATATGTTAAAACGTGCCTTAGAGTACGTAGGATACTTAACTTGTTCACCGGAAGCCTTTATAACCGTTAATATTACTCGACGTTTCGAATAAACCGCGAACTGCGCGCACACTTGACTTTTGTCGTAACCGGAATATTATGACTGCGAAATATTAATTATTATTTTATAATAATAATTACCTGGGTTTTTGGATGCTTAATTACGCGTAGGAATTTAATTAAGCTTACTAGTTAGTCTTGTTGGACTTTCTACCTTGTTGGACTTAAGCCCACCCTACTCTAGCTAGTGGCCCAATTAATTAGCCCACTTATTAATTACTAGTGATCCATTAATATATAAGACAATTACCCATTTAATTAGAGGGAACATGCTAGCAAAAATGTCAAGTATTATCCATAATGTTACATGGGATCCTAGCATAATTACCTACTTTAGACAACCACTAACCAAAAAGCAACTTTGTGTCCCCCCTTCCCCCTACAAAGCTCACGGCCATATGGCCATTCCCACACCCCATTTGCCTATAAATAGCACCCTTAACCCATCCATTTAACACTTGCTCTCATTTGAATTTCACACACACTTGCTCTCTTATTTCCTTTCTAGTCTTTCTCACTCTAGAAACTTGTAAGTTTTGCTTTTTCTTCTTCTTCTCCTCCTTTCTAATTCATGGTCATCATCATCAACATTAAAGGTCTTGCTTTTTAGCTTTGATCTTGATTAGATCTTGTATATTCAAGCATGAATCCTTCAAGAACATGGAAGATTCAAGCTTTCTAGCTTTGAATCTTCACCAACTTTGTAGATCTAGATTATTTTTACTTTAATCTTGTTATTTTGTTATAAAGATTCAAACTTGTGTTTGTAATCTTCATGTATCTTAAAGATCCAAGCTTTATGCTTCAAGATCTTCAAGAACAATCAAGATGCAAGCTTTCTAGCTTGAATCTCCATATCTTTTTGTTAGATCTAAGTTTTCTAACTTATGATCTTGTTATTTTGTTAAAAAGATTCAAACTTGTGTTTGTTATCTTCATGTAACTTAAAGATCCAAGCTTTATGCTTCAAGACTTCAAGAACACTAAAGGTTCAAGCTTTCTAGATTTGTGACTTTATAAATTGTGTGAAAGGGATCCAAGCTCTCTAGCTTAGGGTTCCATCACTTCATTTGACTTAGATTGTGTTCATACTTGTTTGATTGATGTAAAGTTTGTAACTTTGTTTGTAAATAGGACTTGTATTTGTGTTAAGACTAAGGATATGATGTAACCTTGGTTCATCATCCATCTAAGACTCTTAAATGAGTTGTGTTACCACTTGGTCTTAACATATTGTGTATTGATGGTAGAATATTGGTCAAAAGTGATGTTAAACCATCAACAAGTTGTACACTTGAAGCTACAAGCATCAAGGATGAGAACCGTGATGAGCATTAAGCACCAAGAACCCCACCGGAGCACTTGTCCACTGATTTTCGTATCTGATCTGGCCACCTGGCTACTGGAAAGTTGATTTTTAGTTATTTCGGTTCGAGTAGATGATTTTCTGTTTAGACCTCATCTTAATCCGAGTTACGGTTTAGGATTTATGGCCCTCCGAGAGTCACTACACCCTATTAACGTTGTGCTGAAATTTCTGACCTACTCGCACTTAAACTGTCGCCACGGTTAAATGAAGACGAGTTAGGTTCTGAAAATTGGTCATAGGTTAGGGGACTCATATACGGAGCCATAGCCACTGACTATGCATCTTTTCGATTTACGTAGAGGTCGTAGCAGCTGACCGAAGTCAGCCTATTATTTCGATCTCTATTCTTGTCGAACTTACTTAGCTTTTATGATGATGAACGATGATGATGATGACACTTAAACTTATTTTATGCATATTAGAATTTATAAAGACAACCTACTGACCTAGTAACCCTTGATTTAGGTTGACGACCTTTCGGACCGACTTACTACTTGCGTACTTTCATTACCGACTTTACCGCTTTTATCACTATGAGTTATAGCATCCCGTTTTACTTTAATTATTTTGGGACTGAGAATACATGCACTTTTTACGTTTTACATACTAGGAACGAGTACTTAAACTTTATATGTGTGTGGGTTATACAACGGCATAAACATTCCCCTTAGCACGGTAACGTTTAGTCATTGGTTTTTGAACCGGTGAACGCGAATCTTATATATGGATCCATAGGGTTTGACATCCCCACTCGGGCTAGTCGCGCTAGCATTTAACGGGTGTTTAATACTTCGTGAACATACGCACTCGCCAAGTGTACTTTCAGGGGGTTATAAATGTTAAGTCTAGTTACCGGGTGCCAACGGTTATACATATAGTTTTCATACTGTTTTGTTATACTGAAATCTCGTGGCCTACCTTACGTTACTGTTACAACTTAAACTATAGCTCACCAACATTCGTGTTGACTTTTAAGCGTGTATTTCTCAGGTGCCTAGAGGTTTCTTGCTTCCGCTGTTAGATTTGCTGTCATGCTGTTATTGAATTGCTTTTAAGGACCTGCTGTATTAGTTATCCGCTGCATTACTAGAGATGTCTCAATCTTGGAACTTTTCTTTTGCATTCGTAGTTTATGTTAATTTCAAATAATGACTTTGTAACGACCTTTGTGTCACGTTATCTTTTGTAAACGCTATGTCTTTATGAATGCAAACTGGTTTTCAAACAACATGTAGTACTTGACCATGTAAAGATCCTGTTGTTGACGAGTCGTACACGATGGTTTTGTACGGGGCGTCACATTTGGTATCAGAGCATTGGTTGTAGGGAATTAGGTTACATTAGTGAGTTTAGACCGAACCTAAGTAGGATTCACTAATAGGACTAATCTACAACTTGCTAGTTTACTTGTTTCTGCGAAACTTACTGCATGCTTTTGTATACATTTTCAGCTGTATGATCTTACTGCATGCTATTGCTTATCTTCACTGCCATGCGAACTTGTTGTATGCTTATTTCCGCTATTACATGATTACTATCTGCTTTCACATATTATTTCTGTTTAGCACTATTATTATTACTGCCATGCTAGGTTGCTGTAGTGCCTAATACGTGCTTGCTTTATGACTTACTGACATGGAAAAGTTATTTTTCCTTGTTCAGATGTCGGATATTCCACCTGTCATCATTTTGGGCAGCGATTCAGACTCTTCAGCCACTTCACCTACCACGGTTGCCGATCCTCCGATCCCGTCGGCGACACCCACCAGTGACCCCGGCGATTCATCCTCCGGAACCAGCAGCCATACGCCTGCCCCAGTGGTTACCTCATACGGAGCCCAGGACCCCCCGGAGATTCCAGCTCTACTTGCCCCAGGACCCTCGGAGCCACAGCCCCGCTCCGGTGGTGTTGTGATTCCCGGGGAATACAGGGACATTCCGTTCCGTAATGAGCATAACCATTGGTGCCGACGCCTTCCTGATGGACGTGTCATACCGATCCCACCTTTCAGATACCGGATCATGACTACCGGTCGCCGAGCGCCGCCACCTCCAGCTGTTTTCGACGATTCATCATCCGACGACTATCCACATACGACTCTAGTGACGATGACTCCGACGAGGAGGACCCTGATGATGCACCTGTACAGCCACCCTCCACCCCGCCGAAGAAGCGGTACCATTTTGACGGCACCGTTATTTCAGGGATTAACGGAGGTCGAGCGTTCAATGACACACATGGTCAGCGTCGTAGGGTTACCGCTCGTAAGCGGGTTGTGCCTTACCCTGCTGATCCTTTCGTGCGTAAGCCTTACCGCTATGCAGCATCTGCTTCTGGTGCTGGACCATCTGCACCACCGGCACCACCTGTGCCAGCAGCACCGCCTGATCTGCTAGCCCCTCCCTCTGTCGAGGAACTGAAGAGGGAGGTGGAGATCCTCCATGCTCGGGTAACTGAGCTCGAGGACCAGATGTCCCACGTAATGGACATCCTTTACCCACCGTCACCATAGGGCATTGTAGTAGATTTCATTATGTAATCTCGTTAGTAGTTCATGTTTTACTTATGTATTGTACGAACCTATGCAAATGTATGCAACTCTTTATTAATGAATGGAACTTTGAATTGTTTTATTCTTGCACAGTGTTCTATTTACGTTACTGTATGCTGGTTTTGCGGTATTTGTACCTGGTTACGTTACTTAATTGGCATGCGTTGTGTTGTTTACCTGGTTACCATATACTATATTATTATATATTAAATGATGGATTTTGTCTTAAGTCAAAATTTCTGTTTAGAAGAGCAATGGCAAACGGACGAGCAGCACCCACAGCAGCACATATTGAGGAAATGATCGCCGAGAGAGTAGCCGCAGCTATTGCGGAAATCAACCCCCAAGCTCCACCAGTTAATCAGCCCATTCGTAACGGGTGCACATACAAAGAGTTTCAAAGCTGCAAGCCCCACAACTTTAGCTGTACTGAGGGGCCAGTTGGTTTGACTAGGTGGATTGAGAAATTAGAAGCTGTGTTCCGCGTCAGCAACTGCTCAGAGGCGAACAAAACCAAGTATGCCTCATGTACGCTGTCAGACGGCGCCCTAACCTGGTGGAACATACTGGCTCAAGCTAAGGGTATTGATGAGGCTTATGCCATTCCGTGGGAAGAATTCAAGGGGGCCATGATCGAAGAGTACTGCACCAGGATAGAGATACAGAAGATGGAGGCTGAGTTCTGCGAGTTAAAGGTTGTGGGCAATGATCTTGATGGTTACAACCGTAGGTATATGGAATTAGCGCTGATGTATCCTACGATGGTCACCCCGGAATTTAAGAGAATGGATCGATACTTGTGGGGACTTCCCAAGTCCATTCAAGGAAATGTCACCTCTTCTAATCCACCCAACGTCCCGGCAGCTATGCGCATGGCGCATACCCTTATGAACCAAATTATCAGCAAAGAACCGGAAAAGGCTAAATCTGAATCGGGAGCCTGTGGTGAGAAGCGTAAGTAGGACTACAACAACAAGGGGAGAACCTATGATCAAACCCCCGCTAAGAGGCCTAACGACGGAAGGAACCCCAACCCGAACACTAGCTCGAACCCCAAATACAAGGGTAGTCTACCGCAGTGCAAGAGGTACTACAAGCACCATACCGGGTACTGTAATGTGGTATGTGAAAAGTGCAAAAGGACTGGGCATATTGGCAAGGACTGCAAGATTTCCATCCCAGCTATGAGGACCAACCCCAATGGACCAAGAAAGTGTTATGAGTGTGGACAACAGGGCCACCTTAGGAATGAGTGTCCCAACAAGCGAAAGGACGGAGAACCACCGCGTGGAAGAGCTTTCAATGTAAACGCAAGGGATGCCCTTGAGAACCCCGACTTGGTTACAGGTATATTCACTATCAACAAACTATTAGCCTCCGTCCTATTTGATATTGGTGCCGATAGAAGCTATGTCTGTAGAAACTTTTGCTCTAAGATAGATTGGTCATTAGTGCCTTTAAAGGAGAATATGCTAGTTGAGGTAGCCAATGGGAAACTTGAGAAAGTTGACCAAATTGGCCGAGGAGCTATTATTAATATCGCTGGCATGGATTTCGAAATTGACTTGATACCAATCAAATTGGAAAGTTTGATGTGATTGTCGGCATGGGCTGGTTGACTAAAGTAAGGGCCGATATTATCTGTGGAGATAAAGCTCTTCGTATACCACAAGGAGACGGTGAGCCATTGACTATTTACGGAGAGAGATGTAACTCGAAGCTGAACCTCATTAGTTGTATGAAAGCGCAGAAGATCATGAAGAAAGGACGACTTGCTGTTTTAGCACACGTGAAGGCTTTAGAAACAGAGGAGAAGAGTGTGAATGATGTGCGAACCGTGAATGAATTCTCCGACGTCTTTCCGAAATAACTGCCTGGATTACCGCCACCGAGAGCCGTGGAATTCCAGATCGATCTAATGCCGGGATCTGCACCCGTAGCTCGCGCACCTTATCGACTAGCATCTTCCGAACTGTAAGAGTTGCAGAGTCAACTTCAGGAATTGCTCGACCGAGGGTTTATCCAACCAAGCTTGTCGCCTTGGGGAGCGCCCCTTTTATTCGTGAAGAAGAAGGACGGATCCTTCCGCATGTGTATCGACTACCGCGAACTCAACAAATTGATGATCAAGAATCGATATCCTCTTCCCCGAATTGACGATCTTTTTGATTAGCTACAAGGATCGAGCGTATACTCTAACATCGATTTGCGATTCGGTTACCACCAGTTGAGGGTGAAATAGAGTGATGTGATGAAGACTGCGTTTAGAACCCGCTATGGTCATTACGAGTTTCTCGTAATGCCGTTCGGATTAACCAACGCACCAGCCATGTTCATGGACCTCATGAATCGTGTCTGCAAGCCTTATCTAGATAAATTTGTTATCGTCTTCATAGATGATATCCTCATCTACTCCAAGAGCGAAGAAAAACATGAGCAACATCTTCGGTTAGTGCTTAAACTCTTGAGACGAGAGTAGCTTTATGGCAAATTCTCCAAGTGTGAATTTTGGCTGAAGGAAGTCCAATTTCTGGGTCATATTGTGAGTGATCAAGGTATCAAAGTTGACCCCGCCAAGATTGAAGCTATCAGCAAGTGGGAGACACCCACTACTCCGACTCACATCCGCCAATTTCTAGGTCTCGCCGGTTACTACAGAAGGTTTATTGAAGGTTTTTCGTTGATTGCGCGTCCTTTGACCGCACTGACTCACAAAGGAAAGAAGTTCGTTTGGGAAACCGAACAAGAAGCAGAATTTCAAACCCTGAAGCAGAAGTTAACCACCGCACCTATCTTATCTCTTCCCGAAGGTAGTGACGACTTCGTTGGGTACTGCGATGCTTCGAAAAATGGTTTTGGTTACGTATTGGTGCAAAGAACGAAGGTCATTGCTTATGCTTCTCGTCAACTGAAGATACACGAGCAAAACTACACTACCCATGATCTTGAACTTGGAGCCGTTGTCTTCGCTTTAAAGTTGTGGAGACACTATCTTTATGGGACAAAGAGTACCATATTCATCGATCACAAAAGTCTCCAACACATCTTTGACCAGAAACACCTGAACATGAGACAACGACGATGGATTGAGACGCTGAACGACTATAATTGTGAACTTCGTTACCATCCTGGTAAGGCCAATGTTGTAGCCGACGCTTTAAGTCGAAAGGAGAGAACGGTACCTCTTCGTGTTCAGGCTCTGAACATCACCATTCATTCGAACCTCCATAGCCAGATCCGAGTAGCCCGAGAAGAGGCTCTTAAGGAGGAGAACATATCTCGTGAATACCTGAACATCCTGGTCTCTAAATGCGAGGTTAAGGAGTCTGGACTCCGACGTTATGCCGGAAGAATTTGGGTACCTCGTTATGGAGATTTATGAAGCCTTTTACTTGATGAAGCCCACAAGTCGAGATATTCGATTCATCCAGGAGCCGGAAAAATGTACCACGATCTTAAGGAACAGTATTGGTGGCCAAATCTTAAGAAGGATGTTGCAACTTATGTTGGGAGGTGTTTGACTTGCTCGAAGGTTAAGGGTGAACATCAGAGGCCATCTGGATTATTCCAACAACCAGAAATCCCACAATGGAAATGGGAAGCAATCACAATGGATTTCATCACAAAGCTACCAAAGACGGTGGGCGGATACGATACAATCTGGGTTATCGTTGACCGTCTTACCAAATCTGCTCATTTCCTAGCAATGAAGGAAACAGATACAATGGAGAGACTTGCTCAACTGTACATCAAAGAGGTTGTATCTCGTCATGGAGTGCCTCTATCAATTATCTCAGATCGCGATCCCCGTTTTGCTTCCAGATTCTGGCGTTCTGTGCAAGAAGCCTTGGGAACTCGTCTCGACATGAGCACCGCGTATCACCCCCAGACCGACGGTCAGAGCGAACGAACAATTCAGACTTTGGAGGACATGTTGCGTGCCTGTGTTATTGACTTCGGAAAGTCTTGGGAAAGGCATCTGCCGCTAGCCGAATTCTCTTACAACAACAGTTATCATTCGAGTATTAAAGTCGCGCCTTTTGAAGCGTTGTATGGCCGCAAGTGCCGTTCTCCTATTTGTTGGGCCGAGTTAGGCGAAGTGCAAATCACCGGACCCGAGATAGTCCATGAAACGACGGAGAAGATTTCTCAGATTCAGGCGAGACTTAAGATGGCCAGCGATCGCCAAAAGAGTTATGCTGATCTTAAACGTAAAGACTTCGAATTCAACGTGGGTGACCGAGTCATGTTGAAGGTCGTACCTTGGAAAGATGTAATTCGTTTTAGAAAGCGCGGAAAGTTAAACCCGCGATATATTGGTCCTTTTTTAAATTTTGGAACGTGTTGGACCCGTTGCTTATCGTCTGGATCTTCCGACTCAGTTGAGTGCTGTTCATCTAACCTTCCATGTATGAAATTTGAAGAAGTGCCTTGCTCCTTCGGAACTTGTCATACCATTGGAAGAACTTACGATTGATAACAAACTCCACTTCGTGGAAGAACCTGTCGAAATTATGGACCGTGAGGTCAAAACCTTGAAACGCAATAAGATTCTAATTGTCCGAGTTCGATGGAATGCCAAGCGTGGACCTGAGTTTACCTGGGAACGAGAGGATCAAATGATGCAGAAGTATCCTCACCTTTTCCCGACTCCATCACCATCAGCTTAAATTTCGGGAAGAAATTTCCAATAACAGGTGGGTAATGTAACGTCCCAACTTTTTCGACTTGCTTTCGTGCCTTGTATTTTTGCGAAACTGCGATTTTATGCGTACTATGCTACTTTATACTCTAGAAACTTGATATACGTGGTTTACTTCCAATTATATGTTAAAACGTGCCTTAGAGTACATAGGATACTTAACTTGTTCACCGGAAGCCTTTATAACCGTTAGTATTACTTGACGTTTCGAATAAACCGCGAACTGCGCGCACGTTTGACTTTTGTCGTAACGGGAATATTATGACTACGAAATATTAATTATTATTTTATAATAATAATTACCTGGGTTTTTGGGTGCTTAATTACGCCTAGGAATTTAATTAAGCTTACTAGTTAGTCTTGTTGGACTTTCTACCTTGTTGGACTTAAGCCCACCCTACTCTAGCTAGTGGCCCAATTAATTAGCCCACTTATTAATTACTAGTGACTCATTAATATATAAGACAATTACCCATTTAATTAGAGGGAACGTGCTAGCAAAAATGTCAAGTATTATCCATAATGTTACATGGGATCCTAGCATAAGTACCTACTTTAGACAACCACTAATCAAAAAGCAACTTTGTGTCCCCCCTCCCCCTACAAAGCTCACGGCCATATGGCCATTCCCACACCCCATTTGCCTATAAATAGCACCCTTAACCCATCCATTTAACACTTGCTCTCATTTGAATTTCACACACACTTGCTCTCTTATTTCCTTTCTAGTCTTTTTCACTCTAGAAACTTGTAAGATTTGCTTTTTCTTCTTCTTCTTCTCCTTTCTAATTCGTGGTCATCATCATCATTAAAGGTCTTGCTTTTTAGCTTTGATCTTGATTAGATCTTGTAGATTCAAGCATGAATCATTCAAGAACATGGAAGATTCAAGATTTCTAGCTTTGAATCTTCACCAACTTTGTAGATCTAGATTATTTTTACTTTAATCTTGTTATTTTGTTATAAAGATTCAAACTTGTGTTTGTAATCTTCATGTATCTTAAAGATCCAAGCTTTATGCTTTAAGATCTTCAAGAACAATCAAGATGCAAGCTTTCTAGCTTGAATCTCCATATCTTTTTGTTAGATCTAAGTTTTCTAACTTATGATCTTGTTATTTTGTTAAAAATCCAGGGTCGTTACAACGAGTACTTAAACTTTATATGTGTGTTCGTTATACAACGGCATAAACATTCCCCTTAGCACGGTAATGTTTAGTCATTGGTTTTTGAACCGGTGAACTCGAATCTTAGATATGGATCCATAGGGTTTGACATCCCCACTCGGGCTAGTCGCGCTAGCATTTAACGGGTGTTTAATACTTCGTGAACATACGCACTCGCCAAGTGTACTTTCAAGGGGTTATAAACGTTAATTCTAGTTACCGGGTGCCCACGGTTATACATATACTTTTCATACTGTTTTGTTATACTGAAATATCGTGGCCTACCTTACGTTACTGTTACAACTTAAACTATAGCTCACCAACATTCGTGTTGACTTTTAAGCGTGTATTTCTCAGGTGCCTAGAGGTTTCTTGCTTCCGCTGTTAGATTTGCTGTCATGCTGTTATTGAATTGCTGTTAAGGACCTGATGTATTAGTTATCCGCTGCATTACTAGAGATGTCTCAATCTTGGAACTTTTCTTTTGCATTCGTAGTTTATGTTAATTTCAAATAATGACTTTGTAACGACCTTTGTGTCACGTTATCTTTTGTAAATTGTAGTGACCCGAACTTTTCCATGTTTATATATATTAATTGAGATTGGTATTTATATGATTAAATGTTTCCAACATGTTAAGCAATCAAACTTGTTAAGACTTGATTAATTGAAATATGTTTCATATAGACAATTGACCACCCAAGTTGACCGGTGATTCACAAACGTTAAAACTTGTAAAAACAATACAATGACATATATATGGTTATATATATAGTTAACATGTTTTTATTATAAGTATGTATCTCATTAGGTATTTTAACAATGAGTTATATACATAAAAATGAGACTATTAATTTAAGAAACTCGAAAACGATATATATAACGATTATCGTTATAACAACGTCTTACTAGGTACATATGAATCATATTAAGATATTGATACACTTGGTTAATTATGTTAAATGATAAGTAAATATATTATTAAGTGTATTAACAATGAAATACATATGTAAAAATAAGACTACTAACTTAATGATTTCGAAACGAGACATATATGTAACGATTATCGTTGTAACGACATTTAACTGTATATACATCATACTAAGATATATTATATATCATAATATCATGATAATATAACAATTTAACATCTCATTTGTTATAATAAACAATGGGTTAACAACATTCAACAAGATCGTTAACCTAAAGGTTTCAAAACAACATTTACATGTAACGACTAACGATGACTTAACGACTCAGTTAAAATGTATATACATGTAGTGTTTTAATATGTATTCATACACTTTTGAAAGACTTCAAGACACTTATCAAAATACTTCTACTTAACAAAAATGCTTACAATTACATCCTCGTTCAGTTTCATCAACAATTCTACTCGTATGCACCCGTATTCGTACTCGTACAATACACAGCTTTTAGATGTATGTACTATTGGTATATACACTCCAATGATCAGCTCTTAGCAGCCCATGTGAGTCACTTAACACATGTGGGAACCATCATTTGGCAACTAGCATGAAATATCTCATAAAATTACAAAAATATGAGTAATCATTCATGACTTATTTACATGAAAACAAAATTACATATCCTTTATATCTAATCCATACACCAACGACCAAAAACACCTACAAACACTTTCATTCTTCAATTTTCTTCATCTAATTGATCTCTCTCAAGTTCTATCTTCAAGTTCTAAGTGTTCTTCATATATTTTACAAGTTCTAGTTACATAAAATCAAGAATACTTTCAAGTTTGCTAGCTCACTTCCAATCTTGTAAGGTGATCATCCAACCTCAAGAAATCTTTGTTTCTTACAGTAGGTTATCATTCTAATACAAGGTAATAATCATATTCAAACTTTGGTTCAATTTCTATAACTATAACAATCTTATTTCAAGTGATGATCTTACTTGAACTTGTTTTCGTGTCATGATTCTGCTTCAAGAACTTCGAGCCATCCAAGGATCCGTTGAAGCTAAATCCATTTTTCTCTTTTCCAGTAGGTTTATCCAAGGAAACTTAAGGTAGTAATGATGTTCATAACATCATTCGATTCATACATATAAAGCTATCTTATTCGAAGGTTTAAACTTGTAATCACTAGAACATAGTTTAGTTAATTCTAAACTTGTTCGCAAACAAAAGTTAATCCTTCTAACTTGACTTTTAAAATCAACTAAACACATGTTCTATATCTATATGATATGCTAACTTAATGATTTAAAACCTGAAAACACGAAAAACACCGTAAAACCAAATTTACGCCGTCGTAGTAACACCGCGGGCTGTTTTGGGTTAGTTAATTAAAAACTATGATAAACTTTGATTTAAAAGTTGTTATTCTGAGAAAATGATTTTTATTATGAACATGAAACTATATCCAAAAATTATGGTTAAACTCAAAGTGGAAGTATGTTTTCTAAAATGGTCATCTAGACGTCGTTCTTTCGACTGAAATGACTACCTTTACAAAAACGAATTGTAACTTATTTTTCCGACAATAAACCTATACTTTTATGTTTAGATTCATAAAATAGAGTTCAATATGAAACCATAGCAATTTGATTCACTCAAAACGGATTTAAAATGAAGAAGTTATGGGTAAAACAAGATTGGATAATTTTTCTCATTTTAGCTACGTGAAAATTGGTAACAAATCTATTCCAACCATAACTTAATCAACTTGTATTGTATATTATGTAATCTTGAGATACCATAGACACGTATACAATGTTTCGACCTATCATGTCGACACATCTATATATATTTCGGAACAACCATAGACACTCTATATGTGAATGTTGGAGTTAGCTATACAGGGTTGAGGTTGATTCCAAAATATATATAGTTTGAGTTGTGGTCAATACTGAGATACGTATACACTGGGTCGTGGATTGATTCAAGATAATATTTATCGATTTATTTTTGTACATCTAACTGTGGACAACTAGTTGTAGGTTACTAACGAGGACAGCTGACTTAATAAACTTAAAACATCAAAATATATTAAAAGTGTTGTAAATATATTTTAAACATACTTTGATATATATGTATATATTGTTATAGGTTCGTGAATCAACCAGTGGCCAAGTCTTACTTCCCGACGAAGTAAAAATCTGTGAAAGTGAGTTATAGTCCCACTTTTAAAATCTAATATTTTTGGGATGAGAATACATGCAGGTTTTATAAATGATTTACAAAATAGACACAAGTACGTGAAACTACATTCTATGGTTGAATTATCGAAATCGAATATGCCCCTTTTTATTAAGTCTGTTAATCTAAGAATTAGGGAACAGACACCCTAATTGACGCGAATCCTAAAGATAGATCTATTGGGCCTAACAAACCCCATCCAAAGTACCGGATGCTTTAGTACTTCGAAATTTATATCATATCCGAAGGGTGTCCCGGAATGATGGGGATATTCTTATATATATGCATCTTGTTAATGTCAGTTACCAGGTGTTCACCATATGAATGATTTTTATCTCTATGTATGGGATGTGTATTGAAATATGAAATCTTGTGGTCTATTGTTACGATTTGATATATATAGGTTAAACCTATAACTCACCAACATTTTTGTTGACATTTAAAGCATGTTTATTCTCAGGTGAATACTAAGAGCTTCCGCTGTTGCATACTAAAATAAGGACAAGATTTGGAGTCCATGTTTGTATGATATTGTGTAAAAACTGCATTCAAGAAACTGATTTCGATGTAACATATTTGTATTGTAAACCATTATGTAATGGTCGTGTGTAAACAGGATATTTTAGATTATCATTATTTAATAATCTACGTAAAGCTTTTTAAACCTTTATTTATGAAATAAAGGTTATGGTTTGTTTTAAAAATGAATGAAGTCTTTGAAAAACGTCTCATATAGAGGTCAAAACCTCGCAACGAAATCAATTAATATGGAACGTTTTTAATCAATAAGAACGGGACATTTCAGTTGGTATCAGAGCGTTGGTCTTAGAGAACCAGAATTTTGCATTAGTGTGTCTTATCGAGTTTGTTAGGATGCATTAGTGAGTCTGGAATTCGACCGTGTTTACTTGAAAAATGATTGCTTAACATTTTTGTTGGAAACTATATATTTTTAACATATGAATATTATGTGATATATTAATCTCTTAAAGTGTTTGATATTATGTGATAGATGTCTACCTCTAGAACAAGTCCCATTGACTCACCTAATAATAATGAAGAGTCAAATGTAAATTGGAATGATTCGTGGACTGATTCACAAGTTCCCGAAGAGGAACCGGAAGAAGAGTCGGAACCGAAAGAAGAATCGGAACCGGAAGAAGAATCGGAACCGGAAGAAGAAATAGAACCGGTGGGGGAAATAATAAAACGGTTAAGTAAAAGAGAATCCTCAACCAACCGACCAAGGTTAATTATGGTCAATGGTGTTTCCGCCAAGGAAGCAAAATATTGGGAGGATTACCAATTCTCCGATGAATTGGATTCCGACGAGAATTTCGATGATGTTATAGAAATTACCCCAACTGAATTTAAAAAGGCAAAAGAAAATAATAAGGGAAAGGGCATAAAAATAGAGAAATCTAATTCCAACCCCGATGAACTTTATATGTATCGTCAACCCCCGAAGTCCTTAAGTTGTAACAATGACCCGGGAACCTCTAAACCACCAGGTTTTTCTAAACCAATGTGGAAAACGATGGCTCGTATTAGGGGAACATCATATATCCCTAGAAACTTGGCAAAACGAACCAAAACCGAAGAAGAAGAAACAAGCGAGTCGGAATAAGATAGTTGTATTCGTGTGGTGTAATATATGTAATATAGTGTGCTTATGCTTTATGATATATGTAAAAATTGCTTGTATTAATAAGTATTTTTTTTATGAATCTAACTCTTGTCTATTTTACAGTATAAAAATACAAAATGGATAGACAACCCAATATTTTAAGAGACCTACCCGGAGACATGATTGATGAAATCTTGTCTAGAGTCGGTCAGAATTCTTCGGCACAACTATTTAAGGCGAGATCATTTTGTAAGACATTCGAAGAACGTTCCAAGAATGCCTTGGTTTACAAAAGGCTTTCGTTCGAAAGATGGGGGATATCACATTGGGAAACCCATAAGTTACGATGTGTTTACTTTGACGCATATATTGCGGGGAACCCAAATGCTATTTTACGCAACGGGTTAAGAAATTATTTTGACTCAATATATCCGAATATTGGACTTCGTGATTTAGAAAAAGCGACTAACATGCAACATAAAGAAGCATGTTATGCTTACGGATTAGTAATGTTCGCTTCTCACCAAAGTGAGAACAAGAACATCGGGCTACAACTATTAAACAAAACATTTCCACAAGTGACGGAGTCGGTAATTGGGGTAAGAAATGAGGTTTTTAGATTGTTACGGGACTGTTGGACATTACGTAACCCTCGTCCCTTTGACGACGTTAGAACACGCTGTCTTATCAACGGCCATAACGGTTATGTTCCACAAGACCAAGGATGGGAAGTAGTCCTAGTAAAACCAGAATGCATGACTTGTTTCTAGACGTATGAATTACGTGTCTTTATTGCCTTTGCTGAACGACTTGTGTACTAGCTAGAATTATCTTCACAACTATCTTGTATCAAAGTTATTGTGTGCTATATTTCATGCTTTATGTAAAATAAGCGGTATTGTAAGTTTGTAAAATATTGTATAAAAGTTTGAACGCGAAATATTATTATAATCAGTTTTTCATATAGAATTGTAGTAGTTGAATTGTATATTAACTACTAAGTATGAACTTAACGGGTAGGTACTACCCGAATTTAAACTTATAAAACGCTAATATGAAGAAAAAGCTTTTATAAATGAGTTCATATTATGCTACGAAATACTATTAACTACTCTTAATATTCTGTATGATTAACTTGTTCCATTTGACTATTTTAAAGGAAATGGCACCGACTACTCGACACACCGTGAATATGAATGAAGAGGAATTTCGTACTTTTCTAGCTTCAAACATAGCCGCAGTACAGGCTGCGCTACATACCAACAATAACCTTGGATCTGGCAGTACAGGAAATCGTGTAGGATGCACCTACAAAGAATTCACTGCCTGCAAACCTTTGGAATTTGATGGAACCGAAGGACCGATCGGATTGAAACGGTGGACCGAGAAGGTCGAATCGGTGTTTGCCATAAGTAAGTGTACTGAAGAGGACAAAGTGAAGTACGCTACGCATACCTTCACAGGTTCTGCATTAACATGGTGGAATACCTATCTAGAGCAAGTGGGGCAAGACGATGCGTACGCACTACCGTGGTCAGCATTCAAGAACTTGATGAACGAGAAGTACCGTCCCAGAACCGAGGTCAATAAGCTGAAGACAGAACTTAGAGGGTTACGAACCCAAGGATTTGATATTACCACGTACGAAAGACGATTCACAGAATTGTGCCTATTGTGTCCGGGAGCATTCGAAGATGAGGAAGAGAAGATCGACGCGTTTGTGAAAGGATTACCGGAAAGAATCCAAGAAGATATAAGTTCACACGAACCCGCCTCTATACAACAGGCATGTAGAATGGCTCACAAACTAGTGAACCAGATTGAAGAAAGAATTAAAGAACAGACTGCTGAAGAGGCCAATGTGAAGCAAGTCAAAAGAAAGTGGGAGGAAAACGGTGATAAGAATCACCAATACAACAACAACAGCAATTACAACAATAATCGCAACAATTATCCCAACAATCGCAACATCAATCGCAACTACAACAAACGGCCCAACAACAACAACAACAACAACAGCAGCTACAAAAATCATCCCAACAACAATAATAACCGCAACAACAACAACAATCAGAAGCAGCTATGCCAAAGATGTGAAAAGTATCACTCGGGGTTCTGCACCAAATTTTGCAACAAGTGTAAAAGAAATGGTCATAGCGCTGCGAAGTGTGAGGTCTACGGACCAGGGGTTAATAGAACGAAAGGAACAAATGGTGTCGGAACGAGTAATGGTGGAGCAAGTAGTGTCGGAGCAAGTTATGCCAATGTAGTTTGTTATAAATGTGGAAAACCGGGCCACATTATTAGAAATTGCCCGAACCAGGAGAACACGAATGGACAAGGCCGCGGAAGAGTTTTCAATATTAATGCGGCAGAGGCACAGGAAGACCCGGAGCTTGTTACGGGTACGTTTCTTATTGACAATAAATCTGCTTACGTTTTATTTGATTCGGGTGCGGATAGAAGCTATATGAGTAGAGATTTTTGTGCTAAATTAAGTTGTCCATTGACGCCTTTGGATAGTAAATTTTTACTCGAATTAGCAAATGGTAAATTAATTTCAGCAGATAATATATGTCGGAATCGAGAAATTAAACTGGTTAGCGAAACATTTAAGATTGATTTGATACCAGTAGAGTTAGGGAGTTTTGATGTGATAATCGGTATGGACTGGTTGAAAGAAGTGAAAGCAGAGATCGTCTGTTACAAAAATGCAATTCGCATTATACGAGAAAAAGGAAAACCCTTAATGGTGTACGGAGAAAAGGGCAACACGAAGCTACATCTTATTAGTAATTTGAAGGCACAAAAAGTAATAAGAAAAGGTTGCTATGCTGTTCTAGCACACGTCGAGAAAGTACAAACTGAAGAAAAGAGCATCAATGATGTTCCCATTGCAAAAGAATTTCCCGATGTATTTCCGAAAGAATTACCGGGATTACCCCCACATCGATCCGTTGAATTTCAAATAGATCTTGTACCAGGAGCTGCACCAATAGCTCGTGCTCCTTACAGACTCGCACCCAGTGAGATAAAAGAACTGCAAAGCCAATTACAAGAACTTTTAGAGTGTGGTTTCATTCGACCAAGCACATCACCGTGGGGAGCTCCTGTTTTGTTTGTCAAGAAGAAAGATGGTACATTCAGGTTGTGTATCGACTACCGAGAGTTGAACAAACTTACCATCAAGAACCACTACCCACTACCGAGAATTGACGACTTATTTGATCAACTACAAGGCTCGTCTGTTTATTCAAAGATTGACTTACGTTCCGGGTATCATCAAATGCGGGTGAAAGAAGATGATATTCCAAAGACTGCTTTCAGAACACGTTACGGTCATTACGAGTTTATGGTCATGCCGTTTAGTTTAACTAATGCACCAGCTGTGTTCATGGACCTTATGAACCGAGTGTGTGGACCATACCTTGACAAGTTTGTCATTGTTTTCATTGATGACATACTTATTTACTCAAAGAATGACCAAGAACACGGTGAACATTTGAGAAAGGTGTTAGAAGTATTGAGGAAGGAAGAATTGTACGCTAAGTTTTCAAAGTGTGCATTTTGGTTGGAAGAAGTTCAATTCCTCGGTCACATAGTGAACAAAGAAGGTATTAAGGTGGATCCGGCAAAGATAGAAACTGTTGAAAAGTGGGAAACCCCAAAAACTCCGAAACACATACGCCAGTTTTTAGGACTAGCTGGTTACTACAGAAGGTTCATCCAAGACTTTTTCAGAATAGCAAAACCCTTGACTGCATTAACGCATAAAGGGAAGAAATTTGAATGGAAGGATGAACAAGAGGAGGCGTTTCAATTATTGAAGAAAAAGCTAACTACGGCACCTATATTGTCATTGCCTGAAGGGAATGATGATTTTGTGATTTATTGTGATGCATCAAAGCAAGGTCTCGGTTGTGTATTAATGCAACGAACGAAGGTGATTGCTTATGCGTCTAGACAATTGAAGATTCACGAGCAAAATTATATGACGCATGATTTGGAATTAGGCGCGGTTGTTTTTGCATTAAAGACTTGGAGGCACTACTTATATGGGGTCAAAAGTATTATATATACCGACCACCAAAGTCTTCAACACATATTTAATCAGAAACAACTGAATATGAGGCAGCGTAGGTGGATTGAATTGTTAAATGATTACGACTTTGAGATTCGTTACCACCCGGGGAAGGCAAATGTGGTAGCCGATGCCTTGAGCAGGAAGGACAGAGAACCCATTCGAGTAAAATCTATGAATATAATGATTCATAATAACCTTACTACTCAAATAAAGGAGGCGCAACAAGGAGTTTTAAAAGAGGGAAATTTAAAGGATGAAATACCCAAAGGATCGGAGAAACATCTTAATATCCGGGAAGACGGAACCCGGTATAGGGCTGAAAGGATTTGGGTACGAAAATTTGGAGATATGAGAGAAATGGTACTTAGAGAAGCTCATAAAACCAGATACTCAATACATCCTGGAACGGGGAAGATGTACAAGGATCTCAGGAAATATTTTTGGTGGCCGGGTATGAAAGCCGATGTTGCTAAATACGTAGGAGAATGTTTAACGTGTTCTAAGGTCAAAGCTGAGCATCAGAAACCATCAGGTCTACTTCAACAACCCGAAATCCCGGAATGGAAATGGGAAAACATTACCATGGATTTCATCACTAAATTGCCAAGGACTGCAAGTGGTTTTGATACTATTTGGGTAATAGTTGATCGTCTCACCAAATCAGCACATTTCCTGCCAATAAGAGAAGATGACAAGATGGAGAAGTTAGCACGACTGTATTTGAAGGAAGTCGTCTCCAGACATGGAATACCAATCTCTATTATCTCTGATAGGGATGGCAGATTTATTTCAAGATTCTGGCAAACATTACAGCAAGCATTAGGAACTTGTCTAGACATGAGTACTGCCTATCATCCACAAACTGATGGGCAGAGCGAACGGACGATACAAACGCTTGAAGACATGCTACGAGCATGTGTTATTGATTTCGGAAACAGTTGGGATCGACATCTACCGTTAGCAGAATTTTCCTACAACAACAGCTACCATTCAAGCATTGAGATGGCACCATTTGAAGCACTTTATGGTAGAAAGTGCAGGTCTCCGATTTGTTGGAGTAAAGTGGGGGATAGACAGATTACGGGTCCGGAGATTATACAAGAAACTACCGAGAAGATCATCCAAATTCAACAACGGTTGAAAACCGCCCAAAGTCGACAAAAGAGATACGCTGACATTAAAAGAAAAGATATAGAATTTGAAATTGGAGAGATGGTCATGCTTAAAGTTGCACCTTGGAAAGGCGTTGTTCGATTTGGTAAACGAGGGAAATTAAATCCAAGGTATATTGGACCATTCAAGATTATTGATCGTGTCGGACCAGTAGCTTACCGACTTGAGTTACCTCAACAACTCGCGGCTGTACATAACACTTTCCACGTCTCGAATTTGAAGAAATGTTTTGCTAAAGAAGATCTCACTATTCCGTTAGATGAAATCCAAATCAACGAAAAACTTCAATTCATTGAAGAACCCGTCGAAATAATGGATCGTGAGGTTAAAAGACTTAAGCAAAACAAGATACCAATTGTTAAGGTTCGATGGAATGCTCGTAGAGGACCCGAGTTCACCTGGGAGCGTGAAGATCAGATGAAGAAGAAATACCCGCATCTATTTCCAGAAGATTCGTCAACACCTTCAACAGCTTAAAATTTCGGGACGAAATTTATTTAACGGGTAGGTACTGTAGTGACCCGAACTTTTCCATGTTTATATATATTAATTGAGATTGATATTTATATGATTAAATGTTTCCAACATGTTAAGCAATCAAACTTGTTAAGACTTGATTAATTGAAATATGTTTCATATAGACAATTGACCACCCAAGTTGACCGGTGATTCACAAACGTTAAAACTTGTAAAAACAATACAATGACATATATATGGTTATATATATAGTTAACATGTTTTTATTATAAGTATGTATCTCATTAGGTATTTTAACAATGAGTTATATACATAAAAATGAGACTATTAATTTAAGAAACTCGAAAACGATATATATAACGATTATCGTTATAACAACGTCTTACTAGGTACATATGAATCATATTAAGATATTGATACACTTGGTTAATTATGTTAAATGATAAGTAAATATATTATTAAGTGTATTAACAATGAAATACATATGTAAAAATAAGACTACTAACTTAATGATTTCGAAACGAGACATATATGTAACGATTATCGTTGTAATGACATTTAACTGTATATACATCATACTAAGATATATTATATATCATAATATCATGATAATATAACAATTTAACATTTCATTTGTTATAATAAACAATGGGTTAACAACATTCAACAAGATCGTTAACCTAAAGGTTTCAAAACAACATTTACATGTAACGACTAACGATGACTTAACGACTCAGTTAAAATGTATATACATGTAGTGTTTTAATATGTATTCATACACTTTTGAAAGACTTCAAGACACTTATCAAAATACTTCTACTTAACAAAAATGCTTACAATTATATCCTCGTTCAGTTTCATCAACAATTCTACTCGTATGCACCCGTATTCGTACTCGTACAATACACAACTTTTAGATGTATGTACTATTGGTATATACACTCCAATGATCAGCTCTTAGCAGCCCATGTGAGTCACCTAACACATGTGGGAACCATCATTTGGCAACTAGCATGAAATATCTCATAAAATTACAAAAATATGAGTAATCATTCATGACTTATTTACATGAAAACAAAATTACATATCCTTTATATCTAATCCATACACCAACGACCAAAAACACCTACAAACACTTTCATTCTTCAATTTTCTTCATCTAATTGATCTCTCTCAAGTTCTATCTTCAAGTTCTAAGTGTTCTTCATATATTTTACAAGTTCTAGTTACATAAAATCAAGAATACTTTCAAGTTTGCTAGCTCACTTCCAATCTTGTAAGGTGATCATCCAACCTCAAGAAATCTTTGTTTCTTACAGTAGGTTATCATTCTAATACAAGGTAATAATCATATTCAAACTTTGGTTCAATTTCTATAACTATAACAATCTTATTTCAAGTGATGATCTTACTTGAACTTGTTTTCGTGTCATGATTCTGCTTCAAGAACTTCGAGCCATCCAAGGATCCGTTGAAGCTAAATCCATTTTTCTCTTTTCCAGTAGGTTTATCCAAGGAACTTAAGGTAGTAATGATGTTCATAACATCATTCGATTCATACATATAAAGCTATCTTATTCGAAGGTTTAAACTTGTAATCACTAGAACATAGTTTAGTTAATTCTAAACTTGTTCGCAAACAAAAGTTAATCCTTCTAACTTGACTTTTAAAATCAACTAAACACATGTTCTATATCTATATTATATGCTAACTTAATGATTTAAAACCTGAAAACACGAAAAACACCGTAAAACCGAATTTACGCCGTCGTAGTAACACCGCGGGCTGTTTTGGGTTAGTTAATTAAAAACTATGATAAACTTTGATTTAAAAGTTGTTATTCTGAGAAAATGATTTTTATTATGAACATGAAACTATATCCAAAAATTATGGTTAAACTCAAAGTGGAAGTATGTTTTCTAAAATGGTCATCTAGACGTCGTTCTTTCGACTGAAATGACTACCTTTACAAAAACGACTTGTAACTTATTTTTCTGACTATAAACCTATACTTTTATGTTTAGATTCATAAAATAGAGTTCAATATGAAACCATAGCAATTTGATTCACTCAAAACGGATTTAAAATGAAGAAGTTATGGGTAAAACAAGATTGGATAATTTTTCTCATTTTAGCTACGTGAAAATTGGTAACAAATCTATTCCAACCATAACTTAATCAACTTGTATTGTATATTATGTAATCTTGAGATACCATAGACACGTATACAATGTTTCGACCTATCATGTCGACACATCTATATATATTTCGGAACAACCATAAACACTCTATATGTGAATGTTGGAGTTAGCTATACAGGGTTGAGGTTGATTCCAAAATATATATAGTTTGAGTTGTGATCAATACTGAGATACGTATACACTGGGTCGTGGATTGATTCAAGATAATATTTATCGATTTATTTTTGTACATCTAACTGTGGACAACTAGTTGTAGGTTACTAACGAGGACAGCTGACTTAATAAACTTAAAACATCAAAATATATTAAAAGTGTTGTAAATATATTTTAAACATACTTTGATATATATGTATATATTGTTATAGGTTCGTGAATCAACCAGTGGCCAAGTCTTACTTCCCGACGAAGTAAAAATCTGTGAAAGTGAGTTATAGTCCCACTTTTAAAATCTAATATTTTTGGGATGAGAATACATGCAGGTTTTATAAATGATTTACAAAATAGACACAAGTACGTGAAACTACATTCTATGGTTGAATTATCGAAATCGAATATGCCCCTTTTTATTAAGTCTGGTAATCTAAGAATTAGGGAACAGACATCCTAATTGACGCGAATCCTAAAGATAGATCTATTGGGCCTAACAAACCCCATCCAAAGTACCGGATGCTTTAGTACTTCGAAATTTATATCATATCCGAAGGGTGTCCCGGAATGATGGGGATATTCTTATATATATGCATCTTATTAATGTCAGTTACCAGGTGTTCACCATATGAATGATTTTTATCTCTATGTATGGGATGTGTATTGAAATATGAAATCTTGTGGTCTATTGTTACGATTTGATATATATAGGTTAAACCTATAACTCACCAACATTTTTGTTGACATTTAAAGCTTGTTTATTCTCAGGTGAATACTAAGAGCTTCCGCTGTTGCATACTAAAATAAGGACAAGATTTGGAGTCCATGTTTGTATGATATTGTGTAAAAACTGCATTCAAGAAACTGATTTCGATGTAACATATTTGTATTGTAAACCATTATGTAATGGTCGTGTGTAAACAGGATATTTTAGATTATCATTATTTGATAATCTACGTGAAGCTTTTTAAACCTTTATTTATGAAATAAAGGTTATGGTTTGTTTTAAAAATGAATGCAGTCTTTGAAAAACGTCTCATATAGAGGTCAAAACCTCGCAACGAAATCAATTAATATGGAACGTTTTTAATCAATAAGAACGGGACATTTCATAAATGCTATGTCTTTATGAATGCAAACTGATTTTCAAACAGCATGTAGTACTTGACCGTGTAAAGATCCCGTTGTTGACGAGTCGTACACGATGGTTTTGTACGGGGCGTCACAAATTATCACATCAAAACTCCCTAACTCTACTGTTATCAAATCAATCTTAAACGTTTCGCTAACCAGTTTAATTTCTCGATTCCGACATATTTTATCTGCCGAAATTAATTTACCGTTTGCTAATTCGAGTAAAAATTTATTATTCATAGGCGTCAATGGACCACTTAATTTAGCACAAAAATCTCTACTTATATAGCTTCTATCCGCACCCAAATCAAATAAAACATAAGCAGGTTTTTCATCAATAAGAAACGTACCCGTAACAAGCTCTGGGTCTTCTTGCACTTCTGCCGTATTAATATTGAAAACTCTTTCGCGGTCCTGTCCATTAGTATTCCCCTGATTTGGGCATTCATTTCTGATATGACCCGGCTTCCCACATCCATAACAAATAATGGCGGTATTATTTGTTCCGACATTATTTGTTCCTTTATTCTTGTTAGCCATTGGTCCGTAAACTTCACAATTCGTCGTACCATGACCCTTTCTATTACACTTAGTACACGATGTCGTACAAAGCCCAGTCGGATGGTATCCTTCACACCTCTGGCATGGTTTCTGCCTCTGGTTGTTATTGTTGGGATTGTTGTTGTTGCGGTTGTTGTTATTGTTAGAACGGTTATTGTAGTTGTTGTAGTTGTTGTTGGGATTGTTATTGTTGTTGCGGTTAAAGTTGCGGTTGTGGTGGTAGTTATTGCGTTTGTAATTGCGATTATTGTTGTTGTTGTTGTTGTTGTTGTTGTTGTTGTTGTTGTTGTTGTATTGGTGACTCTTGTCACTGTTTTCTTCCCACTTCCTCTTGACTTGTTTCGTGTTGGCTTCTTCGGTCGCTTGCTCTTTAATTCTCCCCTCAATCTGATTTATGAGTTTATGAGCCATTCGACTTGCCTTCTGTATGGAAGCGGGCTCGTGTGAACTCACATCTTCTTGAATCCTTACTGGTAACCCTTTTACAAATGTGTCGATCTTCTCTTCTTCATCTTCGAACACTCCCGGACACAATAGGCACAACTTTGTGAATCGTCGTTCATATGTGGTAATGTCGAACCCTTGTGTTCGTAACTCTCTAAGTTCTACCTTGAGCTTATTGACTTCGTTTCTAGGACGATACTGCTCGTTCATCAATTGCTTGAATGCCGACCACGGTAGTGCGTAAGCAGCATTTTGTCCTACCTGTTCAAGATAGGTGTTCCACCACGTTAACGCAGTACCTGTGAAGGTATGCGTAGCGTACTTAACTTTGTCCTCTTCAGTACACTTACTTATGGCAAACACCGATTCGACTTTCTCAGTCCACCGTTTCAATCCAATTGGTCCTTCGGTTCCATCAAATTCCAAAGGTTTGCAGGCAGTGAATTCTTTGTAGGAGCATCTTACACGATTTCTTGTGGAATTAGTTCCACTGCTAAATCCAGAGTTATTGTTATTTTGCATCGCAGCCTGTACTGCGGCTATGTTTGCTGCAAGGAAAACACGGAAGTCTTCCTCGCACATATTCAAATTCTGACGAGTCGTCGGTGCCATTTCCTTCAAAAATAGCCCAAAAGAATTAAGTTAATCATATAGAATATTAAGAGTAGTCAATAGTATTTCGTAGCATAATGTGAACTCATTTATAAAAGCTTTTTCTTCATATTAGCATTTTATAGTTTTAATTCGGGTAGTACCTACCCTTTAAGTTCATACTTAGCACCTAATATACAATTCAACTACTACGATTCTATATGAAAAACTTATTACAATAATATTTCGCGTTCAAACTTTTATACAATATTTTACAAACATACAATACCACTATTATACATATAGGATAAAATATAGCACATAATATCTTTGCTACTCGGCAGCTATAAAGGCAATTCTAGTTAATACGCAAGTTGTTCAGCAAAAGAAATAAAGACACGTAATTCAAAAGTCCAGAAACAAGTCATGCATTCTGGTTTTACTAAGACGACTTTCCATCCTTGGTCTTGTGGAAAGTAACCGTTATGACCATAGGCTAGGCAGCATGTTGTAATGTCGTCAAAAGGACGAGGGTTTCGTAATGTCCAACAGCCTCGTAATAATCTAAAAACCTTGTTTCTCACCCCAACTACTGAATCCGTCACTTGTGGGAAGGTTTTATTTAAAAGTTGTAACCCGATGTTCTTTTTCTCACTTTGGTAAGAAGCGAACATCACTAACCCGTAAGTATAACATGCTTTTTTATGTTGCATGTTAGAAGCTCTTTCTAACTCACGAAACCCTATGTTGGGATATGTTGAGTCAAAATAGGTTCTTAACTCATAGCGTAAAATTGCATTTGGGTTCCCCGCATTTAACGCTTTAAAGAAAACACGGCGTAACTTACGGTCTCCCCAATGTGATATACCCCACCTATCAAAGGAAAGCCTTTTATAAACTAAGGCATTTCTAAAAAGTCTTTCAAATGTTTGACAAGTTAATTTCGCCATAACTAAATGTGCTGATGAATTCTGACCGACTCTAGACAAGATTTCTTCAATCATATCCTCTGGTAGGTCTTCTAAAATATTCGGTTGTCTACCCTTAACGTCCATTTTATTTTTATACTGTAAAATAGACAAGGATTAGATTCGTAAAAGATAATTAACAAACAATACAAACAATTTTTACATAGAACATAAAAGTACAAGCACACTACAATACATATAATACACAACATAATTACAACCCTCTAATCTGAATCACTGGTTTCTCCTCTTCGGACTTGGTTCACTTTCCTAATTTTCTAGGGATATATGGTGTTCCTCTAATACGAGCCGTTGTTTTCCACAATGGTTTAGAAAAACCTGGTGGTTTAGAGGTTCCCGGGTTATTGTTACATTTTAGGAAATACGAATGTTGCCGATACATATAAAGTTCATCAGGGTTGAAATTAGGTTTCTCTATTTTTATACCTTTTTCCCTATTATTTTCCTTTGCTTTATTAAATTGGGTCGAGGTAATTTCTATAACATCATCGGAATCCTCATCGGGATCCGATTCATCGAAAAATTGGTAATCTTCCCAATATTTTGCTTCCTTGGCGGAAACACCATTGACCATTTTTAACTTTGGTCCGTTGGTTGAGGATTTTCTTTTATTTAATCGATTTACTGTAGGTATCAATATTTCTTCCTCCGGAACCTCTTCTTTTTCCGGTTCCTCCTCTTCTGGTTCCTCCTCTTCCGGTTCCTCTTCTTCCGGTTCCTCCTCTTCCGGTTCCTCTTCGGGAATTTGTGAATCTTCCCAATATATATTCGACTCTTCATTGTTATTAGGTGAGTCGATGAGATTTGTACTAGAATACACATACTCAATTACAAATTACAAATAATTTTTAATTTACCATGAGACTCAAATTTATAACTTCAAACTTGATAAGTTAATTCGATATTGCTAGATCAAAATATTAACATATCAAACTTGGTCTAGGTTAAAACAATGACCAATGTGTTGCTCTATTTTTCCCAATATAAATGTTTTAATATACAAGTATAAATAAAATATAATGACTCGTTATTTGAAGAGTAATATGTCACTTTTTTCTTTGATTTTGTGATAAAGTTTAAGTAATGATAGTAAAGTGGATTGTTTATTTTTGAAATTGAATAGTTACGTGACAAGTTGTAATGAAAATGTAGACACTTTTTTGAGAAATGAGAAGTAAATATTTTACGAAGAATTTCAAATAAAAAATATGGTTAAAAATATTTAACTTAATTTCAAATTTATAATTAAGAATTATCATGTATAAACTAATATCAAATTTAAGAAAGAAAAAAATAGTATCGAAGAGAAATCTTATAACATTATAATTAATTCAAGAGAGATTAAATTTATTATTATATTAAGCTTAACTATATACGTAAAAATATGGTTAAATCCATTTGTTGTTAGTCCAATGGTAATGACCAATACCTCTTTGTTAGAGGTTGGGAGTTCGATTCCATGAGGTATTAACATTTCACACAAGAATATTTTCTTAATCTTTAAATCCACCCAAGACCGCTTTTTACACATAGCCAAAAAGCTTAAAAGGAAAAAGCGAGGACAGAACATCAACTTCAAGCCAAAAGAAAAAGATCTCACGGATGAGACGTCCATACATAATGTTAGCAACTGAAGCAAAGCTTGGCTTGAACGACTCAAAAGAAGACTTTCAACTTGGTATCTCTAATCATATTAGCCCAACAAGAAAATGAGCATTCAAATAGCCCACATAGTACACGACCCAATTAAACGTCAAAATTTCGGAGCCTTTAAACCCATTCTCGAGCACCAATCACAAGTGAGTTGACCTACCAACAAAAGCATCACTCATTCAATATCCCACCACCTAAATAGGCCCGTCCAAATTTCAAATGACCCAGGACATAACATACCAAAGATTACAAATCACAAGTATAAACTTTTAAAAATAAAGACTTCAACTATTATTAACCACTGTTCACGAAATTAGTTTTTTTCAGAAATGCTACAAAATTAATTATTCCTCGGTATAAGCTTTTGAAAAGAAAATGAACGCTTTATATTATACCCATATCTAATTGAGATAGTCTAAATGAATAGTACTATTTGGACTATCTCAATCTCCCACTAACGCCCTCAAACTTTATTCAAAGTACGAATCGGCCCTTCCCAATTTTCCTAAAAAAACCTCACACCTTCAAGAAAATACCAAATGAATAGTACTATTTGGACTCTCTCAATCTCACACTAACGCCCTCAAACTTTATTCAAAGTACGAATCGGCCCCTTCCCAATTTTCCTAAAAAAACCTCACACCCTCAAGAAAATACAAAACACTCCCCACCCCTACCCCTTTACCCCGACCCGACTCGCCTCCCCGTATTATAACTATAATAATATTATATAATATATTTCGTCATTTCACATTTTTTTATTTTTTTTTGTTTTCACCATTTTTTTCCTTTTTCCAAAAAAACCTCCAAACTTTGTTCAAAAATTAAAACCTCCCCTCAAAACAGGGGAGTAAAGTGTCAAATAACCATTTTCATAAAAAATCTTAACTAAACTCCACCCAAATATTCAACGGGTCATATCTTCTCGCTCGCAACGAGTTAAATTTTTCCGACACCATCGTTAAACTCGAAATAATTTTAGGAATACAATATCACTAATAATAATAATAATAATAATAATAATAATAATAATAATAATAATAATAATAATAATAATAATAATAATAATAATAAATAGTTATTAGCTAGTGAAAATTGTGTGGTGAATTTATATGAATGAGAAGGTTTATGGTTAAATTATAAAATGTGAAAAGTTTGTGATAAGTTTATGAAAACTATAAAGTGAAGTATTATAAAGAGTGTGGTTGAATTGTAAAAAATAAAAGTTTGTGGTGATTTTGTGAAGCTTGTGGAATCCACTATTCACTTCCTAAATATTTGAGGTACTTTTCATACACGTTGATTTTGCGTCAAATTTTTAAAAGTGGACAATTCCATAGTGAAACGCGGATATGCACATAACACATATATTGTTAATTTAAAATAACATTTAAATCTTTCACGGATTATACATTTTAGTTCGACTCGAGTTGCGCTTCAACGACATCATCGTTAGCCACGAAATAATTTTACAAACTAAAAGCATTAAAATACATTGAAAATCGAACCTCCGGCACGAAGTGAGGGTTCGTAAACTAGTTATATACTATATTTCATTTCAAACGCACTTATTTAATACTACTAGAGTTTTTAACTTTGAAATTGAAATGGTATAATCTGTAACAAGTTTCTAAAATCTTATCGCGATACTTGCCCTTAATAAATTGATAGGACTAATCTGTAAAAGGAGAGAAACCTTAAGTGGACTAATTTGTTAGGCCACTCCCTATCGTAACTAAACTATTTATCCTCTTAACCTTCCACATCAGCGTCACATCAACGCCAATATCTTATAACTAACTCATAATTAAACACTCCCTATAATGGCTAAAACAATATTCCTCTTAATATACAACGTACAAGCAATAAAGCATCAAGTCCAACAATAAAAAACCACTGGACCCACAATTCCTATAACTAAACTTAAAACTTCCATTAAATTCATGGTGAGTGCGGGTAACTAATGCGGGTAATTAAGCCGTGCCTATGGTTCATTACGGATAACTACGAGTAATGAGCGGGTAATGAGCGGGTAACTAACCATAGGGAGTGGTATTAAAATCACGTTAACATAGGGATGGGCGGCGCGATATGATTCCGTAGGGACCAAATGTGTAATTTACTCCCAAATTTTCACATCAAAAAGTTTAAAGTTTAAACAGGAATCTGAGGTTTTAATTTAAATGAACAGGAAAAGGGTTTTAGGTTTATCATAAAAAAATAAAAACACACACATACAGAGTTCAGTTGGTATAATAATAATGGCGAGCGAAGAAGAGAGCGCAGTGAAGGAGCCTTTGGATCTCATTAGACTCAGTCTCGATGAACGTATTTACGTTAAACTCCGCTCAGATCGTGAGCTTCGTGGCAAGCTTCATGTATATATAACCCCTTTATTCTCTTCAATTTTTAGTATTTTGTTGTAAACCGATTAGGTTTAGGGTATCTGTTTCGATTAACTTAGGGCTTATTATTGTTCACTATTAGTTATCATTATGATTGCTGGTTTGGTTTAATTCTTCTTTCTTGTTTGCGTAATTTGTGGAATTTTGATTATACCTCTTTTTGCGTATGAAACCCTAATTTCTCAATTACATAGAAATTTGTTAGCTTTATGTGTTGTAATGTAATAAAAGGAAATTACTTATTTGCTGTGTATATGAAATTAATATAGGATGCTATTGTTGTACGGAGTATTAAGTTCAGGTAATTTAGTATAAATATGTTTGGGTTCTGCTAATTGGTTATTTTATAAATTGAAACCTTATTTTTAGTGAGCATTTAATTTTTCAAAAATATATGGGTCTTTACTTTGGTATGCACATTGATGTACTCAATTTGACACATTATCGAGGGGTTCGACTCTCATGTGCTGCAAAACTATTTCCCTTGTAGTTACCCACCCATTTCATGGGCCTAAAAGGTTTCGGACGTCTATGCGTTTGTGCCTCACCGAAGGGGGTTTTACCACACGCGATGCCTGTATGGATTCGTCGTGAGGGTTTCCTCCTGAGGAAGGAAAGGACTGTAATGGTTCGTCCAGGTAAATGAGTGGGTGGGTGGGTTCCGACATTGCGTTCGGATCCCGTCAGTGACTCCTAACTGCCATTAAAAAAAAAAAAAATTGTCACTAAAACAGACAATTTAATTAGAATTTGTCAAATCAATCTTTAACGAAGGATTTTCTTTTTCTTTCTTTTTTTTTGTACGTATGCATCCTTAGGCTGATTGTGTGCAATCTTCAGGCATATGATCAGCATTTGAACATGATTCTCGGGGATGTTGAAGAGATTGTGACAACTGTTGAGATTGATGATGAAACATATGAAGAAATTGTCCGGGTACGTTGTCATTTTAATATTTTATATGCAGATATACCTTTAATTTCATAAAGTTCTCTGAATATGTCCCGTCTCCTTTAACTAGCACATGCAATTAGTGTGTGCTTTTGGACTTCTTGAACATCCTTCATCTATTATGATTGTTGTTTACTGGCTAACCAACGTTTAGTTCAAATTAAAGTTGTACATGATTTGTTATCATATCCACAACTTAGATTACTCATAACAAGCAATATACTTGACATTTTGTTGAGGACTCTCCCCTTCATTGTAGATAAAACTATAAAAGCACACATAAAAAATTGATGATAATTGACATAAAATAATTTTCCAAGCTTCGTTGTTTTATAAAAATTATGTACTCTCTTAATTTCTTTTCATTTCTTTCATGTATCCACATTAAGGCTTCAAACACAATCTGAAAAGGGTTCTTAAATGGGTAAACGAAGGAGGTTTTCCCTACTGTTTACCCGAATACGGTGAGTGTTTTTACTCAGATGTACGCGGCCTAACCGGGTTATCTTGTGACTATGTTTGACCCTTTCTTGCCCACCACAATATGTGATGCTAAGTGAGGTTTGAACCTGAGATGTCTTGTGAGGATATCAGGATGCCAACCACTAGTAGGCCAATGATTCTTAAAATGGTTCTTATATGTTACTTCTTTTTTTCATCAATATGAATATTACAACGGACCATAATTTCTTACTACTTTCACTTATGGTAATAACAAGAATCATTCTTTCATGATTGTGTATTCAAAATTTTACTTCTACAAGCTGGCTTTATTAAGGGGGTGTTTGGTTATCTCATAATCAATGTGTTAGGACTAAGGACCTAAAAGCATTACCGGAGAATTTGAATCTCATCCTTCTCCACCGTAAGCCGCCGTGGCACCACCTCCACTCTTCCCATCCCTCTACCTTCCCCTTTAATCCTTCACCAATTTCGTATTTACTCTTCCCCATACTCGCTCCCTATTCCCTATATTTGTCCCACTTTCAATTAAATAACCCTCAATTGCCCCTAACAAACTGAAATCTCCTGTTTCCTCCTTATTTTAATTTCCGATCACCTTTGACTTTACTATTACTTCAACGATGTATGTTTCGATTCATGGTTGAGCAGGAGTGCGAGGGAGTACCCCTCAAGTCGAGTAAGGAAGGGTTCTCGTCCATTGATTCGAGTGATAATCGAGTTACTTCGTTTTTGTTTTTTAACTTTCCGGATTATTGGTCTCGAGGTGATTGTTGGAGAGCTTTTGGTCAATTTGGGTTTGTTAAAGATGTGTACTTAGCTAGAAAGAAACTTTCGAGTGGTCAACGATTCGGTTTTGTGAGATTTGAAAAGGTTAGTGATGTCGAAAGCTTTGAAAAAAAGTTAAACTGCATTCATATAAATGGAAGGGTGATTCGTGTTTTCAAAGCGTTGGAGAGGAAAAAGATGGTAGATGGTTATTCCGGGCCTAACGTGGGTAAGAACTCATCGAAATATGAGTGCAATGCTGGTTTTTCAGGTCCATACGTGAACTCGGTTCCATCTAGAAGTGAGAAGCGGGGTGGCAGATCCTCCGTCAACGTCGTCACAGGGTTTGAAAGTAAATCAGCCGCTTCTGGGATCCATCCTTCGATCTGGAATAACAAGTCGTGTCACTTTAAGGAGTTCACAGAGAACTCTAATTCCATTGAAGTTAAGGTCGATGGTAAGTTGTTCGAGTTTAATCTACCTGAGTCGGTTAGAAATCACAATTTAGTTTTTAGTTTCAATAAAGATCGGTTTACTTGGTCTTTGATTAAAGTAGATGAATTGCAAACGAGTGAGTTCGGTTGTGATAACAATACTTTCAGTGTGAACTCTGGCAGCTTAGATAAACATAATGTTCCCTCATCTCTTGGTGATGGGGAATCTAAAAGTAAGCTTACAGATAGTGAACACAAGGTCAATGGGTGTGATATAAAGATTTGCTCTAAAACTTCTTCTGTGGATAGTAAATCCACTGATCTTGATCCAAATAATGTAAAAATTCACCCTCCTCCTCATCCATCAAATTTCCCTTTTGGTTTTAAGGCTCCGTCCGGTGGCAATGATGCTTCGTTAACTAGCAAAGTCGATTGTAGTCAAAATGGGTCTGTTTCGATCAACAAATTTCAGTCCACTGAAAGTCTTGGGGTGGTTGTGAACCAGGTCTTAGTCGATGGTGAGAGCAAGTTACCGACTTCCGTTTCGACGAGTGAACCTCCCTTAAACAATTTTGTTGACGGTCCGTCCAAGAATTCAGTCAACGGTACGACTATGGAGGAAATTGACGAGTCTCGAGGCATTGAAACATCTGTTGCTTCCTCGAACTCTAAGGTATGCTGTGATGTCTCCGATTCTTGTGTCACTTTATCGGGTTTCAAACGTGATAGTGAAATTCCCAATTCATATGGTAAACGTGACTGTGATGCTTCTGGCACAAATGGCGTGTATCAATCGAATAAGGATATGGGTAACCCAATTTTTAAGGAGACAAATTTGTGTAATGATTTAGATGACAGAGATAGTACTGCGCGTGGTTGCAATGTAGTTTCCAATGATGGGCCACTAGATACTTCTACATCTAGTGAACATGGGGTTGATGTGGGAATTTTGGAAACTGAGCCCATTAATTCGGTTGAAGCTTCTAGTGGGTCAAAATTTATGAATGGTGTCTCGGTGGATGAATGTAGCTCAGTGGTTCGTTTTCGATATAAGAAGCGAAAATTTAGGCCTTTGATTAAAAATCATTTTATTAAGTACCTACACGGAAGAAAACAATTGAAGCGCAAAAGATGTCGTGAAAAGCGTACTTGGTGTGAAAGGATCATTATCAATGATCTGTTGAAGAACTCGGACAATGACGATGATGATTGCGATAGCGATTGAGGATGTGATTGCGATTGTGATTGCGAGTGCGATTGCGATACTATTTCATCCTCAGACGAGGAATCGTAAAAGACTATGGTCCATGGTGTATGTTTTGTGCGACTGTCTCTACGAGTTTAGCTCCCGTTCGTGTTCATTTTATTGGGTCATTTGAGTTATTTTGTCGTGGTTTTCGTGTTTAGCATTTTTTCGGTGTTAGGTTAGATAGTTTTTATTTCGAAGGTGTGTTCTTTCGTGGTTTTCTCGTTCTTTCTAGCTTCTTGCTAGTTGTTTTTCTATTTCTATTTATAAAATTTGCTTGCCTTTCAAAAAAAAAAGGGGGGGGGGGGGGGGGGTGTTTGGTTGTGCGATTTGAAAATTGATTATGCGTTTTTTAATAATCATAATTAAATAATCAGCGATATGAAAACGGGTTGGATTGGTAGAGTGTTTGGATTTGATTATGCTACTTGATGTTGTAATAATCAAATAATCACTTTTTAAGTGTTTGGCAAATTTAAATTATTATATGAATTAACGTGTAAAAAGACAAAATTGGACATTGTTAATTTTTTATACATTGAATAAATGTTTCACTTAAAAAATTGTTAACACGTACCAGTTCACTAAACTTTTAACTAATAGATAGAAACAATAAGTATAGGACAATGATAATAGAATATAGTACTAATGGTTAAAATTAGTAATTGATAATTAATAATAAAAAAGTAAAAGAAGCAGACATCACATATGTATAAAAAATTAATAAAGGTGAAAATGCATAAATATATGCAGTATGTACAAGAGTTGCAGCACTAGTTGTAAATTACTGGCACATTGGTAAATTTGTCTATATGAACATTAATTTGAAAATCACGATGTGGTGCAGTATGCACCTAGTTACTTCTTGATTTTTGCGTTTTCATCTCTTCAAAACGTAGAAAAGTGATTTTTGATTGTACTTGCCCAAACACTACTTATAGATTTTTTGCGTTTTTAAAACGTGATAATCAAATAATCACTCAAATCGCAAATTCAAACACCCTAGTTTTTATTGAAATTTGTTGGATTCATTGCTACTATTATTTTTTCTTAGTACCCTTTGTTGAAATCTTTTGTTGGATTCTGATTGCAGAGCACAAAGAGAACAGTTCCGTTCCTTTTTGTTAGAGGAGATGGTGTCATTTTGGTTTCTCCTCCACTACGAACTGCGTAAGGTCCTTATTTGCTATGGTGTCACATATATTTACTCTCGTGATATCAACCCAGCCTTACATTTTCAAGTACTAAATTTGCTCACAACCTTAGCAGAAGTCTCTATCTTTGTATTTGCTAGCAGTCTTTGAGAATTTAATGTTTTCATTGTTGAATCTATTGAAGGTTCTTGTACATTGAAAGTAAAAAAGAGAACGTTTCTGTTGATTAGTTAATTTTTGTTCTGATAGACATTCTTTTCATATCTATACTTGGGCTTTTGATTAGTTAATACTTGGGCTTTCAGTGAATTACTCTTATTGAATCTGCCAAAGTATCAGCAAACAGAAGGATTTACATGTGCTTTGCAGATGATCATGGTAATGGCATTGTTATTGACTTTTCAGACACCTTACTCAAAAAACTGTGACCTAGTTAAAATGATTGTTTTTTTATATCATGTCTAGCATGTTACTTGTTTATCTATTGAATAAGAATCATTTATGCTAACCAATTTTGTCTTTTAAGAACTTTAAATTGTTGACCAAATTATCTACTTTGGCTATAGAATTTGTAAGGTTTTCCCTTTTCGGGCGAGTAATCCGACGTTATACTTTACTGTACATGTGATCCATCAGAAAGTATTCCTGGCTGTTTTTGGCCCTTTCCTCGTCACTCAAAGATTCGAATCTGAGACATCTTGAGAGATGTCAAGGGCCTAACCACTGGGCTACTTTTGCTATATAAAAGGTTAATTATGGGATAACTCTATAAGTACAAAATAACAAAATACATCTAAAAAGGAACCGTCTTAGATAACTCGTTATCCGCTTTCTAGGTATGAGTCTCACCGACGTCCTCTTTTGTACTTGATGAATTCGTTTTCTTTTTGAAAACGTTTTCTGTTTATATAAAAGTTATCGTTTTTTCGCCAAAAAAAAAAAATAATAATAATAATAAAAAAAGGGAACCATCTACAATATAGATGGGCAAAAAAACCGGATCCAGATCCGATCCGGAACCGGGCAGAAGCAGAACCGGACACAGCAAAAACCGGATCCGGATCCGAGATCCGATCCGGTTCCAACCGGATCCAGATTTTCAAGAAAACCGGATTTTTTCCGGATATAAATCGGATTTTATCCGATCCGGTTTGGATCCGGATCCGATCCGGTTTTTCAAAAAACTAGCATTTTTTTTTTTTCTTTTCTTTCAGTTTCAGCCTTTTTTTTGCAGTTTTTTGAGTTTTTTTTTTACCATTTTAACCCCACAAAGTCCATTATAAATACATGGTAATGCTTTGGTTGAAAATGCACCAACAAACATTCTCATAATTCTTTCTAAATCACTAAATATTCTCTAATCTCTAGTCTACTTACTTGTCCCATAATGGATAATTCACAAGCTTCCGTTTCCGGTTCCGCTTCCGTTGGAACATCTTCACAAGGCTACACTACGGCCGATATTGATTACAAAAAAGAAACAAAGCGAAAAGGGGACGTTTGGTCCAAATTCGAGTTGTGTGTAATGAAGGATGGTGCGGAAAAAGCTCGTTGTACACAATGTATGAAGTTCATGGGTGTTTCGGGTAATACAACGTTAAGAAAACATCTTGACAAAAGTTTGATTGTGTGCATGGTGTTTTCGATGACGAACCCAACTATCTTTTGAACCAAGTACACGCTTTTAATGATGTTTTTGAGAATATGTTTGGTATTTATGCAACAAAATATGGTCGACAATCAAACCCAATTGTTGACCAACCCGGATCATCTTCTCGAAGGAGCCGAGACCTCAAAATAAGTCTTTTTAACTTGGTACGTGAAGACGCTTCCAAACGCGCACGAACATCGGCACCCACAAGCGAGTTGGGAAATTATAAGATGACAAACTTTGCACTAAACATGAGTGAAGAACAATTTAACAACCTTGACATTTTAAAATGGTGGGAAACAAAACAAGACACATATCAAATATTAAGCATTATGGCTCGTGACTTATTTACCGTTCAAGCTTCAACCGTAGCTTCCGAATCGGCCTTTTCTTTGAGTGGTCGAATTATATCGGAAAGAAGGTCAAGACTTACCCCCCAAGCTGTGAAAGTATGTGTATGTTTGAAAGATTATTTGGATGGGGTAGATAGGATACAAGATCAAACTTCATTAGAAGGTCCGTTATATAACGACATTGAAGAATGTATAGAGTATGAAGAAAATTTAGCGGGATTATCACCTACAACAACCGAAGAGAATTCCGACAATGAACTAAACGAAGTGGATGAAGGTGACTATGAACCGTTTGATATGGACCAAACCGAAATGAATGTATCGGGTTACCAACAAGCTTACCTTTCTCTAGTTGATGACCCCGTTTTTGAAGACTACGATCGAAGGCACCATCCTCAACGCGCTCAACAAGATAACACATTTGGGTCATTTGACGACTAAAGTATAACGGATGATGGCCATGCCGAAGCTCGATATACTTTAGTCTTAATACATTATTGGGTGATGGCCATGCCGAAGCTCGAAATGTATTAATTATAATTGTATTGTTCGAATAAAAGTGTTTTTATTTTTATTATTGTATCGTTCGAATAAAAGTGTTATTTATATAATTGTATTGTTCGAATATTGTTATTTATATTATCTATTGTGTTGAGCACTTGAGTCTTGAGCATTATAACTTTTCTTTATACCGATTATATTATTGTTGTCAAACGTTAAAAAAAATAGAACCGGTAAAAATATAATTCGCAAAATCGAATCCTAGTCCAAGAAAAATCCGAAAAAATCCGATCGAGATCCGAAAAAGAACCGGTTCCGGAAAAAAATCCGAAAAAAATCCGACGCCGAGAACCGGAACCGGATCCGGAACCGGTTCCGAAAAATCCGGACAAAAAAATCCGGTTTTTTTTGTTTGTCCGAATCCGGTTTGTGCATCTCTAATCTACAATAAGTCAAGCCCACTTACAGTTACCACTAAGTTAAAATTGTGTGACCAGCTAGGAATTGAACCATTGGACAGAAAAATAGATGTAACCAAGTAAATGAATAAGGTGTTCATCAATTCAGTTTTCGATTTTCTCGATTCTTTAGGTTTCTCAATTCGGTTTGTTCAGGTTCAAAAATTTTAAAGGTAAAACCAAAAACCAAATTCAAATTTGGTTTTATTTTATTATTTCCATTCGGTTCAGTTTTTCAGGTTAAACGAGTTGAAACCAAATATTGAACACCCTAGAACAAAGTGGATAATAACGGAATTAATCATGAAATATAGGGAAAAGATTATTCCACAACAACCAAATCACATATGGTATATACAACAAAAATAATATCATATAGATTGGGAGACTACACAGCACAAGTTGAAAGAATGTTTAATTACTTCTAACATATAAGATTAATAGATAAACACGGTTGCAGTACACCTTATTTTTTTAAACAATACATAACTCAACATTCAAGAAAGAAATCATCTTCTTCTAGGCCTAGAAAAACTTGGGGACCCAACACCTTGTTTGCCTCCAAAACTTCTGCTTGGAGAATCCATCAATCCTCTAAATGAACCATAAGCCGCTGCTTTGACAGTTGCGGGATCAGAATACAATGAAAGTGATTCCACAAAACATGCCGTGTTCATCTGAGTTCTCTTGAGCTCAGATTGTAGTAGATCATGGCTACACTGTTGTGCAAGGGCCTAATAGCATAACACACATGGACAATTTAAGTACAAACAAAATACAACATCCTGTTTCGCTAGTGTTTTCTAGATGTTGCAGCTTTAATTGATTAATTCAGTTATAAACAGGTGATTTGGGTTATATTGTTGTATCTGAAAGGGGCCATGTAAACATTTTATCTAAAAATAGATGGGTCGTATGAGGTGAGCTGGTTGTCGAAAGTCGTCCAAAGTGTCTTTATAATTACCTGTAAACACCCTAGACTACTCCATTAAAAAAAATAGCTTTTTATATCAATATCCAAACTAACAAAGTAACAATTAATTGTAATAAAATAAACTGTTAACAACCAACAAAATGTGTTTGCGGTCAACTCAATCCCCACCCCACCCAACCCATTCTAACCCATACTTAAAGTTACTCGTACTGGCTTGTTACTTGTTACTCAACCCAACCCCACCCGACCTGACTCATTTCATCATACACTAAAATCTGACATTAAACGTGTTATTGACTTTTTAAGCCCGAAATGAGCACTATAGATATGTATGACTCTTACAATAAGCTCATCAGGTGATACAGTTCCCTGCTTGTCATCTCCAAGCAAATCGTCACTTCCACGTGTTGCACGATGCCGGTGCTTTGGAGTATCATTGGCTTCAGACGAGCTCTCCGTGGCTTTTTCCAATATTACGCCTTGTAGTGACTTAAGAGATTCACTCGCATCAGGAGTGAAGTACTTGTTTAATATGGTTTCAAAGTATTCAAGCTGCAACATGCAATTATTCCAGGTTTATTAAAGATCGCTTCAGAATCAAGTGAACATTCTAAAAGACAAACATATTAATATAACTCAAAATATGAAAAATTATGAGATATCAGTTCTCGATTGAGCAAAATCACATGTTTCATACTGGACTTGGTATCACTGGCTAGTACAGGTAACAATTTTCAGAAGCGCATAAACTTCACCTCGAGCATGAGCTGGCAGAAACCATTGATGTCCAATATCCTTATATCAGTGTCTCTATGTTCATCAAAAAGGCTAAGTAATGTGTCAATTAGGCCTTCAACAAGAATTCGAAGTATTTTGTCAAGCAAAGGTTTACAACCAGCAGATACCTGCAATCAAGGATCAAGTGGATCTACAATCATTCAAATGAAAAACACGGTACAACTTTTCCCAATGTTAAATTTTTTTTTTTTGACATTTGCAAAAAAAAAAAAAAATAATAAATAAAAAATCCTACTGAGCATACCTCTGCATGCACGGATACAAGAGTGTGCAACAACTCAACAGAAGCATCTCTGACACCCTAAAAAACAATATATGTGAAGTTAAACCTAATAATAAAATGATACACAAGGACTAAATATGACTCAACAAATACTCACTTTCACTGCAGGTGCTCCTCCCCAGTGTACTCCAGCATCTAACAGATAGTTTACAGAAGCTGCTCTAACGTGATTTGCCTGAGGTAGTATGCAGAAAAAATTAAGTAAAAATATAACCAAACTAAAATTATTAAACACGGATCTCTTAACACATTGACACTGTTTTTACTTCATGAGACAATTAGAGTATTTTAATGAAAGCAGAAAAGTTTATGTGAACCTGATTAAAGATCTTTTTGTATTACCTTTGCCATAGTATACTGTGCAAGAACTTTCTCTTCAAGACCAGAAAATGACCTAACCAGATCGTCCACATCGACGTTCTCTTCATCTGTTGCGCTGCAAGAATCCAAAATTTTCTGATTATCTGATTATAATATCTGATGTCATTTCAAATACGGAAACACGCAATCCAAATAACACCCTCAGATGGAGGCTTAGCAAGGTTGAAAAAGACACGAGACGGAGACGAGCCGGTCAGGATCGGGTCGAGTCGGTCGAGACGGATAAAGGCGGGGTCGAGAAGGACGTTAAATATATTAAATATGTATATATTTCAAACATAAATATTTAAAAAATAAATATTTTGTAAATAAATGATATAAGATGATGTGGTATTAGTTTAAATAATATATAGTTTTTTTTAAACATAGTCTCTCTATTAATTTGTCTTTTTAAGGAAATTATGTAAGTCGGTGTTTTTCCTAGCTAATTCTTATATAGGCTTGGAATTTTCATTTGCACTAGAACAGGGCCAAACAAAAAGCCGACTTTGACTGACGTTGACCGATTTTGACCCGACTTTTCTCAATTATGACCCGACTTTTTAGCATTGATCGACTAATTAGACGTTTTTGAGAGAAACCAGACGGGCTAGTCACCAAATCGCCGCAATGACCATCACAACGGCCGCCATAACCGCCGTTTGCAACCATGAGGCTAAGCATTACGAATAAGTGAATATTCCTCATTTTTTGGGTGATTGAATTAAGTATATAAAAAATAGTCTACGATATTATGTAATTGAAGGTAAAGTATGGTTGCATATTAATTACAATATTCCACTTCTGAAAAGTAATACTATGTACCGCGATTATTATGTATATTCGACATACCTAGGCTGCATCCAGATGTGTTTGTATTTATCATGCATTTCACGAGAAAGTTCATCTTTGCAAAATCCAAGATTACTCAAGACCATCAACAGCTTTTGATGTGGATGAGTAATACTTCCAGGAAGAGGATCAAAACTTTCTTCTAATTCATGAGAAGAATATCCATTTTGGAAGGATGAATATTCTCTATTTAATATATTCTGACCCAGCTCACTACCAATTTGCTCCAAGTGACCTAATCATTGCATTAAACGAATGGATCATCATTTAATCAATCACATAAAACATGACCCAGGCGGTATACGTACCAGCAAAATCAAGCAAACAGTTAAAAAATGAACCCCTAACAGATTCTTGAGTTTCTTGAAATAGTATAAAGGCATCTTCTGACTTTCGTGCTTCAATCCCTAACGACTGCATCATCCTGGAGATAACAAACATTATGCAAAACCCTTAAGTTCTTTGTAATAAAATAATATCCGTTTCTTCTACTTTTTTTTATCCTCTTAGACTAAGTTTTATACGTGAACAGAATAAAACATAATATATACCAAGCTATTTAAAGTTACCTATCTATCTGGTCCATTGCTGTACCCATAATCGACCGAAATGCTAAAGGCAAGTGAGATATAGTGTATGAAGATCTGTTTCTTTCAAGAACAGACACTGGGACCCACGATTCATTTTTAGATATCTCTTCAGTAGAAGCCCTCATCCATGAACTAAGCCTCTGTATGTAAGCTTTTGTGATCTCATACTGAATTGTCCTCAAAGCTGCAACTGGTATTCGAAACAAAAATTAGTCAGAGAAGCTGAGAAACACAATAAAAAATGGAAACCAAAGTTAAAGTTATCAGAGTGCTCATTTAGATAAAACTGCAACTGAGTAAAAAAAAAAAAAAATAGGAGTCCAACAACCGATCTTGTTCAGGTTTGAAATTTGTTTGGTAACTGGACTGTAAACCATATATAAAAATGGAGGAGTTTTATGGCTTCCACATCAAATTTGCACACTCGTAGTCAAGATACCTGCAACTGAAGGTGCAGCTTCTTTTGATTCAAAAGCTTCACATGCTTTGGATATATCAGTTATTGCATCACTCATGTATGGGAGAAGAATATTCGACTCTTCAAGATCAAGAAATGTGTTGTGGACCTGGAAATTTAAGGTGATAACTATTTAACCCCATCGTCAACACTCAACACCAAAACTTCAATGGATGAAGATATAAAAATATATATCTACCGTCAAATAGCGCAACTGAATGATTCATAAGATGATGCATCAACACCTCAAAAGAAAATGTACCTTTGATTCATAAGCAGATATAGTATTCTGGATCATTCCAGACACTTCATCGAGAAAGTGACTTGAACTTTTTTCGTCTCCCACCTATTAGAAGAATCATGGGAAACTTAATGGATAAGGTTGTAACATAAGAGAAAATTAATAATTAAATAATCTACCTAACAAAATAAAAGATAAATTACCTTTGCAAATTTACCACTTGAAACAGAAAGTGAAACTTTCCAAAAGGCTGGTATGTGATGGATAATTACAGCAGTTAATCTTCGTATGTATCTTCCTCGAAGAACATCAAGTTCTTCGGAACCTGAATCTATTAATTGTGAATCTACCTTCGACGAACCATTCGCAAAACCGAGAGACATATCAGCAACACCCTGAGGTAATAAATATAAAACAATTAGGAACGTAGTTGAGCAGATAGATAATATAATATCCACATAAGAGTGAAAGAATTAAAAAAAACAAAATTGTTGCTCACAGATTCGTTTAAATCATGCTGTATTTTCTTCCACTTTTCATCCAACAGTGCTTTCTCATGTAACTCATTTTGCAAGTTCTCTATCCTTGTTTCATGATCAAATGTGCACTTTTCAAGCAAACCTCTGATCCTATGATTCTGATTTGTAGCAAGAAAACACAACCAAGATAAAGTATTTAAGCGTGTCTTGGAACATGAGTGTCTATATGTGCATGATCAAGTATGATTGCATATGCGATCCTAAAATCAGTCTATAGTCTCTAAAATAGCAGTTGTAATGTTGGGAACTGTTCTAAAAGACTACTAAGGAATACTCAGAACAAATGAGTTATATAATTCCCACCTGTATATTTAGATAATGACGTACAGGGTCCGACTCGGGTTCCAGCTCCAATAATAGCCTCACAACATTTTCAAGCTACAATGAAAATAGTAAAAATTAAATAAAAAAATTGACCTATAAATCCTGAACACTATTATCATTTACTTTAATAACTTGACCCATAGAGTAACATGTAACTGCATGTATTCACATTACATTTGTTAAGTCTATTTGTGGATCTTCCATAGACCGGTAAAGCATGCCTTTGAACTCTTGCATAACCTTTTCAACCTCCTCAAGTACACGTTTCAATATTCCAACCTGTAAATTAGAAAAAATACAATAAAATAACGAAGTACATACATATCATTAAAAAAGAGTTACAAACAAAAGAACATGAAAAATGCATTTTGTGCGCATAACACAATGTTGTCTCACGTAACTTATTTTTAGTTCAAGACAAAGATTCATATGTAAATTTTTTGTGAAGCAAAAAAATAAAAAATAAAAGTTGACAAATAAAAATAAACAGTGAATGAAAACCGGAAGTGTTCTCATAGTTCTGTTATTTAACATTGTGTTCTCACTGGATCCCATGCTTACACACACACACACACACACACAACAAAATCTCTAATATTTGAAAAGATGTAAGGTTCAGTCAACGTACATGAGAAGGAAGGACAATTGACTTTGCTTTCCTGTACTCTCTGACCGCCAGATCATACTCTCCCTTACTAATGTTGCCACGTATTGCACTCGGCAAGTTGAATAAAGTACGAAACCTTTGAAGCATTCCTTGAACTGACCTGATCTTCTCTGCTTGAGCCTAATGTTTTTTTAAAGAAAAAGGAATATCAAATTAAAATTTCAAACGATAATACTGTACTCAACCTTCATCCAAAATGTTAAACAATTCCAACCTGTCGTTCAAGTAGGGGTGCAAACGCACGATTAGCCACTGAAGTAACTCCTTGGATGGACCTATATAACTGAGTGGTTCCACAACCTTCAGGATCTTCTTCTATTCTTCTTAGTTTTGACTCGATATCTGTAAAATATTTGATGCTAATTACTACATATAATTAATACTATAAATTCAATGACATATAATTTGCACTGGGAGCTTATTGCCTGACCTAAGTGATCATAACATACCATCAATTGTAGTTTTGCAAGAGACAAAGCAGTCAAAATTTTCTTTGACTAACTGTTTTCTCTGTTGAGTTCGTCCTTTGAGGTCGGTTTTTAAAGCCATAGCACCAGCCTCCAAGTCTGCAGCAGTGGTATCTTGGTGCACTCGGCATATGAATAATTTTGGATCAAATTTCTCAGAATAATACATCAATTTATCTGTAAAACCATTTTAAGAATTTTTGTTAGTATAAGACTGTAAAAGATACCAATGACAATTATGACCATTTGCTGAAAGAATTTACACGCATCTATATATATATATATATATATATATATATATATATATATATATATATATATATATATATATATATATATATATATATGCAGGTGACACAATCATTCATAATTTCATTTCAGATGCAGGATATGATTCGTATGACTCGTGTTTCCAATACACTTAGAAAGCATGCACTCTATTTGATACTAGATATAGTAATTACATGATAGCACGAATAGCCATACAACATTACAACTAACTAACACATTATAATAAACAGGCATCCTGCAACATGTTCCATGGAGTACATGTACTTGTAACTATATTTACTGCTGTTCAATAAGTAAGATCATTGGATGAAATAGTGCAACGTCAGAATCTACTTATGAGTACCTCGAACATCGGTATCTATTTTCTCAGACTTGGATGGAGAACTTGCTGTGTATTCATTGACCAACCTCAGTGTTCTGTTGTCTATAACTCTGCATTCAAAATTATCCACCATTAGCATGTATTATTGCAACGGATACACATTTCATGAACTGAGACTCCATCTGCATTTCTAACAAAAGACAATATACATCACTACTTAACTGACACATGTGCATAAAATATAGTATATATATATATATATATATATATATATATATATATATATATATATATATATATTTGAAAATAATAATAATATAATAAACAATAAAATAATAACATAACAATAATAAAACTAGAAAATCAAGAAATAACAAAAAGAAATTCACCCAAGTCCTAGAGGATCTACAAATTCCATGGAACGGGAGAAGGACTGTAGATTATTGAACCCTTTTACAGCAACTGAAGGTTTCTTCTCAAACTTTTGAGTTATAGGAGCTGTTCTTGTCTCCCTCATCTCACGGACCCTTCTACCAAGCTGCCACAACATGCAAACGTTAAGACAATTTTACAATTGTCCAAAACCAAATTAAGAGCAAGTCGAGCTCATAGAGTAGCATCGATCATGAATCAATATTGAGCACTTAAGGTTTAACTTGTGAGAAAGTAAATTTCCGATATACGGATCACAGGTTTGTACGATACAGGTAAAGTGAGTGGCAGCAAGACTGCATGATATGCTGTAACACATATGTCGAGTCCATTTTCTTTTGGATGTTGCAATTCAAAAACATATATGGTACAAGCACGGGTTCATGATAGCCATAGCCATTGATTTGTAGAAATATTTATTGCTTCTTAAAATTGTTAAGAAATTTAATCCACACAATTTAATTGTAGAATCAGTAACTAAATAGATTCGTATCACTAAATTTGTCGCATCATGGTTCAAATGATGATCCCTTATGAAATTAACTACCAATCCAAATAACTAAATCACAAGTTAAATCAGATCACTGAATGATGGCGCATTCTTAGTTTCATATTTCAATCTCTATTCGTTCGGATCATGCTTCCACCACAATCTGTTTTACATTCATCCCCTTCATGTGAATAGCTCATTTGTGCTTACAAAACCAATCTACGCACATTATATTATACATACCTCTTAATTTCTCTATATACCATTACTAGCATAACCTAATACCATAAATAAAATCAAATAACTGCATATATATTAACAATCACGCATACCTCAGCTTCATCAACTCGTTTCCAAGCATCAGGTTCATCCCCAACCCAAATTTTATCATCATCCTTCTTACCGCCACCTTTACCCGAGGCTTTGACCCGATTTCTGGACCCGATTCTCTGATCAGTAACCGAATCTTCATCTCCAGACGATATACTCAGCATCTCCAGATCAGAATCCTCATCATCTTCCGTAGCATTCCGACGATGTTGAGGTTTTGAAATATTCACAGAGTTAGGGTTTTTAGCAGAGCGGTGATTTGACGGTGGTTGAACGAAGTTGACTACAGGTTTAGCAGATCGAGATTGAGAAGGTCGAGTGTAATTTAGATCACGTTGTGATTGTTCTTGTAGTGCCATTTGTAACAGTTCGTCATCATCACTGTCACTCATTTTCTAGGGTTTTAGAATTCAGCTGATGGTGATGGCGGTTGAATTGAATGAAGTAAAAAGTAATGCGGAAGAAATAAAGGAAGAAAGAAAGAAAGAATATAGATCTTGTTATAATTCAGTAGGCTTATAAGTATCTTTAATCGTTATAAGAACAAAGAGAGAAAAAGAGAAGAAGGAGAGAAGAAATATTGATATTGATATTTCAAGAGAAATGGTGCACCTTAAATAGTTACCATACATGTCTATTTATAGTATAAAATATTACTATGCAAGAAATATAATAATAATAAAATTAACATCCAATCTAAATATTTTATAACACAATCTAGATATTTTATAACACTCCTCCTTGGATGACAATTTTATTAGAGAATAACTATTACTGCCTCGTTAAAAACGCTGCTAAAGAAAACCCATTGGGATAAAACTTTAGCTAAGGGAAAAAGAGTGCAGCATAGAGTTGACTCCCCCTCAAGTAGACAACGCTGAGTCGTCACATCTTTTGAACTTGCCTCATGCCAATATTGTGAATGTATGTTTTGAAAAACAGCGATTGACAGTGCTTTGTTATAAAGATCAACAGAGTTGTTGATTGAACGTATCTCATTTTAATCTGGTTGTCTTTTACGAGATCTTGAGTATATGAGAAGAATCTGAGGTTTTTATCTGAAACTGTATCATCTAAATCTTTTATGTACAAGTTTGGTCCACGTGATTTGTCTACAGTCTCCTTCATGGTTTGTTCAAACTGTTGTTTCAATTCCTATTCCCTTTCAGTCTTTTTCTGAGCCTTACTAATATACCATTCTTTTCCATCAAACTTATGACCGTTGAGACTGTTTATAACTTTAGCGCCTCGTCAACATTTATGTTTTGTTCTGTCATTTTTTGATACTCTTCTTTCATTTGTACTATGTAAGCTGTATTATTTTCATAGATAGTTGTTAGGCTTTTATAGCGTTCTAGTCCACAAGAATCAATAATGATTTGTATCATTGATCTTAACTAAAATCATTCCCGAGTAGCTTCATGTAATGCAATCACTTCGGCATGATTTGATGATGTTGCAACAAGTGTTTGTTTTGAGAACGTCATGATATTGCGGTGCCTCCATTTAGGAATACATATCTAGTTTGAGATTTAGCTTTATGTAGATCGGATAAATAATCTGCATCCGTATAACCAAACAAATCTTGTTTCGAGTTGTTAGAATAAAATAATTATAAATCAGTAGTTCCCCGAAGGTATCAAACTATTTGTTTGATCCCATTCCAATGTCTTTTGGTAGGGGCTGAGCTGAACCTTGTCAACAAATTAACTGCAAAAGAAATGTCAGATCTTGTATAATCTATAAGATACATAAGAACCTCAATTGCACTAAAATATAGAACTTTCGATCTGTTAAAATTTTCATGATCTTCGCAGGGATGAAATAGATCAGTGTCAATATTGAGTGATCTAACAACAATGAGTTTGTCTTTAAAAAAAATGTTTTAAAATCTTTTCGGTATAAGTTGTCTGATGTACAAGTAAACCATTAGGCATATGCTCAATTTGCAATCCAAGGTAATACTTGGTTTTTTCAAGATCTTTCATTTCAAAATAATTCTTTAGAAGTTGAATGATTTCATAGATCTCTTTATTTGTTCATATGATGTTAAGAACATTGACATAAACAACTACGATCTCATATCCGAACATTGTTTTTATAAAACATACGTGCAAAATAAGTTTATATTTATACCCTTTTTTTTATCAAGTAGTCATTTAATCGGTTATACCACATACGTTCCGTTTGTATAAACCCACTTAGAAATCTTTGTGATTTAATGGAATATATTCCCTTGGGTTTTACATTAGATACTTATGATACCTTAACCCTTTAGGTATATTCATATATATCACTATTAAGTGATCCATACAGATAAGTAGTAACAACATTCATGAGATGCATTTAAATAACTACCAGGTTGATTAAGTATCTAATAAGTAATTGTATCCATTACAGGAGGATAATTTTTCCTCCTAATTCATTTCTGGTCTTTGTGGGAAATATTGAGTTACAAGTCTAGTTTTGCCTTGTAACTTCATTTGCACATTTCTTTTCGGATAAAAATTCATTTGTATCCCATACGTTTCACTTCTTTAAAAGTGATAACGATTGATCCGAAAACTTTTCTTTTATCGAGCGATTCTAATTCAGCTCTTATTGCTCCTTTCCATTGAGCTCAATCATGTCCATTTTGTATATTCAATGACAGATTTTAGTTCCAGATCATCATCTTTATTCATGATGTCATTGTAACATTATATGAAAATATCTCATAGAGATTTTAGTTTCATTTCGGTTCCATAATATTGCATAATTTATCGCAATTTTAGTATTTACATTTATCAATATCCTCTGCAGAAGGAATATTGATTTGTGGTTCTTCTTGAACACTTTCTCTTACCTCATTATCAGCTGATTTTCTTTTTCGAGGATTTTTATCTTCGGAACCAATTGATCTTCAACGTTTGATGCGTGGCAAAGACTCAACAGTGACATTATTGCCAGCTTTTGGAATTTCAGTTCGAGCTGGAGCATTTATCGCTGGTATATATGATTTAGTCACTTTTTTATATCTGTAAATGCATAAAGTAATTAATTTGCAAGTTCTTGCATATGCATTATTTTTGAACTTTCGTTTCACATTCTTTTGTGCGAGTTCAATATACCTTAATTGATGTTCGCATCATGAAGCATCATTTTATTTTTTATTTTTATTTCTCCCCCTAATCTAGGGAACAATGTTTTATTAAAATGACAATCAGCAAAACGTGCTGTAAAAACATCACCCATCATGGGTTCAATATATCTTATGATTGAAGATGTTTTATATCCAAAATATATTATCATCTTTCTTTGAAGAACCATTTTATTGTGTTGTGGTGATACAATTGGAACATACACTGCACAACCAATGTTCTACGGTGGAAAATATTTGGCTCTTGGCCAAAATCAAGTAGTAAGTGAAAATATTTATGACTTCCACATGGTATAATGCGAATTAATGTCGCAGCATGTAAATTTACATGTCCACATATAAATATTGATAGTTTTGTACTCATTATCAATTGTCTAGTTATTAGCTGCAAGCGTTTATCTATTGATTTAGCTAAATCAATTTTGTGTATACACATGAGCAACTGGATGTTCAACAACAATCCCTGTAGATATATAATGATCATTAAATGCTTGAGATGTTAACTCACCAGCATTATCAAGTCTCATCCTTTTAATGGTGTAATCAGAATAATTTAATGGTGTACTCAGAATAATGTGTTCTCAATTTAATAATTTGTGCAAGAAACTTTGCAAATGCCATATTACGGCTTGATAACATACAAATATGAGACCATCCGCTAGATGCGTCTATTAGAACCATGAAATATCAAAATGGTTCACATGATGGATGAATTGGTTCATATATCTTACCTTGAATTCTTTCAAGAAATATTTGTGATTCTTTTTCACAATATACTTTTCATTAATCACCATATGTGTTTTCCATTAATCACCATATGTGTTTTTTTTTTTTTTTTTATAAATCACCATATGTGTTTTTTCATCATATATCCTTTTCACCATATACGCTTTTAATCATATGCGCTGTGTTTTTCACCATATGCGCTTTTAATCATATGCGCTGTGTTTTTCACCATATGCGCTTTTAATCATATGCGCTTTTCATCATATGCGATGCGCTTTTCATCATATTCGCTTTTTATCATATGCGCTTATCATATGCGATGCGCTTTTTATCATATGCGCTTTTTTATGTGAATAGTAAATTAATTAATTTCGTTTTACTATTCATATGAATTAATTTAGATTTACTATTTTGTTAATTGAGTAATATATATATACATCATATACTTGTGACTCCGAAGGCTCAAATGAATTTGACCATATAGTTATACGTTGTACCTTGCACATTAATTTTCAGTAGAAGCTTTAGATGCATATTATTTTCAGTAGAAGCTTTAGATGCACTTTTTTTTTAATCACCAAATACCACAAACACTTTGTTTGCGTTTGTTCATAGTCATCAATGAAAACCATTTTCTTTAATTTTATTTTATACAATAAAATTAACGCATCATTATTCTTTTCAAAAACAATAATCTATTGTTATTGTTCACTTGTACCATGTTTAACAACAAAAGTCAACAACCTCTGTCTTGTTTGTTGTGGCAACCAAAAACAACCTTTGCTTTTGTTACCGAGAATCCAAGACCAAAAAACAATTAATTTTTAATTAATCTTTTATCAAAACCATAAATGATTTTATTGATCTACGTTGATATGGCCATAAAGAATTGACGGCTGACCTACTTTTGTAAGTGTATTTCGGCTATCATCCCGAAAACGCACAACGACCTTTTTTTTTTTTTTAATGAACTATTTGTTTCATATCTAGCTTAGGCAATTATTGTGAACATTTGGTCCCTATAAGAGCATTTATTTTTAGACTTTTAGTTGATTTGTACTTGTCACAATTAGGGATAGCACCCGCGGGTCGTGGATGCGGATCCATTGGATCCATCACCCGTACCCGCGGATTTTTTTTAAGAGACATCCAATTGAACCCTTGTTCGTTGAAACAATTTGACTATATTTTTACTCCCCATTATTAAACGCGCCATTTTGATGCACACTCTTAAAAAAAATAATTTGTTTTTTAAGTTTTATTATTCAACCTCCTTTTTTCAACGGTCACGTTTTTAACAAAAACATTTGACAAGTTTGGAAAAAAGTTTTTTTATTGATTATAATCAAAAGTTTTCTATTGTCACTCTACTGGATGGAATTATGGCATACAACCAAAATTGCAACCCAACACTACATAAGAACAAAAAAGGTTATTTTCAATTAACATATGTATATGTGTTAAACTCGGAATAATAATAACTTATTTTAGAAAATTAACATAAGACATGTTGAAACATTTTTGTCACATTTAGCTCATCAAGTCTAATACTTATCATTGATAGATTTTATCACGTCTAGGAGATGTTTACTTTTTTCTTGTATTAAGTCCTACTTTCATTTACCTTTGTTTGGAAAAAAGTTTTTTTTTTTACTTTGCTTTCCCCCTTTCTGTAAAACTCATTTAAACACTTTCTTTGTTTTTTTTTTTTTTTAAAAAAACTTCCTTTTTTTTACGTTACCCGTAAATTATAAATATATAAAAAAAACTTTTTGTTTAAATTTTTTTTTTCTAGTTTTTAAAAGGCTACTTGACCAATTTTTAATTCTTTCACAACACCTGATATCGTGATCGTGACCTTTTACCAAAGCAAGAGATATTCTTGATAAACTAAACACGGACTCGTGTTTGAAATTGTCGGCCACAAAAAAAATTCATTTGATAAAAGTATATATTTTTTTTTTAGTTATAGAAGGAGACCACTTCATTTTCAATACTTCATTTTTGACAAAAAAAACTATTCCATTTTACCATCCCTTTTTTTTTCTTACTTTAACTTTTAAGATATACTTTTAATAAAAATACAAACTACTTTTTCTTATTTTAACTTTTAAGATTTACTTTTAATAAAAATACAAACTACTTTTTGTATTTTAACTTTTAAGATTTACTTTTAATAAAAGTACAAACTACTTTTTCTTATTTTAACTTTTAAGATTTACTTTTAATAAAAATACAAACTACTTTTTTATTTTAACTTTTAAAATTATAAATTTAAGAATAAACATTAGTATGCATGAAATAAATAATGATTAATTGCATAAGTAATCATAAATGTTAGATAACATATAAAGACCCCGTCGTATTCGTATTGATCGGAATTAATCTCGACCCATGGTACCGTGTTGTCAAATGACGTGTTGCGTACATAAAGTACCGTGTTGTCAAATGACATGTTGCGTACAATCATGAGGTCTTATTAACATAAATATAAATGTTAGTGAAGTTAATAAGAGTTAGATTACAGAAAATATAATTCAGGCGGTATAACCGGCCATATATAACTTAAATAACATAAATATAAATGTTAGTGAAGTTAATAAGAGTTAGATTACAGAAAATATAATTCAGGCGGTATAACCGGCCATATATAACTTAAATAACATAAATATAAATGTTAGTGAAGTTAATAAAAGTTAGTAAACATAAATGATAGTTAGGCGACAGTGTCGACCATATATAATTTAGGTGGCAGAGCCAACCATATAATAAGAACAATACAAATGCACTAAGAACTTAATAAAAATTAGTAGTTCAAAATGTTAGTAGTCCAAAATTTGATATGTCCGAGTCTGAAAAACCTTAATAATTTCATACCTTGATTAGTGACTCGTGATCGTTTGAGATATCCTTTGATTACACTAAGCTCTTCGTGCTGATAACGTGTTATAATTCAGTAGGCTTATAACTACCTTTAATGGTTATAAGAACAAAGAGAGAAAAAGAGAGAAGAAGGAGAGAAGAAATATTGATATTGATATTTCAAGAGAAATGGTGCACCTTAAATGGTTACCATACATATCTATTTATAGTATAAAATATTACTATGCAAGAAATATAATAATAATAAAATTAACATCCAATCTAGATATTTTATAACACAATCTAGATATTTTATAACAGATCTCAGAATTTTGGTAGGAGGTGGAAATTGACAGGGTTGGACTTCTGTTTTTTTACTTTTCTTTCATCTCTAGTTTTTATTTTTATTTTTATTTTTATTTTTATTTTTATTTTTATTTTTATTTTATTTTATTTTATGGTTATTAATGGTTATGGACTTATGGTTATGGTTATAGTTAATTAGTTATACAGTAAAAGTAATAACCTTTATTTATGTTATACATTTTACAACTTTTCCTAAGAATACACTAATTTACATTAAAGTCATCCGATGATTACAAATGTTACAGTTGATACAAAGTCTACTTGAAATGATTCATCGATCTACAAATCATACCTACAACAATTCTTCAACATGCACACAACATTGAAACAATACATGACTAATGATTAAATTAAATCATACATAAATCAATTCTTCAAGATGCACACATCATTAAAACAATACATGACTAAGAGCACTTACTATGGTTTATTACTCACCATCGCCAAGCCTACATGGCATTCATTATAGCTATAATGCCATAAGCACTAATCCATTATAGGTTTTTATTATAGGTATTCACCATAGATTTAACGATACTTCTGCATCATATGTACACGCTTGGTGGGATCCACTAGTAACTTTTATTAACCAAGTACCCCATCCATCATATGTACATATATTATTGCATATTGTACAATCCTTTAATACTTGTTGTAGAAGACTTTGTGTTTATAAATAAGTGTTATTTAAAAAATAGTTTTTTGTGTGTTAGTTAAAATAAATAAAAAAAGTAATTAATTAATAACGTGGCGGTTAAGAGGAAGATGTTTTAGCCATGATAGATAGTGTTTAGTTATAAGATATTATGGGTTAGTTATAGGATTTGGGTGCTGATGTGGCGCTGATGTGACATGTTAAGAGGATGAATAGTTTAGTTACGATAGATAGTGGCCTAATGATTAAATCATAGTGAAGCCATCAAATCTCGATTCATCTTTGTGAAGTGATCCAATAGAACATTGGAAGAAGTCATCGCAGACCCTAATTGAAGGCGACCAAGTGTAATCATTAATAGCCTTGGACCGAACAAAAATACATGTAAAAGAGTGAAAAAGTAAAACGAAACGGATACCAAACCTAATGGTAACTCAAATGACCATGCCATCATCCTTAATTAAATGACCAAACATCGTCGAATTTCTCAAATCTGAAAAAAAAAAAAAAAAAAAACGATATAATAGACCAACTTGTGACGACCCGGCAACTTCCGACCAAATTTAAACTTCATCTTATTATGATTTCGACACGATAAGCAGAGTCCGTTATGTTGAGTCTCAAAAACTTTGAAACAGTTTACATGAATACATTTACCCTTTTGACCTTGCCCGATGATTCACGAACAATTGTTGTAAATAAATATGTATAGGTATTTATATATAAATGTAAGTACATATAATAATGGTAAATAATAAAATATAAATAATTAGGTTGATATTAAAATATATATATATATATATATATATATATATATAATAATTATATACATATATATATGGTAAGATGTTAAAATGCATAATTAATAAATATTCAATGTATGTATTATATAATAGTGCATAAATAAAAATGGTGATTTTAATATATGAAATTATTAGTTAAATCATTGTTGATACATTATAATAGCACTTTCATTATTATCATTAAAACAAATATCAATATTATGAATATTATAAATTTAAATAAAATTTGATACATTTAATTTGTTATATTATTATTATTACTAATATGTTTATTATCATTATTAATAATATTATTATTATTAATATTTAACATTAATATTAACATAATGAAATATCATTATTACTAATATATTATTAATAATAAGAGTAATTATAATCTATAAATATAAATAATATAAATAAAAGAATATACAAATGAAAATATAATTATAAATAGATATTATACGGAAATATTTATATGCATAAACTATTACATACTAATATATATATTAAAAATCAGTATTTATATTATAAAGATAATTATTATTAGAATCTTAATTATTTCTAATATGATTAATTGTATTATTATTAATATATATTATATAATTATTAAGAATATTAAAAACAAATTATATATATGAATACATATATATAAAAACACTATAAATACGGATATAAATATATTTATATGCAGACGTGTTTTAAGTGGAGTCATTATCTGTTTTTATATATTTTTCTGTTGTGTGTTTCTATTTGTCTGTGACTATATGTCGAACCTCACAGCTTCTTTCGGAATAAAACAGCTAATAATTTACGAAGCATTCAATTATCAAACACCTTTATATGTTTCAATTACTTGCAAGTTCCATAAGTGGGTAAATTACCAGAAAACTGATGCAGGTATACTCGTAAACCTCTGTTATTGAATATTATAGTCAAATTACGAATTCGTGTTTTATTTTAAAATCTAGAATTACAGAGTTGTTAGGAATCTTATAATGAAACTATCTGTGAAATATGAAATCCAAATTCTTCAAAACAAGATCGAATTTTCGAGTCAAAGCTATTTATACAAAAAGTCAAACCTTGTGTTCATGAGAAAATTCATAATTGTTTTGATGTTATAGGTTCAATTGATGATTAAGACAGATTCTAATAACGATTTAGAACTTATGTTATTTAGGAATTTTTATCTAAAACGTTTTAAATTTCAAACTCAATTTTTTTTTCTTTTCTCAAACAACGAACAGCAGCAGAGGCTGTCTTTTTTTTTTTTATTTTTTTTTTGTTTGCTAATTACTTTTAACTCATTCTAAAATGTTTCTGTTTCTAATCTTAAAACCTAAGTTAATATGGTAACTCATTTAATGTGTGTTAATTTGGTTTGGGATCGATTGAGCTTAGAAGGAGATGAAGAAGATAAAACAGATATTGATTTAAGTAATTTAGAAGGCGGTATAATTCAGAAAATCGAGGGATGGAGGGATGGTTTAGCATGTTGATGAGGGAACGGGAGGTCTTGGGTTCGATTCCGGTTGGAGCATTCTTTTTATAAAAATTTCATGAAGAGGGTATATTCCATAAACTTTAATATTATTATTATTATTATTATTATTATTGTTAATACTAATTATTATTATTATGATTGTTATTATTATGATATGTATTATTATTATTATTAACATTTATTATTATGATTATGATTATGATTATAATTATTATTATTATTATTAAATATTAAGTATTAGTATCTTTATTATCATTATTATTATTATTGTAAGTAATATTATTATTAATAACATTAGTATTAACGTTATTAGCATTGTTGTTGTTAAAAATTATTATTACAACAACAACAACAACAACAATACCCAATCCCGCGCCTGCGAGGTATGGGGGAGGTAAGGTGTAGACAATCCTTCCTCTACCCTAAACTAGAAGAGAAGTCGTTTCTGTTACCACGAGTCGAGAGAATTCTCCACCCACGGTAAAGGAAATTCATCCCCCTCTCTACTCCAGGGTAGAGAGATTGCTTCCGTGAGGACCTCCGGCTAAAAAAAAGACTCTTTTTTTTTTTTTTTAAAAACTAGAAAATAGAAATTAAAAAATAAATTAAAACATACAAAGATAAATAAAAAATAATAATAAAAATAATAATAATAATAATAATAATAATAATAATAATAATAATAATAAAATATAGGGGGGACGCCATGAAAATGGTAGAATCAGATTTTCATGGGGTTTAAAGCATGCCTAAGAATCAATTTAGGCTCTGAGCGGCAGTCAAGACGCCACTAAAACGACGCTTGTCGTTGCCTCAATAAATAGAGCCAAAAGACCTTGTGGACCGCAACTCGAGGGCATGCCGGGTGGAAGTTGTTGCGCAAGCAAAGAGCCAACCACCCTTAGCAAACCAAAAACCACTCATGCACCTTTACGGTAGACACCCCCGAAACCACCCAACTAAGAGGAACCAACCAAGTTCTAGAGCAAGGGAAGTCGTCCTCAGCCATAATGGTCCCAAGATGCACCGAGCGATGCGAATCACTTGATCATACATACATGCATACATACGTACATACATACACACATACCTAAACCTACATACACACCAGACATACCTACGTAAATACATGAGACATACCTACGTACAAGTATGAAACATACCTACGTACATACATACATGCATAAAGCCACACATACAACCATACATATATAGCATAAACACCCAGTCCTACATAAACCTATTAGCAAAACATACATACATGAGTGAATATACCACACCTGCAGACAAGTAAAAAACAAGCATACATACATACCTACCTACAAATATACATACATAAAAAACAAACTCACATATAAAAACGTGTGTAACTGCATCACACCTTCATTACAAAACCTACATGCATGCATACGTACATACAAACATACAAGAACCTACGTGCATACGTACAAACAACCAAGCAAGCATGCATACATCCAAAACCAAAGATACCAAAAACATACTCATTTAATACTATTAGTAACAATACATAAAACTAATAAAAACGATAGTAATAGTAATACAAATAATAGTAATAATAATAGTTCATATAAATATTAATAGTAATAAATATTTGTAATACAAATACTAATACACTAATAATTAATAATAGTGATACAAAAAATAATAATAATAACAATAACAATACTAATAATTGTAATAGTAAGAATAATAACAGTAATAGCAGTAATAGCAGTAATAACAGTAATAACAGTAATAACAATAACAATAACAATAACAATAATAATAATAAAAGTAGCCCTACTCAACTATTCTTATTCTAGCCCTCCACGCATCCCTATCAGAAGTCATGTCCTCGGTCAACGAAAGCTCCCTCATGTCGAGTCTTAGTCTATCCATCCACCTACGAGTAGGTCTACCCCTTCTCCTTACACCATCTACCGTGAGTGCCTCAACTCTCCTAACCGGGGCAATACGTGGTCGTCTCATCACATGCCCAAACCAACGAAGTCGTTCTTCTCTTAGCTTGTCGATGATGCTACTGACTCCAAGTTTTTCCCTAAACACACCATTTGGTATCATATCTAGCATGGTTTTACCACACGTCCACCTAAGCATCCTCATTTCTGCCACCTCCATCCTTCTCTCTTGGGCCTTCGTCATTGGCCAACATTCTGATCCGTACAACATGGCAGGTCTGATTGCCACCTTGAGGAATTTTCCTTTCAATTTGAGTGGTATCTTCTTGTCACACAAAACCCCTTTCGCTGCTCTCCACTTCAACCAACCTACCTTAATACGATGAGTCACGTCCTCATCTATCCTCCCTGATTTGTGGAGGACCGAGCCTAGATATCTAAACGACTCTTGTGGGTGCAAGATCTGGTCCCCAATGCTGATGTTCCCTCCAACATTAAGTTCATCATCAGTTCTACCGAATTCGCAACTAAGATATTCCGGCTTTTGTCTACTGATCCGTAGCCCATTTTGTTCTAGGGCTTCCCTCCATTGTTCTAGCCTTCTATTAAGTTCATCCTTTGTTTCCGATACAAGCACGATATTATCGGCAAAAATCAGACACCAAGGGATGTTCTCTTGTATTCCTCGATACAGCTCGTCGAGGATCAAAGCAAAAAGGAAAGGACTAAGGGCCGATCCCTGGTGCAACCCTACTTCTATCGGGAAATACTCTGTGTTTCCCACAGGCGTCCGAACGCAGGCCTTCGCCCCATCGTACATATCCATAATAGCTCTAATATATCTACTTGGGATACCCCTAACGTTAAGGGTCTTCCAAATCAACTTTCGCGGTACGTAATCATAGGCCTTTTCCAAGTCTAAGAAGACCATCTCTAGACCCTTTTGTTTCTCCCTATACTTCTCCATAACACTTCTTAAAATATGAATTGCCTCCATCGAAGAGTGCCCTGGCATGAAACCAAATTGGTTTTCGGAAACCGTAGTTTCGCGTCGGAGTCTAGTCTCAATCACTCTCTCCCAAAGCTTCATAGTATGACTAAGTAATTTTATGCCTCTATAATTACCACAGATTTGGGCATCCCCTTTATTTTTGTAAATGGGGATAATCTCGCTGAGTCTCCATTCCGTAGGCATTTTATAACTTCTAAGCGTCTTATTGTAAAGACACGTCAACCACCTGACACCATCCTCGCCTAGGCACCACCACGCCTCTATTGGGATCTGGTCTGGTCCAACAGCTTTGTTTCTACCCATCTTTCGTAGTGCCGATCTTACTTCTTCCTGACTGATTCTCCTACAGAAATTGTTGTTCTGGAAATGTCCTATTCCCAAGTCCTGCGGGTCCTCTTGGCGCCCGGGTCCTTCACCCACGAAAAGAGATTGGAAATACCCTTCCCATCTTTTCCTAATTTCATCTTCCTTTACTATGGTTTGACCGGCTTCATCCTTGATGAACTTGATGTTATCTATATCCCTCCTCCTACGCTCCCTAGCTTTAGCAATCCTGTAAATATCATTTGCTCCTTCTTTGGAGTCTAGTTTCCTATACAAAACTTCATACGCTTTATCTTTTGCACGGGCAACGGCCTTCTTAGCTTCTCTTTTAGCTTCTTTATACCTTTCTTCTGCGCTAGTTCTGTCATCACGTGTCCCGTCCCGACATGTAACGAGCTCCCTAAACCTCAGTTGCTTAAGTGCGACTTTGGTTTGAACCTCATCACTAATCCACCATGATTCTCTACAAGACTTGTGTCCTCTCGATGTCCCTACTGCCACACCTAAGGTTTCCTTGGCGACATCTCTAATAGTTGATGCAAAACTATTCCACATCTGATCTGCATCCCCATGAGTAACAGTATCCATTACTGCCTCTACTCTTTCCAAAACAGATGCTTTGAAAGTTTCGGCTTTCTCTTCATTCAGATTCTTCCAAAGGATCCTAGGTTGGGTGGGTCTCCCTCTCCTAGTAACCCGTCTCTGCGGAACCAAGTCCATGACCAAAAGTCTGTGTTGAGTGGAACAGGTCCAGGTAGTCAGGGCTTTACAGTCTCTGCAGGTCCTAAGGTCCCCTTTGCGAAGCAGCAAATAATCAATCTGAGTACTATGACCTCCACTGTGGAAGGTTGCTAGCTGAGCTTCCGTCTTCCTAAAGAAAGAGTTTGCAACAACCAAATCGTGGGCAACAGCGAATTCGAGAATGGAGCGTCCTTCTTCATTTCGAACTCCGTACCCAAAGCCCCCATGGACACCCGCATATCCGTCTGAAATCGTTCCTATATGTCCATTAAGGTCTCCCCCAATAAGTAATCGATGATCAGCGGGGCAACTCCTCACAACTTCATCTAACGATTCCCAAAAGCGACTTTTTTCTTCTTCGCCTAAACCAGCATGAGGTGCGTAAGCGCAAATAACCATGTAAGACTCCTCCTGGATAACTAACCTAACCGACATAATCCTATCGCTACACCTACCCACACCCACAATATTATCCTTATGACGGGGCCCTATAAAGATCCCTACCCCGTTTCTAGCTACTCTGGAACCCGAAAACCACAACTTGTAGTCACCAATGTCAACCGCCTCTTCACCCTTCCATCTGGTCTCTTGAACACACAATATGTCCACTTTACTCTTAAGTAACGTCTCTACAAGTTCACGGGATTTGCTCGTCAAACTTCCTACATTCCAACTACCTACTCTAATCCTAACACGAAAATCTCTACCCCTTCTAGACCTAGCCGCCCCTAAGCTCGAAGGACATGACCTCACGTGACCATCACTACGACTAGAGTCTATCTTACCCTATATAATAAACAAAAAGGAAAAGGCAGAAGTGGCAATATAATATAAAAATAAAAATATAATATAATAATAACAATAACAATAATAATAATAATAATAATAATAATAATAATAATAATAATAATAATAATAATAATAATAATAATAATAATAATAATAATAATCACTAATATAATAGTATAATAATAATAGTCAAGGATATAATTAATAAACACAACTTTGAAAACCTCAAGAATATGAATACGCAAATACAGCGAAAAAGTAAAGCAGAAATATCACAGAGTATGGACTTAAGGAAAAGGGATCAGAGAGCCAAACACAGCCTTGTAAGGACAAGGAGTTTCCGGCAGGAGAGATTTCCGGCAGCAGTGATTTCCGGCAGCTCCAAGGCAGCAGACGGCGAAAATGGCGAGGTTTCTCGTTTACTACAAACCCTCGCTAGTAGATCCGTTATGTTACCTTCAGATCTGAGAATTTTGTGCCCTAATTGAAAAGGTATTGACAAGTAATTGATCGGATCCAAATTGATAAGTGGTGAAATTGTGGGTGCGTAGATCAGACGTTATGATAAAATGAATAATGTGCTCCAAAAAAGGAAAGTGACAGAATATTTAAGTAACTGAGTAAAGCAAATTTGTTGTCAGCTTCCACCGGATTTGCAACAACAGTTGATTCGTCTTCCAGTTGTGGCTAATAAGGGCAGATTTATACCAATTTCTTACTTGTATAAAGATAAACTTGAGAAGACAGCTTTTCAATGTAAGCTTGCTGTGGCTAATAATGAAATTGAGGTGAGTATATATTGATCGAATATCTAATTAATATAATATATTTGATTTAAAATTAATAATTAATTTTAGTATAACAGTTAGAGAATTTAATATCAGGGAAGCAAGTGCAGCACTAATATTGATAGCAAAGTGAGCATACCACAAAAATTAATGGCAATAAGTAATAATATGAACGTAGTGTAGATAATTAATCTGTGAATTAGAAAGAGGTAAAAAGGGAGTAGAAATAACCCAGTCGAGAAAACAAGTTTTCAGATGTTCTGAGAGTCAGAAACGTCCAACCAACTAGGTGTGGAGACGTTAAAAATTATTATTGTAGCAACTATATTAGTATTATCGTCGGTTTTACTACTAGTATCATTAAAGGTGTTATTATTATTATTATTATTATTATTATTATTATTATTATTATTATTATTATTATTATTATTATTATTATTATTATTATTAATATTACTAATATTAAGATTATCATTATTATAATTATCATTAGAATTATAACTATAATTATTATTATTACAAATATAGGTATTAAGATAAAAATTATCATTTATTATTATTATAATGATAATAATTATTATTATTAGTGTTATTATGAAAATAATAAAATTTATTATTATTTTTATTAATATTAGTATTAGTATCATTTCTACTAGTATTATTAATATATTTGAAATTTTAATATAATTACTATCATTATTAGTAATATTAAGTATTACCAAAAATTAATATTTTTACATGACAAATATCATTTAAGCATTATGATAATTACGAGTTTTCACAAGCAAATAATATATATATATGTTATTAATATAAACATTATATCACTAATAATAATAAGTATATTTATTCGATTACGATTATATATATATTAATGAATATACAAATGATATAGTTTCGTGAATCCTAGGCCAACCCTGCACTGTTCAGTTGTTCAATATAGTCATATGTATTTTTACTACAAAATACATTAGGTGAGTTTCATTTGCTCCCTTTTTAAATGCTTTTGCAATATATATTTTTGGGACTGAGAATACATGCGCTGCTTTTATAAATGTTTGACGAAATAGACACAAGTAATTAAAACTACATTCTATGGCTGGATTATTAAACCGAATATGCCCCTTTTTATTAAGTCTGGTAATCTAAGAATTAGGGAACAGACACCCTAATTGACGCGAACTCTAAAGATAGATCTATCGGGCCCAACAAGCCCCATCCAAAGTACCAGATGCTTTAGTACTTCGAAATTTATATCATGTCCGAAGGAGAATCCCGGAATGATGAGGATATTCTTATATGCATATTGTGAATGTCGGTTACCAGGTGTTCAATCCATATGAATGATATTTTAGTCTCTATGCATGGGACGTATGTTTATGAGAAATGGAAATATGAAATCTTGTGGTCTATTAAAATTATGAATTGATTATTTATGATAAACTAATGAACTCACCAACCTTTTGGTTAACACTTTAAAGCATGTTTATTCTCAGGTACGAAAGAAGTCTTCCGCTGTACATTTGCTCATTGTAAATACATTATTTGGAGTCGATCATCGCAATGGAACCAGATATTGGTGACTTCGTCCAGACGAATTAGGACGGAGTATGACATGTAGTATTAGAGTGGTGGTCTTAGCGAACCAGGTCTTGCATTAGTGTGTCTAACTTGAAATGTCCCGTTCTTATTGATTAAAAACGTTCCATATTAATTGATTTCGTTGCGAGGTTTTGACCTCTATATGAGACGTTTTTCAAAGACTGCATTCATTTTTAAAACAAACCATAACCTTTATTTCATAAATAAAGGTTTAAAAAGCTTTACGTAGATTATCAAATAATGATAATCTAAAATATCCTGTTTACACACGACCATTACATAATGGTTTACAATACAAATATGTTACATCAAAATCAGTTTCTTGAATGCAGTTTTTACACAATATCATACAAACATGGACTCCAAATCTTGTCCTTATTTTAGTATGCAACAGCGGAAGCTCTTAGTATTCACCTGAGAATAAACATGCTTTAAACGTCAACAAAAATGTTGGTGAGTTATAGGTTTAACCTATATATATCAAATCGTAACAATAGACCACAAGATTTCATATTTCAATACACATCCCATACATAGAGATAAAAATCATTCATATGGTGAACACCTGGTAACCGACATTAACAAGATGCATATATAAGAATATCCCCATCATTCCGGGACACCCTTCGGATATGATATAAATTTCGAAGTACTAAAGCATCCGGTACTTTGGATGGGGTTTGTTAGGCCCAATAGATCTATCTTTAGGATTCGCGTCAATTAGGGTGTATGTTCCCTAATTCTTAGATTACCAGACTTAATAAAAAGGGGCATATTCGATTTCGATAATTCAACCATAGAATGTAGTTTCACGTACTTGTGTCTATTTTGTAAATCATTTATAAAACCTGCATGTATTCTCATCCCAAAAATATTAGATTTTAAAAGTGGGACTATAACTCACTTTCACAGATTTTTACTTCGTCGGGAAGTAAGACTTGGCCACTGGTTGATTCACGAACCTATAACAATATATAAATATATATCAAAGTATGTTTAAAATATATTTACAACACTTTTAATATATTTTGATGTTTTAAGTTTATTAAGTCAGCTGTCCTCGTTAGTAACCTACAACTAGTTGTCCACAGTTAGATGTACAGAAATAAATCGATAAATATTATCTTGAATCAATCCACGACCCAGTGTATACGTATCTCAGTATTGATCACAACTCAAACTATATATATTTTGGAATCAACCTCAACCCTGTATAGCTAACTCCAACATTCACATATAGAGTGTCTATGGTTGTTCCGAAATATATATAGATGTGTCGACATGATAGGTCGAAACATGATATACGTGTCTATGGTATCTCAAGATTACATAATATACAATACAAGTTGATTAAGTTATGTTTGGAATAGATTTGTTACCAATTTTCACGTAGCTAAAATGAGAAAAATTATCCAATCTTGTTTTACCCATAACTTCTTCATTTTAAATCCGTTTTGAGTGAATCAAATTGCTATGGTTTCATATTGAACTCTATTTTATGAATCTAAATAGAAAAAGTATAGGTTTATAGTCGGAAAAATAAGTTACAAGTCGTTTTTGTAAAGGTAGTCATTTCAGTCGAAAGAACGACGTCTAGATGACCATTTTAGAAAACATACTTCCACTTTGAGTTTAACCATAATTTTTGGATATAGTTTCATGTTCATAATAAAAATCATTTTCTCAGAATAACAACTTTTAAATCAAAGTTTATCATGGTTTTTAATTAACTAACCCAAAACAGCCCGCGGTGTTACTACGACGGCGTAAATCCGGTTTTACGGTGTTTTTCGTGTTTCCAGGTTTTAAATCATTAAGTTAGCATATCATATAGATATAGAACATGTGTGTAGTTAATTTTAAAAGTCAATTTATAAGGATTAACTTTTGTTTGCGAACAAGTTTAGAATTAACTAAACTATGTTCTAGTGATTACGAGTTTAAACCTTCGAATAAGATAGTTTTATATATATGAATCGAATGATGTTATGAACATCATTACTACCTCAAGTTTAGTAGGTAATCCTACTGGAAGTGATAAGAAATGATCTAGCTTCAAAGGATCTTGGATGGCTTGAAAGTTCTTGAAGTAGGATCATGACACAAAAACAAGTTCAAGTAAGATTTTTACTCGAATTAAGATAGTTTATAGTTATAGAAATTGAATCAAAGTTTGAATATGAATATTACCTTGAATAAGAAAGATAACCTACTGTATATAACAAAGGTTTCTTGATCTTAGATGATTACTTGGAATGGATTAGAAAGCTTGGAAGTAAATTAGTAAACTTGAAGGGATTTTTGAAGTGTTCTTGAAGTGTTCTTCCTATGATGATTATAGCTTGATTCTTGAAGTGATTTTTGATGAATATGATGATTAACTACTGGAAAAATACGTTCATAATAGTGTGTGTGTGTGTTGAGAGAGAATTAGAAAGAGAATTGGAAGTGAAATGGAGTGAATGATGAGTGGTAATTGGTGAGTGGTGAGTGGGGTTAAAAGGAGTTCTAGTTAGTTGACTAGCTCATGGTAGAAGTTAAAATTGATTAGTCATACATGACATAATCAAGAGTGGAATCCCATGCTAGTTCCTATTGGTATATACTCATAGTAAGTACGTTTTGAAGCTGTGTATAATACGGGTAAGAATACGACTAGAATTCTTGATGAAAGAAAAGAATGGAAAAGTAACTGTAACCATTTTCGTTAAGTATGAGTGTTTTGATATATGTCTTGAAGTCTTCCAAAAGTATTTTAATACATCTAAATACACTACATGTATATACATTTTAACTGAGTCGTTAAGTCATCGTTAGTCGTTACATGTAAGTGTTGTTTTGAAACCTTTAAGTTAACGATCTCAATTAATGTTGTTAACCCATTGTTTATTATATCTAATGAGATGTTAAATTATTATATTATCATGATATTATGATATATTAATATATCTTAATATGATATATATACATTTAAATGTCGTTACAACGATAATCGTTACATATATGTCTCGTTTCGAAATCCTTAAGTTAGTAGTCTTGTTTATATGTATATAACTCATTGTTAATATACTTATGGAGATACTTACTTATCATAATCTCATGTTAACCATATGTATATCCATATATATATCGTCATGTCGTTTTTACAAGTTTTAACGTTCGTGAATCGCCGGTCAACTTGGGTGGTCAATTGTCTATATGAAACATATTTCAATTAATCAAGTCTTAACAAGTTTGATTGCTTAACATGTTGGAAACATTTAATCATGTAAATATCAATCTCAATTAATATATATAAACATGGAAAAGTTCGGGTCACTACAGTACCTACCCGTTAAATAAATTTCGTCCCGAAATTTTAAGCTGTTGAAGGTGTTGACGAATCTTCTGGAAATAGATGCGGGTATTTCTTCTTCATCTGATCTTCACGCTCCCAGGTGAACTCAGGTCCTCTACGAGCATTCCATCAAACCTTAACAATTGGTATCTTGTTTTGCTTAAGTCTTTTAACCTCACGATCCATTATTTCGACGGGTTCTTCGATGAATTGGAGTTTTTCGTTGATTTGGATTTCATCTAACGGAATAGTGAGATCTTCTTTAGCAAAACATTTCTTCAAATTCGAGACGTGGAAAGTTTTATGTACAGCCGCGAGTTGTTGAGGTAACTCAAGTCGGTAAGCTACTGGTCCGACACGATCAATAATCTTGAATGGTCCAATATACCTTGGATTTAATTTCCCTCGTTTACCAAATCGAACAACGCCTTTCCAAGGTGCAACTTTAAGCATGACCATCTCTCTAATTTCAAGTTCTATATCTTTTCTTTTAATGTCAGCGTAGCTCTTTTGTCGACTTTGGGCGGTTTTCAACCGTTGTTGAATTTGGATGATCTTCTCGGTAGTTTCTTGTATAATCTCCGGACCCGTAATCTGTCTATCCCCCACTTCACTCCAACAAATCGGAGACCTGCACTTTCTACCATAAAGTGCTTCAAACGGCGCCATCTTAATGCTTGAATGGTAGCTGTTGTTGTAGGAAAATTCTGCTAATGGTAGATGTCGATCCCAACTGTTTCCGAAATCAATAACACATGCTCGTAGCATGTCTTCAAGCGTTTGTATCGTTCTTTCACTCTGCCCATCAGTTTGTGGATGATAGGCAGTACTCATGTCTAGACGAGTTCCTAATACTTGCTGTAATGTCTGCCAGAATCTTGAAATAAATCTGCCATCCCTATCAGAGATAATAGAGATTGGTATTCCATGTCTGGAGATGACTTCCTTCAAATACAGTCGTGCTAACTTCTCCATCTTGTCATCTTCTCTTATTGGCAGGAAATGTGCTGATTTGGTGAGACGATCAACTATTACCCAAATAGTATCAAAACCACTTGCAGTCCTTGGCAATTTAGTGATGAAATCCATGGTAATGTTTTCCCATTTCCATTCCGGGATTTCGGGTTGTTGAAGTAGACCTAATGGTTTCTGATGCTCAGCTTTGACCTTAGAACACGTCAAACATTCTCCTACGTATTTAACAACATCGGCTTTCATACCCGGCCACCAAAAATATTTCCTGAGATCCTTGTACATCTTCTCCGTTCCAGGATGTATTGAGTATCTGGTTTTATGAGCTTCTCTAAGTACCATTTCTCTCATATCTCCAAATTTTGGTACCCAAATCCTTTCAGCCCTATACCGGGTTCCGTCTTCCCGAATATTAAGATGTTTCTCCGATCCTTTAGGAATTTCATCCTTTAAATTTCCCTCTTTTAAAACTCCTTGTTGCGCCTCCTTTATTTGAGTAGTAAGGTTATTATGAATCATTATATTCATAGATTTTACTCGAATGGGTTCTCTGTCCTTCCTGCTCAAGGCATCGGCTACCACATTTGCCTTCCCCGGGTGGTAACGAATCTCAAAGTCGTAATCATTCAATAATTCAATCCACCTACGCTGCCTCATATTCAGTTGTTTCTGATTAAATATGTGTTGAAGACTTTTGTGGTCGGTATATATAATACTTTTGACCCCATATAAGTAGTGCCTCCAAGTCTTTAATGCAAAAACAACCGCGCCTAATTCCAAATCATGCGTCGTATAATTTTGTTCGTGAATCTTCAATTGTCTAGACGCATAAGCAATCACCTTCGTTCGTTGCATTAATACACAACCGAGACCTTGCTTTGATGCGTCACAATAAATTACAAAATCATCATTCCCTTCAGGCAATGACAATATAGGTGCCGTAGTTAGCTTTTTCTTCAATAACTGAAACGCTTTCTCTTGTTCATCATTCCATTCAAATTTCTTCCCTTTATGCGTTAATGCAGTCAAGGGTTTTGCTATTCTGGAAAAGTCTTGGATGAACCTTCTGTAGTAACCAGCTAGTCCTAAAAACTGGCGTATGTGTTTTGGAGTTTTCGGGGTTTCCCACTTTTCAACAGTTTCTATCTTTGCCAGATCCACCTTAATACCTTCTTTGTTCACTATGTGACCGAGGAATTGAACTTCTTCCAACCAAAATGCACACTTTGAAAACTTAGCGTACAATTCTTCCTTCCTCAATACTTCTAACACCTTTCTCAAATGTTCACCGTGTTCTTGGTCATTCTTTGAGTAAATAAGTATGTCATCAATGAAAACAATGACAAACTTGTCAAGGTATGGTCCACACACTCGGTTCATAAGGTCCATGAACACAACTGGTGCATTAGTTAAACCAAACGGCATGACCATAAACTCGTAATGACCGTAACGTGTTCTGAAAGCAGTCTTTGGAATATCATTGATGATGTAGCGTGAGGGTACGAAATAGTATTATTTTTAATACAAAATACTACAAAATATGACACAAGTTTTATTAATTTACGGATGGGATATACCTAAACCTTGCTACAACACTATAGGCAGTGTACCTAATCGTAGAGTAGTGTAGTTTTTAGTAAGTCCGGTTCGTTCCACAGGGAGCTGGTGATACTTACTACATTTTTAACTATATTTATACAAAATATATATAATTATATAAGTAGTAATATTATTATAAAAGGGGGGTTTTACCATTTAATGACCGGTTTGTCGATTCTATATTTTAAGCGTAAAGATAAATGACGATAATTAAAGTGCGTAAAATAATGACAATAAATAAAATGACAGTAAATAAAATTGCGAGTAATAAAATGACAGTAAATAAAGATACGATGAGAAATATAATAAAAGAATTATGCTTATTTAAACTTCCGTAATCATGATGTTTGACGTGTTGATTTTAATTTATTACCATGGGTTAATTGTCCTTTGTCCTGGTTTATTTGATACGTCTATCTGGTTTTTGTCCATAATAGTCCATCGGTCATAAAAATAAAGTGCGAGTATCCTCGTCAAATTACCCTTATACCCGAAGTCAAATATTCCAACTGATTAAGGATTTAAACTGTGACGCAGTTATCACTTCTGTCAACAATTACACCAGTTATCACTGTATGTAATCCACCCCTGTTTTAATTAGTTTATGAATATTAATTCATCCACTTGATCAGAATGAATAATCAATTACCCAACCCAATTGATTAATTAAATGATTATAACAGATTCCATATGAACATCACTAAATAGGACAACCATAATCATTATTAATTATTAGGTTAATTAATTTGAAGATAGGTTCGACAGACTCCAATGAGTTGTCACTCAATTAGACAATACCCCCCATCTATTAATAGTCAATAGTTCAATTTCCACAAGTGTCGGTCTTTTGCCCAAACCTTAATTATGGTCCAAAGTTCAATAACCCCTTCTTAATATTTTAGCCCAACATCACGATTACTTCGGCTCAAATAAGCATAATAATAACTTAGTTACGATACATTAATGTAAAAAGGTTGAACATAACTTACAATGATTAAAAATAGCGTAGCGTTACACGGACAGAATTTCGATTTACACACTCAAACGATCTCTATCATAAATCTTATTATTATCATAATTTTAAATTAAAATTAAGATTATTGTTATATCTTATTAAGTTAACATTATGATAGAGATATAGAATATAGATATTGATAATTGATATTGATAAATAAGAAAAAGATAGAAAAAGGTGTAAAAGGATATATAGATTTTTTTGATCCCATAAAAATGTATCGATTACATAGCCTTTTATAGGCAAAATATGAAATTGAATTTTCATCTACGACCCCTGAACTATGCTAAATTAACAACTTTTTATTATTTAATATTATTCTTATTATGAATTATTTAAATATTATATTTTATTCTTGTGCATAGTTGACTCGTAATTTTTACACCGTTGCGTCGAGCGTTGAGAGTTGACTCATGTCCCGGTTCCGGATTTTCGAACGTCCTTTCGTACAATTTTATATCGTGTACTTTGCGTTTTGTAACTTGTACTCTTGTCATTTTTAGACGTTCTTCATCAATAAATTGAACCTTTTGAATTGTATCTTGTACATTTGAGCTTTTTGGACGTTTTGGTCTTTCAAATCTTCGTTTTTGTCTTTAAATCTTCATTTTCGAGCGATTTGCGTCTTTCGTCTTTGCACTTATTTATTTAACTATTACAACTAAAAATAAGGAAATTACATTTAAAAACTTTACATATTGGAACGATATTGCTACTAAATATATGTTCATTTGGAACACTATCAAATATCCCCACACTTGAGCGTTGCTTGTCCTCAAGCAATACAGAACTTGAAATAAAAACATACATGAATCACTTTTTTATTCATCACATTTTGTACATCAGTGATTTTGATATAGCGGTATAAACAATGACAGTAATGATGGTTAAAGGTGGGTGTGTCATCCACAGTTGCCTCGGGTTTAGGTCAACGACACTTGCAATCAAATAGCCGATTTACTTTCGGTTTCCAAAGCAAAGTGCACATTTGAAAGGTGGTTTACAGTCCCACATGACTATTAAAATGTAGATCCTTAAGGAAATTGGATCTTTATGAAAACATTTGATCTTTTTGAAAATTTAATCTAGCTTTTACCCTAGATAAGTTTTCCGGAATAACCCTTCACCGGTGTTTGCAAAATATTTTTGTGGGTTGTGTGGGTTTCAGATTTGAAAATTTTAGCTCAACACTTGTGGTTTTGTGTTACCCACTTGCTAACCTTGTATTAGGAAAGCAACACGTCCAGTTTACTTGTCCCGTATATTACCTTTCGGCAAACTACCGTCCGGTTGTAAAGGAAAGCGATGAACAAGAAACTGTTAAGGCAATGTCCCGTGACATGCAGATGATTATGGTCTTATTAACGTGTCGGATGCTAGAACTATCCTTGGTAGGAGTGATAGTAAAGATCATCCTATAATTTTTCGGTCTGGCACAAGGTCCTGTCTCCGACCATGCTATGCAACCACCGTTCTTACGGTTGACACCCGATTTGGTTCAGGTGACCTAATGAATTCCAGGTGAATTTCTTAGGATTTTACGTTCAATGGTAATGAACGCATTGAAAATGGTTTTTCAGAAAACAAATCGGTTTGTATTTTTGATCAAAATATTTTCTCGTTCATGCTCGAGTTTAGATATCATCGAATTCCATGAGTTTGAATTCTCAATCTTTAAGGTCAATCTCTAGGATTGAGTATTATCAGTCTTAAAAGCTGATTTTTAATCTTTAAGGAGATTATCCTTTTCTGGGGATCTGATTCATTAGTCTTATCAAGCTAATTTGCACGGTGCCTCCCCATTGTACGAGATAAATCCTTCTCATGGTTAGGATAAATCTGACCACTTGGCGACCCTGTTTGATGCTGAGGTCCGTGGATTTCCTGCTGATTTTAGAGATGACTTTTCTAGATTTTTCGTCAACCTACAGCTGGTCTGGACGACAACTTCATGACCTAAATCAAGAAGCGCGTGTCTTTTTCGGAAGACTTTACTTCCTTTTAATGATGGAATTGATTCATCGTGTAGATCCATCTTTCTTTAAAATATATTACAGTAAACCGGGTAAAACTGATTAGTATCGTCCAAAGCAAAAGTACCTGCAATAATTCTTATACAAAAATGTGATAGATATTTTTAATTGAATAACTTGGTACATTCTCCCCACACTTAGCTTTTATTTATTCTTTTCTTTGCCTTTTTATTCTCTTCTATCCCATTTTAAATGAATTCAAGCGTTTTGGGTTGTTTCTCAATTTATGTCCTCGAGGTAACAATAATTTCGGCATTAACACCTAGTTTTATCGTTCATAAATATGTATAAACATGATTTTGAATTCATTTAGTTGAAATTTTTTTCAAATTTTCACAAAATTTGGCAATTAAAACAAGTGTAAACCCGAAAGAATTTATAACCCTTCCCCACACTTGAGATCTTGCAATGCCCTCATTTGCAAGAAATCAGTAAAAATTTAAATTCATGAGGGTGATTAGTGTAGAAAAATGATTAAAAATACCGAGTTTGCAAACATATTGTTGTTATTTCACATTTGATATTTTGTTTCTTGTCGTCAAAATTAGTACCTTTTTCTGAACTTAATGACAGTCTTTGAAAATGCGTTATTTTACCCTGTTTTGTATATAACATAAAATACAAACATATATACATATTTTTGAAGTTTGGTATATAACCCCACGTTCAAAAATTAATATAATATTTTTTTTTTGCATACTTTAGATCAATAAAATTAAATGATAACAAAATTTGTCACCCCGCCCTCGGGTAAAGCAATTTCGGCTCAACGACCTAGTCTTTAACTCACGACGAATTTTAGAAATCATTTTTTAAACTTAATGAAATAAAGTAAATTTTTGTTTTTAAAATCATTCAAAACATAAATTTAAAAAGCATATTAATTTTATATAAAACCTACTAAATAAAAAGATTTAGAATGGAGGGAGAAAACTAGTTCTTTAGTGTCTGCTAGCGGAAAAGACCAATCGGATTCCATTCTCGGAACTACACGAGAACAGAACAACTAACTCTAGATAGCATTTTCTTTTTAGAACATTTGAATCTCCCCACACTTAGGTAGCCGTGGTGTCAAAATTGTGATTAACTTCATCGTTAATTTCTCTTGGTCCATAATCAACTTGCATATCCGTGACTTTTTCTTTAAGCCATTGGTCGGATTCCTGTGTAATATCCACAATTTCAACTAGTTTCTCCTTTTCTTTAGGTGATAGATTGGATACTAACCGGTTACATAACTTAAAGTTCCCCTTGGTTCTAGCATCGCGAATCCGTTTAATAAGTTTCTTCATTGAACTATTAATAACGGGGTCATTTAATTTCGTATCAATAACGGGGTTCTTTGTTATCAAGTCATCATTAGGTGTTACTTCATTTTCCCCACACTTAGGCGTTTTATTATTGTTAAGCACTACCGTTGGAGTTGGTAAAACAACATGGTTCTTACCAATCGTTTTTGCTGGTTCAACGGTTTTGGTTGGTGGAGATTTAGTCTTTCGAATCATAAAGGTGATTGATTTGTCATCACTACTAAGTGTCATTCTACCGTTTCTTACATCAAATAACGCCCCGGTGGACGCTAAGAATGGTCGACCTAAAATTAGAGGAATGTTTGGGTCCTCTTCTATGTCAATGACAATGAATTCGACTAGAAAGGTTAAATTGCCTACTTGAACGGGTAGGTTGTCGGCAATTCCAACTGGGTGCTTAATGGTTTGATCAAAGAGTCGAACACTCATATCTGTTGGACTTAACTTACCTACACCTAATCTCTTATATAAGGAAAGAGGCATAACACTTACACTTGCACCTAAATCTGCTAGTGCATCATACATGACACAATCACTAAGTAGACAAGGAACAATAAATTCACCCGGATCACCTACCCTAGGTGGAGGTTTTGGTGGAACTGTCTTCACCGGGTTTATATTTATGGCTTTTGTTTCTTGCACTTTCTTATTCTTTTTCTTCTTCTTCTTTCCAGAGGTATCACAATCTTTATTACCTATCACTTGCTCATACTCAACTCCTTTTCTTGGAAACGGGATGGGTGGTTTGTATGGTGCCACCACTGGCTTTACATACTCGGGTGGTGGTGGTGGTGTAACTTCTTCATTGTTACTTACATCTAAAACTTTCCCATCTTCTGGTATTGGTTTTTCAGAATTTGTTGATATCATGTTAACATTTTCATTCCGAGGATTTACTTCATTATTACTCGGTAGCTTTCCTTGTTCCCTTTCACTCATCAATCTAACAAGAGTACCTACTTGTTTTTCTAGATTCAAAATGGAAGCTTGTTGAGTTCTAAATGACTGCTCAAACCTCTCATTCGTTTGGGTTTGAGTTTCAATAAATTGTGTTTGAGATTCAACTAGCTTAAATACCACTTCTTCCAGATTTGACTTCTTCTCATCGGTTTGTTGTGGTGGTTTATACAAGCCAGGTCTTTGTTGATTGAAAGTGTTGTTTTGAGTTGGTTGGTTATTCGGACCTTGTTGGTTATACGAGTTATTGTCGGGTCCTTTTGGATTGTAAAGAATGTTTTGATTTCGATTGAAGTTTGGCCTTGGCGGTTGATAATTATTCTGATAACTATTTTCCAGCCTTTGGTTCATGTAGGAAACATTCTCTCGTTGTTCCAATGTTGGTTCAATGTGACAATCTTTCAATAAGTGTGGTCCACCGCATAGCTCACAACTGATTCGTATTGCGTGAATATCTTTATTCATCTTTTCCATTCGTCTTTCGAAAGCATCTATTTTTGCTGAAACGGAATCAAAGTCATGGCTAGAATCGGCTCTAGCCACTTTAGATGAACGAAAAATATCTTTTTCTTGGTGCCACTCATGCGAGTGGGAGGCTGTGTTATCAATAATTTTGTAAGCTTCAGTTGCGGTTTTCTTCATAATGGAACCACCAGCTGTTATGTCGATGTCTTTTCGTGTAGCAACGTTGACACCTTGGTAGAATATTTGTACTATTTGATAAGTGTCTAAACCGTGTTGAGGACATCCTCTCAACATCCTTCCGAATCTTGTCCAAGCCTCATATAATGTTTCATTTGGCTTTTGCGCGAACGTAACAATTTCTCCTTGAAGTCTCACGGCTTTGGATGCCGGAAAGAATTGTTTAAGAAAATTTTCAACTAAAACATCCCATGTGTCAATCGCCCCTTCAGGTAACGATTCTAACCAATCTTTGGCTTCTCCCTTTAAAGTCCAGGGAAACAACATGAGATAGATCTGCTCATCTTCCACTTCTCGGATTTTGAATAGTGTACAAATTCTTTTAAACGTACGAAGGTGTTTGTTAGGATCTTCATTCGGTGCACCACTGAATTGGCATTGGTTAGTTACCATGTGTAGAATTTGTCCTTTGATTTCATAATCTGGCGCATTAACTTCTGGTTTAATAATGGCGTGACCTTGGCCCGTGCGTGTGGCTCTCATTCGATCTTCCATACTTAGAGGTTCCGTTACTTCCATAATTGAATTTGTTGAATACGAATCACTAGAGGATTCTGATTTAATGGTTTGTGGCTCAGGAGGAATAATTAGTGGTTCAGGATCTTGGAATTGTCCTTGAATATGCTCCGGGTTCTTAATTGTGAAGTCGGGTTCAAAAGATGGATTATCGGAAATTTGAGTTGGAGTTCTTGTTCGACTAGATGACGATTCTAAAGAAAAATCAACGGCGACAATATTTGCTAGATGTCTTGATCGAGTTACAGGTGGTGAACGTATGAAAGGTGGTGAACGTTTTGCTTGGTGCATTCACAGAATATCCTATTAGTTATAAAAATAAGAAAAACTTATATAAGTTGTCCAATCAATAGACTTTTCTGATTTTGCCCACGTTTCGAATAGCCAAAAGATGCAGCAGAGGGGCAGGATTCGTTTGGTCTCAATATAATTGAGTACTGTTTGGCTCCAATAACCCGGTCCACGTACAAATCCAACTATTACTACGAACCAGAAAATTTTGATGTCTATCAATTTAACCACTTAAAATAAATTTTCGTAATTTTAAGAAATTTAGAGAAGAAGTAGAAAAAAATCTAAGTCCTAAAAACTAGAATGGCGAGAAATAAGAAAGAAAAAGATTGCGCGTCGAAAAAGGTCGAAAAATAAAAAGGTAGAAAAATAGGCGTCGAAAAATTGCGCGTCGAAAAATAAAAAGGTCAACTATTACCCAAATAGTATCAAAACCACTTGCAGTCCTTGGCAATTTAGTGATGAAATCCATGGTAATGTTTTCCCATTTCCATTCCGGGATTTCGGGTTGTTGAAGTAGACCTAATGGTTTCTGATGCTCAGCTTTGACCTTAGAACACGTCAAACATTCTCCTACGTATTTAACAACATCGGCTTTCATACCCGGCCACCAAAAATATTTCCTGAGATCCTTGTACATCTTCTCCGTTCTAGGATGTATTGAGTATCTGGTTTTATGAGCTTCTCTAAGTACCATTTCTCTCATATCTCCAAATTTTGGTACCCAAATCCTTTCAGCCCTATACCGGGTTCCGTCTTCCCGAATATTAAGATGTTTCTCCGATCCTTTAGGAATTTCATCCTTTAAATTTCCCTCTTTTAAAACTCCTTGTTGCGCCTCCTTTATTTGAGTAGTAAGGTTATTATGAATCATTATATTCATAGATTTTACTCGAATGGGTTCTCTGTCCTTCCTGCTCAAGGCATCGGCTACCACATTTGCCTTCCCCGGGTGGTAACGAATCTCAAAGTCGTAATCATTCAATAATTCAATCCACCTACGCTGCCTCATATTCAGTTGTTTCTGATTAAATATGTGTTGAAGACTTTTGTGGTCGGTATATATAATACTTTTGACCCCATATAAGTAGTGCCTCCAAGTCTTTAATGCAAAAACAACCGCGCCTAATTCCAAATCATGCGTCGTATAATTTTGTTCGTGAATCTTCAATTGTCTAGACGCATAAGCAATCACCTTCGTTCGTTGCATTAATACACAACCGAGACCTTGCTTTGATGCGTCACAATAAATCACAAAATCATCATTCCCTTCAGGCAATGACAATATAGGTGCCGTAGTTAGCTTTTTCTTCAATAACTGAAACGCTTTCTCTTGTTCATCATTCCATTCAAATTTCTTCCCTTTATGCGTTAATGCAGTCAAGGGTTTTGCTATTCTGGAAAAGTCTTGGATGAACCTTCTGTAGTAACCAGCTAGTCCTAAAAACTGGCGTATGTGTTTTGGAGTTTTCGGGGTTTCCCACTTTTCAACAGTTTCTATCTTTGCCGGATCCACCTTAATACCTTCTTTGTTCACTATGTGACCGAGGAATTGAACTTCTTCCAACCAAAATACACACTTTGAAAACTTAGCGTACAATTCTTCCTTCCTCAATACTTCTAACACCTTTCTCAAATGTTCACCGTGTTCTTGGTCATTCTTTGAGTAAATAAGTATGTCATCAATGAAAACAATGACAAACTTGTCAAGGTATGGTCCACACACTCGGTTCATAAGGTCCATGAACACAACTGGTGCATTAGTTAAACCAAACGGCATGACCATAAACTCGTAATGACCGTAACGTGTTCTGAAAGCAGTCTTTGGAATATCATTGATGATGTAGCGTGAGGGTACGAAATAGTATTATTTTTAATACAAAATACTACAAAATATGACACAAGTTTTATTAATTTACGGATGGGATATACCTAAACCTTGCTACAACACTATAGGCAGTGTACCTAATCGTAGAGTAGTGTAGTTTTTAGTAAGTCCGGTTCGTTCCACAGGGAGCTGGTGATACTTACTATATTTTTAACTATATTTATACAAAATATATATAATTATATAAGTAGTAATATTATTATAAAAGGGGGGTTTTACCGTTTAATGACCGGTTTGTCGATTCTATATTTTAAGCGTAAAGATAAATGACGATAATTAAAGTGCGTAAAATAATGACAATAAATAAAATGACAGTAAATAAAATTGCGAGTAATAAAATGACAGTAAATAAAGATACGATGAGAAATATAATAAAAGAATTATGCTTATTTAAACTTCCGTAATCATGATGTTTGACGTGTTGATTTTAATTTATTACCATGGGTTAATTGTCCTTTGTCCTGGTTTATTTGATACGTCTATCTGGTTTTTGTCCATAATAGTCCATCGGTCATAAAAATAAAGTGCGAGTATCCTCGTCAAATTACCCTTATACCCGAAGTCAAATATTCCAACTGATTAAGGATTTAAACTGTGACGCAGTTATCACTTCTGTCAACAATTACACCAGTTATCACTGTATGTAATCCACCCCTGTTTTAATTAGTTTATGAATATTAATTCATCCACTTGATCAGAATGAATAATCAATTACCCAACCCAATTGATTAATTAAATGATTATAACAGATTCCATATGAACATCACTAAATAGGACAACCATAATCATTATTAATTATTAGGTTAATTAATTTGAAGATAGGTTCGACAGACTCCAATGAGTTGTCACTCAATTAGACAATACCCCCCATCTATTAATAGTCAATATTTCAATTTCCACAAGTGTCGGTCTTTTGCCCAAACCTTAATTATGGTCCAAAGTTCAATAACCCCTTCTTAATATTTTAGCCCAACATCACGATTACTTCGGCTCAAATAAGCATAATAATAACTTAGTTACGATACATTAATGTAAAAAGGTTGAACATAACTTACAATGATTAAAAATAGCGTAGCGTTACACGGACAGAATTTCGATTTACACACTCAAACGATCTCTATCATAAATCTTATTATTATCATAATTTAAAATTAAAATTAAGATTATTGTTATATCTTATTAAGTTAACATTATGATAGAGATATAGAATATAGATATTGATAATTGATATTGATAAATAAGAAAAAGATAGAAAAAGGTGTAAAAGGATATATAGATTTTTTTGATCCCATAAAAATGTATCGATTACATAGCCTTTTATATGCAAAATATGAAATTGAATTTTCATCTACGACCCCTGAACTATGCTAAATTAACAACTTTTTATTATTTAATATTATTCTTATTATGAATTATTTAAATATTATATTTTATTCTTGTGCATAGTTGACTCGTAATTTTTACACCGTTGCGTCGAGCGTTGAGAGTTGACTCATGTCCCGGTTCCGGATTTTCGAACGTCCTTTCGTACAATTTTATATCGTGTACTTTGCGTTTTGTAACTTGTACTCTTGTCATTTTTAGACGTTCTTCATCAATAAATTGAACCTTTTGAATTGTATCTTGTACATTTGAGCTTTTTGGACGTTTTGGTCTTTCAAATCTTCGTTTTTGTCTTTAAATCTTCATTTTCGAGCGATTTGCGTCTTTCGTCTTTGCACTTATTTATTTAACTATTACAACTAAAAATAAGGAAATTACATTTAAAAACTTTACATATTGGAACGATATTGCTACTAAATATATGTTCATTTGGAACACTATCAATCATCTTCTTTCACCCGCATTTGATGATACCCGGAACGTAAGTCAATCTTTGAATAAATAGACGAGCCTTGTAGTTGATCAAATAAGCCGTCGATTCTCGGTAGTGGGTAGCGGTTCTTGATGGTAAGTTTGTTCAACTCTCGGTAGTCGATACACAACCTGAATGTACCATCTTTCTTCTTGACAAACAAAACAGGAGCTCCCCACGGTGATGTGCTTGGTCGAATGAAACCACGCTCTAAAAGTTCTTGTAATTGGCTTTGCAGTTCTTTCATCTCGCTGGGTGCGAGTCTGTAAGGAGCACGAGCTATTGGTGCAGCTCCTGGTACAAGATCTATTTGAAATTCAACGGATCGCTGTGGGGGTAATCCCGGTAATTCTTTCAGAAATACATCGGGAAATTCTTTTGCAATGGGAACATCATTGATGCTCTTTTCTTCAGTTTGTACTTTCTCGACGTGTGCTAGAACAGCATAGCAACCTTTTCTTATTAGTTTTTGTGCCTTCAAATTACTAATAATATGTAGCTTCGTGTTGACCTTTTCTCCGTACACCATTAAGGGTTTTCCTTTTTCTCGTATAATGCGAATTGCATTTTTGTAACAAACGATCTCTGCTTTCACTTCTTTCAATCAGTCCATACCGATTATCACATCAAAACTCCCTAACTCTACTGGTATCAAATCAATCTTAAATGTTTCGCTAACCAGTTTAATTTCTCGATTCCGACATATATTATCTGCTGAAATTAATTTACCATTTGCTAATTCGAGTAAAAATTTACTATCCAAAGGCGTCAATGGACAACTTAATTTAGTACAAAAATCTCTACTCATATAGCTTCTATCCGCACCCGAATCAAATAAAACGTAAGCAGATTTATTGTCAATAAGAAACGTACCCGTAACAAGCTCCGGGTCTTCCTGTGCCTCTGCCGCATTAATATTGAAAACTCTTCCGCGGCCTTGTCCATTCGTGTTCTCCTGGTTCGGGCAACTTCTAATAATGTGGCCCGGTTTTCCACATTTATAACAAACTACATTGGCATAACTTGCTCCGACACTACTTGCTCCGCCATTACTCGTTCCGACACCATTTGTTTCTTTCGTTCTATTAACCCCTGGTCCGTAGACCTCACACTTCGCCGCGCTATGACCGTTTCTTTTACACTTGTTGCAAAATTTGGTGCAGAACCCCGAGTGATACTTTTCACACCTTTGGCATAGCTGCTTCTGATTGTTGTTATTGTTGCGGTTATTATTGTTGTTGGGATGATTGTTGTAGTTGCTGTTGTTGTTGTTATTGTTGTTGTTGTTGTTGTTATTGTTGTTGTTGTTGTTGTTGTTGTTGTTGTTGTTGTTGTTGGGCCGTTTGTTGTAGTTGCGATTGATGTTGCGATTGTTGGGATAATTGTTGCGATTATTGTTGTAATTGCTGTTGTTGTTGTATTGGTGATTCTTATCACCGTTTTCCTCCCACTTTCTTTTGACTTGCTTCACATTGGCCTCTTCAGCAGTCTGTTCTTTAATTCTTTCTTCAATCTGGTTCACTAGTTTGTGAGCCATTCTACATGCCTGTTGTATGGAGGCGGGCTCGTGTGAACTTATATCTTCTTGGATTCTTTCCGGTAATCCTTTCACAAACGCGTCGATCTTCTCTTCCTCATCTTCGAATGCTCCCGGACACAATAGGCACAATTCTGTGAATCGTCTTTCGTACGTGGTAATATCAAATCCTTGGGTTCGTAACCCTCTAAGTTCTGTCTTGAGCTTATTGACCTCGGTTCTGGGACGGTACTTCTCGTTCATCAAGTGCTTGAATGCTGACCACGGTAGTGCGTACGCATCATCTTGTCCCACTTGCTCTAGATAGGTATTCCACCATGTTAACGCAGAACCTGTGAAGGTATGCGTAGCGTACTTCACTTTGTCCTCTTCAGTACACTTACTTATGGCAAACACCGATTCGACCTTCTCGGTCCACCGTTTTAATCCGATCGGTCCTTCGGTTCCATCAAATTCCAAAGGTTTGCAGGCAGTGAATTCTTTGTAGGTGCATCCTACACGATTTCCTGTACTGCCAGATCCAAGGTTATTGTTGGTATGTAGCGCAGCCTGTACTGCGGCTATGTTTGAAGCTAGAAAAGTACGGAATTCCTCTTCATTCATATTCACGGTGTGTCGAGTAGTCGGTGCCATTTCCTTCAAAATAGTCAAATGGAACAAGTTAATCATATAGAATATTAAGAGTAGTTAATAGTATTTCGTAGCATAATATGAACTCATTTATAAAAGCTTTTTCTTCATATTAGCGTTTTATAAGTTTAAATTCGGGTAGTACCTACCCGTTAAGTTCATACTTAGTAGCTAATATACAATTCAACTACTACAATTCTATATGAAAAACTGATTGTAATAATATTTCGCGTTCAAACTTTTATACAATATTCTACAAACTTACAATACCGCTTATTTTACATAAAGCATGAAATATAGCATACAATAACCTTGATACAAGATAGTTGTGAAGATAATTCTAGCTAGTACACAAGTCGTTCAGCAAAGGCAATAAAGACACGTAATTCATACGTCCAGAAACAAGTCATGCATTCTGGTTTTACTAGGACTACTTCCCATCCTTGGTCTTGTGGAACATAACCGTTATGGCCGTTGATAAGACAGTGTGTTGTAACGTCGTCAAAGGGACGAGGGTTACGTAATGACCAACAGTCTCGTAATAACCTAAAAACCTCATTTCTTACCCCAATTACCGACTCCGTCACTTGTGGAAACGTTTTGTTTAATAGTTGTAGCCCGATGTTCTTGTTCTCACTTTGGTGAGAAGCGAACATTACTAACCCGTAAGCATACCATGCTTCTTTATGTTGCATGTTAGCCGCTTTTTCTAAATCACGAAGTCCTATATTCGGATATACTGAGTCAAAATAATTTCTTAACCCGTTGCGTAAAATAGCATTTGGGTTCCCCGCAATATATGCGTCAAAGTAAACACATCGTAACTTATGGATTTTCCAATGTGATATCCCCCATCTTTCGAACGAAAGTCTTTTATAAACCAAGGCATTCTTGGAACGTTCTTCGAATGTCTTACAAACTGATCTTGCCTTAAATAGTTGTGCCGAGGAATTCTGACCGACTCTAAACAAGATTTCATCAATCATGTCTCCGGGTAGGTCTCTTAAAATATTGGGTTGTCTATCCATTTTGTGTTTTTAAACTGTAAAATAGACAAGAGTTAGATTCATAAAAAAAATACTTATTAATACAAGCAATTTTTACATATATCATAAAGCATAAGCACACTATATTACATATATTACACCACACGAATACAACTATCTTATTCCGACTCGTTCGTTTCTTCTTGTTCGGTTTTGGTTCGTTTTGCCAAGTTTCTAGGGATATATGATGTTCCCCTAATACGAGCCGTCGTTGTCCACATTGGTTTAGAAAAACCTGGTGGTTTAGAGGTTCCCGGGTCATTGTTACAACTTAAGGACTTCGGGGGTTGACGATACATATAAAGTTCATCGGGGTTGGAATTAGATTTCTCTATTTTTATGCCCTTTCCCTTATTATTTTCTTTTGCCTTTTTAAATTCAGTTGGGGTAATTTCTATAACATCATCGGAATTCTCGTCGGAATCCGATTCATCGGAGAATTGGTAATCCTCCCAATATTTTGCTTCCTTGGCGGAAACACCATTGACCATAATTAACCTTGGTCGGTTGGTTGAGGATTTTCTTTTACTTAACCGTTTTATTATTTCCCCCACCGGTTCTATTTCTTCTTCCGGTTCCGATTCTTCTTCCGGTTCCGATTCTTCTTCCGGTTCCGACTCTTCTTCCGGTTCCTCTTCGGGAACTTGTGAATCAGTCCACAAATCATTCCAATTTACATTTGACTCTTCATTATTATTAGGTGAGTCAGTGTGACTTGTTCTAGAGTTAGACATCTATCACATAATATCAAACACGTTAAGAGATTAATATATCACATAATATTCATATGTTAAAAATATATAGTTTCCAACAAAAATGTTAAGCAATCATTTTTAAAGAAAACACGGTCGAAGTCCAGACTCACTAATGCATCCTAACAAACTCGATAAGACACACTAATGCAAATTTTCTGGTTCTCTAAGACCAACGCTCGGATACCAACTGAAAGGTCCCATTCTTATTGATTAAAGACGTTCCATATTAATTGATTTCGTTGCGAGGTTTTGACCTCTATATGAGACGTTTTTCAAAGACTGCATTCATTTTTAAAACAAACCATAACCTTTATTTCATAAATAAAGGTTTAAAAAGCTTTACGTAGATTATCAAATAATGATAATCTAAAATATCCTGTTTACACACGACCATTACATAATGGTTTACAATACAAATATGTTACATCGAAATCAGTTTCTTGAATGCAGTTTTTACACAATATCATACAAACATGGACTCCAAATCTTGTCCTTATTTTAGTATGCAACAGCGGAAGCTCTTAGTATTCACCTGAGAATAAACATGCTTTAAACGTCAACAAAAATGTTGGTGAGTTATAGGTTTAACCTATATGTATCAAATCGTAACAATAGACCACAAGATTTCATATTTCAATACACATCCCATACATAGAGATAAAAATCATTCATATGGTGAACACCTGGTAACCGACATTAACAAGATGCATATATATAAGAATATCCCCATCATTCCGGGACACCCTTCGGATATGATATAAATTTCGAAGTACTAAAGCATCTGGTACTTTGGATGGGGTTTGTTAGGCCCAATAGATCTATCTTTAGGATTCGCTTCAATTAGGGTGTCTGTTCCCTAATTCTTAGATTACCAGACTTAATAAAAAAGGGCATATTCGATTTCGATAATTCAACCATAGAATGTAGTTTCACATACTTGTGTCTATTTTGTAAATCATTTATAAAACCTGCATGTATTCTCATCCCAAAAATATTAGATTTTAAAAGTGGGACTATAACTCACTTTCACAGATTTTTACTTCGTCGGGAAGTAAGACTTGGCCACTGGTTAATTCACGAACCTATAACAATATATACATATATATCAAAGTATGTTTAAAATATATTTACAACACTTTTAATATATTTTGATGTTTTAAGTTTATTAAGTCAGCTGTCCTCGTTAGTAACCTACAACTAGTTGTCCACAGTTAGATGTACAGAAATAAATCGATAAATATTATCTTGAATCAATCCACGACCCAGTGTATACATATCTCAGTATTGATCACAACTCAAACTATATATATTTTGGAATCAACCTCAACCCTGTATATCTAACTCCAACATTCACATATAGAGTGTCTATGGTTGTTCCGAAATATATATAGATGTGTCGACATGATAGGTCGAAACATGGTATACGTGTCTATGGTATCTCAAGATTACATAATATACAATACAAGTTGATTAAGTTATGTTTGGAATAGATTTGTTACCAATTTTCACGTAGCTAAAATGAGAAAAATTATCCAATCTTGTTTTACCCATAACTTCTTCATTTTAAATCCGTTTTGAGTGAATCAAATTGCTATGGTTTCATATTGAACTCTATTTTATGAATCTAAACAGAAAAAGTATAGGTTTATAGTCAGAAAAATAAGTTGCAAGTCATTTTTGTAAAGGTAGTCATTTCAGTCGAAAGAACGACGTCTAGATGACCATTTTAGAAAACATACTTCCACTTTGAGTTTAACCATAATTTTTGGATATAGTTTCATGTTCATAATAAAAATCATTTTCTCAGAATAACAACTTTTAAATCAAAGTTTATCATGGTTTTTAATTAACTAACCCAAAACAGCCCGGATTAGAAATCATGGTGTTACTACGACGGCGTAAATCCGGTTTTACGGTGTTTTTCGTGTTTCCAGGTTTTAAATCATTAAGTTAGCATATCATATAGATATAGAACATGCGTGTAGTTAATTTTAAAAGTCAATTTAGAAGGATTAACTTTTGTTTGCGAACAAGTTTAGAATTAACTAAACTATGTTCTAGTGATTACGAGTTTAAACCTTCGAATAAGATAGTTTTATATATATGAATCGAATGATGTTATGAACATCATTACTACCTCAAGTTTAGTAGGTAAACCTACTGGAAGTGATAAGAAATGATCTAGCTTCAAAGGATCTTGGATGGCTTGAAAGTTCTTGAAGTAGGATCATGACACAAAAACAAGTTCAAGTAAGATTTTTACTCGAATTAAGATAGTTTATAGTTATAGAAATTGAATCAAAGTTTGAATATGAATATTACCTTGAATAAGAAAGATAACCTACTGTATATAACAAAGGTTTCTTGATCTTAGATGATTACTTGGAATGGATTAGAAAGCTTGGAAGTAAATTAGTAAACTTAAAGGGATTTTTGAAGTGTTCTTGAAGTGTTCTTCCTATGATGATTATAGCTTGATTCTTGAAGTGATTTTTGATGAAGATGATGATTAACTACTGGAAAAATACATTCATAATAGTGTGTGTGTGTGTTGAGAGAGAATTAGAAAGAGAATTGGAAGTGAAATGGAGTGAATGATGAGTGGTAATTGGTGAGTGGTGAGTGGGGTTAAAAGGAGTTCTAGTTAGTTAACTAGCTCATGGTAGAAGTTAAAATTGATTAGTCATACATGACATAATCAAGAGTGGAATCTCATGCTAGTTCCTATTGGTATATACTCATAGTAAGTACGTTTTGAAGCTGTGTATAATACGGGTAAGAATACGACTAGAATTCTTGATGAAAGAAAAGAATGGAAAAGTAACTGTAACCATTTTCGTTAAGTATGAGTGTTTTGATATATGTCTTGAAGTCTTCCAAAAGTATTTTAATACATCTAAATACACTACATGTATATACATTTTAACTGAGTCGTTAAGTCATCGTTAGTCGTTACATGTAAGTGTTGTTTTGAAACCTTTAAGTTAACGATCTCAATTAATGTTGTTAACCCATTGTTTATTATATCTAATGAGATGTTAAATTATTATATTATCATGATATTATGATATATTAATATATCTTAATATGATATATATACATTTAAATGTTGTTACAACGATAATTGTTACATATATGTCTCGTTTCGAAATCCTTAAGTTAGTAGTCTTGTTTATATGTATATAACTCATTGTTACTATACTTATGGAGATACTTACTTATCATAATCTCATGTTAACCATATGTATATCCATATATATATCGTCATGTCGTTTTTACAAGTTTTAACGTTCGTGAATCGCCGGTCAACTTGGGTGGTCAATTGTCTATATGAAACATATTTCAATTAATCAAGTCTTAACAAGTTTGATTGCTTAACATGTTGGAAACATTTAATCATGTAAATATCAATCTCAATTAATATATATAAACATGGAAAAGTTCGGGTCACTACATAACTGATAGTTGTTTAGATGCATTAGTGAGTCTGGACTTCGACCGTGTCTGCATGTCAAAAATTTTACTTATCATTTAGTGTCGAAAATTATTTGCTTATCATCCTTAAAGTCTAGACACGTCTTGCTGCCTCTATTGCATAGACAAGGTATAGATAAATTCATATCTTAGCGTATCTGTTATTGTTACCTTTGCCTGACAGCTTCCGTAGATTCCTCCGTAACTTATGGGATTTTAGTATTATATATGCATATGTAAATTATGTATGGCAGGGTACTAATCTACATCCTATAATCTATTTCTTATCGAAAATACTTCATTCGATCGTACGAGATGAATCCCTCAACCAGTTCGAGTCCCTCAGATTTCGATAGCTATTCCGATAGTTATCCCGACAGTTATTCCGATATGGAAATACACTTGAGCTCCGAAAGCAGTATAACCGGAATGGATTAACCAATCGGCCATCATCAATTCATCGGATGGGTTCGTAGTCTATTTAATCATTGGAGACAAGAAGAAGGTGATCCTTTTCATCAACCGAATTCACCTCTTAGTGAAGAACCTGAAGCACTTACCGGCGAATCTATTCGAAACACCATATTCACCCTCATTGCCAGGATACCCCACAACGATTATATTCTATCCACAATTCTAGATCTTATTCATCCGCTTGTTCCTACCGACAATCACTCCGGAATAATGTAAGAAGTCAACGAACTTCACGCTCGAGTAATCAATTTGGAGAATATGGTGCAAAACTTACCAGCCTCAGCAACATCACCGGTACCAATAGTACCATCAGCAACAGCACCAGTATCATCAACAATCCATGCCTCAACATCTCATTCTGTACCTCAAGCATAATCATCGTTCTACATGATGTTCTACATCATTTATCCCCGTTCGACATGGCGATTAAGTAATCTCTAAAGTTTTGGAGATTATCCATTCTAATTTTAACGGTAAATCAAATGAGATTAATATCATATTAACTCATTAAATCCATGATTACATCTGAAGAAAATATATACGTAAGTATATATTTTCATAAAGATTGTAATTAAAAATTCTTTGTACATGGTGAAAATATTTTAACGGGTAGGTAATACCCGAGGAATATTCAGATTTCACATTAATAAGTTACACTGTACATTCTTCGAAGCTGATTCAACAGTCGTTTACTTTCCTACTTACATCCACCAATATACAAATCCGTTCACTATAGAATAACCATTTTCATCTAATTTCATATTTGGATCTTGATTTATCAGAATTCAACAAGTGGCATAATGAAGAAAACATTTGACAAAATAAAATTTGTTAGAAACAAACAAATTAACTATGAAGAATTTTGTTAAGAATCCACGCTAACTGTTCCTAGCTAATTGTTCCTAGCTAACTGATTACATTTTATTTATCGCAATTTAATTATCGCAATTTACATTCTCGCAATTTTATTTATCGTCATTTAATTTCTGTTATTTACTTTACGCACTTTATTTATCGTCATTTAATTTCTGTTATTTATTTTTACGCACTTTAAATATCGGGACACGTATACATGGTTTTGACATATCATATCGACGCATATATATATATATTATTTGGAATAACCATAGATACTCTATATGCTGTAATGACCGAGTTCGCTATACAGGGTTGAGGTTGATTCTATAATAATATATATTTTGAGTTGTGATCGAGTCTGAGACATGTACACGGGTCGCGATACGTATTAATTAATTCGAATATTATAAATTAAACTATATATGAATTATTGGACTGTTAACTGTGGACTATTGACTGTGGACTATCAAGATTGGACAATTAAAAATGAATTAAAATATTGATTATAACATATGAAACTAAACATTTTTTTAAGTTTGCCACTTGACTTCATCTTAAACCTCATTTGTATCTTGACGATTACAATCTACGTTCAAACCTTTCATGATCCTTGAAAACACCTCAATCGAAAGGATGAACCAATCGCATTTCATCTACGGAAGAAAAGATTGATGCATATAGTCATGCACCTGAAAATACTCAAAACTGAGTAAACGTTTAACACGTAGTTGTGCTAATTCCTTTAGTGTTATTATCACCCAAAATAACTTGGTAATTCCTTTCAAAGTAGCAAATTTTGTCACAGCTCCAACAAGACAATTTCGACGTTTCATTCGAAATAACCCTATTATAACCTTGATATATATGCGAGCTCTTTTATTGTTACCGGGGAACCTTTTATATTCCACCATATTACTAGCAGACGTACCAGCAACCTCGTTACTTCTTGACTTAAATCTCTCTGATAAATCATTATATTTATTCATTGAAACCCTATCATATACTCATCCGCATCTTGTAACGAGAACTGACATACCAATTACCGGGAATCAGCAATCAGTACTTTGAAAACTCACAACATATCTACATCAACAGTTATATGTATAACATTCATCTCTTAGAATTATGATCTTTCATTCTGAAATTCTGAAAAGCACTCAGTCTACAAATCAATACTCTGAATGTTGAAAAAGCTGAATGAAGCAGCAGAAACCGTAGACAATCGTAAACTACCTTAATCATCGGAAGTTTGATGATAAAGAATAGTATGTTGGAAAAGCTCAGAAAAGTTGGAACTGGAAAACGGATTGAGCTAACCACGAAGGAGACCAAGGATAAATACAAGGACCATACCATATATTCAAAGAATCCAGGTAATTATGGATCCGATGAAACCTTCAACAGATATCTTGCTCCGTACTCATGTTAAAATCTTGCGAAAAATCTTCCTCATCAACTATCGAACTTAGAAATTCCAAAATATCATCATAAATATCTTCGATATTTATGAAGATATTTTCATAAATATTCTTGACCGAAATTATTTATCTCTTCGTGCTATCAGTGTTACATCATATAGAAACTGTTAGTTTCTATATTCTGTAAACTTTCGAGCTCAAAATATGAATGTTATTGAAGTAATGTTGGGAACTGATGCATGAGTTAGTATAATATAATGACACTTGATCAACGTGATTATATTACAGTAAGTCATGTTGAGTTTCTTATGGGACGTGATGATTCACAGACCATAATGTCATCACGTGCCATGTTACATAACTCTTTCATTCTGCTTAACTTCTGAACATAACAAGAAAGAATGTTCTTGATAGTTCCATTCTCAGTGACTCGGGTAATTTGACAAATCAAATCGTGCTATCACGTTCTTTCTTGTTTAGAACATTAAGTTCATTTAAAACTCCATACTTACGAATTCGGGACCGTTACTCGCTTTACTAGAGATCGAGAAGACAATAAAGAGGCAAAGAGATCCAAAATATAAGAGAAAATATAAAGCCCAATAACAACCCGAAGATTACAAACCGTGGATATTAATACGAATAGCAATATAAAGACACGGTATAATTAAGAATAGTATCACCCCAAGGTAATAGTAGAAGTAACCAGGTTCTTCTGGAGGAAGATTGAAAAGAAGGATGACAGAAATGATAATTAGGAAAATATCAAGGATTAGAACGAGATTAAGCATTTTCACAATCCTTTGGATGTATGAACTAAGAAAGAAAGTATAGGAATGGTGAGAATAATGGAACGAAAGAGTTTAATTTATAATGGAAATAGCAGACAGAGCAATCGAGGCAAATCATCGCATTTAATTAAAGAGATCTTAATTTCCCTAAATTCCAAAGAATCGGATCTTTTAGATTTCGAAGATTTCCTCTAAATCCCATGAATTCCGGAATTCAACCCTAACTCTGTCAAAAGTTAAGATGAATCTTTACTTTTCTATTTCACTCTTTGGTGATAGCTTCATTCGTACTCTTCGAATAATCGAATTATTTTTATCCATATTATTCAATAATGATAAAACTCTATTTATCGACTCATATTCGTCATAAAAACATTTTTATAGTTATTTATGACAACCTCACTTAAATTTCGGGACGAAATTTCTTTAACGGGTAGGTACTGTGACGACCCGGCAACTTCCGACCAAATTTAAACTTCATCTTATTATGATTTCGACACGATAAGCAGAGTCCGTTATGTTGAGTCTCAAAAACTTTGAAACAATTTACATGAATGCATTTACCCTTTTGACCTTGCCCGATGATTCACGAACAATTGTTGTAAATAAGTATGTATAGGTATTTATATATAAATGTAAGTACATATAATAATGGTAAATAATAAAATATAAATAATTAGGTTGATATATATATATATATATATATATATATATATATATATATATATATATATATATATATATATATATATATATATATATATAACTAATAATTATATACATATATATATGGTAAGATGTTAAAATGCATAATTAATAAATATTCAATGTATGTATTATATAATAGTGCATAAATAAAAATGGTGATTTTAATATATGAAATTATTAGTTAAAACATAGTTGATACATTATAATAGCACTTTCATTATTATCATTAAAACAAATATCAATATTATGAATATTATAAATTTAAATAAAATTTGATACATTTAATTTGTTATATTATTATTATTACTAATATGTTTATTATCATTATTAATAATATTATTATTATTATTATTAATATTTAACATTAATATTAACATAATGAAATATCATTATTACTAATATATTATTAATAATAAGAGTAATTATAATCTATAAATATAAATAATATAAATAAAAGAATATACAAATGAAAATATAATTATAAATAGATATTATACGGAAATATTTATATGCATAAACTATTACATACTAATATATATTAAAAATCAGTATTTATATTATAAAGATAATTATTATTAGAATCTTAATTATTTCTAATATGATTAATTGTATTATTATTAATATATATTATATAATTATTAAGAATATTAAAAACAAATTATATATATGAATACATATATATAAAAACACTATAAATACGGATATAAATATATTTATATGCATACGTGTTTTAAGTGGAGTCATTATCTGTTTTTATATATTTTTCTGTTGTGTGTTTCTATTTGTCTGTGACTATATGTCGAACCTCACAGCTTCTTTCGGAATAAAACAACTAATAATTTACGAAGCATTCAATTATCAAACACCTTTATCTATTTCAATTACTTGCAAGTTCCATAAGTGGGTAAATTACCAGAAACCTGATGCAGGTATACTCGTAAACCTCTGTTATTGAATATTATAGTCAAATTACGAATTCGTGTTTTATTTTAAAATCTAGAATTACAGAGTTGTTAGGAATCTTATAATGAAACTATCTGTGAAATATGAAATCCAAATTCTTCAAAACAAGATCGAATTTTCGAGTCAAAGCTATTTATACAAAAAGTCAAACCTTGTGTTCATGAGGAAATTCATAATTGTTTTGATGTTATAGGTTCAATTGATGATCAAGACAGATTCTAATAATGATTTAGAACTTATGTTATTTAGGAATTTTTATCTAAAACGTTTTAATTTTCAAACTCAATTTTTTTTTCTTTTCTCAAACAACGAACAGCAGCAGAGGCTGTCTTTTATTTTTATTTTTTTTTGTTTGCTAATTACTTTTAACTCATTCTAAAATGTTTCTGTTTCTAATCTTAAAACCTAAGTTAATATGGTAACTCATTTGATGTGTGTTAATTTGGTTTAGTATCAATTGAGCTTAGAAGGAGATGAAGAAGATAAAACAGATATTGATTTAAGTAATTTAGAAGGCGGTATAATTCAGAAAATCAAGGGATGGAGGGATGGTTTAGCATGTTGATGAGGGAACGGGAGGTCTTGGGTTCGATTCTGATTGGAGCATTCTTTTTATAAAAATTTCATGAAGAGGGTATATTCCATAAACTTTAATATTATTATTATTATTATTATTATTATTATTATTATTATTATTATTATTATTATTATTATTATTATTATTATTATTATTATTATTATTATTATTATTATTATTATTATTATTGTTAATACTAATTATTATTATTATGATTGTTATTATTATGATATGTATTATTATTATTATTATTAACATTTATTATTATGATTATGATTATGATTATAATTATTATTATTATTATTAAATATTAAGTATTAGTATCTTTATTATCATTATTATTATTATTGTAAGTAATATTATTATTAATAACATTAGTATTAACGTTATTAGCATTGTTGTTGTTAAAAATTATTATTGTAGCAACTATATTAGTATTATCGTCGGTTTTACTACTAGTATCATTAAAGGTGTTATTATTATTATTATTATTATTATTATTATTATTATTATTATTATTATTATTACTAATATTAAGATTATCATTATTATAATTATCATTAGAATTATAACTATAATTATTATTATTACAAATATAGGTATTAAGATAAAAATTATCATTTATTATTATTATAATGATAATAATAATTATTATTAGTGTTATTATGAAAATAATAAAAATTTTTATTATTTTTATTAATATTAGTATTAGTATCATTTCTACTAGTATTATTAATATATTTGAAATTTTAATATAATTACTATCATTATTAGTAATATTAAGTATTACCAAAAATTAATATTTTTACATGACAAATATCATTTAAGCATTATGATAATTACGAGTTTTCACAAGCAAATAATATATATATATATGTTATTAATATAAACATTATATCACTAATAATAATAAGTATATTTATTCGATTACGATTATATATATATTAATGAATATACAAATGATATAGTTTCGTGAATCCGAGGCCAACCCTGCATTGTTCAGTTGTTCAATATAGTCATATGTATTTTTACTACAAAATACATTAGGTGAGTTTCATTTGCTCCCTTTTTAAATGCTTTTGCAATATATATTTTTGGGACTGAGAATACATGCGCTGCTTTTATAAATGTTTGACGAAATAGACACAAGTACTTAAAACTACATTCTATGGCTGGATTATTAAACCGAATATGCCCCTTTTTATTAAGTCTGGTAATCTAAGAATTAGGGAATAGACACCCTAATTGACGCGAACTCTAAAGATAGATCTATAGGGCCCAACAAGCCCCATCCAAAGTACCGGATGCTTTAGTACTTCGAAATTTATATCATGTCCGAAGGAGGATCCCAGAATGATGGGGATATTCTTATATGCATATTGTGAATGTCGGTTACCAGGTGTTCAATCCATATGAATGATATTTTTGTCTCTATGCATGGGACGTATGTTTATGAGAAATGGAAATATGAAATCTTGTGGTCTATTAAAATTATGAATTGATTATTTATGATAAACTAATGAACTCACCAACCTTTTGGTTGACACTTTAAAGCATGTTTATTCTCAGTACGAATGAAATCTTCCGCTGTACATTTGCTCATTGTAAAGACATTATTTGGAGTCGATTATCGCAATGAAACCAGATGTTGGTGACTTCGTCCAGACGGATTAGGACGGGGTATGACACAACTAACATTGATCACATTGCTACCTAAAAAGCACCTTAAATCGCCAAACAACCAAAGAAATGCAAATTGAATACCCACAAACACCTATCTCAAAATCAATGTCATTCATTACTAATCACATAAAACCACCTAATGGTAGCCAAACTCCTTGAAAATATTATGGCCAAGAAACACAGTAGAAACACCATCAGTCTTCATCAAGAGGAGATCGTTGTCGGGCATAATGAAGTAAATGGTACCAAGAGGTAAAAACGATCAAGGAACTAACAAGGGAGAAAGGAGAGGAAGAAGCACATGTGAAGATACATAACGAATAAGATAAAAATGAAGAGAACAACATGAAAAAGAGCCTCGAGAAGGTAACAACCGAAAATTGAGGTCTGGTGACCAGAACTCAATGGCGAGTCTAGTTAATGAGCAGTGGGGTCCTTTAACCCCACTAGACTAAATTTTTTTTTCTTACGAAGTACTCTTCAAATTATACATTTTCAAATTATACAGCATACCACTAAATTTTACTACAAGATTCCATATATTTTGAGTATTTATAGTTTTTTTGAGTAAGCAACCACTAAATTACCCATCAAATATAGTTAGTTGTGAAAAAAAAAAATTAAGAACACCATTGAGTTTTGAACTTAGATTCGCCACTTTCAAAATCACCGATTAAACATTCGTGTCAAGAAAACTAGACTTATTATTGAATGGAAAATGACATTTCATAATTAAAATGAGATGATTGAAACTTAATTTACATTAATTTAGATTAGATATAAAATTTCATATAGGTACATATAAGAAACAGGAAATTATATTTACCAGTATAAGTTTTAATAATAGTGGAAAACTAATCAATTAAGTATCTATACCTTGTGATGTTTGATCATAAACAACAATCCAGCGGTTAGGATATCTGGCTTTCACCGAGGAGACCCGGGTTCGATTCCCGGCAATGGAACTTTTTTCTGCCTATTTGCATTAAGAGACTAAATACGCCGCAATACATATATGTCTTGGACGGTTGGACCGTACCCAATTAATTAATTTATTTTCGATTTAATAAAAGCATAAATTATTTGCACCGTACAATAATCTATTCTGAGATTAATAATCTATTCTGTTCAATCTCACTTTCCTAATTATTTCCTTTTTTTCTTAATATCCTCTCTCCAGATTTTATCGTCCACAATTTTTTATTTTTTTTGAGAGAATATTCAACAATAATTTATAATCTATATTTTGTATTCCTCTTCATACATTGTATGTAGCCAATATCCCCAACAAAAAAGAAACTTCCTAGACATAATCTAAGTCCTTATAAATAAATCAGACCTATTGATATCACTTAACACAACCATATTCAAACATCAAAATGACAGCAACTGAAGAACATGTATGCATGCTCTTGGACTCATTCTGGTACAAACACCAGATTCTTACTAGCAATCCACCACCAATTTCGATTACTAATAACTACGAGCTAATACCAGGCGGCAGAAATAATCGGTCGAAGGATAAAACAGACGAGATCATAGCGTTAACGATTATGAATAGTAGAAATGATGTTGAGATCAAAGGTCTGCTAAGATTCTGGGCTCATTCTGTTGCCTCTGAGGTCTCTTGATTAGTCATGTAGTTCCTCATCTAATACTTTCTTATCTGATTTACTGATTATTCATCGAATTTTGGGATGAATAGTTGGATTTATTTTATTTTGTTTAACAACAATATTTTCTTTATTACCGAATTATGAGATTACACACTTGTATTGGAAATTCATCAACATGGTGATACTTTTATGATTTATGATGTAATTTATATGGATACAGTATATTCATATATTGATATACCTTTTGTTCTATTTCTCATCGCCCTGCCTATGAATTACTCGATCTTCTCTTTTTTCTAAATAAACCAACGTCATAGATAGCAGTTGGCTTTATAATTATCATGAATGATACATTTGGGAGTATCGACCACCGAGGCATTTGCCTGAGTGGTATCGCGGTGGTGTCTAACACCCTCGTCGGGTAAGAGGTCCAGGGTTCGAACATGGCTTCTGAATGACCAAATTAAACATGGACTGAAATAGGCTCCATTGAGGTCAGCCTAAAGGGAAGGTTTTACCGACCCGATCCGGGACTAAGATCCGGCCCGCCTGCCCCTCGGGATGGTTTAAGGGTTCGGATCCCTGTGATTGTGGTTCGGGTTTCCTGCCCGAACGTGTGTGTGTGTGCAAATGATGACTAGGCTTCGGTCCGGACTGATGCAATCTTACCGTTCAAAAAAAAAAACATTTGGGAGTATCGTAACTGATCTCTGTTATGTTATCCTATTGGAGGTGTCAATGTGACGACCCGGAGATTTTCGACCAAATTTAAACTTAATCTTTATATGATTTCGACACGATAAGCAAAAGTCTATAATGTTGAGTCTCAAAATTTTGGAACAATTTATATGAATGCATTTGTCCTTTGACAATACTCGACGATTCACGAACAATTGTTGTAAGTAATATTAATATTACTTTCATTATTACTATTAATACTAACATTAATATTGGTATTGTTGATATTAGTATTATTATTATTATTATTATTATTATTATTATAATTAAAAGACTATTATTATCAAAGATAAAGATTTTAAATATAAATGATATTATAAGAATAATTAAAATTATAATTTAGTTGTATTAGTTATTATTATTATTACATTATGAATATGATTACTAAAAGGTATCATACTTATTTAAGACTTATTATTATCATTACTTTTATCATTAATATTAGTAATATTAATATTAGTTTGATATTATTAATAATATTATTATTATTCCGATTATTATTATTATTAGTAATTTTTATTTAGTAATAATATTAACAGTAATCTTATTATTAATATAATTATATATATAAACTAATAATACTAATTATTATTATTAATCATACATATATAGAATTCAGATAAAGGGAAAACATCCTATTTGCATCCCTTTCAAGCTGTACACAATTCTGTTTCTATCTATAATCCATTACCTGTCCATCTCAATTTCGATCTCAAACAATATTGCTTTATGCAAGTGTGAGAGAATTAAAATCAAATAAATACAAATCTGTTTACTTTTGTTATCTGTTTTATTATCTTGTTTTTTCCACCTGATACAAATTGCTTGTACTTCTTGTCTACAAATTGTTAAGTGTCGATTTCACAAAATCAATTAGGATCTAGTTTAACTATTAAATCATGTATTAAACATATTATATTCACATACACATTTGCTTATGGTTTGATGGACACACATACATATATTATTACTTGATGAACTAAACTCAAAACCACCACCGATCAATCATCTCTTTCGTTAATCAATCGAACCACCCATTTACAAATCACCATGAGAGAACCACGATCACCATTTCATCATCACTTAAACTGCTACTGCTATTTCTGGTTCTGTTTAAGTCCCCTAATACCACCATATTTCTTCATCAAACCTGCAATATACACCTCTTATTACTATCCTGTGAATACTATCAATTTTAATCGATTTAGTTTAACATGTACACACCTGCGCAATCCTTTCACAAACCCAAGACAATCATCACCATCGAATACCATCATCACCTCATACCCGAACCATAAACTCTTCATATCGAGATGTTAGACAAACCCTCATCTCTGATCATCTTTGCTGCCATAATTAAAAACTATCATGAAACATCATTCAATACATGTTAACAGCTAAAAAAAATCAATAATAAATTTTAACATTGAATGGTGACACGCTTGAATCTCGTTTCTCTCTTTTATCGGATATGAACATCAAATAACCACCTGCAAATCGTTTAGGAAACCTGCTGCTACTATAATTTTTCTGTTTTTCCTGTTTCGAATTCGAACAACCACACCATCATTTAACCATCACCATAAACCAAACGCTTCTTCCTCTTTCTGCTACAAATCCTTCTGCTTTCTGTTGAAGACGAGCAACAAATCACCACGACCACTATCATTAAACTGTCGATATTTTATTACGTCTTCTTCTTCAAACAACAATCACTCGTTCCTGCTAATTACATTCAATTTACCACAACCCCACTGTGAGTAACTGTTAATTCCTGTTTACTTCTGTTTTGAACAAACTACTACAGGTTGCTGCAATTAAAAACCGAACCCACAAGCAAGACATTAATTATAATAGATTATCACGAAAATCTTCCAAGAACACCTGTTATCACTATTCAAAAATTTGAAATATATAATTGGATGAGAAAATTAAGAGAAAATAAATGAGCTAATTACCTACTTGATCAATTGTTGGACCGATTTCATGATTTGATCGATGGTAATGATAATTGATACAATCCCTATCGAATTCTTCTTCTTGATTTGAACAGACACCAAAACTACTGATCCTCTGTTCGAAATTATTACAGCTACCCTCTTCTATTTTCGAATTTATTGATCAATTGCTGAATCAAAAACATAAATCGATCCACTGGAGCAAGTTTATCGGTTGGAGCTATATATATATATATATATATATATATATATATATATATATATATATATATATATATATATATATATATATATATATATATATATATATATATATATATATATATATATATATATCACGTACACAAACACCGAATTAGGTTATTGATATAACTTGGGCCACTTGAATTATAAGGGGAAATAACAGACGAGGTTAGGGTTAGATGGTGTTAAGATTGATGATGATGAAGAACCAAACCTACCTGTAGATATTCTGTCTCCCACTCACAATATCGGATTCCTTTATTTTTTTTCTTTACACCGGCACTTTTTTTTTACTTGATGAAAATTGGGCTACACTTGGGCTTTTAGTTGTTTATTGGGTTACTAACAGAATGATTGTTGGGCTGTTAATTGGCGCCATGATTCAGTTTTCATTTGGGACGAAGCCCAATTGTAATTAGATGGTGGGAGTGATTAAAGAAGAAAACGAATACGGATTAAGGGTTAAAACAAATAAAAATCGCATTATAATCAGATGTACAAGGATAGAGGAATGGTTTATGAGGATGTCAGATTAGCGAGAGGTCATGGGTTCGAGCCCGGTCTGAAGCACTCTTTTTAAGAAATAACTACTTTTACATTAACAATATTATTATTAATATTATTATTATTGTTATGATTACTACTTTTACATTAACAATATTATTATAACAAATAAATATTTTCTATATAAATGTATATATATTCCAACTACCATAATCTTACATATAATGATATATATATATATTATTTACATAAAAATTTACATATAACAAATTATTGATTTTAAATATAATATTAAACTATATAAGTATTAGCTATTTTAAATATGTACAAATTAAAAATAAAAGATATATAATTTAAGATATAATATATATGAATTTATTTGATTACAATTATGTGTGTTAATATATACATAAATGATATAGGTTCGTGAATCCGAGGCCAACCCTATACTTGTTCATTGTCGTCATATGTATTTTTACTACAAAATACAATATGTGAGTTTCATTTGCTCCCTTTTTAAATGCTTTTGCAATATATATTTTTGGGACTGAGAATACATGCGCTGCTTTTATAACTGTTTTACGAAATAGACACAAGTAATCAAAACTACATTATATGGTTGAATGATCGAAGCCGAATATTGTGACGACTCGGTAATTTCCGACCAAATTTAAACTTAATCATTATATGATTTCGATACGATAAGCAAAGTTTGTAATGTTGAAGTCTCATTAACTTTGAACTGTGTTCGTACATACATTTGACCTTTGAACTATTTTTATGGATTCAAATGACCTTCGACTGCTCTCGACGATTCACGAACCTTTAATTGTAACTATGAAGGTAAATATAAATGATTATATATGTAAGTAATTATATTAGTATTAATGATCTATTAAGTAATTTAGTTATTATGAAAGCTAACTTTAAATAACTAAAGATTTTTATTTATTTTGAACATATAGTATATTGTATATAAATGGTTCAAGCATATGTTGCCAACGTTATTAAAATATTAAATGTATAATGTTATACTTTGTGGTTAATTGTTTGATATATATAATTAATTATCTACTTAACATTTAAAATATAATTGTATATATATATAGTAATATACATATAGATATAAATATAAATCTATATATGATTTCTAACCAAGGTTATATTATAATAGATATATACAATGTATAAACTATAAATATTCAATTATATATACAAGTTAAAAATATAGTTGTTATAGTAATATTATTATTACTCTCATTATTATTATTAATACTAATATTAATAATAATAATTAATCTCAGTATTAGTTATATTATTATAGATAAGATATGGATATGAAATCTAACGCATTTAATTAGACATCTTTACTAATATTATTATTATTGCTTTCATTAATATTATTAGAATAGGTACTTAATATTAAAAACAGGATTATTATTATTATGTATAATACATAATTATGAAATTTGATACAATTGATTTATTATATTATTATTATTATTAGTATTATTGTTATCATTATTCATATCATAATTAGAAGTAAAATTACAAAAAGATTAAGTTATTATTAAAGAATATTTATTATTATTATTACCTTTATCAATATTAGTAATATTAATATCATTAAAGTTATTATTATTAGAAAATAACACAATCTATTATTAATATCATTAATATTGGTATTTTCATTATTAATAGTCCTAGTAGTACAAAACAGTATTATTAATTATTACTAATTATTATTATTATTACTGATGTATATTTATTTAATTATTAAAAATTTATTGTATAATTTATGTTAATCAGATAGAGGGAATCGAATTGGTTGTACATAGCTTTCCAGCTGTTGATTTGATAAATTTTGTTTATATCTCTTACAAATCAGTATCAATTGTACGAACCTGTTACTTTCACAACTTACTTTATATTTTATTTATTTGATATTCCTGATTAAATGTGTGTCGGTCAAATTAGTTATATATTAAACGAATAGCCCCATGAATTTGAGGAATACATTCAGTTCTTCTATCACCATTCTCAATTAAAAATCAAATCATCCCAATATCTTCTCACTACCACCATCATCACTTGGTTTTATATTTTTTTTTCTTTCGTTGCTTGTTTCGGTTTGTCCAAGACCAAGTTTCACAAAACATCATCACCTTTGATTTATTGTTTTAGTTCGCTACCTATCATCATCGTAGACACCACCCATGACCACCACACCCCACGGCAACCCTAGTCGATCACCACTTTGTGTCTATTATTTTTTTTCGGTCACCTTCCCTCATCACCTCCTAACACCCAACAACACCTTTATGTTGCTGTGAACAAAACCCATATGTTCGATGCTGTATAAACTTGTCTTTCTGTTTTATTCTTCTGCTACATCAGACCATTCCAACTGCCATCATCATCTTGTATTATACTATTTTGCTGCTGCTACAATCTTTAAAACTAACACCACATAGTAACGTCTATTACTCTTTACTATTTCTGTATTTCTGTCTTCCCAAAACAACCTGCAACATTCAGTACACTACTACTTTCGTTTACATAATGAAACCTGCAACTCACCTTTATTGTCGAAAGCTACTGTTGCTGCAACTAGTCGAAACAGCGATCATTCTCCACTCAATCACCACCTTCATGATCAAACACCTCCACATCGACCTCCATACATCACTAGCAACTGCTATTCGCTATCATGTTAATCAAAGAACACCACCTGTTGGTTACTGTCTCTCGTTCAAGTCAAAACCCAAAAGAATCAGGCTGCTACTTTGGTTGACAATTACCGGTTATATTAGAACATACTTGACAACTTTTGATAGGTTGCAAAGGTAAATTTTAAGACAATATATGTGTATGTTATCAAACAAGTTGATGGAAATATATATTCTTGGTCGACATTTTTTATTTCAAACCATAGAACCCCACATTAATCCCACTAATCAACTATCAACTATAAAAATGAAAAGAAAAAGGAATCGAAATCCTTGTTACTTTACAGCTAGTGGATTTATTCGATTAGGTTGAGTTGAATTGTCCTTTATGAATTATCTTTTGGATCATTTTAATAAGTGGGTCGGGACCCATTAATTATTATAAGTTTTCATAGTGAATGGTGGATTGAGAAGATGTCCCATGAAGATTGAACCGTGAATGATGGTGATGATGAAGAAAATGATACACGATGATGATACCGTGATTGTTAGGCATTGAAGGAAAATGGTTATTGTTAGGATTAAGATTATGATTATGATTCTATTGTTACAGCGAGATTTGATGATTATGGTGATGATAAAAATAATGAGATTGATGATAATATGGTGATAGTGATACTAGGAAAAATGATAAACACGTAGTATAGATTAAATCACTAAGAACACGAAATACTACAAGATTAGTTTAACAGATCAACGGTTAGGAGTTGTGTTGAGGAATGAGAGGTCCTGGGTTCGAACCCAGGCTACTACCAATTTTTTTTCTTTCATAAAGTATCAGTAATGTTGGGCCGTGATCTGTTATGTGGTTGGGCCGAGAGCAGGCTTATGACCTTTGTTGGGCCGTGATCCAACTTCTGTTGGGCTGGAACAATGGAAGTAATGATACATGAAGTGAAGAAAACGTTGATTAATTAAGAGGGAGAAGACCAGTTGGTGGATAGGTTAATTAGCTTTTAATCCGGGGTTATATTAGAAAAAAAAAAAAAAAAAAACAAGATGGCTCAGCTGGTTCAATGGGGTATTGGGTAACCGAGAGGTCTAGAGCTCGAGCCCGGGCTGAGGCAATATATATTTTTAAAGCCATTCCTTTAAGGTAGTATTTTATTATTATTATTATTATTATTATTATTATTATTATTATTATTATTATTATTATTATTATTATTATTATTATTATTATTATTATTATTATTATTATTATTATTATTATATAACATATAACATTTTACTATTAGTATTATCATTATTATTAGTATTATAAGTATTTTCATTGTTATTAACATTATTATTATTTTTATCATTACTAATATTATTTTAGTATTATTATAACTACTAATTTAAAACAAATAATATTATGTAAAAATATACTTAAATATAACTACATTAATATTTTAATGAAACATATAAATTATAAAATGATATCGCTAATAAATACATATATAAATTATTCGATTACAATTATATGTGTTAATATATATAAATGATATAGGTTCGTGAATCCGAGGTCAACCCTACACTTGTTAAATGACGTCATATGTATTTTTACTACAAAATACAGTATGGTGAATTTCATTTACCTTTTTACCCTTTATATTTTTGGGCTGAGAATACATGCGCAATTTTTATAAATGTTTTTACGAAATAGACACGAGTAATCAAAACTACATTATATGGTTGAATGATCGAAATCGAATATGCCCCTCTGTAATAAGTCTGGTAATCTAAGAATTAGGGAACAGACACCCTAATTGACGCGAACTCTAAAGATAGATCTATCGGGCCCAACAAGCCCCATCCAAAGTACCGGATGCTTTAGTACTTCGAAATTTACATCATGTCCGAAGGAGGATCCCGGAATGATGGGGATATTCTTATATGTATATTGTGAATGTCGGTTACCAGGTGTTCAATCCATATGAATGATATTTTTGTCTCTATGCATGGGACGCATGTTTACGAGAAATGAAAATATGAAATCTTGTGGTCTATTAAAATTATGAAATGATTATTTATGCTAAACTAATGAACTCACCAACCTTTTGGTTGACACTTGAAAGCATGTTTATTCTCAGGTACGAAAGAAATCTTCCGCTGTGCATTTGATCATTTAAAGATATTACTTGGATTCATTCATGACATATTTCAAAAGACGTTGCATTCGAGTCGTTGAGTTCATCAAGATTATTATTAAGTCAATTTATATTTGGATATATTATGAAATGGTATGCATGTCTGTCAACTGTCGATGTAAATGAAAGTTTGTCTTTTAAAAACGAATGCAATGTTTGTAAAATGTATCATATAGAGGTCAAGTACCTCGCGATGTAATCAACTGTTGTGAATCGTTTATAATCGATATGGACTTCGTCCGGATGGATTAGGACGGGTCCTTTCAAATATGCCCCTTTTTGCTTGGTAACCTAAGAATTAGTAAACCGATCTACTAATTGACGCGAATCCTAAAGATAGATCTATACCGGATGCTTTAGTACTTCGATGTTGTTTTATCATGTCCGAAGGATTTCCCGGAATGATAGGGGATATTCTTATATGCATCTTGTTAATGTCGGTTACCAGGTGTTCAATCCATATGAATGATATTTTTGTCTCTATGTATGGGACGTATATTTATGAGAACTGAAAATGAAATTCTTGTGGTCTATTAAAAATGATGAAAATGATTATTTATGTTAAACTAATGAACTCACAAACCTTTTGGTTGACACTTTAAAGCATGTTTATTCTCAGGTATGAAAGAAATCTTCCGTTGTGCATTTGCTCATTTTAGAGATATTACTTGGAGTCATTCATGACATATTTCAAAAGACGTTGCATTCGAGTCGTTGAGTTCATCAAGATTATTATTAAGTCAATTATAGTTGAATATAGTATGAAATGGTATGCATGCCGTCAATTTTCGATAAAATGAAAGTTTGTCTTTTAAAAACGAATGTAATGTTTGTAAAATGTATCATATAGAGGCCAAGTACCTCGCGATGTAATCAACTATTGTGAATCGTTTATAATCGATGTGGACTTTGTCCGGATGAATTAGGACGGGTCCTTTCAGTCAAAATGTGCATAATGGGTAATGGGTCAACATAAGTTCGGATCAAATGGGTACGTTCTTGTATGGGTCAGGTTGACCAAAAACTTATATGATTACAGAAATTATTGTGTCTTACACCAGTTGCTGCATTTTTGTTTGTGGCAAAACTTCAATGTAAAAGTAATCTCTTTGCCCATTATCTTTATGGGCCGAACTATTTTATTATACATGTTTACCTTAACCCAGCCTCTCCAACTAACCCATTTTACCACCTCTAAAAAGTTTATAATTAACTTGCAAAGGTTCATGCATCAGCAGATGAATAGTTTATAGTCAGGCTCTGCAACTTCTAAATTTAGGTAGTTAACGTCAACTACTTGCATTATTGCAGTATTACTCTGCTGGAAGAAAGAAAATAACACTTGAAACATTCGACATTTCTATTGGTACTTATAAATTTGTACAGATGATTGGCATTATGGGTAGTCAAATTAAGAGAATCATGAATATGTAATGTATACTTGGAACTTCATATACTATTCTTACATAAATGCATCATAATTGGCTTTAGGAAATTTTTTGGGTATGTGTTTTAAAATTGATCACGTATCATGTATTTCTGATTCTGTGCTACTTATTATTATTTTTTCGAGAAAAACGAAAACATTATTTATTAGGGAGCTTTCATCAAAGATGAAAGAACCAAAAAACATATACAAATACAAACATAACAAACTGGCGAGCCACAAAACTATTAAACACAAGGAGCAAGATCTAAAAACGGCCTAAAGAAGATGGTTCATATCAAAGAACAAAAAGAAGAAAGAAAATTATAGCAGTCCACAATTATAAAACTATAAGCTCCATGCAATATATTTCATGTTTAGGAATGTACTGAAAAATATATTCTTTTCACCGTACCCTCTTAATTTATTATGAGTATTACATTATAAGGGAGAGGATCGGGAGAGAACCAACTGGGGAAGAGAACCCATAGAGCTCACAGATTGACCTTCAATCTGCACAGATTGACCTTAAATAACCTTCAATCTGCACACAGATTCACCTTCAATCTGTACATAGATTAAAAAAAAAAAAAAAATTTAAATTTGCTCACAAACTAAAAAAAAGAATTTGCATATTGACTTTTTTTTTTGTGCAGATCGACTTATCTTTTATGCGGATTGACTTTTTTTTTGTGCGGATTGGCTTTTATTTGTGCAAATTGATTTTTTTTGTGTGTGCAGATTGAATAAGTTTTTTTTTTTTTTTTTTTTTTTTCACAAACCGAAGCTCAATCTGCCCCACAGATTGAAGTTCAATATGTGGTTTCCATGAGTTCTCTCACACTCTTAGTTTTTTCTGGATCCCTTCACTACATTATAAATATGGAGTATATTATATTATATATTATATATTTTTTGAGAAAAATAATACAGTATATTTTTGCATGTTCAAGAATCCATTTTGCCTCTCCTCAATCTCACTTTCCACCTTATTTCCTATCATATCTTAATACTTTATATTCTGTCTGTACCTTGTATGTAACCATTATTCCCAACCAAAAAGAAGCTTCATAGGCACAAATGGATCCATATATATAAATCAGACAATATTCATTGATATCACATAACACAACCACATTCAACATCAAAATGACAACAAGTGAAGAACATGTATGTATGCTCTGTAAATGTTCAAGAATAGAATAGAAATCTACTCTTGAAAGATTAAGGTAGCAAGACTTTGTTGCTAAAGATTAGAATAGCAAGACTTTGATGCTAAATATTAAGATAGCAAGACTTTGTTGCTAAGTAGATTAGAATACATAATAAAAGTGTAGAATAGAAATAATTTGAAGGTTGGTTATATTATTTGAAGATTTGTTATCTTATACAACTCTTGATTACAACTCCTATTTATAGGCTACAAAAAACTAACTTTCTTAACCTCTAAGAAAACTTAAGAGGTAAGTATCACGAATATTGATAATTTCTTAGGATACTAAAATATCTATGTATCCTTAATGGATAAGATTACTTAATAGTTAAGTATCCTTAATGGATAAGAATACTTAATGGCTAAGAATACTTAATAGCTAAGAAATCTTAATAGTTAAGTTTTCTTAGTAACTAAGTTTACATAACATAAGACGGATGTCTAATAACAATCTTAGATACACCAACACTCCTCCTTAAGATTGTTGTTGGACATCATAAGTCGAGTCTTCAATTGATCTAGCTTCATTCCCGTGAGAGACTTTGTAAGCATATCTGCCAATTGATCATCGGAGGTGCAATATTTTAGTGTTGCACCGGATTCTCTGTTATAGCAATTGCAGATTTGTTATCACAATAGATGACTGTTGGACTTTCTTGAGTCAGATCCAAGTCGGGCAACAGTTTTCTTATCCAAACAGCATGATTCACAGCAGCCGCGATTGCAATATATTCTGCCTCTGCAGTAGATTGTGCGACAATGCTTTGCTTCTTTGAGTTCCAGCAAAATGCACCTGAACTCCTCCTAAAATTATGATTCATCAAATGAGCGTCGATCTCAGAATACCACGCCTTTGGTGCTTTCTTTAGACCATAAAGTGCCTTATATAGTCTGTACACTTTTTCTTCTTGATCAACTACTTTAAAGCCTTGAGATTGCTTTACATAAATCTCCTCCTCAAGTTCATCATTCAAAAATGCAGATTTCACATCAAGATGATGTATTTTCCAATTGCGTTGAGCAGCTAGAGCTATCAATACCTTGATCACGTCATAATGAGCCACTGGAGCAAAAGTTTCTCCAAAGTCCACACCCTTTGGCAGATCAACAAGCTTCCATGTTTCATTTTTCTTAATCATTTCAAGTTCTGCTTTCATGGCTTCATTCCATTCATCGTGTTTGGAAGCTTCAATATAGCTTTTGGGCTCCATAACAATGTGATTACAAGACTCGTAAACATCAGCAATTTTTCTGGTTCTCAAAACTTCGGTGTCAGTTGTGTCTTCGACCTCAAATTTTGGATCATCATAATGAGATTCATTTTGGAGACTTGAAATAGTAGCTTCATGCCTTTTAACTTCTTTCATCTTCCAATCCCAATAGGCTCCTTCATCAGCAGTCACATCTCTACTTTTGTAATCGACATGCGAGGCCATGAACAAGTGTTCAGTTGCTTCCTGATCTTCCTCAGAAACATTTGCTAACTGAAATTCTTTTGTTTGGCCCAGATTTTTCTTTGCTCTACAATATTTCTCAATATGTCCAAACTTTTTGCAAAAATTGCACTTAAAGTTTGGTTTATCTTTGAACCAACAATCAACTTCTTCATGATTTGTATTTTGTCAAATTTTACATGGAGGAAAAGTACCTTTGTAATTTCCTTTCTTGTACGTGTTTTGTCTTGAATTTTCAGCCTTGTTATTTTTGAAAGACACTTGAAAAGCACCTTCAACCTTTTCTTCAGATCTCATAGAGACCCTTTGTTCTTGTGCTTGAAGCTTGCTAGTTAGTTCAGAAACTGTAAGCATACTAACATCACAAGATTCTTCTATTGCCGAAATTTTGGCTTCAAACTTTTGAGGAACACTTATCATTATTTTCTCCACCACTTTCTGGTCTGAAATCTTGTCACCATGAAGTCTAATTTGATTAACAACATCCATTATTCGCGATGAATAATCTTTTACGAGTTCATCATCGTTCATTTTCAACAATTCAAACTCTCGTCTGAGAGTCAATAATCTGACAGCTTTTACTCTATCAGAACCTTCATAGGTATCTTGGATTTTATCCCACACAGCTTTTGGTGTGTCCAAGTCCATTATTGAGGTGAAAATTTGATCAGCAAGTCCTGAATGTAAACAGGTAAGTGCCTTATCTTTCTTCAGCAACTCTTCTTCATAATTTCTTAGCTGAGCAACAGTTGGGTTTGCTCTGAGTGCTGGAGGATCTTCATCAGTCTCTACAACCTTTCATAAACCTTGAGACTTCAAATATGTCTTCATCTTTACTGCCCAAATATGATAGTGCAATCCATTAAATGTTGGAATTGCTGGAGCAGTTGAACTAGATGCCATGTCTAGTCTAAAATTTCTTTATCGTGAATAAAACAGTCCCTTAAGAAGAGAGCTCTGATACCACTGTAAATGTTCAAGAATAGAATAGAAATCTACTCTTGAAAGATTAAGGTAGCAAGACTTTGTTGCTAAAGATTAGAATAGCAAGACTTTAATGCTAAAGATTAAGATAGCAAGACTTTGTTGCTAAGTAGATTAGAATACATAATAAAAGTGTAGAATAGAAATAATTTGAAGGTTGGTTATATTATTTGAAGATTTGTTATCTTATACAACTCTTGATTACAACTCCTATTTATAGGCTATAAAAAACTAACTTTCTTAACCTCTAAGAAAACTTAAGAGGTAAGTATCACGAATATTGATAATTTATTAACAACTAAGGATACTAAAATATCTATGTATCCTTAATGGATAAGATTACTTAATAGTTAAATATCCTTAATGGATAAGAATACTTAATGGCTAAGAATACTTAATAACTAAGAAATCTTAATAGTTAAGTTTTCTTAGTAACTAAGTTTACATAACATAAGACGGATGTCTAATAACAATCTTAGATACACCAACATGCTCCTGGACTCATTCTGGTACAAACACCAGATTCTCACTAGTAATCCACCACCACTTTCGATTACTAATAATTACGAGCTAATATCATGCAGCAGAAAGAGTCAGTCGAAGAAACAAAACGATGAGATCATAGCTTTAACAATTATGAATTGTAGAAACGATGTGGAGATCAAAGGTCTATTAAGATTCTGGGCTCATTCTGTTTCTTCTGAGGTCTCTTGAATAGTCATGGAGTTCTTAATCTAATACTTTATTATCTAATTCTTCACCGAATTTTGGGGTGAATAGTTGGCTTAATTTATGTTATTTACTTTAGCACTAATACTTTCTTTATTACTGAATTAATAAATTACACATTTGTATTGGAAATTCATTAACTTTTAGTACTATGGTTTATGATATAATTTATATGGAGACGGTATATTGAATTCGTTTTGTTAGAATTAGAATTATAATATAATGGCCCTCTATATGTATTAATCTTTTTCTACAAACACCATTATCAGTTAGCTCTATAATTAACATGAGTGATACATTTGGAAGTATTCAAATCGAATGTCACCTATAAATAAACAAGAACAATAACACAATCAAGATTTCAGATGAAATAAGATGACATATATATCAAAACTGCAGTATATCTTTGTTATTATATCCTATTATAGGTGTCAAGACACTACAACAAATTTGATAATTAACCACGCATAAATTTACACACTTTTATAAAGTGACACTTTTATAAAGTGTGTACTTTTTTGTTAAATTCCCCACACTTGTAAATGTGTGTAAATGTATTACATTTATAAGTGTTGATAATCATTATAGTTTCACACATAAAAGTGTGAGGAAAAAAGTTCACACTAATTTGTGTGTATAATTATAAATATAACCACACTTAAGAGTGTTAAGTTAATTTTGTCGCACTAGATTTGTTCACGCTCCCCCTTGTGTGAAGAAATGAGGTGTAACAAATTTTACTCACATTTTTAAATGTGATTAAATTTGTGTTTGTATACACTAATAAGTGTGAACAAACTTTTCCTACAATTCTAAGTGTGAAATTTGAATAACATTCAACATTTATAAATGTAACAAACTTATACATATTTATAAGTGTGAGGAATTTGACAAAAAACTCACTTTCTAACAAGTGTGTAAAAATATGCGTGAACAATTGATAAATTTGTTGTAGTGAGATCTGCAGGATGGGTAACGGGTCAACGTAAGTTCCGATCAAAAAGGTACTTTATCAACTCAATCTACTAAAAATGAACATTACCCAAATTTGCAATTCCTACAATTAGGTAGTTAACGTCAACTACCCTACATTATCGTGGAAATACTCGGCCAGAAGAAAGAAAAATTCGACACTTTTATTAGTAGTTTTAGATATGTACAGATGACTGGAATCATAGGTAGTCAAATTAAGTGAATCATGAATGATGTAAACTTGAAACCTTCATAAGATATTCTTGCAAAATGCATCATAATTGGCTTTAGATTTTTTTCCCTGGGTATGTGTTTTGATAGTGATTATGTAATTATGATTCTTTGCTACTAATCAGGCGCATAGCTGCATGCCTCTACGCTATGCGCATGTACCCCTAAATCCGCACACGATATAAGCATATCAAGCCGCATATTTAGCATCCATGCCGCATGATATATATGTGCATAAGGGTATAGCCGCGTGCATTGGGCCGCGCCTATACCATTGGATGCGACCTTTGACTACGTCTTTAATTTAACTTGTCGGCCAAGGATAAGATCAATCCTTATTGGTTTCCTTAATTGAGGCAAATTGGTCACGGAAAGGATTGCATGTATCTATGGTTTGTATCCTGATACAACTCTAATTGGTAGCCAAAAAATAATTGCTAGCCAATAAATACAAGCTCCTAAAGTCCCTAAAACCCCATAAAGACACTACATTCTTACTTAAAGAGGCATGCAAATTGTATAAATAGGCATTCCTACGATAACCATACTTTCTAAGGCTTTTGGGTATGTCTACGAACTATGAATCCTTCATTTCTTCGTTGGTGGACTTATCGGTCACCCTGCTGGAATCTTTATGATTCCGGTCTGGGTTATCCACGATGTTAGTCGGAGGTTCGAATCATGTTTTGTCCTTAAACCCTCATTATTGCGTTCAAGTGTATATTTTTCTCTAGTTGTGAAAATATACTTGATAAGCTACTTACTTAGTTGGACAATAATTAACCTATATTCTAATTTACGTAAAACTTGAGTAACTTGATTGGACAAGAACAGAAAGAAGGGAAAAAAAAAAAAAAAAAAAAATTGTGTAAAGCAGTCCACAGGTATATAAAACCATAAACTACATGCAATTTCAAGTTGAGGGATGTACTGAAATAATATATTCTTTGCACCGTACTCTCTTAATTCATTTATTATTAATGCATATATATTTTACGAATAAAAATATCTTTGCATCATTCAAGAATCCATTTTACCACTTGAATCTCACTTTCTTTCTTATTTCCTTTCTTATTTTTAGATTTTTAATTTTTAATACTTTATATTCTGTCTGTACCTTGTCTGTAACCAATATTCCCAACCAAAAAGAAGCTTCCTAGACACAAATGGATCCATATATATAAATCAGACAATACTGATATCACATAACACAACCACATTCAACATCAAAATGACAGCAAGTGAAGAACATGTATGTATGCTCCTGGACTCATTCTGGTACCAACACCAGATTCTCACTACCAATCCATCACCAGTTTCGATTACTAATAACTACGAGCTAATACCAGGCGGAAAAAAGAGTCAGTCAAAGAAACTAAATGATGAGATCATAGCTTTAACGATTATGAATTGTAGAAACGATGTGGAGATTAAAGGTCTACTAAGATTCTGGGCTCATTCTGTTGCTTGTGAGGTCTCTTAAATTAGTCTTCGAGTTCCTCATCTAATATCCTCTTATCTAATTCTTTATCAAATTTTTGTGTGAATAGTAGTTGGCTTTATCTTATTATGTTTAGCTATATACATATGTAATGAAAATTTCAACAAACAGTTAACTAAATTCTTTTATTATTTATTATATAAATATAAATATATGGTGACACTTTATTGAGGTGCCTGTTGTTCTTCTTGTAATGCCACTCTGTATGATCAAGTGCTTTTATACAAACACCAGTGTCATAAATACGGAGTAGTACTTAGTCGCGTATTCTAGTTAGTATAACAATTGATTCAGTTATACAACATTGTGAAGGAATATGTAACAACACACCGATTCTTATGATGCCCAGCACGTTCTCCTATAGTTAATTTTAACTTCATCAAAACAGCACGATCTACTACCAAGTAGTTCGAATCGTGAAGCCATCAGATCGAATGCACCTTCAAAGAAATCGGAACAAGAATCTACAATCATATTCCACATGTAACAACATGATATCATAAATTTTATAAATCCATAACTGTGTTTGTTGAGATGACCTATTAGAGGTGCCAAAATGCGCAGTGTGAGTAATGGGTCCACGGGTAAATTCTTGCAAGGGTCAGGTTGACCGTAGCATCTTTCTGAAAAGACTAAAGGCTTTTAAGCTAATACAGTATTAATCATTAGCGCATCAAATAGGACTATATACATTATACTTTTTCAGTTGTAATCTAATCCGTATGGCTTTATAAAATGGGAATTGATTCGTACACCACCTCAAATTTGCCATACACCACCAAATAAATTATTTGGACATTTATACCCTTCATTTGGTGGTGTATGACAAATTTGATAGTGTAAAAGAAAGGGTAAAAATGTCTAAATAATTAATTTGGTGGTGTATGGCAAATTTGAAGTGGTGTACGGATCGACCCCTTTATAAAATATAGTTGACTACTTCGACCACTTTATTCTTTTTATAGTAAGCTTTTTTAATTACCTGCTTGACCCGTTAGAAAATAAAAAAAACTACCCGAATTGACACGTTTATGAAAGTTTTGGTGAGATTCACACCACCATGTCTTATGTTGAATAGATGCTGCATTTTTTCTTTGTTAAACCTCAATATAGAGTTACCTATATGCCAATTCGCGATCATCACAGACTGTTTACAACATTTATTTTTGGGCTCCTAAGATGCATTCTACATGTCTCTATTTATGAGTATCTAACATGTTGATCAATGATCAGACATAATCATTAAACTACACGTATGGTGTACCATCAAATGCAGCAATTCTACATAAACTACCATAGGATTCAACCTTTTTATATTAAACTACAGGTGAAGGGGTCGATAGTCACCCAAATTATATTTGTGGGTTGACCCACAGCATTATTATTAACTATCTGTTTATACCCATTACCCAACCTGCCATTCCCACCCCATTCCCCACCTTTTAAGAGTATATAACTAACCTGCAAAGGTTTAATTGTTTAAGTATTAACAGACGAACAATTGATACTCAGGATCTGCAGCTCCAACATTTAGGTAGTTAACGTCAACTACATTATCACCGAAATACTCTGCCAAGATAAGAAGAAAAAAAACATGCATTTAGAACTTTATTAGATTGTAACATATGTTCAAATGAAAGACATCACGGGTAATTAAAGTGAATCGTGAAATGTAACTATGGAACCTTCATATATAGTTCTTGCATAATTTACATATGCGGGAATGACATCTCGATAGATGATTCCGTCTGGACGTGCATCCAATACTAGAAGCACTCCTGCGAATAACATAAACAAGAAGTCAGAACACAACTTAACCTAGTTGGCAGAAATCGTATTTACAAACTGTCTAATTTCTAACTAGATCTGACGATATACCAGGTGCAGACCAATCGCTTGTAGAGTTACTTGGCATAGGAGCGAGCCACAATATGTTCCTTAGATTCATTGAGTCATCATATGTTACATTAGAACCTGACACAAAGCACCAAACAAAGCATGATTTAAGGAACAATATACAGGCTAATAACTAGTACTTCAACGTATGATAGAAGTGGACACATTATTAAATATAGAGTAAACGATTTAGCATGTACATAGGGAAAAATATTGTAGCACCGTATAAGTTTGTATACCTTTTTGACAATAGCCCATGTTATACGGAAAAACTTTTGTATCATATGCCGGGTACTCTTTCGCATGAAACCTGCCAATATATGATCCATATTGGTCAAAAACTAGAAGTAGCTGATGGTACACCTAAACAGCAGGGGTGGGAAATTCTACCCATTCACTAACAAATGGGTTAATTTGAACCTTTAAACTTACAAAATGCCAACTCTCTCATCCGCAGCAATGAAAAGATGACCATGAAAGAAGTCATATCGACTTAGCGATACATCCAACCCAACTTCAGGACCACGAGCAACAATAAGTTTGAACAAAAATTCCATGTATGAATTCAATTCCTATATGATGTTCAAATGATCAACCATTACAATTACAAAATAAAATATTAGAAACAACTAAAGGGTAGAGTTCGTGTTCTCGAGCTCTCAAATTAATCATTTAAACGGTGCAAACCTCGTTTATAAAGCGCCTTCCATAAGGAGTTCTAGTCAGTTCACATTTATTTTCATTTGATCCTTCAACATCAGGTACCTGTGAACTTGATTAGTAGGATTCAAAACAGCATCATGAAAAATAAAATTTAATAATGAAAAAATGAAAGCTCCACATTGATTATAGAGGGATCAATTGTGCGTTGAATAGAGGCAGGATCACCACCAGAATCAAAAGCAAGTCTAGCAATCTCCAACACAGGTTCCGGTGGGGACCACACCGCCTCATTCTCAATATCAATCTGACTAATTGCCGACTGCCGTTTTGAATTCAACGCGCGCCGTGGAAATCGGACTCCGGAACCTCCAGTTAGGGTTTCAGCAAACGGTTGATTTGTTGATTTTGTAACTGGAGTGAAAGGAACGAGGAATTTGAAACATGATCGAAGTTCAGCGGCAATTTCTGGATTGACTGATGAAGCTTGTTGAGGTGTTCCTAGGAGTGAGAGTATGTCTCCGGCGGTTGCGGTGGCGGGTGGTGCGGTGGCGGAGGGTTTAACGGAGTTGAATCTGTGAATTGGAATGGAAGAAGTTAACGAGAATGAGATGATGAATGCGAATTTGAATGGAAGTGATGATTGATTCCATATCACCATAGTTATTGTTGCTCCCTCATCTCGGAGCTTGTTCAAAGTCTTCAACAGTAGCTTAAAAAGTTGAGTACCATTTTTAATTTTTAATTTTACAAATTATTTGCAACTAGAAAAAATTCGACCACGCAACTATATTCAACACCCGTCTAAGTTGAATATATATTGTTTGGTACCTAATATATCTAATAGGTTGAGTTGTTTGTTGTATATGTATGAAATATAGCCCGAAATATTTAGTGTTTTTTTTTAACGATGTACGTTTCGCGCGTAGTTAGTCCCGTTATGCTCGTTAGATTTTTTCGAGTTGAACGGTGATTTCGAAAAAATTTAACTCGCACCGAGCGAGAAGATAGGGCCCATTAATAATTCGGGTGGAGTTAGTTTATTTTATTTTAATAAAATTATATATTTACACTTTCTACCCCTGAAATAGTGTAAAGTTGAGGGGCCGTTGTGTAAGCTGAACCGAATTTGAGAGGCCGTTTGTAGTGTAAGCGCAAACTCAAAACGAAATAAAACTAAAACTACATCTTTTGCCATGCATATTAGTATATAGGGATGATAATAATTAATCATTGTTAATTGGGTGACGTAAAGAACGAAAAATCGAAAGACCGAAAAATCGAAAATGCCATCATATAACCAGAGGCTATAATGCTATTGTTTCTAGCACTTTTTCGTTTAAGTGTTCGAACCAGTAACAATTAATTCGTTTACTCACTCAAAGTGTTTGATAAAAAAATTTAGGTGGTCAGGAAAGTGTTAAAAACGATCACTAACACTAACGTAGCATTATCGTTACATCTTGAATCTTAAACTTCACATAAAAGAAGGCGATTACATTTCATGATCATATCATATTAAAATTATAACTTCGAATTCAAAAGTTCACAATGACCACTAAAACAGTGTGATACAACTTCAAATAAACTTTAAACACATAACAAAAAACGAAACAATACACTAGCAAAAGATATGTACTTCAGCTAATGAACTACAAGATCATAGTGGTTGTGGCTCAGCAGATTTGAACACCTTAGCAATCTTTTCAGTTGGAACTAATGGGAGGTACGAAGAAACCTTATATCCTTGCTCTGCTGTTTGTTGTACAGTTTGGTTGTACATTTCGGAATAGTAAGCCGCTTTTGGTACAACCACTTTAGCCACCTTAGGGAACACCGGAAGCTGGTTAAGAGAGTGCCAAGCTGAAACAGCATATTTCTCAGCAACCGGCTCGTATTTTGTGTAGAGTCCTTTCGCAGTGGGCTCATATTTTGAGTATAATTCTTTTGCAGTCGGTTCGTATTTTGAGTACAATTCTTTTGCAGTTGGCTCGTATTTCGAGTATAATTCTTTTGCAGCTGGCTCATATTTTGAGTAGAGTCCTTTAGCAGTTGGCTCCAATTTAGTGTATGCAGTTCTTGCAAGCCCGGAGGCAGTTTCCACCACACCAGCAGCCTTGACTTGAGAGGCCATGGTAGTCAAGTTTTTGGTATTACTTGACACTTGCTTCACAAAAGAGGGCAATTTGGTAACAGACTCATCAACCTGAATTTGTGACAAAGACAAAATTAGCCTTCTGAATTGGATATGAGAAAACAGATGGCCTACACATCTTATGCTAGGGATACAGCCATATAGGTGACAATCTCAGCCCATTTACATATGAATGGGTCAATTTAGGTTTAAACGGGTCAAATAAAATTTTTCATAAAAGATCTATACTCTATTACTAGGTGCATTTATTTTACTAAATCTTCATATCCAAATATCACAGTATTTGAATTAACCTCCTACTTAACTAGTAATATTGTTTTTGTATGATCATTTTAAGACTATATAACAAAATGACTAAAATAATCTCAGGGATCAAGTTATGTACTAGTAGATAGATGCAGGAGAATTGAGCTAACCTTACGATCAACAAACTTGAGGACATCAACAGGGACGCCATGGAACTTATCATAAGCCGGCCCAACAACCGTCTTAACAGAACCTTCTATCGTCTCCAGGCGAGGTTTAAATGCACCAGAATTGTCTTTAGCGTAACCATAAACCTTCGACGCATAAACAATTGCATGTAACACAGCCAATTGCACAAATTCTAGGTATTTCAACTTCTCTTGTTCATCCTCAACCTTGAAACCATATTAATTCAAACGAATAAGTAAATTATTTAGTATACAAATCCAAAAAGTAACATCAAATATATGTATAATATATATATATAAATAATAAATCATTAGAATAAAAGACTAACCTGTGGTTGACTGGTAACATGAACATCGTTTTCGGCCATGATCAAGATGTATGTATGATATCGTAAATAGCGTTAGTAATAATAATATCAATCAAATGGTGTAATCAGAAAGAAAGATAATTTTGATAAATTGTTATGAAGATGAATAGACGATGATGGTGTATTTATACAAGGTTTTGCTTTACGGTGTGCGCAGCTTTCTGTAGATTGAAGTTTCTGGTAACCGTGTGTAGGCGAGTGCGGGTCCAAACTCCTAAAGAAAATGTTAGACTTAAGTACTTTCAATTAGCTATGATGTCAAAATACATCCCTATACTTCATATGGTCGGTTAATGCCTTAAACATATGCTTTTTGCCCTTTTTTTTTCTTTCTTTTTCTCTTTCAAGTCCGAGTTCCGACACATTTTGCGAGCAGAGTAACCTCAAAACAACAATAATCATTCATTTATATGTATATTCTATATGTAATCTTTAGCAATGTTTTGAAAGTAATAATAATTGTATAATATCTACATTCTAGTCAAATAATTTAATTTGTAATACATAACTTAAACTTGGATTTTATATTGTCTAATTTTATATTTTTGAATTAATGCAGCGATATAGTTTAGTTACTGTATTTAAAATATTTACTACGTTTTTTGTATTTATGTTGGATGAGTTCTTACAATATATGTAATTAAAACTTTTTTTAGCAACGAATATGTTTAGAAGTACTGAAACTCGAAGATCTATATAGATTTTGTAAATTTTCGTAACTTCGCATCCAAAATACTTTCACTCTATAATTGTTTGTTCATCTGTCAATTAATTGACATCGTTAAAAGAAAATAATAAAAATTTGAGGTGTAAATATAAAACTTATAACTTATGGGATTATAAAGAACATAGAATATAATACAAGGTGCGTACTGTAAATATTGAAGTTTGTTGACATGGTTAAGTTTTCTTTGAACGATAAAGGAGTCATCATGTACACGTAACGACGGTACTTCAAGATGAAACAACGCGCCACGTTGTCGTCTTCCCTTTGTAATATAGGAGTAACTATTTAAAGACATTATAATGTGGAATTGAGATCGATGGCAAAAACAGAAAGAATAAGATAAACATTAAACCTTCACGGTTTAACAAAAATCTTTACGGTTCAAGATAATTAAAACCTTCTCGGTTTAATTATATTCACTCAAGGAAATATCAAAAAGCTGCATGAAAACTAAAATTATTTTCCTATATATAGCTAGATAAATAAATACTCCTAAATAATACTCCGTAAATAAAATTGGCTATGTGGCTATGCTCACGTGAAAGTAATACGGAGTGGAATTCAAACTAAAATCTAGTAGTTATCTACTTATTTATCTTCATCCATTAGTAATTATTTATTAATTAGTTTAAACTTAGACTCATAATTAATTAATTTGAAAATCTATTGCTTTGCTTGCTGCTATTCCACGTCCCAAATTCTTTTCAATATGTTCGACCCATATTGTTCTTCTTAGCCGAATGCGCGGGAAACTAGGCCCGCCTGGATATCACATTATACTTTCACAAATTCATTATAAGTGTTCTTAATTACTTATGTTCTACAATAATACTTCTATTATACAACAATATTTTCACTTTAATAATTTATAAGTTTATTATAATTGTGCATTAATTAAATTAAATACTTACATTATTTAAGTGTCTAATGTATAATTACTAGGTTTTGAGCCCGTGCGATGCACGCCTGCTAAAAAAACCCGTTATATATCGACATGCTGTTTTCGATAACTACATATTGATAACAAAACAAATATGGATCACAACTTAACGCACATTTTGACTAAGATAGATTATTTAGAAACAAACACTAAGAAAAAGTGAGATAAAAACTGAGTTATAGTAAAAGTGAGATAAGTTTTTGTTTGGCAAACTCTTCGGTATACACGTTCCTTTTTTATTCTATACATTCAATATTTATATTTATTTATTTTATTCGATTTATCTTATTAATCCTCTTTTCAGTTAATGTTTTATTTATTTATTTATTTGTTAATTATAGATTAATTGTAATTAGAAAATTTGAAGATTTGACATTGTAAAATCCACTTGTCCTCATTCCCTATAATTACTCTCAGATTTGACATGTGTAAAAATATCAACACCTAATTTAAAAACTACGACTATGTCGTTACTAGCTGTATTAGATTTGAGTTTTCTACATGATCATTTTTATTTAATTTGGTAACAAATTTTTTATACATATAACGAAGCAATATGATAAAATTAATAAATAGACGAAACTAGCATCCCAATTTACAATTATATTATTCTTCATACCTCCCCTTTGCAGGATTATGTATGTTTGTTGTTAATATTCTCATTATCAGGTTGTACGTACTTAGTAAGACAATATATCATGTGACCATATCAATAAAAGTTTAAGTTTTATTAACTCAATTATAATAATATTTGAAATGATCTGTTGATCAAGTACAAAAATCTACTCTAATTAAACATATCTGTGTCACGAATAATCTTCATATAAGGCAGTACCATAGCAGCTAGCGGATTAGTTTCAAGCCCATCGCCTTCATCAATAATGAGCCGAAGCCCCTCAATGTGAAGCTCCCCATGGTGACCACTCACTAAGATCGTCTCTTGCTTGGATAATTCCTATTTGATATAATATATAATCATAAGAACAAAGACATTAAAAAACCAATTTGTGTTGATTCGATTATTCACGTTTTATCATGTATAATCATTTCAAGATAGCTTAGTGTTAAGCCCATTATATCCCTCACAAAAGGTTTCAATTTCAAACTTCACAAGCGGCATATTTTGGGATGGGTAGAGAAAAGTTTCAAAAACATTCATGAAACATATTCACAGGATAACCCGGTTTGACCATTTATGCCTAAGTAAAAAAATGCACATCTTTCCCGAATAGTTTGAACTGCGAAAACCTTAAAAATGTTTTTTTCGTGTAACATACGAAGTAGATACTTAAACCCGTAACATTTACTGTAAGATCGCATAGCCCAAACACAATGTCCTGCAATATAAGTCCAAGAGTCCATCCTTTTCTAAAATCAATTGGTATTAGAGGGACTTCCCCTTAGACTTATATACATACATTTGTTCTCCCTCCTATGTGGGATAGGTTTGCACCCCAACAATCCTCCCCTCAAACCGAAGACCACATCACCGAGCCTCCCCTTCAACGATACTCCAACCATCTTATATCGCCACTGTAGTGACCCGAACTTTTCCATATTTATATATATTAATTGAGATTGATATTTACATGATTAAATGTTTTCAAAATGTTAAGCAATCAAACTTGTTAAGACTTGATTAATTGAAATATGTTTCATATAGACAATTGACCACCCAAGTTGACCGGTGATTCACGAACATTAAAACTTGTAAAAACTATATGATTGTTATACTTCAGTAGGCTTATAACTACCTTTAGTGGCTTAGTTCTTGACTGTAGACTACTAATAAGTATATAGAGAGAATATGAGAGAATATATTTAGTGTGTATTTTATAAACTCATAACACACATATTTATACTCAAAAAATCTACTATACAATATCTATAATAATAATAAAATTAACATCCAATTTAACTTTTATAACACTCTCCCTTGGATGACAATTTTATTAGAGAATAACTAGTACTGCCTCGTTAAAAACCTTGCTAAAGAAAACCCATTGGGATAAAACTTTAGCTAAGGGAAAAAGAGTGCAGCATAGAGTTGACTCCCCCTCAAGTAGGCAACGCCTGAATTGTTACATCTTCTGAACATGCCTCATGCCAATATTATGAATGTGTGTTCTGAAAATAGCAGTTGGAAGTGCTTTGGTGAAAAGGTCAGCAGAGTTTTTACTGGACTGAACATATCTCATTTCAATCTGGTTGTCCTTAATGAGATTTTGAGTGTATGAGAAGAATCTAGGAGGTATATGTTTTGTTCGGTCACTTTTGATATACCCTTCTTTCATCTGTGTTATGCAAGCTACATTATCTTCATAGATAGTTGTTGGACTTTTATCGCGTTCTAGTCCACAAGAATCAGTAATGAGTTGTATCATTGATCTCAACCAAAAACATTCCCGAGTAGCTTCATGTAATGCAATCACTTCGTCATGATTTGATGATGTTGCAACAAGTGTTTGTTTTTGAGAACGCCATGATATTGCGGTACCTCCATTTAGGAATACATATCCATTTTGAGATTTAGCTTTATGTGGATCAGATAAATAACCTGCATCTGCATAACCAACCAAATCTTGTTTCGATTCGTTAGAATAAAATAATCCTAAATCAGTAGTTCCTCGAAGGTATCGAAATATGTGTTTGATCCCATTCCAGTGTCTTTTGGTAGGAGCTGAGCTGAACCTTGCCAATAAATTAACTGCAAAAGAAATGTCAGATCTTGTACAATTTGTAAGATACATAAGAGCTCCAATTGCACTAAGATATGGTACTTCTGGTCCTAGGATATCTTCATGATCTTCACAGGGAAGAAATGGATCAGTGTCAACATTAAGTGATCTAACAACCATAGGAGTACTTAATGGTTTTACCTTGTCCATATTAAAACGTTTTAAAATCTTTTCAGTATATGTTGTTTGATGTACAAGTAAACCATTAGGCATATGTTCAATTTATAAACCAAGGCAATACTTGGTTTTTCCGAGATCTTTCATTTCAAATTCTTTCTTTAGAAGTTGAATGGCTTCATGGATCTCTTTTTTGTACCTATGATATTAAGACCATTGACATAAATAACTACGATATATATCTGGTCATTGTTTTCATAATTAATACACATGTGCAAATAAGTTTATATGTATACACTTTTCTTATCAAGTAATCACTTAATCCGTTATACTATTGTATCAACCCATATAAAAATCTTTGTGATTCAATGGAATACATTTCTTTAGGTTTTGCATTAGATGTTTCTGATACCTTAAACCCTTCAGGTATATTCATATATATCACTATCAAGTGATCCATATAGATAAGTAGTAACAACATTCATGAGATGCATTTAAGTAACTACCAGGTTGATTAAGTATCTAATAAGTAATTGTATCCATTACATAAGGATAAGTTTTCCTCATAATTCATTTCTGGTCTTTGTGGGAAACCTTGAGTTACAAGTCTAGTTTTGCCTTGTATCTTCATTTGCACATTTCTTTTTCGGATAAAAATTCATTTATATCCCATACGTTTCACATCTTTAAAAGTGATAACGATTGATCCGAAAACTTTTCTTTTATTGAGTGATTCTAATTCAGCTCGTATTGCTCCTTTCTGTTGAGCTCAATCATGTCTATTTTGATATTCAATGACAGATTTTGGTTCCAGATCATCATCTTTATTCATGATGTCATTGTAACATTATATGAAAATATCTCATCAAGATTTTTCATTTCATTTCAGTTTCATAATATTGCATAATTTATTGCAATTTATGTATTTACATTTATCATTATCCTCTGCAGAAGGAGTATTGATTTGTGGTTCTTGTTGAACACTTTCTTTTACCTCATTATCAGCTGATTTTCTTTTTCGAGGATTTTTATCTTTGGAACCAATTGGTCTCCCACGTTTCTGTCGTAGCAAAGACTCATGAGTGACATTATTGCCAGCTTTTGTAATTTCAATTCTAGCTGAAGCATTTACTGCTGGTATATATGATTTAGTCACTTATTTTTTGTATCTTTAAATGCATAAAGTAATTAATTTGCAAGTTCTTGCATATGCATTATATTTGAACTTTCTTTTCGCATTCTTTTGTGCGATGATCAATATTCCTTAATTGATGTTCACACCATGAAACATCATTTTATTTATATTTCATTTCTCCCCCTAATATTCATTAAAGTGACAATCGACAAAACTTGCTGTAAAAACATCACCCGTCATGGGTTCAATATATCTTATGATTGAAGATGTTTCATATCTAACATATATTTCAATCCTTCTTTGAGGAACCATTTGTTGTGATTGTTCAATTAAAAATACACTGCACAACCAAATGTTCTAAGATGGAAAATATTTGGTCTCCACCAAAATTAAGTTGGTAATGGAGAATATTTATAACTTGCACTTGATTTAATGCGAATTAATGTCACATCATGTAAATTTACATGTCCCCATATAAATATTGAGAGTTTTGTACTCATTTCTAATTGTCTAGTTATTAGCTGTAAGCGTTTATCTATTGATTCAGATAAACCAATTTTGTGTATGCACATGAGCAACTGGATGTTCAACAACAATCCTTGTAGACATATAATAATCATTAAAAGCTTGAGATGTTAACTCACCAGCATTATCAAGTCTCATCCTTTTAATGGTGTAATCAAAATAATGCGTTCTTAATTTAATAATTTGTGCAAGAAACTTTGCAAATGCCATATTATGGCTTGATAACACACAAACATGAGACCATGCGTTAGATGCGTCTATTAGAAAAATGGTCCACATGATGGATGAATTGGTCCATATATATACCCTTGAATTCTTTCAAGAAACATTGGTGATTATTTCTCAATGTGCTTTTCATTAATCACCATATGTGATTTTCATTAATCACCATATGTGTTTTTCGTTAATCACTATATGTGCTTTTCATTAATCACCATATGTGCTTTTCATTAATCACCATATGTGATTTTCATTAATCACCATATGTGCTTTTCATCATATATCATTTTCACCATATGCGCTTTTAATCATATGTGCTGCGCTTTTCGTCATATGCACTTTTCATTATATGCGCTTTTAATTATATGCGATGCGCTTTTCATCATATGCGCTTTTTATCATATGCGCTTTTTATCATATGCGCTGCGCTTTTCATCATATGCACTTTTTATCATATGCGCTTTTAATCCTATGCGCTTTTCAGTGCTACATAGATATTTCTCATTTTCGATTATCATTGACTGATAATCATATCCATTATGATATATATCAGAGAAACTTAACAAATTTCTCTTTGATTTGGGAGAAAACAAGACATTGTTTACCAAAAAATTCGTACCATTTGGTAATATGAAATTTTGCCTTTTTCGTTTCTTATATCAAGTTTGCAAGAGCTGATATAGTATTTATAATTCCTTCATTTGATTTAAATCAATGAAATATTTCTTAGATTTGATCATAGTGTGTATGTTACTACTATCTGCAATACATAGGTCTTTACCATTTAATCGATGTTGTATTTCTGCAGGATTCATACTAAAACTTCAAATAAGATAAGCAAATAATGAGTTATATTTCAGCAAGATAATCAAATTATATTACCTGCAAACAAGTTATAATCTGAAGTACATAAAAGATAACACTTAATAAAACATATGCGTTATGGTCTGAAACCATTTATTTATGAGTGATACATAAAAAAAACTAGGCATCTTAGAAAATTCAAACCATTCAAGTCTCAAGGTAGCTCAGGGTTAATTTAATCAAGATTTGTCAACAGATTCACTCTCGTTTTCTTTTCTTTTGGGACTTATTTGTAGAGCTAAACAAGATGTTCATGTATTCAAGAAATACTAGACTGATGATCCACGTTACCAGATCATTAATAAGAATCTCCGGAATTCTTATAAGAGCGTCTACTAATATCTTTAATTTTATTCTTTCATGGATCACTGTTATTATTATTATTTTTATTTTTTTATTTTTATTTTTTGATAATTAATATCGTATCTATCTTTGAGTATTTTCCATAATACACTTGGATTTTCGATCATATAATATGTAGATTCTAAGGACTCGTCAATATGTTTGCTAAGAAAAATACTTACTATTGCTTTCTCTTGTTCGGAATAATTGTTATTTTCATTCAGGGTTTCTAAAATACCGTTTGATTCGAGATGTTTTTCTACATTCATAACCCATGTTAAGTAGTTGTTCCCACTTGTTCTAAATGAGCAAATTTAAGCCTTTTCAAATTCGACATTTTCTATTATCATAAAGATGAATAACATAAATCATAATCATAATCAACTTCTATTCATAGACAAATAATAAAATGAAATTAGAATCATTTTAAATTCATAAGTAGCAAACAACAGAATAATGGTATGATTACAAATAATAAAACCACAAGGGCAGGATAGAATATAGGTTCACCCGGTGGTATATTAGCAACAATGATGATAGTTAATATGACCAATACAATAGGAAAAATCATCCTTGTGTGAATCTTTTTTACAAAAACTTTTTGAGAGTAGTAATCTGAAAAATGAAGATTGATTTGTGAAAATGTGAAAACGGAGATGTTTATTTTATATTTGAAAAATATAGTTGTTGTAACGTCGTCAGTTGACGTTAACAACCGTTATGTATATATGACCGTTGTAACGTCGTTAGTTGACGTTAACGAATAAAGTCACTATATCAAAACGCGTATGAGTAATATAAAGGACAAGATTTTTTTTTCTTATTTTAACTTTTAAGATTTACTTTTAATAAAAATACAAACTACTTTTTCTTATTTTAACTTTTAAGATTTACTTTTAATAAAAATACAAACTACTTTTTCTAATTTTAACTTTTAAGATTTACTTTTAATAAAAATACAAACTACTTTTCTTATTTTAACTTTTAAGATTTACTTTTAATAAAAATACAAACTACTTTTCTTATTTTAACTTTTAAGATTTACTTTTAATAAAAATACAAACTACTTTTTCTTATTTTAACTTTTAAGATTTATTTTTAATAAAAATACAAACTACTTTTTCTTATTTTAACTTTTAAGATTTACTTTTAATAAAAATACAAACTATTTTTTCTTATTTTAACTTTTAAGATTTACTTTTAATAAAAATACAAACTATTTTTTCTTATTTTAACTTTTAAGATTTACTTTTAAGAATAAACATTAGTATGCATGAAATAAATAATGATTAATTGCATAAGTAATCATAAATGTTAGATAATATATAAAGACCCCATCGTATTCGTATTGATCGGAATTAATCTCGACCCATGGTACCGTGTTGTCAAATGACGTGTTGCGTACATAAAGTACCGTGTTGTCAAATGACGTGTTGCGTACAATCATGAGGTCTTATTAACATAAATATAAATGTTAGTGAAGTTAATAAGAGTTAGATTACAGAAAATATAATTCAGGCGGTATAACCGACCATATATAACTTAAATAACATAAATATAAATGTTAGTGAAGTTAATGAAAGTTAGATTACAGAAATATAATTCAGGCGGTATAACCGACCATATATAACTTAAATAACATAAATATAAATGTTAGTGAAGTTAATAAAAGTTAGATAATTTCTTACCTTGATTAGTGACGTGTGCTTGCTTAGATAAACCTTGATTATACGGAGCACTTCGTGCTGATAACGTGTTATAATTCAGTAGGCTTATAACTACCTTTAGTGGCTTAGTTCTTGACTGTAGACTACTAATAAGTATATAGAGAGAATATGAGAGAATATGAGAGAATATATTTAGTGTGTATTTTATAAACTCATAACACACATATTTATACTCAAAAAATCTACTATACAATATCTATAATAATAATAAAATTAACATCCAATTTAACTTTTATAACAATGATGACATATATATGGATATATATATATAGTTAACATGATACTATGATAAGTAAACATATCATTAAGTATATTAACAATGAACTACATATGTAAAAACAAGACTACTAACTTAATGATTTTTAAACGAGACATATATGTAACGATTATCGTTGTAAAGACATTTAATGTATATATATCATATTAAGAGATATTCATACATGATAATATAATAATTTAAAATCTCATTTGATATTATAAACATTGGGTTAACAACATTTAACAAGATCGTTAACCTAAAGGTTTCAAAACAACACTTACATGTAACGACTAACGATGACTTAACGACTCAGTTAAAATGTATATACATGTAGTGTTTTAATATGTATTTATACACTTTTGAAAGACTTCAATACACTTATCAAAATGCTTCTACTTAACAAAAATGCTTACAATTACATCCTCGTTCAGTTTCATCAACAATTCTACTCGTATGCACCCGTATTCGTACTCGTACAATACACAGCTTTTAGATGTATGTACTATTGGTATATACACTCCAATGATCAGCTCTTAGCAGCCCATGTGAGTCACCTAACACATGTGGGAACCATCATTTGGCAACTAACATGAAATATCTCATAAAATTACAAAAATATGAGTAATCATTCATGACTTATTTACATGAAAACAAAATTACATATCCTTTATATCTAATCCATACACCAACGACCAAAAACACCTACAAACACTTTCATTCTTCAATTTTCTTCATCTAATTGATCTCTCTCAAGTTCTATCTTCAAGTTCTAAGTGTTCTTCATATATTCTACAAGTTCTAGTTACATAAAATCAAGAATACTTTCAAGTTTGCTAGCTCACTTCTAATCTTGTAAGGTGATCATCCAACCTCAAGAAATCTTTGTTTCTTACAGTAGGTTATCATTCTAATACAAGGTAATAATCATATTCAAACTTTGGTTCAATTTCTATAACTATAACAATCTTATTTCAAGTGATGATCTTACTTGAACTTGTTTTCGTGTCATGATTCTGCTTCAAGAACTTCGAGCCATCCAAGGATCCGTTGAAGCTAGATCCATTTTTCTCTTTTCCAGTAGGTTTATCCAAGGAACTTAAGGTAGTAATGATGTTCATAACATCATTCGATTCATACATATAAAGCTATCTTATTCGAAGGTTTAAACTTGTAATCACTAGAACATAGTTTAGTTAATTCTAAACTTGTTCGCAAACAAAAGTTAATCCTTCTAACTTGACTTTTAAAATCAACTAAACACATGTTCTATATCTATATGATATGCTAACTTAATGATTTAAAACCTGGAAACACGAAAAATACCGTAAAACCGGATTTACGCCGTCATAGTAACACCGCGGGCTATTTTGGGTTAGTTAATTAAAAACTATGATAAACTTTGATTTAAAAGTTGTTATTATGAGAAAATGATTTTTATTATGAACATGAAACTATATCCAAAAATTATGGTTAAACTCAAAGTGGAAGTATGTTTTCTAAAATGGTCATCTAGACGTCGTTCTTTCGACTGAAATGACTACCTTTACAAAAACGACTTGTAACTTATTTTTCCGACTATAAACCTATACTTTTTCTGTTTAGATTCATAAAATAGAGTTCAATATGAAACCATAGCAATTTGATTCACTCAAAACGGATTTAAAATGAAGAAGTTATGGGTAAAACAAGATTGGATAATTTTTCTCATTTTAGCTACGTGAAAATTGGTAACAAATCTATTCCAACCATAACTTAATCAACTTGTATTGTATATTATGTAATCTTGAGATACCATAGACACGTATACAATGTTTCGACCTATCATGTCGACACATCTATATATATTTCGGAACAACCATAGACACTCTATATGTGAATGTTGGAGTTAGCTATACAGGGTTGAGGTTAATTCCAAAATATATATAGTTTGAGTTGTGATCAATACTGAGATACGTATACACTGGGTCGTGGATTGATTCAAGATAATATTTATCGATTTATTTCTGTACATCTAACTGTGGACAACTAGTTGTAGGTTACTAACGAGGACAGCTGACTTAATAAACTTAAAACATAAAAATATATTAAAAGTGTTGTAAATATATTTTGAACATACTTTGATATATATATGTATATATTGTTATAGGTTTGTGAATCAACCAGTGGCCAAGTCTTACTTCCCGACGAAGTAAAAATCTGTGAAAGTGAGTTATAGTCCCACTTTTAAAATCTAATATTTTTGGGATGAGAATACATGCAGGTTTTATAAATGATTTACAAAATAGACACAAGTACGTGAAACTACATTCTATGGTTGAATTATCGAAATCGAATATGCCCCTTTTTATTAAGTCTGGTAATCTAAGAATTAGGGAACAGACACCCTAATTGACGCGAATCCTAAAGATAGATCTATTGGGCCTAACAAACCCCATCCAAAGTACCGGATGCTTTAGTACTTCGAAATTTATATCATATCCGAAGGGTGTCCCGGAATGATGGGGATATTCTTATATATGCATCTTGTTAATGTCGGTTACCAGGTGTTCACCATATGAATGATTTTTATCTCTATGTATGGGATGTGAATTGAAATATGAAATCTTGTGGTCTATTATTATGATTTGATATATATAGGTTAAACCTATAACTCACCAACATTTTTGTTGACGTTTTAAGCATGTTTATTCTCAGGTGATTATTAAGAGCTTCCGCTGTCACATACTTAAATAAGGACGAGATTTGGAGTCCATGCATGTATGATATTGTGTAAAAACTGCATTCAAGAAACTTATTTTGTTGTAACATATTTGTATTGTAAACCATTATGTAATGGTCGTGTGTAAACAGGATATTTTAGATTATCGTTATTTGATAATCTACGTAAAGCTTTTTAAACCTTTATTGATGAAATAAAGGTTATGGTTTGTTTTAAAATGAATGCAGTCTTTGAAAAACGTCTCATATAGAGGTCAAAACCTCGCAACGAAATCAATTAATATGGAACGTTTTTAATCAATAAGAACGGGACATTTCAGCCGGTCTTTTTCTTTCACTTTTCTTTCACTACCGGAACACGCCTCTTATACCGCCGATCTCTTTCTTTCACTTTTTCTTTCACCATCGGGACACGCCGCACTTCCACGCCTTGGGAAGGAAGACTTTCGATATAAGGCACCATGACTCCATTATCGTTGGCAAACTGAAGGGTGTGCCATGTCGCACCGTACGCTTAGGGGTGCGCCACCACTGCGTTGTTCACCACATCAGGCTATAGTGTGATGATCCGAAAATTTTTGACTTATTTAAACCAATTCTCTATACGATTTATTATTTTAACACGCTAAACAAAGTCTGTTAGATTGAGTCTCAAAATTTTAGAACTGTTTCATATATACAATTACCTTTGATTACTCTCGACGATTCATGAACAATTATATGTATGTATATATATATGTACAAGTAAAAACGACTTTCCTACAGTAAAACCCTATTTGCTACAGTAAAACACTATTTGCTACAGTAAACCACTATTTGCTACAGTGAAACACTATTTGCTACAGTGAAACCGTATTTTGCTACAGTGCTACAGTGAAAAATTAGCACGCCTATATTTGAAGGAAGTAGTTTCCAGGCATGGTGTACCCATCTCTATCATATCTGATCGCGACACCCGATTCACATCACGTTTCTGGCAGTCATTACAAAAAGCATTGGGAACTCGATTAGATATGAGCACCGCTTATCACCCACAGACAGATGGTCAAAGTGAAAGAACAATACAAACATTGGAAGACATGTTACGGGCATGCGTGATTGACTTTGGAACCAGTTGGGATCGACACTTACCGTTGGCAGAATTTTCATACAATAACAGCTATCATACGAGCATCAACGCAGCGCCATTTGAAGCACTTTACGGTAGAAAGTGCAGATCTCCTATATGTTGGAGTGAAGTAGGAGAAAGACAACTTACTGGACCAGAAATTATTCACGAAACCACAGAAAAGATCATTCAAATACAACAGCGATTGAAAACGGCCATGAGTCGCCAAAAGAGTTATGCTGATGTAAGAAGAAAACCGCTAGAATTTCAAGTGGGCGACAAAGTCATGTTGAAAGTGTCACCCTGGAAAGGCGTTGTACGATTCGGTAAACGAGGAAAGCTAAGTCCTAGGTACGTAGGACCCTTTGAAATCACTGAAAGAATTGGAACAGTTGCTTATCGATTAAAGCTACCGCAAGAACTTAGTAGTGTTCACAACACATTTCACGTGTCAAATTTGAAGAAATGTTTAGCTGAAGAGGATGTCGTAATTCCTCTTGACGAAATACGAATCAATGATAAACTTCATTTTATCGAAGAACCTGTTGAAATCATGGACCGTGAGGTCAAACAATTAAAACAAAGCAAAATACCGATAGTTAGGGTTCGTTGGAACGCAAGACGAGGACCCGAGTTTACTTGGGAACGTGAAGATCAGATGAAGCAAAAGTATCCACATTTGTTCACTGATATCGCTCATGAAACAGGTACTACTCAAAATTTCGGGACGAAATTTTCTTTAAGGGGGAGGTACTGTGATGATCCGAAAATTTTTGACTTATTTAAACCAATTCTCTATACGATTTATTATTTTAACACGCTAAACAAAGTCTGTTAGATTGAGTCTCAAAATTTTAGAACTGTTTCATATATACAATTACCTTTGATTACTCTCGACGATTCATGAACAATTATATGTATGTATATATATATGTACAAGTAAAAACGACTTTCCTACAGTAAAACCCTATTTGCTACAGTAAAACACTATTTGCTACAGTAAACCACTATTTGCTACAGTGAAACACTATTTGCTACAGTGAAACCGTATTTTGCTACAGTGCTACAGTGAAAAACGACTTTGCTACAGTGATTTGCTACAGTAAACACTATTTGCTACAGTAAACACTATTTGCTACAGTAAACACTATTTGTTGCTGTAAAACACTATGAGCCTAGGTCTGCTGGTTCTGAGAGATCACAAGCTGGTACTGATTCTACTGATATTGATCAGCAACCTTCTGTTGCTGCTCACTCATCTGAACCAGCTGATGATCAAGATGCTGTGTGTTCTACAACCAGCTATTTGATGAACCAGCATCCGATTGAGCAGATTATTTGCTACAGTAAAACACTATTTGCTACAGTAACACTATTTGATGTCGACAAACTACCAAACAAAAACAGAAAAGGCGGCCATGCGATCGCATGGCAAAAACACTGAAAACTCATGCGATCGCATGAGCTACAGTAAACGGAAAAGTAATATAAATACGCCTGTTTTGCTCGACGAATTATCACATATTTTTTTCTTCAGTAATAAAAATTTATATTTAAATTATAATTATAATTTTAAATTTAAGTTTAATAATAATAAAGTATATTCGAGGGTGTTTTAATTCGGGTTTTAAACCACTTTAAGCTAAGGAAATATTGGGTATTGTTCGGGGTATTGTTCTTGAATCCAAGGCCAACCATACAGTCGTCTACCATCATTACGTCTACGCAATTTGCCTACAATATTGAGTCTCAATATTGAACTGTGAGTTTATAGTCTCCCTTTTTAAATACTTCAAATATTTTTGGGCTGAGAATATATGCAATTTATTTTAAACGCGATAAGACACAAGTACATACTAAATTCTACACTGAGTTAAACCGAAAATCCCTTAGCTTTGGTAACTAGTAGCTGCCAGTACATAGGATATGGACTGGTGGGCGCGAATAATTGTATATGGATCCATAGGGCTTGACATCCCCGTCCGAGCTAGAGCACTAGCCTTTTAACGGACGTATGTTATTTGAGTTTAAGACACGTTGGTTTGCGTGTATTAAAACGAATGGGGTAATTATCACTATAGCGTTAAGTTTAGTTACCAGGGTGCTCTGTTACGTAGAATCTATTGATAAACTTTTGATGAAATCTTGTGGTCTATCTTTATATATGTTTATGACTCGAGCAATTAAACCTATAACTCACCAACATTCGTGTTGACTTTTTAGCATGTTTTATTCTCAGGTCCTTAGAATGCTTCCGCTGTGATGTGCTTGTTGCCTGCATGGAGTCTCTCATGCTTTGTACAAAGTTTATTGCATTCAAAATAAAACTGCGTTGTGTAATAAATAATTGGACTGTGATGTCAACCTGTAAATTAAAGACTTATGTATTTCGGGGTTTTGCTTATACCTAAGCACTCGCCCACATGTTTATAACTTTCTATGTTTAGAAAGTTACTTATTTTAATGAATGCAATATTTTATCAAAACGTATCATATAGAGGTCAAAACCTCACTGTGGAATCAATGATTAATGTGCCGCGTCAATAGCGATTTTGACGGGTCGTTACAGTTGGTATCAGAGCTTGAGGTCATAGGGAACCAGAAATTACATTATTGTGTTTAACTGGTAATTGTTAGGATGCATTAGTGAGTCTGGACTATGACCATATCTGTTTTTCCTGATTTTTGCTTATTATTTGGTCAAAAACATTATATGTGATATATTTATATGCTAACGTAATTGTTGTTTCAATTATGTGATAGATGACTTCTTCTAATCCTATCATTTTGTACGACTCGGAATCGGACACTGAATCTATTCTATCCACAACTGAAAAGGGCGTTCCAATACCTATTAAAGAAGAAATTGTGTTAGCCGGGGAATCTCAACTCCCGGTAAACCCAGAGGAGGTTCCAGCTCCACCCAGCTTTAGTTTTCCGGAGCCACAATATCGTTGGCATGGACCCATGATCCCTGGAGTAAAAGAGGATCGTCCATTTCTAAACAAATATGGACATTGGTCCAGATATACCGCCGACGGGCGGGTTGTGCCGATTACGCCTGGCAGATTTCGGTTCATGACCACCGGTACATATTCTTGCAGTTCGTCATCATATTCTCCTACACATGACTCAGACAGTTCGTCATCAGACGAGATCAGTAAGGAGGAGGATTTCGCTAATGAAATAAAAGAGATCACTAAGGAGAAATTCCAACTTGCTATAGATAATAAAAACAACCACAATAATAAAATGTCCTTAATTATTAAAAAAGAACAGGACCATTCGATCCGTAACCACCCTTATTGTATTAAACCCACTGAGGCAACGGGTACCTCAAAACCCCAACTAAAAATAAAATACACTGCCAGAATGTCTGTCGGACCATGTGCACACAAACAATTGGCAGAGAGAACCAAATGGGAAGAAGTTTCTGATAGTTCTGAATGAACGACCTCGCAACCATAAATCTTCCATGCGCTATTTTATTGCTTATGTGTGCTACTCTATCTTGTTATATAAAATAAGCATATGTAAAATATCAGTATTGTATGGTATTGTATTATTTTGGTTTATTAATAATAAATGCATGGAATGATTATTTGTATTATTACTACTTCTTATTATTATTATTATTACATAATAATGTAGTAACTCGCTATAATTTTTTATAGTGGAATATTATTAGGATTTTAGTAGTTAATTCCTTGTACTAGCTATTATGTATGAACTTAACGGGTAGGTAATACCCTAGAAATAATTATAAAATGCTAATAAGAAGAAAAGGCTTTTATAATAATTGGTTCATATTATTAATATGCTACGATTAACTATTGACAACTCATTTTACCTATAATATTCTATATGATTAAATTATATCTGTTGTGTTTATTGAAGAAACATGTCTCAAATGTCGGATGCTGAGTTTGAGCAACTAGTCGAGAAACGTGTGAATGAAAGAATTGCTGCAACCGAAGCAGCAAAAGCAACAGCCGAAGCAGCAGCCAAAGCAGCAGCCGTAAACACAAACTCACGAAACGGATGCTCATACAAAACTTTTCAAGGATGCAAACCACAGACGTTTAGTGGAACCGAGGGACCAGTCGGTCTAACCCGATGGTTTGAAAAGATGGAGTCCGTTTTCAAAATCAGTAATTGTGCGAACGGAGACAAGTCAAAGTATGCTTCGTGCACGTTGCAAGATGGTGCACTTACTTGGTGGAACAATTATGCTAAAGCAGAAGGAATAGATACGGCATATGATATCTCTTGGGAAGAACTGAAAAAGATGCTAATCGAGGAGTACTGTCCTCGAAACGAGATCAGAAAAATGGAATCTGAGTTACGTAATCTGAAGGTTATCGGCGCGAATCTCAATAACTATGAAAAGCGTTTCATGGAACTAGCCTTGTTGTGTCCCGAATTGGTGCCAAACGAGAAACGAAAGATAGAAATGTATATTGACGGTTTATCGATCAATATCAAAGGAAATGTTACATCGTCCAAACCAAATACGATGCAGGAAGCCATGACTATGGCACACCAACTCATGGACCAGATCACAGAGAGTTCGATTAAGGCACCAATTACCGAAGTCAAGACAACTGAAGGAAAGAGGAAATGGGAAGACTATAAGGGCAAAAGTACTCACCTGAAGAAACAAGAAACTTTTAAAGGTAAACAAGATGGGGCAACTGCAAGTCCAAACTATAAGGGACCCCATCCGTTCTGCAAAAGATGTTACACACATCATGCAGGTTATTGTCAAGTGGTCTGTGATAAGTGCAACAAGAAAGGACATGTGGCGAAAGATTGTTATGCCACCGTTTCTGAAGTAAAGACAAAACTGACCGATGTCAAGAAATGTTTTGGGTGCGGGAAGTCTGGTCACTTTATAAATCAATGCCCTGATAAGGAGAAGAACAAAGAACCCGCACGTGGGAGGGCATTTAATGTTAGTGCCAGTAAAGCACGTGAGGATCCTAATCTTGTCACGGGTACGTTTACCGTTAATAATCAACTAGCTTCTATTATGTTTGATACGGGTGCTGATAGAAGTTATATGTGTAAAGACTTTAGTTTTAAACTAAAATGTGCATCATTACCTCTAGACGATAAATATACTATTGAATTAGCTAATGGTAAACTGATAAAAGCCGATAAAATTTGCCATGGTTGCGAAATGAATCTCGCTGGTGAAACCTTCAAAATCGATTTGATACCCGTAGAATTAGGAAGTTTTGACGTAATCGTTGGCATGGACTGGATGTCCAAAACAAGAGCGGAAGTTGTTTGCGCTGAGAAAGCAATTCGCATCCCTCGTAAGGATGAAACGTCATTAATGATTTATGGGGAGAAGAGCAACTCAAAGCTGAACTTTATCAGCTGTATGAAGGCCCAGAAACTTATAAGAAAAGGTTGTTATGCTATTTTGGCACATGTAAAGAAGATCGATACTGAAGAAAGAAGCATTAATGACATGCCGGTTGTAAGAGAATATCCCGGAGTATTTCCAGAAGAATTACCGGGGCTACCTCCACACAGATGTGTAGAATTCCAGATTGATCTCATATCAGGAGCTGCACCTGTAGCCCGATCTCCATATAGACTTGCACCTTCAGAAATGCAAGAATTACAAGACCAGTTGCAAGAATTATCGGACCGTGGATTTATTCGTCCTAGTTTTTCACCTTGGGGTGCTCCTATTCTGTTCGTCAAGAAGAAGGATGGATCTATGAGAATGTGCATAGATTACCGAGAATTAAACAAATTAACGATCAAGAATCGGTACCCATTACCGAGGATTGATGATTTGTTTGATCAATTGCAAGGATCAAGTGTTTATTCCAAGATTGATCTACGCTCCGGATATCATCAGCTGAGAGTGAAGGAAGAAGATGTTCCTAAAACCGCGTTCAGAACCCGTTACGGTCACTATGAATTTCTAGTCATGCCTTTTGGATTGACTAATGCTCCAGCAGTATTCATGGATCTAATGAATCGCATCTGTAGACCGTATTTAGACAAATTTGTCATTGTTTTTATCGACGACATATTGATTTACTCGAAGAACAAGGAAGAACATGAGCAACACTTAAGACTGGTACTAGAGATACTCAAGAAAGAAGAATTGTACGCAAAATTTTCGAAGTGTGATTTCTGGTTACAAGAAGTACAATTTTTGGGACATGTTGTCAGTAAACATGGAATTAAAGTTGACCCTGCCAAGATCGAAGCCATTAGTAAATGGGAAACACCGAAGACTCCAACACAAATCCGCCAATTCTTAGGTCTTGCTGGTTACTACCGAAGATTCATTCAAGATTTCTCTAGAATCGCCAAACCCTTAACTTCATTGACTCAAAAGGGAAAGAAGTATGATTGGTCCACGGAACAGGAATCCTCATTCCAGTTGTTAAAGAAGAAGTTAACGTCTGCACCCATTTTGTCATTACCAGAAGGAAATGATGATTTCGTGATCTATTGTGACGCTTCGCGCCAAGGTTTAGGATGTGTATTAATGCAACGCACAAAAGTTATCGCATATGCCTCACGACAACTAAAAATTCATGAAAAGAACTATACAACACACGATTTGGAACTTGGAGCTGTAGTTTTTGCACTCAAAATATGGAGACACTATCTATATGGCACCAAGTGTACAGTGTACACTGACCATAAGAGTCTTCAGCATATTTTTGATCAAAAACAACTCAATATGAGACAACGTCGCTGGGTAGAGTTATTAAACGATTACGATTGTGAAATCCGTTACCACCCTGGAAAGGCTAATGTTGTAGCTGATGCCCTAAGTCGAAAAGAAAGAGTAAAACCTCTTAGGGTCCGAGCTTTGAATATTACAATTCGTACCGATCTCACAAAGCAAATTCAAGCAGCACAGTTAGAAGCTTTAAAAGAAGAAAATGAAAAAGGCGAAATGAGCAGAGGGTTAGAAAAACAGCTTGAGGTAAAAGCCGATGGAACCCTGTATTTTGCTGATAGGATATGGGTACCAAAATATGGTAATCTAAGGCAACTAGTACTAGATGAAGCACACAAAACGAGGTACTCAATTCACCCAGGAAACGGGAAAATGTACCACGATCTCAAGAAGTTTTATTGGTGGCCTAATATGAAGACAGAAATTGCTACTTATGTAAGCAAATGTTTGACGTGTGCAAAGGTCAAAGCTGAGCACCAAAAGCCGTCAGGATTACTGCAACAACCAGAAATTCCGCAGTGGAAATGGGAAAGAATAACTATGGATTTCATTACGAAATTGCCAAGGACTGCAAGTAGTCATGATACTATTTGGGTGATAGTTGATCGTCTAACTAAATCAGCTCACTTTCTACCAATAAAGGAGACAGACAGTATGGAGAAATTAGCACGCCTATATTTGAAGGAAGTAGTTTCCAGGCATGGTGTACCCATCTCTATCATATCTGATCGCGACACCCGATTCACATCACGTTTCTGGCAGTCATTACAAAAAGCATTGGGAACTCGATTAGATATGAGCACCGCTTATCACCCACAGACAGATGGTCAAAGTGAAAGAACAATACAAACATTGGAAGACATGTTACGGGCATGCGTGATTGACTTTGGAACCAGTTGGGATCGACACTTACCGTTGGCAGAATTTTCATACAATAACAGCTATCATACGAGCATCAACGCAGCGCCATTTGAAGCACTTTACGGTAGAAAGTGCAGATCTCCTATATGTTGGAGTGAAGTAGGAGAAAGACAACTTACTGGACCAGAAATTATTCACGAAACCACCGAAAAGATCATTCAAATACAACAGCGATTGAAAACGGCCATGAGTCGCCAAAAGAGTTATGCTGATGTAAGAAGAAAACCGCTAGAATTTCAAGTGGGCGACAAAGTCATGTTGAAAGTGTCACCCTGGAAAGGCGTTGTACGATTCGGTAAACGAGGAAAGCTAAGTCCTAGGTACGTAGGACCCTTTGAAATCACTGAAAGAATTGGAACAGTTGCTTATCGATTAAAGCTACCGCAAGAACTTAGTAGTGTTCACAACACATTTCACGTGTCAAATTTGAAGAAATGTTTAGCTGAAGAGGATGTCGTAATTCCTCTTGACGAAATACGAATCAATGATAAACTTCATTTTATCGAAGAACCTGTTGAAATCATGGACCGTGAGGTCAAACAATTAAAACAAAGCAAAATACCGATAGTTAGGGTTCGTTGGAACGCAAGACGAGGACCCGAGTTTACTTGGGAACGTGAAGATCAGATGAAGCAAAAGTATCCACATTTGTTCACTGATATCGCTCATGAAACAGGTACTACTCAAAATTTCGGGACGAAATTTTCTTTAAGGGGGAGGTACTGTGATGATCCGAAAATTTTTGACTTATTTAAACCAATTCTCTATACGATTTATTATTTTAACACGCTAAACAAAGTCTGTTAGATTGAGTCTCAAAATTTTAGAACTGTTTCATATATACAATTACCTTTGATTACTCTCGACGATTCATGAACAATTATATGTATGTATATATATATGTACAAGTAAAAACGACTTTCCTACAGTAAAACCCTATTTGCTACAGTAAAACACTATTTGCTACAGTAAACCACTATTTGCTACAGTGAAACACTATTTGCTACAGTGAAACCGTATTTTGCTACAGTGCTACAGTGAAAAACGACTTTGCTACAGTGATTTGCTACAGTAAACACTATTTGCTACAGTAAACACTATTTGCTACAGTAAACACTATTTGTTGCTGTAAAACACTATGAGCCTAGGTCTGCTGGTTCTGAGAGATCACAAGCTGGTACTGATTCTACTGATATTGATCAGCAACCTTCTGTTGCTGCTCACTCATCTGAACCAGCTGATGATCAAGATGCTGTGTGTTCTACAACCAGCTATTTGATGAACCAGCATCCGATTGAGCAGATTATTTGCTACAGTAAAACACTATTTGCTACAGTAACACTATTTGATGTCGACAAACTACCAAACAAAAACAGAAAAGGCGGCCATGCGATCGCATGGCAAAAACACTGAAAACTCATGCGATCGCATGAGCTACAGTAAACGGAAAAGTAATATAAATACGCCTGTTTTGCTCGACGAATTATCACATATTTTTTTCTTCAGTAATAAAAATTTATATTTAAATTATAATTATAATTTTAAATTTAAGTTTAATAATAATAAAGTATATTCGAGGGTGTTTTAATTCGGGTTTTAAACCACTTTAAGCTAAGGAAATATTGGGTATTGTTCGGGGTATTGTTCTTGAATCCAAGGCCAACCATACAGTCGTCTACCATCATTACGTCTACGCAATTTGCCTACAATATTGAGTCTCAATATTGAACTGTGAGTTTATAGTCTCCCTTTTTAAATACTTCAAATATTTTTGGGCTGAGAATATATGCAATTTATTTTAAACGCGATAAGACACAAGTACATACTAAATTCTACACTGAGTTAAACCGAAAATCCCTTAGCTTTGGTAACTAGTAGCTGCCAGTACATAGGATATGGACTGGTGGGCGCGAATAATTGTATATGGATCCATAGGGCTTGACATCCCCGTCCGAGCTAGAGCACTAGCCTTTTAACGGACGTATGTTATTTGAGTTTAAGACACGTTGGTTTGCGTGTATTAAAACGAATGGGGTAATTATCACTATAGCGTTAAGTTTAGTTACCAGGGTGCTCTGTTACGTAGAATCTATTGATAAACTTTTGATGAAATCTTGTGGTCTATCTTTATATATGTTTATGACTCGAGCAATTAAACCTATAACTCACCAACATTCGTGTTGACTTTTTAGCATGTTTTATTCTCAGGTCCTTAGAATGCTTCCGCTGTGATGTGCTTGTTGCCTGCATGGAGTCTCTCATGCTTTGTACAAAGTTTATTGCATTCAAAATAAAACTGCGTTGTGTAATAAATAATTGGACTGTGATGTCAACCTGTAAATTAAAGACTTATGTATTTCGGGGTTTTGCTTATACCTAAGCACTCGCCCACATGTTTATAACTTTCTATGTTTAGAAAGTTACTTATTTTAATGAATGCAATATTTTATCAAAACGTATCATATAGAGGTCAAAACCTCACTGTGGAATCAATGATTAATGTGCCGCGTCAATAGCGATTTTGACGGGTCGTTACATATAGCCTAGCTCTGATACCATTTGTAAGATCGCATAGCCCAAACACAATGTCCTGCAATATAAGCCCAAGAGTCCATCCTTTTCTAAAGCCAATTGGTATTAGAGGGACTTCCCCTTAGACTTATATGCATACATTTGTTTTTGTCTCCCTCCTATGTAGGATAGGTTTGCACCCCAACATTTACCTCATGCATATCTCGCACATCCCATCTCCAACTGATTGCCTTCACTTCTGGGATTTTGGTGTCCCTCTCTCTAAGAGATTTCATTTGTTCTTCCAGAACTTTACCATTTACAAAACTACCATGGACTGCAATTAATTTGCAACATTTTGTCCCTTGATATGCGTATATGCATACGTCATCCTGAAAATGTCAATGTATAATATTAATATGAAACCAGTGTCATTGTGACTTTAGGAAATTAAATGTAACAAGTTTAGGCCATGTGACAACCCGGAAATTTCCAACCAAATTTAAACTTTAATCTTTATATGTTTCCGACACGATAATCAATATTTGTTAAGTTAAATTTAAAGAATTTTAAACTATGTTCATACATTCATTCAATCTCGACCAAGTTCCAACGATTCACGAACCATTAAACGAATATGATTATATATGTATATGTGTATATATATTATAACTTGAAACGTAAACAAAATATTAAATTAAATACTTTACATGATTGTATCTATTTCAAAATGTTTATCAACGGAATTAGAAGATAAGATTAAATGATTGAATTATCAGATATATTGAATTATGATTACAAGTCTCGGTTGAAAGGCCCACGTTGATTTGAGAAATCTTTCCAATATAACAATATTCGGAAAATGGTAAAGTGATTTATAAATAAGAACAAATTGTCAATCATTGAGAACTAGACATAGGATAGTGGAAGATTGAATCTCATAAAGACTCGATTGATCTATTTAGTTTCAAACGTACAAAAACGTTTTCAGTTTAAAAAGAACTTATTATTAAAACGTATATAACTTTTATAAATATCTAGAACCACTTCTGACAACTCATTACTTAACTAGAATGATAAAGATAATGATATTTATATTTTATTTTATTAAATATATATAACGATTTAAATTAATATTATATATATTTATACGCGTATTATACGTACATAGTTTTATACTTTTACTATACTTAAACTTTACCTTTACTTTATTTTTACTTTACTTTAACTTTAATAATTCATTTTAATAATTCATACTTTAATAATTTACTTTAATAATTCATACTTTAATAATTCACTTTAATAATTCATACTTTAATAATTCACTTTAATAATTCATACTTTAATAATTCACTTTAATAATTCATACTTTAATAATTCAAAAATCTATTATAAATAGAATTCAATAGGTTTCATTATTTCATAGAAACTTGAAAATATTTTTCTCTAAACTCTCTCAATCGATTTACATATATATATTTACTCCGTATTATTTCAAGATATTATTAGTATACATAAAATATTACGACGGAGTGCTGTCCGAGTGATTTCGAAATTGTTTTTAGAGTAGGATAGGATTAAGGAAATTATGGGTTATAGCTATGGAGGTGATTGAGTATGGTTCATGGGTATGCTCGTGAGGTCAATATAGTGTTTATCATTTCCGTTGCGTCTACGTACCTTTCCTGTAATATTGAATCTCAATATTGATACGTGAGTACTCATAATTTAACTTTTAAATACTAATAGTGTATCCCTAACTAGTGCTTGAGTATTTAAGATTATGCATGCTTGTACTTTTGATATTGCCCTTAGACAGGTTAGGTTGAATCTTGAATTAGTTACACTTGCGGTTGAGATAAGGTATAAGATATGCATGTCCTTGGAAAGCTAGCGAAAAATTAAGAACTTTTCCTTTAGATATCGAATGGTTTCGATGAACGGATTAGAAGTTATAATCAATTGAATTTTCGATATTTTTATTAAAAATGATTATTATTATCGTCGTTTTTATCGTCATTCTAGTTTTATCTTATTATTATCATTATTATTATCTTTATCAATAAAAGGGATTTATCATTAAAAATTGTTATTTTTTTTTATTATTACTATCGTTATTATCGTTAAAGTTATAATTAGTATTATTATTATTATCCAATTATTATTATTATTAATATTATTATGATTATTATCATTATTAATATATATATCATTATTTAAAAATGGTTATTGTTATTGTTATTATTATTACTACTATATTATCATTAAGATAATTATTAGTATTATCGTTAATAATGTTATAGTAACTATCACTATTAATATTAGTATAAATAAAACAAATATTTGTAACACCTAATTATTTTGATTACTATTATTATCATTATTATGAACACGATATAAAAGACGATTAAAAGCTATTAAACGAAACGATTAGGAAATAATGAGTAAGAGTATCATGATGAAATTAAAATATTATAAGATATTGATTTAGATAAAATTATCGTTCTTATTATTTTTTATCATTACTATTATTATTAAAAGTATCGTTAGTATTAAAACTATCATTTTAACAAAAATTATCATTTTAATAGAAATGTCATTGTTACTATAAAATATCATTATTGTTATTATTTTAAATAGAATTATTATTTTAAATAGAATTATTATTTTAAAGATAATATTAAAAATTATCGTAAATATTAAAGTTATCATAATTAGAATTATCGTTTTATCATAATGTCATCTTAGTAATTATAAATATTGATATTTTTATAATAATAATTATTATTACAAAATAATACAACTTTTACTTACTATCATTATAGATATTATTTTATCAAATAAATATGTGATACAAACATATTTTACTACGTGTAATAACTTACTTTAATAATACCTATCATATTATCTTTATGATATTAAATGAACCCTATAAATTTTATTACTTAATATATATAAAAGTATATTTTATTATATAAATTAAATATAAAATTTTATTTATTAATAAATAAATTATATTATTTACTCTAATAAATCTTTTAAAAATATTTAAAAATATAAAACGATGATATTTAAACTATATATTAATCATGTATAGATTTTTGGAAATTATTTTGAGTCAAATTTACTTTTGTTGACTTTTGCATATTAGTCTCGAGCATTAGGATTGTGGTACACTATGACTTGACCTAATTTGTTAGACAAATATTGACCAACACATAAATATATATAATTAATTTAGGTTCGTGAATCCGAGGCCAACCTTGCACTTGTTCAATGACGTTATATGTATTTTTACTACGAAATACAGTATGGTGAGTTTCATTTACCTTTTTACCCTTTATATTTTTGGGACTGAGAATACATGCGCTTTTATAAATGTTTGACGAAATAGACACAAGTAATTGAAACTACATTCTATGGTTGAATTATCGAAATCGAATATGCCCCTTTTTATTAAAGTCTGGTAATTTAAGAATTAGGGAACAGACACTCTAATTGACGCGAATCCTAAAGATAGATCTATTGGGCCTAACAAACCCCATCCAAAGTACCGGATGCTTTAGTACTTCAAAATTTATATCATGTCCGAAGGAGGATCCCGGAATGATAGGGGATATTCTTGTATGTATCTAGTTAATGTCGGTTACCAGGTGTTCACCATATGAATGATTATTTTGTCTCTATGCATGTGACGTATATTTATGAGAACTGGAAATGAAATTCTTGTGGTCTATTAAAATGATGGAAATAAATGATTATGATAAACTAATGAACTCACCAACCTTTTGGTTGACACTTTAAAGCATGTTTATTCTCAGGTGTTAAAGAAATCTTTCGCTGTGCATTTGCTCATTTTAAAGATATTACTTGGAGTCTTTCATAGCATATTTCGAAGAACGTTGCATTCGAGTCATTGAGTTCATCAAAGATTATTATTAAATCAATTTATAGTTGGATAGTGGATATTATGAAATGGTATGCATGCCTGTCAATTTTCGATGTAAAGAAAGTTTGTCTTTTAAAAATGAATACAATGTTTGTAAAATGTATCATATAGAGGTCAAATACCTCGCAATGTAATCAACTATTGTGAATCGTTTATAATGTATATGAACGGGTCCTTTCAGTTGGTATCAGAGCGGTGGTCTTAGCGAACCAGGTCTGCATTAGTGTGTCTAACTGATAAGTCGATAGGATGCATTAGTGAGTCTGGACTTCGACCGTGTCTGCATGTCAAAAGTTTTGCTTATCATTTTGTGTCGAAAATTAACTACTTATCATCCTCAGGAAATTACCTGCTTATCATTTTTAGTCTAAGACACGTCTTGCTGCATTGATTGCATGAATAGTGTATAGACAAAAATTCATATCTTAGCATATCTGCTAAATCATATCTTATCGTATCTGTTACTTTAAACTTTGCCTGACATATCCCGCAAAGTCCTCCGTAATCTACGAAATCTTTTGATCTCTATATAATTAGAATACCATCCGTTAGCCAAAATCATTTCATATCGGGAAAAAAAAAATCCTTTATCCAATCGTACGAAATGGAATTCGTCATCAGTTCAAGTCACTCAGATTCCGAAATGGAATCCCATTCAAGCTCCGAAAGCAGTGTGACCGAAATAGATCAACCAATCAGTCATCACCTATTCTGGATGAATTGGAGATGGGTTCGTAGCCTCCTCAATCATTGGAGACAAGAAGAAAGTGATCCCTTCCATCCACCACATTGCCCTCTTGACGAAGAACCTGAAGCACTTACCGGCGAACCTGTCCGAAACACCATTTTCTCGCTCATTTCCAGAGTATCTCGTCACGATTATATATTACATCAAATTTTAGATTTTATTTATCCGCTCGTCCGAACCGACAATCACCCCGGTGTAATAGAAGAAGTCAACGAGCTTCGCGCTCGGGTAGTGGCTTTGGAGAATATGGTGCAGAGATTACAAACACCAGCAGCAGCATCAGCAGCATAACCAGTACCACCATCATCAACACCAACAGTACCATTACCACCTTCAACCACAACCGCGTCGTAAATCTCAACTTCACAATCTGTCCCACGAGCATCAACGTGATACACACCATAGATACCAAGGAGTACCAACAACAATAACTGACGAAGTATTAATTCATAACTTCAATGGAGAAACATTTCCGCGGTGATTATGTAATCTCTAAAGTCTTAGAGATTATCTAATCTAGCCCTAACCATAAATCAGTTAAGCGAACCAAAATGATAGAAGGAAGAGTAGAAACCCTGACAAAAATGGTGTGTGATTAACAAGCTAAACTTGCTTTACCAACAACATCAACAGTACCGTCAGCGTTACCAGCATCGTTAGTACAGTCAACATCCGAATCAACAACACCGATAACATCACAAACTCCATCAGTTCAAGAATCACTGTGAACATCATTACGAATCAATAACGTGTATATTGTATCAACGAGTTATGAAGAATTAACTCATTCCCTCTGAATAAATTATATGTATATTATATATATATATATATATTTTGAAATAAATCTTTCCATGCTAAGCTATTGTGCGTGAATCTTAACTACTCGGTTAATTTATATTACAAATATGCAATAATGTACGTCCTTCGGCCGCAACTTAACCAGCGTTAACTACAATCTCTGTCGTAATTCAACAAATTCCAATTCATAATAAACCAAGTATATATTTGATTTTACACTTTCATCATCGATGTACCCGAAACTTTTCAGATAACATCATTCGTACTTTGCGAAATTCACAAGAATTCCACGAACCGAACATCATACATCAACGAATAACGAAGTATTGATTCATAATTTCAATGTCATTAATGAAATACTGCGTAAAAGTTATGTACTTTTTAAAGCCTTTAGAGATTATTCAATTCTAGTTTCAACCGTAAATCTAATGAGTTTAATTTAACATTAACTCATTAAATCTATGTTACATCTGAAGAAAATATACATATATATATTTTCATAAAGACTGTAATAAAATTCTTTTGTACAAAATATTAATTGTGAAATTTTTTTTAACGGGTAGGTAATACCTGAGAGATATATAAATTCACAATTAATATGTTACATTCTTCGAATCTGATTCAGCAAATCATCCATTATACTCACTACTTTCACAACAATATACATTCTTTTATAGAAATCAAAACAACCATACTCATTCAAAATTTAATTACATATTCTGATTTTAAAATCACAAAATTCAACTTGAGATATGACCAAAATCATCACTCTTAAATCCTTACATCTTTCACAAGCTATATTTTGACTTCAAAACTGTGTTAGAACATCAAATGTATGTTAAAGATTACAATCTATGTTCAAACTCTTCAAAAATTTCTGAAGACACTTCGAATGATGAGCAATCGAGATGATGATCCAACCACATGTTACCCACAGTTATGTACCCGAAAAACTATTGAAACCAAAGTAAAAGTTTAAACAACGTATCCGCGTCAGATTCTTTGGCATTTATTAGCAAAAATAACTTTGCGACTCCTATTCAAAGTAGCCAGTTTTGTCACAACTCCAGCAAGTCAACTTCAACTTTTCAGTTAGACTAACCTTATTATAACCTTGAGATATACACCATCGTTACCAGGGAACCTTTTACATTCCACCACATTATTAGCAGATGTACCAACAACTTCATTACCCTTTGACTTTAGCCTCTCCAAAAAGTCATTATAATTATTCATTGAAACCCCATTATTTACTCATTCGCATCTTGTAATGAGAATTGCCATACGAATCATTGGAAATTAGCAATCAGTATTTTGAAATCTCGCAGCATGTCTACGCCAACAGTTATATGTGTATATATAACGTCTATCTTCTGGACTTAATTGGAATGTGAAGTTTCTGAAAAACACTCTGAACTACGAATTGGTTTTCCGAAAATGAAAAAAATGCTGATGAAGCAGCAAAAACTATAAACGACTTTAAACGGTAAAAGCAGGATGATAATGATGAAGTGTGCTGGCAAAGCACAGAAAAAGAGAAGTTTTGGAACTGGAAAACGGATTGAGCAAAGTAGGAAGGAGGCTGTGGACAAATTACAAAGACTGAACCTGACTTCAAAGAATCCAAATGATTCAGTACCTGCTGAAGTCATTAACGAATACCTTGCTCCTGACTCTAAACCCCTGCGGACAATATTCTTCATCATCCTCTGATATTAGAAATTCTAAAATATGATCATATCTTTTATTATAAATATCCTCCATATTTCTGAAGATATTTTCTTAATTTTTCTTATTTGAAATCATTTACCTCTTCGCGCTATCTGTATTACATCATAAAAGAAACTATTTTAGTTTCTAAATTCTGAAACATTCAAGTTTAAAATAGGAATATTTTGAAGTAGTGTTGGGAACTGAAGCATGAATTAGTATAATATAATGACACTTGATCAATGTGATTATATTACAGTAAGTCATGCTGAGTTTCTAAATGGAACGTGATGATTCACAGATCATAACATCATCACGTGCCATGTTATACGACTCTTGTATTCTATTTAACCTCTAAAATATCAAGAAAATATTTCTTGATGATTCGGCATTTTCCAAGGTATTCTAGTAATTTGACAAGTCAAGATCGTGCCATCACAATTTCCTTCCTAGAACATTAACAATGTTCATTCTGAAATTCATATCTGTGAATTCTGGACCATTACAAGCGGTGCTTAATCGCAAGAAGAAGAAACGAAAGGACAAAACTCCGAAATAGAAATTGGGGTATAAATTGCAGCAAATAAAAGAGAGCATTAACTGTGAATGATAATGATTATAGAAGACAGAAGCAGAGACTTTGAAATATAAGGGAACATATAAAGCCCAACGACAAACCAGAAATTATAAACCATATATATCGATGCATATAGCAATATAAAGACACGGGAGAACTAGAAACACTATAAACCCAAGAGTATAGTAGAAGTAAATAGATTCTTCCGGCGGTAGATGAAAAAGAAGAATGACCGATATGAAAGTTAGAAGTATATCGAGAATCAGAACTGGATGGAGCATATTGATGAATACTTTAAAATATGAGTTGAGGGGGAAAGAATAGAAGGTGATGAACATGACTAGGAACTTAGAAATCAACAGATTTAACTCACACAATGGCGGAATAAGTGAATCAAACCCTCTAGTGAATAGGTAAAGTTTTTTTTTGATTAATTTAGTCAAACCACAACTAAATCAAGTGTGATTAGATCAACACCTAGAGCTATTATTCACCACCTGGGTGATTTGGACTGAGAGAGAATCAGAGGAGCTCACTAGATCTGAGTGTGTGTAACAAATGAGAGGCTTAACCTTAAATGAAGAACATAAGACTTTATATACCCCTGCTGTTGACTCACCCATACGATTCATTCATCACACATACGAGTTGGCTTCATCAGCCGTACGGGTGATCACTCACTCGTGTCTTCTCATTTAGGTTATAATTGTGACTTAGCTCAGCATCAACCGTGCGTATGAGCCTGTCAGCCGTACTAGTGAGGCTTCACTCGTACGTCTGACTAAGTCTAACATAGTCAAACATCTAAGTCTCGTTCCTGCAATTCCTGTAACCACATACAAACACGGATAGGATAATAACGAGCAATCATGGTGGCCTGTAAACTGTTGTACCTGCAATGGACGTGGGTAGATGTCTAGGGACTTGCATAAAATGCATCAACAGAAGGTGTGAGTTGTAAGGAAACGAAGGAGGTGAATTTATAAGAAAATATCTGACAGAATAATTAAAATGGACGATCGCATTTAAAGCAGATCCTAATTCCCTTGATTACCGGAGAGTCAAATCTTATTAAGAAGATTTTCTTCAAATCCCTTGAAATCTGGGAATCAATCATATCTACGTCAAATGATAAGATGAATCTACACTTACTCATTTCACTCTTCTATGTTAGCTTCATTCGTACTCTTCATATAAATGGATTGTTTATCCAAATTATTCGCTGATGATAAAACTCTAATTTTCAGCCCGTATGCATCATGAAAACATACTTATTATCATTCACGGCCTTTCCACTCAAATTTTGGGACGAAATTTCTTTAACGGGTAGGTACTGTGACAACCTGGAAATTTCCAACCAAATTTAAACTTTAATCTTTATATGTTTCCGACACGATAAGCAATATTTGTTAAGTTAAATTTAAAGAATTTTAAACTATGTTCATACATTCATTCAATCTCGACCAAGTTCCAACGATTCACGAACCATTAAACGAATATGATTATATATGTATATGTGTATATATATTATAACTTGAAACGTAAACAAAATATTAAATTAAATACTTTACATGATTGTATCTGTTTCAAAATGTTTATCAATGGAATTAGAAGATAAGATCAAATGATTGAATTATCAGATATATTGAATTATGATTACAAGTCTCGGTTGAAAGGCCCACGTTGATTTGAGAAATCTTTCCATTTTAACAATATTCGGAAAATGGTAAAGTGATTTATAAATAAGAACAAATTGTCAATCATTGAGAACTAGACATAGGATAGTGGAAGATTGAATCTCATAAAGACTCGATTGATCTATTTAGTTTCAAACGTACAAAAACGTTTTCAGTTTAAAAAGAACTTATTATTAAAACGTATATAACTTTTATAAATATCTAGAACCACTTCTGACAACTCATTACTTAACTAGAATGATAAAGATAACGATATTTATATTTTATTTTATTAAATATGTATAACGATTTAAATTAATATTATATATATTTATACGCGTATTATACGTACATAGTTTTATACTTTTACTATACTTAAACTTTACCTTTACTTTACTTTATTTTTACTTTACTTTAACTTTAATAATTCATTTTAATAATTCATACTTTAATAATTTACTTTAATAATTCATACTTTAATAATTCACTTTAATAATTCATACTTTAATAATTCACTTTAATAATTCATACTTTAATAATTCACTTTAATAATTCATACTTTAATAATTCAAAAATCTATTATAAATAGAATTCAATAGGTTTCATTATTTCATAGAAACTTGAAAATATTTTTCTCTAAACTCTCTCAATCGATTTACATATATATATTTACTCCGTATTATTTCAAGATATTATTAGTATACATAAAATATTACGACGGAGTGCTGTCCGAGTGATTTCGAAATTGTTTTTAGAGTAGGATAGGATTAAGGAAATTATGGGTTATAGCTATGGAGGTGATTGAGTATGGTTCATGGGTATGCTCGTGAGGTCAATATAGTGTTTATCATTTCCGTTGCGTCTACGTACCTTTCCTGCAATATTGAATCTCAATATTGATACGTGAGTACTCATAATTTAACTTTTAAATACTAATAGTGTATCCCTGACTAGTGCTCGAGTATTTAGGATTATGCATGCTTGTACTTTTGATATTGCCCTTAGACAGGTTAGGTTGAATCTTGAATTAGTTACACTTGCGGTTGAGATAAGGTATAAGATATGCATGTCCTTGGAAAGCTAGCGAAAAATTAAGAACTTTTTCTTTAGATATCGAATGGTTTCGATGAACGGATTAGAAGTTATAATCAATTGAATTTTCGATATTTTTATTAAAAATGATTATTATTATCGTCGTTTTTATCGTCATTCTAGTTTTATCTTATTATTATCATTATTATTATCTTTATCAATAAAAGAGATTTATCATTAAAAATTGTTATTTTTTTTTATTATTACTATCGTTATTATCGTTAAAGTTATAATTAGTATTATTATTATTATCCAATTATTATTATTATTAGTATTATTATGATTATTATCATTATTAATATATATATCATTATTTAAAAATGGTTATTGTTATTGTTATTATTATTATTACTATATTATCATTAAGATAATTATTAGTATTATCGTTAATAATGTTATAGTAACTATCACTATTAATATTAGTATAAATAAAACAAATATTTGTAACACCTAATTATTTTGATTACTATTATTATCATTATTATGAACACGATATAAAAGACGATTAAAAGCTATTAAACGAAACGATTAGGAAATAATGAGTAAGAGTATCATGATGAAATTAAAATATTATAAGATATTGATTTAGATAAAATTATCGTTCTTATTATTTTTTATCATTACTATTATTATTAAAAGTATCGTTAGTATTAAAACTATCATTTTAACAAAAATTATCATTTTAATAGAAATGTCATTGTTACTATAAAATATCATTATTGTTATTATTTTAAATAGAATTATTATTTTAAAGATAATATTAAAAATTATCGTAAATATTAAAGTTATCATAATTAGAATTATCGTTTTATCATAATGTCATCTTAGTAATTATAAATATTGATATTTTTATAATAATAATTATTATTACAAAATAATACAACTTTTACTTACTATCATTATAGATATTATTTTATCAAATAAATATGTGATACAAACATATTTTACTACGTGTAATAACTTACTTTAATAATACCTATCATATTATCTTTATGATATTAAATGAACCCTATAAATTTTATTACTTAATATATATAAAAGTATATTTTATTATATAAATTAAATATAAAATTTTATTTATTAATAAATAAATTATATTATTTACTCTAATAAATCTTTTAAAAATATTTAAAAATATAAAACGACGATATTTAAACTATATATTAATCATGTATAGATTTTTGGAAATTATTTTGAGTCAAATTTACTTTTGTTGACTTTTGCATATTAGTCTCGAGCATTAGGATTGTGGTACACTATGACTTGACCTAATTTGTTAGACAAATATTGACCAACACATAAATATATATAATTAATTTAGGTTCGTGAATCCGAGGCCAACCTTGCACTTGTTCAATGACGTTATATGTATTTTTACTACGAAATACAGTATGGTGAGTTTCATTTACCTTTTTACCCTTTATATTTTTGGGACTGAGAATACATGCGCTTTTATAAATGTTTGACGAAATAGACACAAGTAATTGAAACTACATTCTATGGTTGAATTATCGAAATCGAATATGCCCCTTTTTATTAAAGTCTGGTAATCTAAGAATTAGGGAACAGACACCCTAATTGACGCGAATCCTAAAGATAGATCTATTGGGCCTAACAAACCCCATCCAAAGTACCGGATGCTTTAGTACTTCGAAATTTATATCATGTCCGAAGGAGGATCCCGGAATGATAGGGGATATTCTTGTATGTATCTAGTTAATGTCGGTTACCAGGTGTTCACCATATGAATGATTATTTTTGTCTCTATGCATGGGACGTATTTATGAGAACTGGAAATGAAATTCTTGTGGTCTATTAAAATGATGGAAATAAATGATTATGATAAACTAATGAACTCACCAACCTTTTGGTTGACACTTTAAAGCATGTTTATTCTCAGGTGTTAAAGAAATCTTTCGCTGTGCATTTGCTCATTTTAAAGATATTACTTGGAGTCTTTCATAGCATATTTCGAAGAACGTTGCATTCGAGTCATTGAGTTCATCAAAGATTATTATTAAATCAATTTATAGTTGGATAGTGGATATTATGAAATGGTATGCATGCCTGTCAATTTTCGATGTAAAGAAAATTTGTCTTTTAAAAATGAATACAATGTTTGTAAAATGTATCATATAGAGGTCAAATACCTCGCAATGTAATCAACTATTGTGAATCGTTTATAATGTATATGAACGGGTCCTTTCAGGCCAAACCTCTTCATGGGTAATTAGAAAATTTGAAGATTTGACATGTGTAAAATCCACTTGTCCTCATTCCCTATAATTACTCTCAGATTTGACATGTGTAAAAATATCAACACCTAATTTAAAAACTACGACTATGTCGTTACTAGCTGTATTAGATTTGAGTTTTCTACATGATCATTTTTATTTAATTTGGTAACAAATTTTTTATACATATAACGAAGCAATATGATAAAATTAATAAATAGACGAAACTAGCATCCCAATTTACAATTATATTATTCTTCATACCTCCCCTTTGCAGGATTATGTATGTTTGTTGTTAATATTCTCATTATCAGGTTGTACGTACTTAGTAAGACAATATATCATGTGACCATATCAATAATAGTTTAAGTTTTATTAACTCAATTATAATAATATTTGAAATGATCTGTTGATCAAGTACAAAAATCTACTCTAATTTATACGTATCTGTGTCACGAATAATCTTCATATAAGGCAGTACCATAGCAGCTAGCGGATTAGTTTCAAGCCCATCGCCTTCATCAATAATGAGCCGAAGCCCCTCAATGTGAAGCTCCCCATGGTGGCCACTCACTAAGATCGTCTCTTGCTTGGATAGTTCCTATTTGATATAATATATAATCATAAGAACAAAGACATTAAAAAACCAATTTGTGTTGATTCGATTATTCACGTTTTATCATGTATAATCATTTCAAGATAGCTTAGTGTTAAGCCCATTATATCCCTCACAAAAGGTTTCAATTTCAAACTTCACAAGCGGCATATTTTGGGATGGGTAGAGAAAAGTTTCAAAAACATTCATGAAACATATTCACAGGATAACCCGGTTTGACCATTTATGCCTAAGTAAAAAAATGCACATCTTTTCCGAATAGTTTGAACTGCGAAAACCTTAAAAATGTTTTTTTCGTGTAACATACGAAGTATATACTTAAACCCGTAACATTTACCTCATGCATATCTCGCACATCCCATCTCCAACTGATTGCCTTCACTTCTGGGATTTTGGTGTCCCTCTCTCTAAGAGATTTCATTTGTTCTTCCAGATCTTTACCATTTACAAAACTACCACGGACTACAATTAATTTGCAACATTTTGTCCCTTGATATGCGTATATGCATACGTCATCCTGAAAACGTCAATGTATAATATTAATATGAAACCAGTGTCATTGTGACTTTAGGAAATTAAATGTAACAAGTTTAGGCCAAACCTCTTCATGGATCCATGCCATATTAGCTAAGAACTTGTTGTGATCACTGGGAAATGCTTTGATAAAATCTGAATATAAAAAACCACTATACCAGATTAGAATATTATATCTTGAAGGGGCCGAATTAAGCAAAGAAGTCTCTTATGCAAATAGAAAGGATTCTGCTGTTTGCAGGCGTCATGAGAGACTACATTTGTGACATAGATGTATATAAAAGTTGATGCGTGAAAACAATGGCGAATCTAGGATCCAAACTCAATGGGGTCCCATTTTTTTCCCAAAATAATTACATTTGAAGGGTACTTTGGTATATGTTTACCTTCAGAAAACCATAAATCTAGTGGTGTCCTGTACAATTTGAATAGTACTTTGTAAAGAAATATTCCAAACTCATGGCTTATGCCTTAGGATCGCGGCTGCGTGAAAATTTAAAATTTGATGCATTACATGTAAAACCATCTCAAGATACGCTAGTGGTTGGAGAACCTGATATCCTTACAAGAAGTCCCAGGTTCAAACCTTACTAGCACCATATTTACATGTGAGCAAATAAAGCTCTTTCCTTCCTACAAGAAAAAAATAATAAAACTTACCGGGAGAACCATGAGGGAATCCATAAGATGAAAAAGTGGACCCTGCATTATAAACTGATCCCTTAAACTCTTGTCCCTTATTCACATTGAACTTGATTTTATAGTCTCCACCCCATCTCCTTCCTTGCAAATGCATATTCTCATAACCATCACCCTTATACCACCCTTCTATCTCTTCACTACTCTTATGCGCATCCCACGTGGCACTGAACATCGACCCATCGGCAGGTGGTGACAGCGCTCCAACAAATGCCGCAAAACCCAGGTCATGATTTCCGGCAAGGAAAACATGAGATTGTTTTGGATGTTTGGATGGCAAAGAGATCAAAAAGTCCAGTACCTCTCGAGTATCAGGTCCATGGTCGCAGTAATCACCAAGAAAAATGATATGGGCGGACTCAAATTCGCTCTGGTTGATTTGGTTTTGTAAATTGGACCAAAGGTTTTTGATCTTGGTTACATATCCATGAATGTCTCCTATGCAAATCACCACTTTTTCATTGGTAGTATTTTCCATTTTAGCTTTTAGTGGTACTTAGTGCATACGGTGATAGTTATATACTGAAATAACCCACCCACTATATACAACAATAAAAAAAGACAAATGATTCGATTAAAGTCATTAATTAAACAAAAAGAAGTTGTTATGAGTAAAATTAAGCCATCAATTTTGAATTGCAGCTGAAAGTCTTGGCATGTAGTTATCAGTCATAAACAATCATATAAACCAAAAAAATGAGTATTGTACAAGCAAAGGAACCACTACATTATCCATGAACACTTTCACCAGCTTATACTTTTTCATTAGCTCATCCCACACGTTATGACGAGATAATTTGGTACAACTTTCATAAACCAGAGCTTATTTATCGTTTACTTTTATTAGTACGTGACAAACAAAATTTGACTCGGACCTCAATGGAAGAGTTCACGGTTGTAAGCAGATGAACTTATGCGTCATTAACCCCATACCCTAAATTCGTGGGATTAGGTATTGTTGTTGTTGTATTGTTGTTCATAGAGAAGATTTAAGTGTTGTCTGTGTTTTTTTTTTTTTTAAGATGTTAAAGATCTATATGCTGAATAGTAAAGACTGTTTTTATATCGACAAAATAATTTAATCCTGTCTACAGCACTTAGAAGCATATTTCTAAATCTGCGAGTTTGCGGACAAAATAAAATATTATTTTATCATATGTCTTCAGAAAAACAAACTGCAATGAAAACGTCTGCGGCGCAAACATAAGAAAAACAACACCTTAGTGTTAGGATGAAATGAACTTATGCACTATTAACTCATTAACTTGAAGATTTAGTGTTGGGATGAATTTAGTCACCGTTAATCTTTATATTCAGAAGACAAGTGTCACACGTACAAAACAAGGAGCAGAATAGTAAACCAACATTGACAGCATAATAGCAAACCTTAAACTGTACATATGAACGCGGGATCCATTTTTCATGATCACATCTTCAAAATGGTACCCTCCACATAGCAACATTTCAATGTAAATTGTATAACCCGAAAACAACTCAAACGACTTCATGTAAAATTAACATAGAACGAAACAAAGTACCACTCAAAGAAAGACAGGACACTTGCACGATATGTAGTTTAGCATTCATCACAACCATCAAATGGTAACATCATAGGGCTTGCGGCTCAGTGGAGTTGAAAACTTTCGCAATCTTTTCAGTAGGAACTAATGGTAAATATGAAGAAACCTTGTATCCTTTCTCTGCTGTTTGCTGCACAGTCTGATTGTACATTTCAGAATAGTAAGCTGCTTTTGGGATGACCACCTTAGCCACCTTAGGGAAAAGTGGGAGCTGGTTAAAGGTGTGCCAAGCTATAACAGCATATTGCTCAGCAACTGGCTCTAGCCTGGTGTACGCAGTTTTGGCTAAGCCAGAGGCGGTTTCCACCACACCAGCAGTCTTGACCTGCTTCACCAAAGGAGGCACTTGGCCGTCAAATTTGGTAACCGACTCGTCAACCTGAAATCATGTCACAAGAGAATCTCATCAATTATATACATGATGTTACACAATACGCATAAGAGTATTAGAAGTAGATTCAAACAAGTAGACAAACTGACCTTACGATCAACAAACTTAAGGACCTCAACAGGGACATCATGGAACTTATCATATGCAGGGCCAACAACGGTTTTTAGTGTACCCTCTATTGTCTCCACACCCGGTTTAAGTGGACCAGAGTTTTCCTTAGCATAACCGTACACCTTCGATGCATAAAGAACTGCATGGAGCACTGCCACTTGCACAAACTCCAGGTACTTCAACTTCTCTTGTTCAATTTCAACCTATTGCAACGAAAAAGCATAAAAAACATCACTTAATCAATTCTGAATTCCCAAATCATCATATAATCTCTTGTTATTATTTAACAAGTTTCCATCGCTCGAACACATAGAATTATAAGTCTAAAAAATGCCTGAGATTCCATTTTTACGACTTGTGGTGCATTACAACATTAAATTTCGCACTATTTCAGTATTTTGTTAATTTTATGTATATTCAGGATGATAAATAGTGCCTGCATAAGCTTCTATCTCCAATCAAATCACACCACACGTAAGGAAAAAAAAAAAAAACTTTCTAGATTATTTATTTTGATCATCACCAAAAAAGAAAAAAAGAAAAAAAAAAACATTACCAGTAGTAATAAGTATAACCTTCAAGACAGAATCATAAACGTACAGTCTAAAATCATTAATCACTAAGCATAAACATTTACTCACAGCCCTAAATTATGAGCGATCAATCAATAAATTAAGTATTTACACAAAACAAATCAATGAAACAAAATCAAATCAATAAATCAAACATAAAGAATATACTCATCATCAATTAAAGGTATAAACAACAAGACTAGATCTACGATGACCAAGAATTAGTAAACACGTACCTCTGATTGATTAGTAACAGGAACATCGTTTTCGGCCATGATCGATATGTATCAATAGATTCACAAGAAACGTATAATATCAAAAAGGAGATCGGTGATTAATTCTTATTCTATGTGTTTGTATCGATGAATCGTGTTTATATGTAAGGGTTTGCGTTTGTATTCTACCGTCTGAAAGCGAAATGTATATATAGGTCTAGAAGTATTGACTGCAATTTGAGGTCTAAATAATTCTTTAATTTCAGTCCATATACTTATCATAGTTGTAAAAACTAGACCCTATATTTACATGTTTCAGGAATTGGTTTGATTTGCATGTGTATAGTCTAAAAATTTAATTAAGATAACGTAATAATAAATCTAATTCTCATACTTTAGAGTTACCTTTTAATAGAATTTGCTCTAAAAGAAACAATATTTTGCTGTCTAGGTTTTACTCGCAGAAATTTCAAATGTTTGAAAGTATTTATAAAGTAGATATCATAAAATTACAATATAGGATTAGAAGATTTATTATATTGGCTATAATCTTCATTTATTTTTTTAATTTGGTAATGAATATTGAGAAAAAGAAACTTTAATGAAATCTTTTTAAAGAGATGTACACCTTTGAACATATCTTGTGCGTCTTATAACCTTTTAAGTTGTAACATTTGCACGACTTTACAAATTAAATTATTTGTTGTACTCTTTTTTTTTTTTTTTTTTTGAAAGGCTAAGATTAATATATTAATGAACGCCACCAAACGGCAAGTTACAATACACAAGTTCGCAAGTAACAGACTATTGCATCATGGCAAAATACAGACGCCAACTAACAAACTTCCTAAAGGCACACCTCCACCGACACTTACAAACACAAACACCAAAGAAAAAGAACGCCAACTTTGTTATTCGTACTCCGTATTTAAGTTCACACAACTTTGTTAACTACATTTCATACGTAACTAGGCGTTACATGTGAATAAAAAAATAAGTTTGTGGATTAAATGCAACATATAGACATAAAGTAAGGTGCTTAGTGCAAATATAGTTATTGTCGACGTTGTTAAGCTTTCTTGTAGGCATCTTCGTTACGTTAAGGTATCACACAAAGATACTTCCACAATAATCCACGCGCAAACCGTGTTGTGTTAATTTAACCGTATGAGAATAGGTATCTACTAGTTTATAACAAGCGAAATTCGCGGGATTACACATCAAATTTGGATATAGTTTTAAATAATGTAAGAATTTATCACAATCTTCGTACTATCAACGTGAAACCTTTAAGATATACATTTGTAAAACTATACATATAAGATATATGTTTGAATGTTTGAATAAGATATGAGATAATAATTAAAAAAAATATATCCATTTTGCAACATTACACATGCTATTACTTTTGTTTTACAGATTGAATAACATATAACATATGTGTATCAAGATAAGGTAAATTATATAAGTCATATGTAATTTCTATGTTAAGGACTAAAGATATCAATACCAAAGATTTTTAAGAGGTCAAACATATAAGTTGAACTCAAAGGAGACTCATGTTCAATCTCCAGTTACTAACTTTAGTGAAGACTAAAATTTAGTCAGATTAATAAACACTGATTAGTACGACGAAAAGATACTTGATAGTTGATACTATACAATGTGATCAGATTCTTTAAAAGTGGCATGGTGTTTTTATCTCCAACACCACTCTAGACCTCTTCGCACTCAGATTCTGTAAAAAGTCAAAACACACCAATGGTATTCAGTATCAGTCAGTATTAAGGTAGTCAATTATTAGTCTACTTTAGAAATTAACTTAAAAACTTCAAAGAAATCATGGTGTCGTTATATGATATACCTGATAAGCCTCCCTGGTAAACTACCCCTTTTTAGAAACAACCATTCAACCCCTTAACTGGTTTTTCATCCTTGCAAAAACTCAAGTGAACACCTACCTGAAATCGTAATAGTTTTTATCTTAGTCAATAGAAGCTTCACTATGTGAATAAAAGAAACATGCACAAATGATTTTCACTGTACAACTTTAGATACCTGATGACTCGGTGGCTTATAGGTAGGTAAAACATCTTACATACTTCCATAGACACTTGGCTACAGATCTGCACAAGAAACCAAGACTAAGTATATCGATAAACATGAATAAGAATGTTAAGAACAATAATTATTAAGAAAATTAACCCACACCACTGATAGACTGTGCTAGTTTTGCACTTAAAATATAAGTAAACCATGAAGAATATCATGAGCATAAACCACTTATCAATATTTCAAACCATAATATAATAATCTATAAGATAATCTTTGGTTAAATATAGATATTACTATGTAAGCCATTATTATATTCCTACGATAGATATATGCAGCTACATCTGGGACCTAGGCAATTAATCAAAAGAGAGTCCTTATACTTCGGCTCCTAGTATCTGTAATCAGAATAAACTTTATATATGAAGTTACGGATAAGTAAATTGATCTTCTTAACAGAAATACTATGAACAAACTCACTCGGATGTATGGATCCCCTTCTCATAAGCTTTTGAAAACTCACTTAAGTTCCTTCGAATAGAGTACAAGTATTGATGGTGATTATATATCAGAACCTAGCCGTGAGCAATTACAAAAATTTATAGGCAGAAAAGAAACGACACACAATAATTCCACCGGTAAAGCCTTCTGACATTCAAGTACAAATAGACCTGAGAATGTGATTCTCTATTTAAGATTAGACTGTATAGAACGCTAATTTAAAAAAGCTTAATATCTCAAAATAAATAAATAATATAAAAATAAAATAGATGATGTAAGTTTCATCTAATTCAAAATAAGAACAGACATAACCTTATATGATCTTTGGAAGAATGAAACCATATCCTACATCTATTGGAGTTCCTTTCGTAGTTTCACCTTACACACAAACTGATCAAACACAAGTAAGCCAAACTATATAACAATAGATTATATTAAAAACTTGCCACATATAACCCAAGTTAGCCAAACTGATATCTTAAAAAAAAAAACCATATCATAAAGAAAAAACTCATCATACCAAAACGTAAAACTGAAAATTGAATTCCCATACAGAAAGTTGAGACGCAAAACTGAACCATTTCATGTTATAATATAGTTGACCAACATATATCTGTTATTGTAAATTACCATTTTGGTCTCACAATTTATTTACTATTTATATATATTATAGCAGAAGAAGCCATCACATAATTAGTATATAAGAAGAACTAACATTAATAATTAGTTGTGAACGGGTTAGACACATACATACTAAACATAAAATACACTAAATTTCTAAATTATGATACGAAACCTAAGGAAAATGAACTCAATATCTCTAATCAATCCAACCATTAGAGAACAACATGAACATAATGCATAAATTAATTACTTTTAGCAATGAAAACAGGGGACTTACAGTGGTGTTATCAAAAGTTATGGAGAGCTTCAAAAATTATACATGGACAGGTCTTCATTTTCAAGCATAAATGTTCAATAATCTTTTGATAAGTTATAGTGATCTTCAAATATCGATGCACGAATAGGTGTATTCGATCATGGTCACTATTGGATTGGTTGTTATGTACAAGAGGAATAAAACTTGGAGAAAAGCTGAAGTATCAAAGAGATTTTAATAGTCGTCCACTGAAATAAGCGACAATTTTAGATGACATATGGATTTTTTAAATGTTCATTACATATTAAGAGTTTATGCAATAAATTAAGTACCTTTGGACCCATAATTACTCTAACACCATGTGCAAGTTCTTCAAAACCTGTAAGCATTAAAACCATTCATATGTCTAACTATTTCATGATCTCTTCAATAACATCAGCATCTTACAATACCTTTTTCCCAGCAGCTGGTAAGTAAAGCTAAAAGTTGACGTTTTGAAAGTTTTGGTACTCTTCATCCCGCTGCAATTTTCTGAAGTCAAAAACAAATATGACCAAAAACTGCACAATCAAAACTCAAAAGCCTCAACACACTTATGCCACTATCCCACTCCGGTCTATTCTCACAGAAACAATAACATAAAGTACAACGTTACATATATAGAAGGAAAAGGAATTAAAATTTCACATTTTCACCTTAATACTTCAAGCAACAGATAAAGTTGAATCAATCGAAAACAGATATAATGACTTTTTACCATATAAAACATCTGCAGGATCACTCGTAACTCTAAACTGCAGTCCATTTGGCTTGACATAATAAAGACATCATATCGTAACCCTAATCTTCAATGCATTCATACAAGAGATTATGAGTATGGAAGGAACCTATAATCGTTGAATATATCTAGAATCGAACTTGTCTGGTGAATTGCGTGACCGCCATATAGATGAAAGGAAAAATAGGGTTTAATAGAATGATTTGATAAATCTCACATTAATAACTTGTTTAGATTTGCAACAGAAAACCGTTTGAATTTGATGAATTATGTTCATACAAATTGATAAGAACACTAACCCTGATTAACGATCAATCTGTTCCCTGATATCTTCAATTTTCGTATTCATGTCAATGATTAATGATTAATAAATTTTAAAACAAAAAACAAAGCGAAAGAAACAAACAAATCAAGTAGACATAGATCTTTACACCATACAACAATTTTTGCATACCTGATTCAATATGGAGCGGATATGAGAAGACTTAATTTGTTATGAAGAATTAGAAGAAGATTGAAGAGGAGAAGGGAACCCTCGAATGATTAGAAAGAGAATCAGTTTTTGTGAAACAGTTTGTTGGCAAATTTTTAGGGATCCATCAAAACCGAAGTGGGCACTATTGTAATTAGAAAGCGTAACTGTTGATTAGAAAGCCTAATGATGCCATCACTAATTTAAATGGTTGAGATTAAACTTTAAAAACTCATCTTACGGGTGAGATTTTTCCACTTGGGTTTTTTACAAAAAAAATGACATCATAAAACTTTTCTTATTATAGATAAGAAAGATTTCCAAACTCATCAACGGTTTGAGTTTTACCTAAATTTATAAGTTTTATTTTCAATATTTATAAGTAAATATGTATATGTATTGGATTATTTAAGGCTGTTAAGTGTTAACCTTGTCTTGTAGCTCTAGTGCTACTAGACTGATATGTGAGACTTCCGTGAACTACAACATTGTATACAAGGTTATCTCTTGACTTTGAAATTCAGTCCAGAGATGTCTTCGAGCATAGGCAAGATAGGCAACCGCCCAGGCCTAAGAATTTAGAAAACCCCAAAATTTTAAATATGTAAATATCTTTCTCAATATATTTAATTAAATCAAATAAAAAATTGCCAATTAAAGTTAAAATTATATTGTTTTTAATATTTAAATACAGTGTAAGTAAAAAATAGATAAATTGGAGTATTATTTTTATGCGTAGTAAAAAACTTTAACATATATGTGGGCCCATTTTTATTTTCATCTAGGATATTTAAATTGTTGAGACAACTCTGAATCCACTCAAGGTCACCTTACGCACATTGTGTTGCGGGGGCAACGGAAAGGAGAATTTTACCGGCCATGACATCATAGAGCGAATTCCCCGTAAATTGTAAAAAAAAATCACCCATCATCATCCCTACCAAAAACACGTCATGGTGACGAGACTTACTGGTTTGAACTTTGTAGCTACAGTGTATGAATTACGGAGTATAAAAAATGAAGTAGCCATTTTAATAGTGAGGGGGTGTTTGGGGTTGCGATTACATGTTGATTTTTTGATTATCACGTTTACAAATCGTAAATAATCAAATAATAGTGTTTGTTAAATTACAAGTAAAAATCAATTAAGTACGTTTTCTAATGTTCAAAACGCAGAAATGGAGAAGCAAAGGTGGAGTTGCTGTAGGAAAACCACGTTATTGACTTTTGACTTGCTCAACCATTTTCTCCTTAATACCCCTTCAAAACATGTTCTAATATAAAGCCTTATAGTTAAAAAAAATTAACTCAACTTTCAGTAGCACAACATTATCGCGACAACTAGGATACTCATATTTATAGCGTAACATTTTCGTTACAGTTGATTGATAGTCTTCCAGGTAGAAAATAATAATAAAACATAACATATTTTACACACAATCTATAACTTATATATTTAATAATAAGTGTGTCGTGTGTGTATAAATTATAATTTGTTTTATTTCCTATTAACATTTTTTATTTTAAAAGGATGACCCTTTTGGTAATTTTACATGTTAAGCTACAAATAATTCGTTTTTTCCAAACACTCAGATAACTGATTATCTGATTATTACGTTATCAAACAACATAATTAAATCCAAACACTATTCATTTTGATACAGTTGATTATTTGATTATGATTATCCAATTCAAACACTCTCTGAATGGGCTAATAGATATTGGATTATTGAATTTTTTTTAATTTAATAATTAAATTAAAAGCTGCACATAATAATTGTGTCACTTGGGCCTAAAACTTTTTTTTTAGTAAGCGAGGAATCCTCCTATCAACGAGCACATTGACTTCCCATAGATGGTAAAACCTCGGGTAATCAAGCCTCCCGAGCGCGAGACCTGGTACCGGGTGAATTGCGCATTATGCGCACCCTCTAGTCACACTTTCTTTTTGCCAATTTAGCATAGCTAGGAATTGAACTCGGATGGTGTGCTTTATTGGACAATTCGGTGACCACTCAGGCAAGCCTGAATGGTTAATTGGGCCTAAAACTAGATATGTACTGTACAACATAATGACTTTAGGTATTTAATATTTTTTTCCATTTAATTTACTGTTGTCCTTTTTTTCTTATTTTTTCTCTCTTTTTTGGGAAAAAAAACATGAATTAAATTAAAAAAGGTATTTCACTCAATAGTGAATTACCTTACAATACAAAGGGCTATTGTAATAGATTTACATGCTTTAGCCATATCCATACAATTTACTGTTGCCTTGAGCTTTAGCCTATGCAAAACTATTATACATAGAACATGTACAATGACAATTATTCATTGAAGACCATATTCTATTTCACTATCATTGTTCACCTTGTGAAATAAGTGTACCTATTATTGTTCATCTTAAAATAATTTTTCCCTTTAGTTTTTTAAAACTCTTTCTCATATATATATATATATATATATATAATGTGTGTGTGTGTGTTATAATAATAGGGGGTGTGTGTGTGTATATATATATGTCAAAAGATCAAACGAGAACCACAAAAAAGCGAGAACTGCGAGAAATTTTAATTTACAAAGATTTTCACATGTGAGTAGATTGAATCACCCATTATTGTTGATGGAGAGTAAGAATGAACAAAAAATAGTCCAAAAAACTTAAAATTGGCCTATGTAATCAAGTATATAGTTTTCCGTTCACAAGTACATATTTCTTTGTGTAACATGTGAACATTTCATATAATTAACAATTTACCATGTAAATTGTGGTAATGAACATATGTTTGTGTAAGACCCAAATAATTATTGTACCGATTGTAAATAGAGTACATAGGGTGTGGATAGCATTGTGTATTTAAACAGAAGTCAGAAGCTGTCCAGACCATGGTGCGCGCAACGCACAATTATGGGTGCGCGTGGCGCACTAGCCCTGTGCACAGTTTTCTGTTTTTTAAATGAAAGTTTATGAGGGGCATTCTTGTCTTTTCACTTGAGGACGAGTTCAAGGCTGTAAATGGCCAGTTGTGTGGCGGATGAAACACTTTCAATATTTCCACCAACCACTTCATCTCTCCAATTAAAAGTTCTAGAGTGAGAAACACTTTGAGAGAGAGAAAGCTCAAATCAAAAAGGAAGAAGTTGATTTCGGGCCAAACCGCGTGTGTTAAAGTTGTTCATCTAATCACTAGCTACGTTGTGATTGTGGTGGTAAGCTCTAACTTTGATTTCCTTATTTTAATTTGTTTAAGGGTTAGGGTTTGAGTTAGTGTTGAACATAAAACCTAATATTGTTGATTTTGAGGGTTCTTGGGTAAGATTGAGTCATGAAGACTCAATAATAACTAACCTAGGGTTTCAAAGTGTTAATTGGTGGTTATGAGTCTTAATTGGTTAGTTAATCACTAGCACACTTTGATATTAAGTAGGTGGGTGTTATTTGGGTGTGTTGATGACCCAAAATGGGTGTGCTAACCTTGAGATGGGTCAAAATGACACTTGGGTGGCGAGTAAGTTGGTTCACCAACTTGAATGTGTGATTAATATTGTGTATAATGTAATAGGTGCGTTACGTTGAAGGTTGCAAGCTCGATTTAGCATTCACCAAAAGGCAATAAGGTGAGTGGAATAATTATACATGTGTGTATGTAATGTATTTACTTGTGCGAAATGTGATGTGGGTTTTAAATTCGGGTATGCGATACCACATCATGTGGGCATGGGATGAGGGTTTAAAGTTCGGGCGTTCGATACCTCATCATCATGTGTGGCATATGATATGGGTTAAAGTTCGGGCGTTCGATACCATATCATATATGTGCGTGGGCGTGAAGTGTGGGTTTAAAGTTCGGGCGTTCGATACCACATTTCACGTGACGGGTGGGTTTAAAGTTCGGGCGTCGATACCACCCAAGGGACTAGTGATGCATACTAGTGGCGTCTGCATGGCTAACGGTTCAGTCGCGAGAATCGTTCCCTTTGTACGATTGGTTAACCATGGTTATGTGCTGTAGTGTAGCATATTATATTGTTCGCGTTATATGCTATTGTTGTGCTAGCTTGTGTTATCGGAGGTTTAGCGTTATACCTTGCGATGGTATGCTAATTTAAATGCTAGCGTGTATGAGGTAATTGTGTAAGTGATTCCAAGTAAGTAGGTTATATATGTATGTGTGTAATTATTGCATTTACTAAGCATTTTGCTTATCCTCTCGTTGTTTACCTTTTTATAGGCTCTGACGTGGACAAGGGTAAGAGCGTTTGTTTAGATTAGTGATCCCGCTTTGTTTTGATAGGGGACGCTTTTTGGATGTGTTAGCTTTTGAAGTTTGACCAAGATTTGGGTAGTTTAACCCCCAAACATCATGCTCTAGTGTCGTTTGAAATTTAAACTAGTGTGGTCGAAACTTGCATTTTGTATGAAACTCGTATTTCGGCCATATGTGGGCCCGGTTCGTAAAACTTGTTTTATTATTGAAACGTGTTAGTTTTACATATTAGAACATGTTGTGAAAAGCGTTTCGTCTAAATATGTCTGGAAGTGGGAGATCTTTAAACGAAAAACGTAAATTTCGGACAGAAGCTGAAACAGCTTGTGCGCGCCGCGCACCCTAAGGTGTTGCGCGCCGCGCACTGTTCTGTATAATTTTTTTATTTTTTTTATTTTTCGCGTATTCAGTTGGATAATGGGTTGGGTTGTTACAAGTGGTATCAGAGCATGGTTTAAGAGATTTAGGCGATTTGAGATAGGTGCATAGACTTTGACTTTATTGTGTATGCACGTTATGCGGGACTTGTAGGAGGCGGGTCAGACCGGGGATTGGTTAGTGCCTAGGTTTAGGTGAACTAACTATGCGCTAATTGTTTTGTGTTGTGTTTTGCAATCATCAAGCGAGATAGACGTTGTACTAGCGAGTTAATGCGACGTGCTCGCGTAACAATGATTAGCTACCATTGTTACGGGTTCAAATCGTGTCAAACAAGCAATGTACGACGATTGTTGAGCAAGATGGGGCGGTGAGGTGTACATGAATATTATGTTGTATCCTTTCGTTACATTGTTTAATCTATTTCCGTTTTATAGTATGAAGACGAGAAACGGACCCGAGAACCATGAAGGAGGTACGAGCGAGGACCTCGAGTTTACGGCCAAGGTTGAGGCCATCATTAAAAAGCAAAGAGCGAAATTTCTTGAGGATGTCCGAAAGGTTTTCCAAGAATCGGTTGATGGGCAAGTAACCGAGTTAATCAATGAGCGAATGAATGCCGCAATTGAAGAGGCATTAGAAGCTAGAAACATTCATCCTCGGGGCGAAGGGGGTGATGGTAGTGGTGGGCATGGAAGGCGAGACTTCCATTACAAAAATTTTAAGGATGCTCAACCTCCTATATTTAATGGAGTAAGGGACCCATTGAAAAGCACATGTTGGATCTCCTACATCGAGGGGGCTTTCCGTACCGCGGAGTGTCCTCCCGAGAAGAAGACGAGGTACGGTTCTAGTATGTTGCGTGAAGAGGCCAAGTTGTGGTGGGACGATAAAATCCGATTATATGGGGAAGAGCAATGCATGAGCTTGACGTGGGAAGAGTTTAAAAAGGAATTTTTCTAACTACCCGTCCTAATCCATCTGGACGAATACATTACAATTGATTACATCGCGAGGTACTTGACCTCTATATGATACATTTTACAAACATTGCATTCATTTTTAAAAGATAAACTTTCAATACATTGAAAGTTGACGGCATGCATACCATTTCCTAATATATCCGACTATAATTGACTTAACAATAATCTTGATGAACTCAACGACTCGAATGCAACGTCTTTTGAAATATGTCATGAATGACTCCAAGTAATATCTTTAAAATGAGCAAATGCACAGCGGAAGATTTCTTTCATACCTGAGAATAAACATGCTTTAAAGTGTCAACCAAAAGGTTGGTGAGTTCATTAGTTTATCATAAATAATCATTTCATAATTTTAATAGACCACAAGATTTCATATTTCCATTTCTCATAAACATACGTCCCATACATAGAGACAAAAATCATTCATATGGATTGAACACCTGGTAACCGACCTTAACAAGATGCATATAGAATATCCCCTATCATTCCTGGACTCCCTTCGGACATGATGAATTCGAAGTACTAAAGCATCCGGTACTTTGGATGGGGCTTGTTGGGCCCAATAGATCTATCTTTAGGATTCGCATCAATTAGGGTGTCTGTTCCCTAATTCTTAGATTACCAGACTAAAAAGGGGCATATTCGGTTTAATAATCCAGTCATAGAATGTAGTTTTAAGTACTTGTGTCTATTTCGTCAAACATTTATAAAGCAGCGCATGTATTCTCAGTCTCAAAAATATATATTGCAAAAGCATTTAAAAAGGGAGCAAATGAAACTCACAATACTGTATTTTGTAGTAAAAATACATATGATGACATTGAACATGCAGGGTTGGCCTCGGATTCACGAACCTATATCATTTATATATATATTAACACATATAATTATAATTAAACAAGTTTTATATATTAATATTAATATACTTAATAACTTGTATGTTATATTAATAAATAGTTTAATTATAACTATTTATATATTTTAGTTAAATAATTAATATTCTTATATATATATATATATATATATATATATATATATATATATATATATATATATATATATATATATATATATATATATATATATATATATATATATATATATATATATATATATATGATTATATTAAAATATGTTTATCTGTTATACACAATTTAGTTGGTATGTTATAATAATAACTTTTTATTTAAATCAATATGTACTATTATTATAGTTAGGATATATGTAAAAATATATTTTTATATAAATATCATTCGTTTATTAAAATTCTAATTATGTTAGGACCCCGAGAATTGCATAGATTGTGTGCTAAGCCTTGTAAAGGTGGGATATAGACGAGGGCTATATATATCCCACAAGGCAACCTTAGATGTGAGTCATTTACACACATAGCCAAAGATTTGTAAAAGTGTTCAAGGAAGTTGTGGAATAGAATTCTAGTTTTCTCTCTACAATCTTCCTACCTTCACACACATTCATACGATATTCATCATAACACACCCCAACATTTGGTATCAGAGCGGAAGCTCATTCGAGTGTCAATCCGAATATCGTGTGTATCTTCAAACCACCTTCATACAAATCTTCAAATCTTCATCCAACCTTCATACTCATCTTCGAATCTTCATCCAATCTTCATACACATCTTCGAATATTCATACCGAATCTTCGAATCTTCGAACAAATTTTTTTACCGAATCCGAATTTTTGTCCAAAATAAAAATTACCGGATCTTGTTTGCTACAATACTTTTAAAAATGTCAAAAGTACCGAATCTATTTTTTTATTAATCAGATACTGTACACATCAGATCAATTACAACTCTCTCTTAAAAACACGTGACATCAATCACTCCTATTCTCTCCCCTACAATTACTGTACAGTACATCGGATAATAATAATAAAAAAAAGGAATACCGAATCTTGTCTCCTAACCCTGTACATCTACTGTACCGAATACAGAGATACATCATCATCGATCATTCTCTCTCTCCTGTATACACAGATACATCGATCTATCTCTCTCCCTTCTAAACATATATCCATCGATCAACAACAGATTCATATCATCATCGAGATTTATGATCAACAACATCATATAAAGCTTAACTACAACAGATTCACTGATTCTTCAAATCGTGTTCTTCATCCTTCGACCTGAAACAGCAAGCCTTGAGCTCTCTGGATTGATTTTACTGTTTTCAAATTAATCATTGATACAAGTTTCTAAACACCTATACGAGCTTCGAGAACAGTTAATTTGAATCAAATACATCATTTGATTCATGATTCAAGTCGGTTTGACTTTTTCAAAAAGTCAACAATTCATGAATTGGATTGATGTATGTTGTTTCTGGACGATTTGATGCTAGTCGAGTGTTATATTCATGATTTGAAGCAATTTTGAAGAAGAGATCGTGATTTAAAAGCTAATGAATCGAAAATTCAATATTCATGTTCTTCATCTTCATTGTTGAGGTTCTTCAATGATTTTTCAGTTTTGATGCTGTTTTGAATCGAAATTGCTTCTTAAAATCGTTAATCGCTGCTATTGGAAGGTGTGGCAATAGATTTCCAACAGTTATTTCATCAAATTGATTCCCATGATTATAGGTGTTCACAATGAAGATGAACGGTAACAGTGACAGGCTGCTTTGAATCATATTCGGTATATGATTCTGTTGGTGATTCGGTTTGCATCTCATTTAGATTCAGTTATTGATTCAATTCGGTATACAATTCGGTATACCATTCGGTATTGACTTCGGTACCTGCAATTGAATCACACTCGGTATCTAATTCGGTATTGGTTGGGACTAACAGATCTTATTTGGACAATTAATTGGGCTTACCGAATCTGGCCCAACAGTTACTTGAGCCCAAGTTTGGAAATCAGGAGCAATTTTGTCAATTTTGGTCCCTGATAGTTTCAGACTTTTGCAAGATAAGTCCTATACCGAATCTGAGGGCTGATTTGATAATTTTAGTCCTTTACAGAATCTAATTCCTTGCCAAACCAGTCCATTACCGAATCTAGACTAAGGAGGACTTAACGAAAGTTAACGAAACGTTCGAAAACAAAATTTGATTCACCGGAATCATATTTTGAGGGGGAGAAAAGGCGATAATACTTGCTATTATTCAACGTTTCGTGATGATGACACCTGATTTCATTGTAAGATTCAATCATCAAGACAAGAGATGTTCTTGTTGTTACAACACTCTCGAAAAATGTGCTTTTATCAGATTTGTGGAAGATACAAAAGCTACACAACTTGAGTCGATTGCTTTGTTAATGACTCCACGAGAACCATCGTCTGTTGAAGAGACTGCACATTATGAATATAGTTGTTCATGCCACAACAGAAGTGAACCTTCCAATTGTATCTTTATACAATACAAACTTCATCAACAACTTCAAACAGAACTTCAACAGATGAAAGAACAAGAAGTTCAAACGACATCTTCAGAGATTTCCAAGTTGCAAGCGCAAATCAAAGAACTGGAATCTCTCGTTGCATACAGTAAATCAGAATCTGAAAAGCTTCAAAAGAAAGTGATTACTCTTCAAAGTTCACAGGTTGTTGAAAAACTGATACTTTCCAAGGAACGTGAGCTTGATTCAAAGGTCATCACTCAACTTCACAAGCAAAATCAAACATTAATGTGTGACTTTGAGAAACGCATGTCTGAGTTACAAAAGGAGTTAGATGTTAAATCAACACCAATTCCGAAACCCAAAATGGTGTCACTAGGAGTTAATACTGATCCGATATCAGTAGTGGATAAATCAACGACTACGATTCCAGATTCTCTTCAAACGGTTGAAAAGAAGGTCATCAAGACGAAATCCACTCCTCCTACAGTTCCTAAACCAAAGACAACATTTTCCTCGAGCAAGAAGATTTATTCTGGTTATGAAACCAACGTGAATCGTCCGTTTCTGAAAACCACATACGGGGAAAATGGAGAAATTACGGGTTATCGCGATCAATATGGTTGGTTTCCACACAAAACCAAGAAGTCATCCATAGGTCCGAGAAAAACCCCTCGCACCAAAGTTGACCTAGTTTCTAAAACTTCAAAGATTCAGTTTCCGAAAAAAGTGTCAATCAAAGCTGGCACCACACACGTTTCCGCAACAACAAAAACCAAATACTCTTTTAAAGAGTTACTCAAGCTTAAGCCAAGATCCGTGCATATGGCTAAAACTTCATTCCCTTCAATTCCACCGGAACTATTCTCAAAAGCTAAACCAAGTGTCCCAACAAAGTGGAGTGAAGAATCCATAGATGCCATTGATAATACCTATCAGTGGTATTTCAAACGAAGATGATTTAACTTCAATACGGTTTCCATATACTTCTGTATAGGACCCGGTCTTCAAAGAGATGTTAAACATCATACCTTGACCGACGTAACTTGTCAAGGGGGAGAAAGTGTTCTTACTTCCAGGGGTACCGATTATTCTTTCCAGGGGGAGTGAACACATGCTTACCACGATTCCTAACTCTGATACCTTGATTAAGTTTCCGCATTAGTCAAGGGGGAGCTATGCATGAAGATTCAATGTCGATTATCTTTGCGTAGGCTCTGATACCCTTTCCCTCTCAGATCAAAATATGCTTAAGAGTTAATCACATTTTGAGGGGGAGATATAAGGGAAAGTACGAGATCTTCAACAATTCGCGCAAATTCAAAGAAGATTCTCAAGAAGTCCGTTGAAGCTCCAAGAATTCAAGAAATTCAAGATCGTCAACAACGGCTACATACATAAATCGAAGACTAGACTTGTAGTTTTAGATTTTTTTGTATGTAATTTGTGAGGTTGCTAAATTTTTGCACACAATCAATGCAAAGGGGGAGATTGTTAGGACCCCGAGAATTGCATAGATTGTGTGCTAAGCCTTGTAAAGGTGGGATATAGACGAGGGCTATATATATCCCACAAGGCAACCTTAGATGTGAGTCATTTACACACATAGCCAAAGATTTGTAAAAGTGTTCAAGGAAGTTGTGGAATAGAATTCTAGTTTTCTCTCTACAATCTTCCTACCTTCACACACATTCATACGATATTCATCATAACACACCCCAACAAATTATAATAATACTAAAAAAATATAATACTGGTAATGATAAAAATAATACTAATGATAATACTAATAATAACAATAGTATTAATAATATTATTAATAGTCATAAAAATCTTCGTGTTTAGTTCCTAAACTTATAGTTATAACTTCAAAAATCATAATTCATAATCATTTACATAATCGTACACATATTAATATAATTGTAATCTTTTTACATAATCTTTACTATATCATCTTTTATTAGTTTCTTAATATAAATATGTTTATAGTATTAACATGTTCAATAATAATAATAATAATAATAATAATAATAATAATAATAATAATAATAATAATAATAATAATAATAATAATAATAATAATAATAATAATAATTATAAAAGGAGACTACCTCAAACTAAAGGCCTTGGATTCATAAAGCTTAGAAGCATTAAAAAGAAAAAAAAACTGCACGAGACGGGACTCGAACCCGCGACCTCCTGATTCCCCAACACCACATCAAACCATCCAAGCTACACTGTCTTTCTGTTATACTACGAAACCCATTTATATTTAGCCTATTCATCTCGGCCCAACAAAGTGAACTGGATTTTTAACCCAATAACAATCCAATCCAAAAACAATATAAATGATCCAGTTGCATTGATCGATCAAAACAAGGGTTTTCATTGGTGTTAAAAAAAATACGAATGGCAGCGAAGAAATAAAATAACCAACATCATCATAATTCGTAACCTTTGTCATCATTCTATCATGATATCATTCATCTTCATCGTGACTATCCTATATCATCATCATCTTTATTATCATAATCATAATCGTATCACTTTCATACTTATCATTCCTAATCACCATCATATATCACGTATGATTACTATCATTAAATCCTATTTTTTGTTTCTTCATCATGGGTATTATCTCAACATCACTTCTCTTCCCCATCTTTATTTTCTATTTAACGGAATTAGAACAAGGTAACAACGAGCACTGCAGTATCAATTCACGCGTACTGTTTCCTTCATAGGAACTAACTGATAACCTCACATCATCAGATTTCTTGGGCCAACCGAAAGACTGAATTTCGGCCCACTAGTGTAAACCAATTCATGGCCCAAGTATGCAAATAAAACCATGGTTCACTTAATCAAACACTGTCACGGATTAAATAAAAAAATTAGAGAAACTGTGGCCCCTAGGAGAGAACGAGGCAAATAGTTAGTAGTCGATTCCCTTTTTTTAACGAGTAGGGTTATAAGGTTAGTATGTGTTGGCAATAATCAAGATTATATAATGGATAAAGTAGCATGATTAGAGACAAGAACAATCAATCTCTTCATCTTCGTTATTTTCATATATTTGTCACCATTATCTTCTTTATTTTCTATTCGTAAAATAGAAACAGAAAAGTAAGCTTACTGCAGCAGTGTTTATTGTGGTTGTTCGACAAAAAGTAAATCGCTGTAGCAGTGTGACTCGTTTGGGTCTTGGTTGTTTTTGAATAACATACACACAAGGGGTGTTCTTGGGTGGTAGTCGATGGTTAGTCCAACATAGGTGATGGTTCTTGTTGGTGATGATGTCTTTGAACAAGAAAGAAGTAAAGGGTTGGTTCTTGGTTTTCTTATTTCTTCATCTTCCAACAGCAACTGTAACGATGATAACTTGTATTTAGTTAACGGTGTTAACGGTGATGGTTTTCTAACAATTACCGAAGAGAGAGAGAGAGAGAGAGAGAGAGAGAGAAAGAGAGAGAGATGAGGGTGGTGTGTCGATGGGGAAGTGGTGGAGATGGTGGTGTTTATCGACGTTTTGCAGCAGCATATAACGATGATGATGTTTGGGATTTTTATCAACATAATAAGAACAATAGCAGGTTCATTGAAGATCTTAATCGAGCAAAAATGGAAAGTAGAATAAAGAAAGAAAGATAGAAAGGAGATGGTTATGGTGTGATTAGTCATCAAGTATGTATATAGATATATACTCCGTGTGCATAAAATGGTGAAAGCAAGAAGACACAACAAACAATAACTTTATTTAATAGTTCATAGCATGTGAATATAACTATGCAAGAAAACAAGGAAAGATACTGTATTAATTTGATATTGATTTCAATCAATAACAGTATGATATATAATATGTATATAAAACCATAAAGTAAATTTATAACAATAATATACTAATACTAATAAGTTAATCATGAGAAAAGAATTGTGCAGGGAATCAAACTTTAAGAAACAGTAACGAAATAGTTAAGCAGTCTGTAATTTATCTACCGAGAGTTTTCACGTAGTATTATATTGTACTCTGTTGTTAATCAGTAGCGGATAAAGTCTTTAAGATAAATTCCATATTTTAAAAATTAAATGCCTTTATTTATTTTGGTCATGATGGTATAAAATTTGATCATTAACTATTAAATAAAACTTACATTAATTATTCACTCCTAACCTCAAGTAAAATATAAAAAGTTTTAAAATTTAATAACTAGGTCCTAATTATATTTTTAGTAAGCCTAAAGTTTATAGAACTCATTTTCGAATCACCATTTATTTTAAAATCATATAAGTTTGAATTTAACTTACTTAATATCACTAGGAACATCAATTAAATAGTACAATCATTTAATATTTATTTTTAAAATACCTTATTTATATATATAGATATATTGTAAATAATAATTATTATAATATCCTATTTTTATTTTTTATTAAATGTAATAACAACAACATATAATACTTCAAATTATATTTCCAATTATTATTTATATATATATACATTTATACACACATATCTATTTACAATTAATTGTTCGTGAATCGTCGAGAGCAGTCGAAGGTCAAATGAATATATATACATCGTTTCAAAATTTTCTAGACTCAACATTACATACTTTGCTTATCATATCGAATCATATAAAGATTAAGTTTAAATTTAGTCGGAAATTCCTGGGTCGTCACAGTACCTACCCGTTAAAGAAATTTCGTCCCGAAATTTGAGTGTGGTCGTCATGGTTAACAATAAAAATGTTTTCATGACGCATATGAGTTGGTAAATAGAGTTTTATCATTATTGACTAATATAGATAAAACGATTCGATTAGGTGAAGCGTACGAATGAAGCTGTCACAACAGATTGAGATAGAGATCTAACTTTTGACGTTGTCTTGGTTGAATTCCGAAATTCAAGGGATTTAAAGAAAATCTTCGAAATCTAAAAGATTTGATTCTTCAGCGAAAAAGGAAATTAAGATCTCTATAATTAAATACGGTGATCTGCCTCGATTACTCTGTCTGATATTTCTATTATAAATTAAACTCTTTCGTTCCATTATTCTCACAATTCCTATATTTTCTTTCTTAGTTCATACATCCAAAAGACCGTGAAAATGCTTAATCCAGTTCTAATCCTTGATATCTTCCAAATTATGATTTCTGTTATCATTCTTTTCAATCTTCCACCAAGAAAATCTGTTTAATTCTACTATTACCTTGGGGTGATACTATTCTTAATTCTACCTTGTCTTTATATTGCTATTTATATTAATATCCATGGTTTGTAACCTCTGTGTTATTATTGGGCTTTATATTTTCTCTTATATTTTGAAGCTCTTTGCCTTTTTATTCTCTTCCCGACCTCTAGTAAAGCGAGTAATGGTTCGTAATTCGTAAGTATGGAGTTTCGAATGAATTTAATGTTCTAACCAAGAAAGAATGTAATAGCACGATTTGATTTGTCAAATTACTAGAATTACTGAGAATAGAACTATCAAGAATATATTTTCTTGATATGTTCAGAAGTTAAGTAGAATGAAAGAGTTATGTAACATGGCACATGATGACGTTATGATCTGTGAATCATCATCTCCCATTAGAAACTCAGCATGACTTACTATAATATAATCACGTTGATCAAGTGTCATTATATTATACTAACTCATGCATCAGTTTCCAACACTACTTCAAAAATATTCATATTTTAAGCTCGAAAGTTTACAGAATATAGAAACTAATAGTTTCTATATGATGTAACACTGATAGCACGAAGAGATTAATGATTTCAGATAAGAATAGTTATAAAAATATCTTCAAAAATATGGAGGATATTTATAATGAAAGATACGACGATATCTTGGAATTTCTAATATCGAAGGATGGTGAAGAAAATTTGTCCGCAAGAGTTTGGAGTCAGAAGCAAGGTATTAATTATTGACTTCAGCAGATACTAAATCATTTGGATTCTTTGAAGGCAGGTTTAGTCCTTGTGATTTGTCCACAGCCTCCTTCGTAGTTTGCTCAATCCGTTTTCTAGTTTCAACTTTTCTGAGATTTGTCAACATACTATTCTGTATCACCAAACTTTCGACTATTAAGTTCGTTTTCAGTTTTTTTTTACTGCTTCATTCAGCTTTTTCATCATTCAGAGTATTGATTCGTAGACTGGGTGCTTTTCAGAATTTCAGACTGGAGTATCATAATTCTAAGAGTTAAAAGTTATGTGTATACATTTAACTGTTGATGTAGAAACGCCGCGAGATTCTAAATACTGATTGCTAATCCTCAATAATTGATGTGGTAATTCTGGTTATAAGATATGGATGAGTATATGATAGGATTGTAACGAATGTAATGATTTTTCTGAAAATCAATGATCAACACAGTTGTTGATAAGTTTACTGTTAATGTGGTGGAATAAAACGATTCTCCGGTAACGATGATGAAGGGTTAATCTTTATAATAAGGTTTATTCGAATGAAAAATTGAAGTTCATTTGCTGGAGCTGTGACAAAATTGGCTAATTTGGAGAGGGATTGTAAAGTTATTTTTGATAATAACAACGCCAAAAGAGCTAGCACAGATACGTGTTAAACGTTTACTCAGGTTCCGAGTTTTTTTTAGGTACATAACTATATGCATAAATCTTTCTTTCCGTAGATGAAGTGCGGTTGGTTCATCCCCTCGTTTGAGGTGTTTTTTCAAGAATCATTAAAGGTTTGAACGCAGATTGTAATCGTCATGATATAAATGAGGTTTAAGATGAAATCAAGTGGCAAACTTGAAGAATTGTTTAGTTTCATATGTTATAATCAATATTTTAATTCATTTTAATTGTCCAATATTGGTAGTCCTCAGTTGATAGTCCACAGTTAGCAATATATAATATTCGAATTAATTAATACGTGTCGTGACCCGTGTACATGTCTCAGACTCGATCACAACTCAAAGTATATATTATTGTAGAATCAACCTCAACCCTGTATAGCTAACTCCAGTATTACTGCATATAGAGTGTCTATGGTTATTCCAAATAATATATATAGATGCGTCGATATGATATGTCAAAACATTGTATACGTGTCCCGATATTTAAATACGTAAATAACAGTATTTAAATGACGATAAATAAAGTGCGTAAAATAAATAACAGAAATTAAATGACAATAAATAAAATTGCGAGAATTAAATTGCGATAAAATAAATTGCGATAATTAAATGTACAATAAGGAATTAACAGTTAGCTAGGAACAGTTAGCTAGGATTTTGTTAGCGTGGATTCTTAACAAAATTTTTCATAGTTAATTTGTTTGTTTCTAACAAATTTTATTTTATCCAATGTTTTCTTCATTATGCCACTTGTCGGATTCTGATAGGTCAAAATCCAAATATGAAATTGAATAAAAATGGTTATTCTGTAGTGAACGGATACGTGCACCGGTGGATGTAAGTAAGATAGTAAATAACTGTTGAATCAAATTTGAAAGAATGTACAGTGTAACTTATTAATGTGAAATCTAAATATTCCTCGAGTATTACCTACCCGTTAAAATATTTTCACCATTAACAGTTTGTACGAAAAAATTTTAATTACAATCTTTGTGAAAATATACTTACATATATATTTTCTTCAGATGTAATCATGGATTTAATGAGTTAATATAGTATTAAATTCATTTGGTTTACTGTCAAAACTAGAATACATAATCTCTAAAACGTTAGAGATTACATAATCGCCATGAAGAACGAAGATAATTGATGTAGAACGATACGTAGAACGAGGATTATACTTCGAGGTATAGAATGAGATGTTGAGGCATGAATTGTTGATGGTATTGGTGCTATTACTGATGGTACTGTTGGTGCCGGTGATGTTGCTGAAGCTGGTAAATTTTGCACCATATTTTCCAAGGCTACAACTCGGGTGCGAAGCTCGTTGACTTCTTCTATTACACCGGAATGATTGTCAGTTAGAACAAATGAATGAATAAGGTTTAGAATTTTAGATAGAATATAATCGTGGCGAGATATTCGGGAAATGAGAGTGAGAATGGTGTTTCGGATTGGTTCACTGGTGAATACTTCAGGTTCATTGTCAAGAGGTGAATTCGATTGGTGGAAGGGATCGCCTTCTTCGCGTCTCCATTGATTAAGTCGACTACGAACCCATCAGATGAATTGGGGATGGCTGATTGATTGATTCATTCTGGTGACACCGCTTTCGGAGCTTAGGTGAAACTCCATATCGAAATAGTTGTCGGAATCCGAGGAATTCGAACTGATTGAGGGATTCATCTCGTACGATCAGATGAAGGATTTTCGATAAGAAATAGATTATATGTAACAACCCAACCCGCAATCCATACGATAAAATTGTTTTTTTATACAACACAAATTACACGCCAAATAGATATGTAACCCATTACACGAGTTCCATTTAAAACGCACAACATTTAATTGTTTACAAAAGGCACGTGGCCATGAATAAAGTTTTGTACAAGTTTGACCCATTACAAAATGATAGTTTACAATCCAAATGACACTTCAAGCATGGTTTGGGACTAAACTAGCCAAAATGTTGGGCCCACATCAAAACTCCAACAAAGCATCATCACGGAACACCTAATGTCCGATAACCCCCTTGCCCTTAATTGCGCCTGCATCTAAAAAGATAAACAACGAGAGGGTAAGCTAACGCTTAGTGAATGCAATAATTATACATATACGTATATAATACACCTACTTGCAAGCACTTACACTAATACCTCATACACGCTAACAATATACATAGCATACCATTGCAAGTATAACTCTAAACCCTTCAAGGTCACAAACTAGCACAAACCATCGCATATATATAACCCGAATGATATAATATACTACAAGACAACGCGTAATTAAAGTTAACCAACACACAAGGGAATGGTACTTCGAATTTCCCATCGGTGTTCATAACGACCGTTAGTGTACAACGAAATATATCACTAACCCTAAGGCGACACGGACAACGAAATATCCGTTCAAGAAATTGTTAGTGTACAACGAAATATATCACTAACTCTTGGGCAATTTGGACAACGAAATATCCATCATTATGTACAACGAAATATATCACTAACTCTTGGTGGTATAGACACGTATACCCGGCCCCATCCCCCGCCCTACAAATAGATACATTATATACACACATGTATAATCATTCCACTCACCTCAAGACTCTTGTGGAAGCTAACCGAGCATGCAAACCTTCAATGTAACGTACCTATTACATTATGCATTTATTAACATACAAACTAGTTGAATTAAATGCCAACCACAACCCTTGAGCATTTAATGACCAGTTTGCATTAAAAGACTCAACTACACCAAAACCGCCCATTAATGGCCATGCCTCGTCATAAATCACTAAAAGCTAGTGATTAGGGTTTAATAACATCAACTAACATAAACTTGGTGTATTTCATACCCATTTTACCCAATTAGGTCAACTAGTGTACTTTTGACTCTTTGACTCACAAATCAAGTCAAACTTACACAATAACAACTCTTTCATCATTTCAAAAGTGCATTAATGACTAACAACATCATTTAGCACTTATATCCTCAAATCACAAGACCAAACCCTAGATAATAGCTATTTAGGGTTTCCTTTCAACAATCCAACCCAAAAACCCACCCATTTAACCCTCAAATGGGTCACACTAGTTCCATATGAACCAAACCCTAGTTTAAACTAGTTAAAACTTAAGACTTAGAGTTAGAACTTACCAAGACTATGAATGTGTAGCTAGAGATACGATGAAAAACTTTAATTCTCGCTTCTAGGATTGATTCACAAAACTTCACCTTCAAATCTTAAGTTTAATCTAAGTGGGTTTTAGGATTTGAGAGGAAATTAAGAAAGAAAAAGGAAAAGAAATGAGAATAAAGAATAAGTGATTGATATTAAAGGCTCCATCCAGATCTACACGCGAAAAGACCAAATTGCCCCTAAACCCTATTTAATTTTAAGTGGAAATTCGGAGTCAGAACTGCAGAATTGCCGCGGCGCGGCACCTTTGTCGCGGCGCGACATAAAGAAGGAAAAACCACCCTTCTTAACTCAAGTTCTGATCTGGATTTGCTTTGTTTGTCGCGGCGCGGACCCGTTTGTCGCGGCGCGACGTTAGCCTAGGTCTGGTCACTTCGACTACAAATCATAAAACGAAGGTTCAAACACAAGCACAACAACTTTCACCCTTCCTATGCACGTCTAAACCTCAACCTTAAGTCTCACACGACTCGATGCCAATCACGACACATTCATAAACACGTACACGCACGCATTCGAATATACCTATATATATATATATATACATACATATACATATATGCACTTACACCTAACTAACACTTAGTTCATTTAATCACATAACGAGTAAGTTATAAGCATACTATTGATTAAGTACGTACCTTTAGACGCGCACAGGAAAATGGGGTGTTACAACTCTCCCCCACTTGAACCGGATTGCGTCCTCGCGATCCAAGCCGCATGACACGAGGGAAGATAAACCAACACAAATTCTTTGGGCTCCCAAGTAAACTCGGAACCTTTACTACGATGCCATTGGACTTTAAAGGTCCTCACCTCTTTGTTACGCAACGTTTTTACCTTTTCATCAAGTATGGCAATCGGCTCTTCGACATACTCCAACTTGTTTGTTTAACTCGATCTCATCTAGTGGCATCCATGAAGAATCATCCGCAAGATACTTACGGAGATGGGAAACATGAAATGTATTGTGGATCCCCACAAGCTCTTCAGGTAATTCCAACCGATAAGCAACTTCACTAACACGAGCCAAAATCTTAAATGGCCCAATAAACCGAGGAGCTAACTTTCCCCGTTTTCGAAACCGAATAATACCCTTCCATGGTGAAACCTTAAGCATCACCATATTTCCTTCTTCAAATTCGATCGGTCGCCTACGTTTATCGATGTAAGACTTTTGTCTATCTTGCGCCGCCTTTAAACGAGCCCGAATCATATCGATTTTGCTATTTGTCTCCAATACCAAGTCGGTGCTCCCGACTTCCCTTTGACCCACTTCACCCCAACAAATCGGGGTTCGACACCTCCTATCGTATAACATCTCATATGGTGGCATTCCAATACTAGAGTGAAAACTATTATTGTACGAGAATTCCACCAATGGCAAATGTTCGTCCCAACTACCGCCAAAATCAATAATACACGCACGTAACATATCCTCCAATGTTTGATTGGTACGTTCGGTTTGACCATCCGTTTGAGGATGATACACCGAACTCATATTCACCCTCGTACCCATGTCTTCATGAAACTTCTTCCAAAATCGAGAAGTAAAACGCGTGTCCCGATTCGAAACAATAGACGCGGGAACACCATGTCTCGATATCACCTCTTTAATGAACATCTTCGCGAGTGCCTCCGACGAAATTGCTTCTTTAATAGGAAGAAACAACGCACTCTTCGTCAATCTATCGACAATCACCCAAATAGTGTCAAATTGGGTTCTTGCCGTTTTCGGCAACTTGGTAATAAAATCCATAGTAATATGCTCCCACTTCCACATCGGAATTTCTAGCGGTTGCAACTTACCATACGGCTTTTGGTGTTTGGCTTTAACTTGCAAACACGTGACGCATTGCTCAACATACTTAACAACATCGCGTTTCATGCCCGGCCACCAATAATCTTTCTTCAAATCGAGGTACATCTTTGTCGCACCCGGATGAATAGAATATTTAGACTTATGCGCTTCATAAAGAAGCACCTTTCGGAAATCACCCATCTTCGGCACCCATACTCTTTCTTGAAAAGACAACAACCCGCGCGAACCCATAGTAATGGATTCCGATAGCCCCACGATTCGTTCCGCATGCTTGTTGTGAACGTAAGCCTCTATTTGAACTTCACCAAGCTTTGCGAGAAAGTCGTTAGTAATTGCTACCCGCAATGACCCTACACGTGTCGCCGGATGTTGACTTTTTCGACTCAACGCATCCGCAACCACGTTCGCTTTACCCGGGTGGTAAAGTATCTCATAATCATAGTCTTTCACCACATCCATCCATCTACGTTGACGATAATTCAAATCCCGTTGATCAAAAAGGTGTTTCAAACTCTTGTGATCCGAATAAATCGTACACTTGACACCATACAAGTAATGGCGCCAAATTTTCAAAGCATGGACCACCGCCGTTAATTCGAGATCATGGGTCGGGTATCTCCTTTCATGTTCCTTTAATTGGCGAGAGGCGTAAGCGATGACTTTACCTCGTTGCATTAGAACACACCCGAGCCCATTCAAAGAAGCATCACAATAGACCGTCATATCATCTACACCTTCCGGCAATACTAAGACCGGAGCCTTACACAATTTCTCTTTCAACCATTGAAAAGCGATTTCTTGTTCGTTCTCCCAATTGAACCTCGTATTCTTCCTCGTCAATTTCGTCAATGGAGAAGCAATCTTAGAAAAGTCTTGGATAAACCGACGATAGTAACCGGCCAATCCGAGAAAACTTCGGATTTCCGTAGGCGTAGTCGGTCGTCCCCAATCCTTCACCGTCTCTATCTTCCCCGGATCCACTTGAATACCATCCTTGTTCACAATATGGCCAAGGAATTGAACTTCCCTTAGCCAAAATTCACATTTTGAGAATTTAGCATATAACTTCTCTTTTCTCAACGTCTTCAATACTTCACGCAAGTGGTGTTCATGTTCCGTCATGCTCTTAGAATAGACAAGAATATCGTCAATGAACACAATTACCGACTTGTCCAACATAGGTTGGCACACTCGGTTCATAAGATCCATGAATGCCGCCGGTGCATTCGTAAGACCAAAAGGCATAACCAAAAATTCAAAATGCCTGTAATGCGTACGAAAGGCCGTTTTCTCGATATCTTCCTCACGGACCCGTATTTGATGATAGCCGGACCGTAGGTCAATTTTAGAGAAGTACGTAACGCCTTGAAGTTGGTCAAATAAATCGTCAATCCTAGGCAACGGATAACGATTTTTGATCGTCACTTTATTTAACTCCCGATAGTCGATACACATCCGCATACTTCCATCCTTCTTTTTCACGAATAAAACCGGAGCACCCCATGGCGAAGCACTCGGTCGAATAAAACCCTTCTCAAGTAACTCTTGAATTTGATTCAACAACTCTTGCATTTCCGTTGGTGCTAAACGATAAGGAGTTTTAGCAATGGGAGTAGCTCCCGGAACCAACTCAATGCGGAACTCGACTTGTCTTTTCGCCGGAACACCCAGTAATTCGTCCGGAAAAACATCTTCAAATTCACTTACCACCGGAATTTCACGAATAGGTGGTGGCTCATCATGAGTATCAACAACATGAGCAAGGAAAGCCATGCCACCGGTAACAACGAGACGACGTGCCCGTGCAAAAGTGCATATCGGCACCGGTCTCCTTTGTTTATCACCATGAATAATTAACTCTCCCCCACTTGGGGTCTTCACACGAATAGATTTTTCATGGCACGCAATATCGGCTCTATTATGATCGAGCCAATCCATACCAACCACGATATCAAAATCACCCAACGTCATCGGAATGAGATCAATATTAAAGTTCTCGGAACTAAACAGAACATTACAATTCTTACACACATCAACCACTAGCACCGTCTTGCCATCCGCTATTTCGACTTCTACCGGACGACTTAACTTAGCTAACGGTTTATTAAGTTTAGGCACAAATTTTGGAGACACAAACGATAAATTTGCACCGCTATCAAATAGAATCCTTGCCGGATTAGAGTTAACCATGAAAGTACCTGAAATGACTTCATTGAATTGCTTGACTTCGTCATTGGTCATCAAATAATTACGTCCCCTAGACGACCCCGCCGCCTTCTCTATTCTCTTAACTTGATCATTTCGGAGTTCGGGACACTCCGACTTTCGGTGCCCTTCTTGTTGACAATTAAAACATGTGATCACATTAGTACGCGGTTTTGGGCAATCACGAGAGTAGTGACCTTTTTGCCCACAATTGTAACATGTGGTCACGTGAACACTAGGAGCACCCTTCTTCACGCTACCAACACTTTCGGATACTCCTTTACTCTTCTTGTTCGAAAAACTAGAAGCTTCAAACTTTCTTTTACTTGGCGCATAACTAACCGGACTCGGAGCTTGCGCTTAAAACCCCTTCGCCACCACCAAAAGCTTAGCAAAAGTCTCAACATGACCGATACTAATTTTACCCTTCAAATCATCTCTAAGGGTTGCATGAAAGTCTTCCATTAGCATTTGATCATTTCCCGCATACTCGGGGCAAACACGTGCCTTGGCGAGAAAGTTAGTTTTAAGAGTGTTTAGGTCCAAAGACTCTTAACGCATGTTCCTTAACTCGTTGCGCAATTTGGAAAGATCCGCTTGCGTACGATATTCAAGGAAAAACTCCTTATTGAAATCCGCCCAAGATAACCCTACAAAAGCCGCATCACCCACCATGTCAATCTTGCCATCAAGCCAATATTTTGCATGGCCCCTTAACAAATTAGTAGCAAGCCTTGTTTTCTTTTCGGGAGGGCACTCGGTCGTGCGAAAACAACCTTCAACATCGGAAATCCAAGCCGCACTCTTCATGGGGTCGGGATAACCGTGAAAGTGAGGAGGCTTAGTCGCCAAGAAGTTCTTATAGCTAAACTCCAACTCGCCCATATTTTTAGGTCTAGGAAACCTCCTTTCAACTTCTTCTTTAACGGCATTAGTCATCCGTTCTTGAATCATATCCATGATTTGTTCCGAAACCGACTCTTCGAATATTTGTTTAACCCTTTGGGAGAAAACCGAAACATAGTTTTCTAAAGCGGTCTCAATCTTGGTAGTCATCTCATCTTCCTCCAAATGAGGGGGACCACCATTGCCATTCGTATTCGTTCCTTTTCTCGTCTTCATTCTAAAGATAAAAAATGAATTAGACATCACCAATAATTTAATACACATATACACCTATACATATGACCGCACACACACCACATCTAGCTCGATACTTGTCGCACATCCTTGCTTGACTTGACTTGCAACTGTAATAGTGGTCGCGACTCACTATTACGTTCACATGCCGTGCCATGCTCAAACGTATCACAACCATCTTGCTCGAAGTTCAACACAATAACACACGATTAGTATCATCATAATATAGCATAGTTAGTCCACTTATGCATCAAAGTACTAATCAAACCCCACACCGACCCGTAGTCCTACAAGTCCCGCATATAATTCAACAACACAAAAGTCTAAGTCTAGGTGCCTATCTCAAGTCACCTAAATCCCTTAGACCATGCTCAGATACCACTTGTAACAACCCAACCCGCAATCCATACGATAAAATTGTTTTTTTTATACAACACAAATTACATGCCAAATAGATATGTAACCCATTACACGAGTTCCATTTAAAACGCACAACATTTAATTGTTTACAAAAGGCACGTGGCCACGAATAAAGTTTTGTACAAGTTTGACCCATTACAAAATGATAGTTTACAATCCAAATGACACTTCAAGCATGGTTTGGGACTAAACAACCCAAAACGTTGGGCCCACATCAAAACTCCAACAAAGCATCATCACGGAACACCTAATGTCCGATAACCCTCTTGCCCTTAACTGCGCCTGCATCTAAAAAGATAAACAACGAGAGGGTAAGCTAACGCTTAGTGAATGCAATAATTACACATATACATAGATAATACACCTACTTGCAAGCACTTACACAAATACCTCATACATGCTAACAATATACATAGCATACCATCACAAGTATAACTCTAAACCCTTCAAGGTCACAAACTAGCATAAACCATCGCATATATATAACCCGAATGATATAATATACTACAAGACAATGCGTAATTAAAGTTAACCAACACACAAGGGAATGGTACTTCGAATTTCCCATCGGTGTTCATAACGACCGTTAGTGTACAACGAAATATATCACTAACCCCAAGGCGACACGGACAACGAAATATCCGTTCAAGAAATCGTTAGTGTACAACGAAATATATTACTAACTCTTGGGCAATTTGGACAACGAAATATCCATCATTAGTGTACAACGAAATATATCACTAACTCTTGGTGGTATAGACACGTATACCCGGCCCCATCCCCCGCCCTACAAATAGATACATTATATACACACATGTATAATCATTCCACTCACCTCAAGACTCTTGTGGAAGCTAACTAAGCTTGCAAACCTTCAATGTAACGTACCTATTACATTATGCATTTATTAACATACAAACTAGTTGAATTAAATGCCAACCACAACCCTTGAGCATTTAATGACCAGTTTGCATTAAAAGACTCAACTACACCAAAACTGCCCATTAATGGCCATGCCTCGTCATAAATCACTAAAAGCTAGTGATTAGGGTTTAATAACATCAACTAACATAAACTTGGTGTATTTCATACCCATTTCACCCAATTAGGTCAACTAGTGTACTTTTGACTCTTTGACTCACAAATCAAGTCAAACTTACACAATAACAACTCTTTCATCATTTCAAAAGTGCATTAATGACTAATAACATCATTTAGCACTTATATCCTCAAATCACAAGACCAAACCGTAGATAATAGCTATTTAGGGTTTCCTTTCAACAATCCAACCCAAAAACCCACCCATTTAACCCTCAAATGGGTCACACTAGTTCCATATGAACCAAACCCTAGTTTAAACTAGTTAAAACTCAAGACTTAGAGTTAGAACTTACCAAGACTATGAATGTGTAGCTAGAGATACGATGAACAACTTTAATTCTCGCTTCTAGGATTGATTCACAAAACTTCACCTTCAAATCTTAAGTTTAATCTAAGTGGGTTTTAGGATTTGAGAGGAAATTAAGAAAGAAAAAGGAAAAGAAATGAGAATAAATAATAAGTGATTGATATTAAAGGCTCCATCCAGATCTACACGCGAAAAGACCAAATTACCCTTAAACCCTATTTAATTTTAAGTGGAAATTCGGAGTTAGAACTGCAGAATTGCCGCGGCGCGGCACCTTTGTCGCGGCGCGACATAAAGAAGGAAAAACCATCCTTCTTAACTCAAGTTCTGATCTGGATTTGCTTTGTTTGTCGCGGCGCGGACCCGTTTGTCGCGGCGCGACGTTAGCCTAGGTCTGGTCACTTCGACTACAAATCATAAAACGAAGGTTCAAACACAAGCACAACAACTTTCACCCTTCCTATGCACGTCTAAACCTCAACCTTAAGTCTCACATGACTCGACGTCAATCAAGACACATTCATAAACGCGTACACGCACGCATTCGAATATACCTATATATATATATACATACATATACATATATGCACTTACACCTAACTAACACTTAGTTCATTTAATCACATAACGAGTAAGTTATAAGCGTACTATTTATTAAGTACGTACCTTTAGACGCGCATGGGAAAACGGGGTGTTACATTATAGAATGTAGATTAGTACCCTGCAATACATAATTTACATATGCATATATAATACTAAAATCCCATAAGTTACGGAGGAATCTACGGAAGCTGTCAGACAAAGGTAACAATAACAGATACGCTAAGATATGAATTTATCTATACACTGTCTATGCAATAGAGGCAGTAAGACGTGTCTAGACTTTAAGGATGATAAGCAAATAATTTTTGACACTAATGATAAGTAAAACTTTTGACATGCAGACATGGTCGAAGTCCAGACTCACTAATGCATCCTAACGACTTATCAGTTATACACACTAATGCAGACCTGGTTCGCTAAGACCACTGCTCTGATACCAACTATAACGACCCGTCCTAATCCATCTGGACGAATACATTACAATTGATTACATCGCGAGGTACTTGACCTCTATATGATACATTTTACGAACATTGCATTCATTTTTAAAAGACAAACTTTCAATACATTGAAAGTTGACGGCATGCATACCATTTCCTAATATATCCAACTATAATTGACTTAACAATAATCTTGATGAACTCAACGACTCGAATGCAACGTCTTTTGAAATATGTCATGAATGACTCTAAGTAATATCTTTAAAATGAGCAAATTCACAGCAGAAGATTTCTTTCATACCTGAGAATAAACATGCTTTAAAGTGTCAACCAAAAGGTTGGTGAGTTCATTAGTTTATCATACATAATCATTTCATAATTTTAATAGACCACAAGATTTCATATTTCCATTTCTCATAAACATACGTCCCATACATAGAGACAAAAATCATTCATATGGATTGAACACCTGGTAATCGACCTTAACAAGATGCATATAGAATATCCCCTATCATTCCGGGACTCCCTTCGGACATGATGAATTCGAAGTACTAAAGCATCTGGTACTTTGGATGGGGCTTGTTGGGCCCAATAGATCTATCTTTAGGATTTGCATCAATTAGGGTGTCTGTTCCCTAATTCTTAGATTACCAGACTAAAAAGGGGCATATTCGGTTTAATAATCCAGTCATAGAATGTAGTTTTAAGTACTTGTGTCTATTTCGTCAAACATTTATAAAGCAGCGCATGTATTCTCAGTTCCAAAAATATATATTGCAAAAGCATTTAAAAAGGGAGCAAATGAAACTCACAATACTGTATTTTGTAGTAAAAATACATATGACGACATTGAACATGCAGGGTTGGCCTCGGATTCACGAACCTATATCATTTATATATATATTAACACATATAATTATAATTAAACAAGTTTTATATATTAATATTAATATACTTAATAACTTGTATGTTATTATATTTAATTTTAACTATTTATATATTTTAGTTAAATAATTAATATTCTTATATATATATATATATATATATATATATATATATATATATATATATATATATATATATATATATATGATTATATTAAAATATGTTTATCTGTTATACACAATTTAGTAGGAATGTTATAATAATAACTTTTTATTTAAATCAATATGTACTATTAGTATAGTTAGGATATATGTAAAAATATATTTTTATATAAATATCATTCGTTTATTAAAATTCTAATTATAATAATACTAAAAAAATATAATACTGGTAATGATAAAAATAATACTAATGATAATACTATTAATAACAATAGTATTAATAATATTATTAATAGTCATAAAAATATTCGTGTTTAGTTCCTAAACTTATAGTTATAACTTCAAAAATCATAATTCATAATCATATACATAATCGTACACATATTAATATAATTGTAATCTTTTTACATAATCTTTACTATATCATCTTTTATTAGTTTCTTAATATAAATATGTTTATAGTACTAACATGTTCAAAAATAATAATAATAATAATAATAATAATAATAATAATAATAATAATAATAATAATAATAATAATAATAATAATAATAATAATAATAATGATGATGATTATAAAAGGAGACTACCTCAAACTAAAGGCCTTGGATTCATAAAGCTTAGAAGCATTAAAAAGAAAAAAAAAACTGCACGAGACGGGACTCGAACCCGCGACCTCCTGATTCCCCAGCACCACATCAAACCATCCAAGCTACACTATCTTTCTGTTATACTACGAAACCCGTTTATATTTAGCCTATTCATCTCGGCCCAACAAAGTAAACTGGATTTTTTACCCAATAACAATCCAATCCAAAAACAATATAAATGATCCAGTTGCATTAATCGATCAAAACAAGGGTTTTCATTGGTGTTAAAAAAAATACGAATGGCAGCGAAGAAATAAAATAACCATCATCATCATCATAATTCGTAACCTTTGTCATCATTCTATCATGATATCATTCATCTTCATCGTGACTATCCTATATCATCATCATCTTTATTATCATAATCATAATCGTATCACTTTCATACTTATCATTCCTAATCACCATCATATATCACGTATGATTACTATCATTAAATCCTATTTTTTGTTTCATCATCATGGGTATTATCTCAACATCACTTCTCTCCCCCATCTTTATTTTCTATTTAACGGAATTAGAACAAGGTAACAACGAGCATTGCAGTATCAATTCACGCGTACTGTTTCCTTCATAGGAACTAATTGATAACCTCACATCATCAGATTTCTTGGGCCAACCGAAAGACTGAATTTTAGCCCACTAGTGTAAACCAATTCATGGCCCAAGTATGCAAATAAAACCATGGTTCACTTAATCAAACACTGTCACGGATTAAATAAAAAAATTAGAGAAACTGTGGCCCCAAGGAGAGAACGAGGCAAACAGTTAGTAGTCGATTCCCTTTTTTTTAATGAGTAGGGTTATAAGGTTGGTATGTGTCGGCAATAATCAAGATTATATAATGGATAAAGTAGCATGATTAGAGACAAGAACAATTAATCTCTTCATCTTCGTTATTTTCATATCTTTGTCACCATTATCTTCTTTATTTTCTATTCGTAAAATAGAAACATAAAAGTAAGCTTACTACAGTAGTGTTTATTGTGGTTGTTCGACAAAAAGTAAATCGCTGTAGCAGTGTGACTCGTTTGGGTCTTGGTTGTTTTCGAATAACATACACACAAGGGGTGTTCTTGGGTGGTAGTCGATGGTTAGTCCAACATAGGTGATGGTTCTTGTTGGTGATGATGTCTTTGAACAAGAAAGAAGTAAAGGGTTGGTTCTTGGTTTTCTTATTTCTTCATCTTCCAACAGCAACTGTAATGATGATAACTTGTATTTAGTTAACGGTGTTAACGGTGACGGTTTTCTTACAATTATTGAAGAGAAAGAGAGAGAGATGAGGGTGGTGTGTTGATGGGGAAGTGGTGGAGATGGTGGTGTTTATCGACGTTTTATAGCAGCATATAACGATGATGATGTTTGGGATTTTTATCAACATAATAAGAACAATAGCAGGTTCATTGAAGATCTTAATCGAGTAAAAACGGAAAGTAGAATAAAGAAAGAAAGATAGAAAGGAGATGGTTATGGTGTGATTAGTCATCAAGTATGTATATAGATATATACTCCGTGTGCATAAAATGGTGAAAGCAAGAAGACACAACAAACAATAACTTTATTTAATAGTTCATAGCATGTGAATATAACTATGCAAAAAAACAAGGAAAGATACTGTATTAATTTGATATTGATTTCAATCAATAACAGTATGATATATAATATGTATATAAAACCATAAAGTAAATTTATAACAATAATATACTAATACTAATAAGTTAATCATGAGAAAAGAATTGTGCAGGGAATCAAACTTTAAGAAACAGTAACGAAATAGTTAAGCAGTCTGTAATTTATCTACCGAGAGTTTTCACGTAGTACTATATCGTACTCTGTTGTTAATCAGTAGCGGATAAAGTCTTTCAGATAAATTCCATATTTTAAAAATTGAATGCCTTTATTTATTTTGGTCATGATGGTATAAAATTCGATCATTAACTATTAAATAAAACTTAAATTAATTATTCACTCCTAACCCCAAGTAAAATATAAAAAGTTTTAAAATTTAATAACTAGGTCCTAATTATATTTTTAGTAAGCCTAAAGTTTATAGAACTCATTTTCGAATCACCATTTATTTTAAAATCATATAAGTTTGAATTTAACTTACTTAATATCACTAGGAACATCAATTGAATAGTACAATCATTTAATATTTATTTTTAAAATACCTTATTTATATATATAGATATATTGTAAATAATAATTATTATAATATCCTATTTTTATTTTTTATTAAATGTAATAACAACAACATATAATACTTCAAATTATATTTCCAATTATTATTTATATATATATACATTTATACACACATATCTATTTACAATTAATTGTTCGTGAATCGTCGAGAGCAGTCGAAGGTCAAATGAATATATATACATCGTTTCAAAATTTTCTAGACTCAACATTACATACTTTGCTTATCATATCGAATCATATAAAGATTAAGTTTAAATTTAGTCGGAAATTCCCGGGTCGTCACAATTTTTCAAAGAATACCGAACTCCTTCCGACCTTGATAGAATCCGGGACGAGTTGCACAATTTGCGACAAGGTTCAATGGACTTGGTTACTCTCAAGTCTACCTTCTTGGCAAAGACTCGTTTTTGTCCGGAGTATGTTGGTGATGATCACAGGTTGATGCTAGATTTTTATCGTACACTAAGCGATGAGTTGAAGCGTAAGATTAGTCGGAGAATGGCTAAGTCTTTTGATGAATTGTTTGAGTTAGCCTGGGGTTTCGAGCCGGAGGTTCCAAAAAGTAGTGATTTCTCTTTTTCTAAGAGAAAATTTGAAGGTTCGAGTCATTCAAATTTTTTCAACAAGAAAAACAAGAAGGGTTCCGAAAGTGTTAAAAGCGTGAAGAAGGGTGGTTCCGGAAGTTTTCTCCCTACTTGTTATAATTGTGGGCAAAAGGGTCACATCTCTCGTGAATGCCCAAAACCGCCTACAAACAAAATCACGTGTTTCAATTGTTAAAAAGAAGGGCACCGAAAGACGGAGTGTCCCGATTTGTATGGTGATCAAGTGAAGAGGTTAGAGAAAGCGGCGGGTACGGCTAGGGGTCGCAACTACTTGATGACCAATGATGAAGCTAAACAATCCAATGAAGTTGTCTCAGGTACTTTCATGGTTAACTCTAATCCGACAAGGATCCTATTTGATAGCGGTGCTAATTTTTCGTTTGTTTCTCCAAGATTTGTGTCTAAGCTTGATAAACCGCTAGCTAAGTTAAGTCATCCGGTAGAAGTTGAAATAGCGGATGGTAAGACGGTGGGGTTGATGTTTGTAATGATTGTGATATCGTGTTTGGTACCGAAACGTTTAAAATTAATCTTATCCCGATGACCTTGGGTGAATTCGATGATGTCGTTGGTATGGATTGGCTCGATCGTTATAGGGCCGATATTGGATGCCATGAAAAATCTATTCGTGTGAAGACCCCAAGTGGGGGAGAGTTAATTATTCATGGCGAGAGACGAAAAAAGACTTGTGCCATTATGCACTTATGCACGGGCACGTCGTTTTCTTGTTAGTGGTGGCATGGCTTTTCTTGCTAATGTAGTTGATACTCATGAAGAGCCACACCCATTCATGAAATTCCAGTGGTTAATGAATTCGAAGACGTTTTTCTGGATGAATTACCGGGTGTTCCGGCGGAAAGACAAGTTGAATTTCGCATTGAGTTGGTTCCCGGTGCTACTCCCATTACTAAAACTCCTTATCGTTTAGCACCAATTAAAATGCATGAGTTGTTAAATCAAACCCAAGAGTTGCTTGAGAAGGGTTTCATTCGACCGAGTGCCTCGCCGTGGGGTGCTCCGGTGTTATTTGTGAAAAAGAAAGATGGTAGTATGTGGATGTGCATCGATTACCGGGAGTTGAACAAAGTGACGATCAAGAATCGCTATCCATTGCCTCAGATTGATGATTTGTCTGATCAACTCCAAGGCGCGACTTATTTTTCTAAAATTGACTTACAGTCCAGCTATTACCAAATGCGGGTCCGTGAGGAAGATATTGAGAAAACGGCCTTTCGAACGCGTTATGGGCATTTTGAGTTTGTAGTTATGCCTTTTGGGCTTACGAATGCACCGGCGGCATTCATGGATCTTATGAACCGAGTGTGCCAACCTATGTTGGACAAGTCGATGATTGTGTTCATTGACGACATACTTGTCTATTCGAAGAGTATGAAGGAACATGAACATCATTTGCGTGGTGTGTTGAAGACGTTGCGGAAGGAGAAGTTATATGCAAAATTCTTCAAATGTGAATTTTGGCTAAGGGAAGTTCAATTCCTTGGCGATATTGTGAACAAGGATGGTATTCAAGTAGATCCGGGGAAGATTGAGACGGTGAAGAGTTGGGGACGATCGACTACACCAACGGAAATCCGAATTTTTCTTGGATTGGACGGTTATTATCGTCGGTTTATCCAAGACTTTTCTAAGATCGCTTCTCCATTGACGAAGTTGACGAGGAAGAACGCGAGATTTAATTGGGAGAATGAGCAAGAAATCACTTTTCAATTGTTAAAAGAAAAGTTGTGTCAAGCTCCGATGTTAGTATTGCCAGAAGGGGTAGAAGAATGACGGTTTATTGTGATGCTTCTTTAAATGGGCTTGGGTGTGTTCTAATGCAAAGAGGTAAAGTCATCTCTTACGCCTCTCGACAATTAAAGGAACACGAAACGAGATATCCGACCCATGATCTTAAGTTGGCGGCGGTTGTTCATGCGTTGAAAATTTGGCGCCATTATTTGTACGGTGTCAAGTGTACGATATATTCGGATCACAAGAGCTTAAAACACCTTTTTGATCAACGAGATTTGAATTATCGACAACGTAGGTGGATGGATGTGGTAAAAGATTATGATTGTGTAATACTTTATCATCCAGGTAAGGCGAATGTGGTCGCGGATGCGTTAAGTCGGAAGAGTCAACATCCGGCGATATGAGTAGGATCGTTACGCATGATTATTACTAACGATTTTCTTGTAAAGCTTGGTGAGATACAAATTGAAGCTTTTGTTAACAACAAACATGAGGAACGAATCGTAGGCCAAACGGAGTTTATTACCTTAGGTCCGCATGGTTTGTTATCTTTTCAAGGAAGGGTGTGGGTGCCTAAAATAGGAGATTTCCGACGTGTGACGACCCGGAAATTTTCGACCAAAATTAAACTTAATCTTTATATGATTCTGACACGGTAAGCAAAGTCTGTAATGTTGAGTCTCGAAAATTTTGGAACTATGTTCATATATTCAATTACCCTTTTGACTATGCTCGACGATTCACGAACGAATATATAAATGGATATGAATATATATATGTATATATATATTATAACTTGAAAACGTTAACAAAGTATTAAATGTAAAATATTTTACATTAAACGTATTTGTCTCAATATATGCTTAATATATTCATCTACGAAATTAGAAGATAATACCAATGATTGGATTAGTAGATATTTCAACAATTATAAATCATGTAAGTATTGTGATAAGTCTTTGTTGAGAGGTCCACCTTGATTTAAGAAATCTTTCCTTTTTGACTGTATTTGAATTAAATATATAAATAACTTGCAACGTGTATATACTAAGTGTTTATATATATTGTATATATATATATTAAGGTTCGAAATTATTTTTGTAAACGATAGTAACATCCGTTTATTGTTCCGTTTGATAAATAAATATTATATACAAATTTATATTTTTCTAAACGAAAATATATATTTTACAATGTGATAATGTATAGAATTGAATTAGATATAAAACGTTTCGATATTATTAAATATATTTTATAAACAATGAGGAGTTGATTTATAGAAGCAAATGACCAAATTACTCAAACGTATAAGTTATACTTCGAGTAGTATAGTCTATCGATGATTAAGTCTAATTATTAATAAAGTTACACGTCGTGAAACGTAAAGTGCTAGTTTTCTAAGCGTACGAAACTTCGTTCGAAAACGAAAACGGGACATAAGTCGAGCTTCAATGTATAATTCATCGAAACTAAAATTTCAAGTTAACTAGGCACGAGAATATAATATAATATATAATTAATTAATATAAATTATATATTTATTTAATTATGTCGACAAGCAAAATAACAAAAGATTGTGAGCTGTCAGGGCATCCCATGCGATCGCATGGGAATTGCACTGAGAAGCCATGCGATCGCATGACAGTCAGGATTCAGAAACATTCTATAAATTGGCCAGTTTGCTCGACTTACACACACACACACATATTCTATATCTTACTCCCTTTGTTATATAATTATTTACATTATTATTATTATTATTATTATTAAGATTAATGTTATTATTAATCTTATTATTATTAGTAGTATATGTATGTTATTAGTATTATTATACATAAAATATTACGATGGAGTGCTGTCTGAGTTATTTCAAAAATGGTTTTCGAACGGGATAAAAGCTAAGGAAATTATGGGTTATAGTTATGGAGGTTATGGGTAATGATCGGGGATATGATCGTGAGGACAACATAGTGTTTATCATCTCCGTTGCGTCTACGTATTTTTCTGCAATATTGAATCCCAATATTGATACGTAAGCATTTATATCTTATCTTTTATTAATAGTGTATCCATGTCTAGTGCTCGAGTATATATGTTTATGTATGCTTGTATGCTTTAATTTTGTCGATTAGATAGTTTATGATGAATCATGAATTTGATACATATGTTATTGATAAAAGGTATATGATATGCATTACGTTGGAAAGCTGTCAAAAAATTAATAACTTTTCATTTAGAAATCGTGTGTTTTCGAGGAACGGATTAAAAGTTATGGTCAACTAAATTATAATTAACATTAATTGAAGTTGCTTTTGAATCTGCAATTGATATTTAAACAACTTGTTTATAAGATTGATAAATTGGATTTTCAAATATTACTAATCGAGTAAATGAATTTCTATATAAGGCACGTATCGTCTTGTTGAACAATTGTCAAAGTTGACTGTCTTATCATGTTTTAAAACTTTATAAACACTATAATCTGATTTTTCAAGTATTGGAAAACTATATGAAAATCATGTTCAATTGCCATGATAATTCAAATATAATATAGCTCCTGAAATAAATAATATTTTGAGTTTTATAAACTATAAATCCGTTCAATTATCAAGACTTATACTATGTTAATAAACATGTATAGATTTAAAGATCATATTGGGTCAGGTTGACTTTTGAGATAACTTTTGTTAACCTTTGCATGTCGGTCTCGAGCATTAGGATTGTGATACACTATGACCCGACCTAGCTTATTAGACATGTATTGACCAACATATGTTCTCTAGGTTGAGATCTACGGTTATTTTGCATTCCAAGTTTCGGTCACATTTCGGTGAATGACCTTATGTGCTGCTAAGGTGAGTTTATAGATCCCTTTTTAATTGCTTTTGCAATCTATATTTTTGGGCTGAGAATACATGCACTTTATTTTAAACGCAATGGACACAAGTACATACTAAATTCTACACTGAGTTTAAACTGAAAATTCCTTAGCTTTGGTAACTAGTAACTGTCGGTTATAAGAACTGGTGGGCGCGAGTAGTTGTATATGGATCCATAGGGCTTGACATCCCCGTCTGTGCCAGGTATAGAAACCCTAGCCTGAACTATAAAACAGACATATGCTATTTGAGTTAGTACACGTTGGATTGCGTGTATTGTACATGTTGGTTGCATGTATGTTAAAACAGGGGTACTTATTATAACGTTAAAGTTTAGTTACCATGGTGCTCAATTTCGTAGAATATTTTGATAAACGTTTCTGGATGAAACAACTGAAATCTTGTGATCCACCTTTATATACAGATTATGCGCAACATTAAAACTATGAACTCACCAACCTTTGTATTGACACTTGAAAGCATGTTTATTCTCAGGTTCCTAGAAGTCTTCCGCTGTTTGCTTATATGTGATACAAGCTATGTGCATGGAGTCATACATGCTTTATTCGAGAAAACATTGCATTCACAAAATCATCACCATGTATCTTATTTTGACTGCATCATCTACGGATGTAGTATTGTAAACTATTAATTACGGTGATTGTCTATACGTAGAAATCATCAAACGTCAAAAACCTTGGAATTTGATATTCAATTATGGTGTGCCTTTTTAAAAGAATGCAATGTTTACAAAACGTATCATGTAGAAGTGAGTACCTCACTGTGAAATTGATGAATGATGTATTTGTCCAAAGGGATTTGGACGGATTGTCACAGTTGGTATCAGAGCTTGAGGTCATAGGGAACCAGAATTTGCATTAGTGTGTTTAACTGGTAATTGTTAGGATGCATTAGTGAGTATGGACTATGACCGTATCTGTTTTTACCGATTTTTGCTTATCATTTCTTGTCGGAAATTACCTGTCTATCATCTTAAGTCTAAACGCGTTTTACTACTTTGATTGCATAGATAGTGTATAGACAAAATTCATATCTTGACATATCTATTACTGTAAACTTTGCCTGATATCTTCCGTAAAATCCTCCGTAACTTATGGGATTCTAGTATTATAAATACATATGTAAACTATGTATTGAGGAATACCAAATTAGTCCTATAATCTATTTCATTCCAAAAATCTTTTCCTTGATTACACAAAATGGATCCTATATCTAGTTCAAATTTCTTAGATTCCGACAACTATTCCGATATGAATTTCCACTCGAGCTCCGAAAGCAGTATGACCGGAATGGATCAACCAATTAGCCATCATCTAATATGGATGAATTGGGGATGGGTTCGTAGTCTACTTAATCATTGGAGACAAGAAAAAGGTGATCCCTTCCATCCACCACATTCCCCTCTTGGCGAGGAACCTGAAGCACTTACCGGCGAACCTGTTCGTAATACCATTTTCTCTCTCATTTCCAGAGTATCTCGTCATGATTATATACTATCTCAAATTCTAGATCTTTTTCGTCCGCTCGTCCGAACCAACAATCATTCCGGTGTAATAGAAGAAGTCAACGAGCTTCTCGCTCGGGTAGTGGTTTTGGAGAATATGGTGCAAAGGTTACAAGCACCAACAACATCATCGACATCAACAGTACCACCATCATCAACACCAACAGTACCATTACCACCACCAACAACAACCTCCGCATCCCACACCTCAACATCACAATTTGTTCCACGAGCATCAACGTCATACGCACCATAGATACCAAGGAGTACCAACAACAGTAACCGATGAAGTATTGATTCATAACTTCATTGGAGGAACATTCTGCGGTGATTATGTAATCTCTAAAGTCTTAGAGAGTATCTATTCTAGCCATAACCATAAATCAGAAGAGTGGACCGAAATGATAGCAGGAAGAGTAGAAACCCTGACCGGAATGGTGCATAAGCTAGACTTGTTTTACCAGCAGCATCAACAGTACCGTCAGTATCACCAACACCGGCAAAACCTGTAGCACTACAAGTTCCGCCAATTCCATAATCACCAACATCATCACAAATCAACAACGCGTATATTGTATCAACGAGTTATGAAATATTAACTCATTTTACCCGAAGAAATTATATGTATATTTAATATTTAATATATATGAATTTTGAAATCAAAATAAATCTTTTCGTACTAAGCTATTACATGTGAATCTTAACTGGTAGGTACTACTCGGTTAGTTCATATTACTAATATGCAATGACGTACATCCTTCATTAACGACATAACCATCGTTAACTACAATCTCTGTTTCAAATTCAATGAATTCCTGTTCATAATAAAAAGTGTATTATTCAATTACACGTTTGATTTTACACTTTCATTTTCGATGTACTCGAAACTTTCTAGAAAACATCATTCGTACCTTGCGAAGTTAGCAAGATTTCCATGAGCACCAACATGATTCACTGAGGAAATATCAATAAAACTGAATAATGAAGTATTGATTACATTACTAAAATACTCCGCGAAGATTATGAAATCTTTAATGTTTTAGAGATTATTCATTTCTAATCCAGCCGAAAATCAAATGAGCTTAATATGATATTAAATCATTAAATCTGTATTATATCTGAAGAAAATATACATATATATATTTTCATAAAGACTATAATAAAATTCTCTGGTACAAAATATTACTTGTAAAACTTTTAACAGGTAGGTAATACCCGAGAGATATATAAATTCACAATTAATATGTTACATTCTTCGATTCTGATTCAGCAAATCAACTTCGACTTTTCATCCGAATAAGCCTTATTATAACTGTGATATATACGTTTCCTCTTTTCATCATCGTTACCGGGGAATCGTTTATATTCCACCACATTAGCAGTAAACTTACCAGCAACATCATTGATCTTTACCTTTCCGAAAAATCATTATATTCATTGAAACCCTATCATGTACTCATCTGCATCTTGTAACGATAATTGTTATACCAAAAAGCTTCAATCATTATTCTCGAATTTCTCAGCAATTCTACGCCAACAGTTATATATGTACATATAACGTTTATCTCCTAGACTTACACACTTCAAATGTGAAGTTTATGAAAAACACCCTAAACTGCGAACTAGTTCTAAATTTTGGAAAAATGCTGATGAAGCAGCAAAAACTGTAAACGACCTTAACAGTCAAAAGTTTGACGATAAAGAATAGCGTGTTGGCAAAGCTCAGAAAAAGAGAAAATTTGGTACTGAAAAACGAATTGAGCAAACCATGAAGGAGGCTGTGGACAAATCACAAAGACTAAACCTGCCTTCAAAGAATCTAAATGATTCAGTATCTGCTGAAGTCATTAACGAATACCTTGTTCCTGACTCTAAATCTTTACGGATAAATCTTCTTTATCATCTTTTGATATTAGAAATTCTAAGATATCATCGTATCTTTCATTATAAAGATCCTTGATATTTCTGAAGATATTTTCATAACCACTCTTATCTGGAATCATTTATCTCTTCGCGATATCAGTGTTACACCATAAAGGAAACTGTTGTAGTTTCTAAAATCTGAAAAAAATTCGAATTTAAAATATGAATGTTTTTGAAGTAGTGTTGGGAATTGAAGCATGAGTTAGTATAATATAATGACACTTGATCAACGTGATTATATTACAGTAAGTTATGCTGAGTTTCTAATGGAACGTGATAAAGGTTCACAGATCATACCCTCATCTTGAACCATGTTACATAACTCTTTCATTCTTTTTAACCTCTAAACTATCAAGAAAATATTTTGCTTGATGATTCGGTCTTTTTCGGATATTCTGATAATTTGATAAATCAAGATCGTGCCATTATGATTTTCTTCTTAGAACATTAACTATGTTCATTCGAAACTCCATACCTACGAATTCTGGACCATTACTTGCTGTGCTTAATGGATAGAAGAGAAAACAGAGCATGAAGCTCCGAAATAGAAATGGGAGTATAAATCGCAGCAAATAAGAGAGAGCATTAACTTTGGATGTCAATGATTATGGGAAGACAAGTGCAGGGACTCCGAAAAATAAGGAAAGATATAAAGCCCAACGACAACGCATAAATTACAAACCGTGTATATCAATGAGTATTGCAACGTAAAGACACGGGAGAACTAAAAACACTATAAAACCAAGAGTATAGTAGAAGTGAATAGATTCCTCCGATGGCAGATGAAAAAGAAGAATGACAGATATGAAGGTTAGAAGTATATCAAGAATCAGAACTGGATGGAGCATATTGACGAATGCTTTAAAGTATGAGTTGAGGGAGAGAATAGAAGGTATGAGCTGTGGAAATAAGGAAACGAAGGGAGTGAATTTATAATGAAATATCCGACAGAGCAATCAAAACAGATTATCGCATTTAACCAAAGCGGATCCTAATTTCCTTAATTACTGAAGAATCAAATCTTATTACGAAGATTTTCTCTAAATCCCTTGAACTCCGAAAATCAACACTATCTACGTCAAAAGATAGCACGAAACTTTATTTTCTCATTTCACTCTTTTGTGATAGCTTCACTCGTACTCTTCACATAAACGATTTGTTTTATCCATATTACTCAATGATGATAAAACTCTAATTTTCAACTCGTATGAGTCATGAAAACATACTTATTGTTAGCCATAACGATCCCAATCAAATTTCGGGACGAAATTTCTTTAATGGGTAGGTACTGTGACGACCCGGAAATTTTTGACCAAAATTAAACTTAATCTTTATATGATTCTGACACGATAAGCAAAGTCTATAATGTTGAGTCTCGAAAATTTTGGAACTATGTTCATATATTCAATTACCATTTTGACCATGCTTGACGATTCACGAACGAATATATAAATGGATATGAATATATATATATATATGTGTGTGTGTGTGTGTGTGTGTATATATATATATATATATATATATATATATATATATATATATATATATATATATATATTATAACTTGAAAACATTAACAAATTATTAAATGTATAATATTTTACATTAAACGTATTTGTCTCAATATATGCTTAATATATTCATCTACGGAATTAGAAGATAATACCAATGATTAGATTAGTAGATATTTCAACAATTATAAATTCCGTAAGTATTGTGATAAGTCTTTGTTGAGAGGTCCACCTTGATTTAAGAAATCTTTTCTTTTTGACTGTATTTGAATTAAATATATAAATAACTTGCAACGTGTATATAAAAAGTGTTTATATATATTGTGTGTATATATATATATATATATATATATATATATATATATATATATATATATATATATATATATATTAAGGTTCAAAATTATTTTTGTAAACGATAGTAACATCCGTTTATTGTTCCGTTTGATAAATAAATATTATATACAAATTTATATTTTTCTAAATGAAAATATATATTTTACAATGTGATAATGTATAGAGTTGAATTAGATATAAAACGTTTCGATATTATTAAATATATTTTAATAAACAACGAGGAGTTGATTTATAGAATCAAATGACCAAATTACTCAAATGTATAAGTTATACTTCGAGTAATATAGTCTATCGATGATTAAGTCTAATTATTAATAAAGGTACACGTCGCGAAACGTAAAGTGCTAGTTTTCTAAGCGTACGAAACGTCGTTCGAAAAACCGAAAATGGGACATAAGTCGAGCTTCAACGTATAATTCATCAGAACTAAAAATTCAAGTTAACTAGGCACGAGAATATAATATAATATATAATTAATTAATATAAATTATATAAATTATATATTTATTTAATTATGTCGACAAGCAAAATAACAAAAGATTGTGAGCTGTCAGGGCATCCCATGTGATCGCATGGGAATTGCACTGAGAAGCCATGCGATCGCATGGCAGTCAGGATTCAGAAACATTCTATAAATTGGCCAGTTTGCTCGACGTACGCACACACATATTCTATATCTTACTCCCTTTGTTATATAATTATTTACATTATTATTATTATTATTAAGATTAATGTTATTATTAATCTTATTATTATTAGTATTATATATATGTTATTAGTATTATTATACATAAAATATTATGACGAAGTACTGTCTGAGTTATTTTAAAAAAGGTTTTCGAACGGGATAAAAGCTGGGGGAAATTATGGGTTATAGTTATGGAGGTTATGGGTAATGATCGGGGATATGATCATGAGGACAACCTAGTTGTTTATCATCTCTGTTGCGTCTACGTACTTTTCTGCAATATGGAATCCCAATATTGATACGTAAGCATTTATATCTTATCTTTTATTAATAGTGTATCCATGTCTAGTGCTCGAGTATATATGTTTATGCATGCTTGTATGCTTTAATTTTGTTGATTAGATAGTTTATGATGAATCATGAATTTGATACATATGTTATTGATAAAAGGTATATGATATGCATGTCGTTGGAAAGCTGTCAAAAAATTAATAACTTTTCATTTAGAAATCGTGTGTTTTCGAGGAACGGATTAAAAGTTATGGTCAACTGAATTATAATTAATATTAATTGAAATTGCTTTTGAATCTGCAATTGATATTTAAATAACTTGTTTATAAGATTGATAAATTAGATTTTCAAATATTACTAATCGAGTAAATGAATTTCTATATAAGGCACGTATCGTCTTGTTGAACAATTGTCAAAGTTGACTGTCTTATCATGTTTTAAAACTTTATAAACACTATAATCTGATTTTTCAAGTATTGGAAAACTATATGAAAATCATGTTCGATTGCCATGATAATTCAAATATAATATATCTCCTGAAATAAATAATATTTTGAGTTTGATAAACTATAAATCCGTTCAATTATCAAGACTTATACTATGTTAATAAACATGTATAGATTTAAAGATCATATTGGGTCAGGTTGACTTTTGAGATAACTTTTGTTAACCTTTGCATGTCGGTCTCGAGCATTAGGATTGTGATACACTATGACCCGACCTAGCTTATTAGACATGTATTGACCAACATATGTTCTATAGGTTGAGATCTATGGTTATTTTGTATTCCGAGTTTCGGTCACATTTCGGTGAATGACCTTATGTGCTGCTAAGGTGAGTTTATAGATCTCTTTTTAATTGCTTTTGCAATCTATATTTTTGGGCTGAGAATACATGCACTTTATTTTAAACGCAATGGACACAAGTACATACTAAATTCTACACTGAGTTTGAACCGAAAATCCCTTAGCTTTGGTAACTAGTAACTGCCGGTTATAAGAACTGGTGGGTGCGAGTAGTTGTATTTGGATCCATCGGGCTTGACATCCCCGTCTGTTCCAGGTATAGAAACCCTAGCCTGAACTATAAAATAGACGTATGCTATTTGAGTTAGTACACGTTGGATTGCGTGTATTGTACATGTTGGTTGCATGTATGTTAAAACAGGGGTACTTATTATAACGTTAAAGTTTAGTTACCAGGGTGCTCAATTTCGTAGAATATTTTGATAAACGTTTCTGGATGAAACAACTGAAATCTTGTGATCCACCTTTATATACAGATTATGCGCAACATTAAAACTATGAACTCACCAACCTTTGTATTGACACTTGAAAGCATGTTTATTCTCAGGTTCCTAGAAGTCTTCCGCTGTTTGCTTATACGTGATACAAGCTATGTGCATGGAGTCATACATGCTTTATTCGAGAAAACGTTGCATTCACAAAATCATCACCATGTATCTTATTTTGACTGCATTATCAACAGATGTAGTATTGTAAACTATTAATTACGTTGATTGTCTATATGTAGAAATCATCAAACGTCAAAAACGTTGGAATTTGATATTCAATTATGGTGTGCCTTTTTAAAAGAATGCAATGTTTACAAAATGTATCATGTAGAGGTCAGTACCTCACTGTGAAATTTATGAATGATGTATTCGTCCAAAGGGATTTGGACGGATCGTCACACGACGAGTGCTACTTGATGAAGCACATAAGTCAAAGTATTCCATTCATCCGGGCGCGACGAAAATGTATCTTGATTTGAAGAAAGAGTATTGATGGCCGGGCATGAAACGTGATGTTGTAAAGTATGTTGAACAATGTGTCACGTGTTTACAAGTTAAGGCCGAGCACCAAAAGCCGCATGGTAAGTTACAACCGTTAGAAGTCCCGAAATGGAAATGGGAGCACATTACCATGGATTTCATTACAAAGTTACCAAAGACAGCGAGAACCCAATTTGATTCGATTTGGGTGATAGTTGATCGGTTGACAAAAAGTGCCTTGTTTCTTCCCATTCGGGAAACGATATCGTCAGAGACTTTGGCTAAATTATTTTATCAAGGAGGTGATAACGAGGCATGGGGTTCCTATATCTATTATTTCAGATCGAGACACTCGTTTCACATCTCGGTTTTTGAATAAGTTTCATGAAGATATGGGTACACAATTGAGAATTAGCACGGCGTACCATCCTCAAATGGATGGTCAAACCGAACGTACAAATCAAACATTAGAGGATATGTTACGGGCATGTATTATTGATTTCGGTGGTAGTTGGGATGAGCATTTGTCCTTAGTGGAATTCTCGTACAATAATAGTTATCATACTAGTATCGGGATGCCACCTTATGAGATGCTTTATGGGCGGAGGTGTCGAACTACGATTTGTTGAGGTGAAGTGGGTGAAAGAGAAATCGGTAGTACCGATTTAGTTCTAGAGACGAATAGCAAGATTGAGATGATTCAGACTCATTTGGAAGTTGCTCAAGATAGACAAAAGTCGTACACCAACAAACATAGGCGATTGATTGAGTTCCAAGAAGGTGACATGGTGATGCTTAAGGTTTCGCCATGGAAGGGTATTATTCAATTTCGAAAACGGGGAAAGTTAGCTCCTCGGTTTATTGGGCCGTTTAAGATTTTGGCTCTTGTTGGTGAAGATGCGTATCGTTTGGAATTACCCGAAGAGCTTGTGGGGATCCATAATACATTTCATGTTTTCCATCTCCGTAAGTGTCTTGCGGATGATTCTTCATGGATGCCATTAGACGAAATTGAGCTAAACAATAAGTTAGAGTATGTTAAGGAGCCAATTGCTATACTCGATGAAAAGGTGAAAAGGTTGAGGAACAAAGAGGTGAGGACTTATAAAGTTCAATGGCATCGTAGTAAAGGATCCGAGTTTACATGGGAGCCCGAAGAGTTTGTGTTGGTTTATCTTCCCTCTTGTCATGCGGCTTGGATCTTGAGGACGCGCTCCGATTCAAGTTGGGGAGAGTTGTAAGACACAAATAATTATTGTACCGATTGTAAATAGAGTACATAGGGTGTGGATAGCATTGTGTATTTAAACAGAAGTCAAAAGCTGTCCAGACCATGGTGCGCGCAGCGCACAATTATGGGTGCGCGTGGCGCACTAGCCCTGTGCACAGTTTTATGCTTTTTAAATGAAAGTTTATGAGGGGCATTCTTGTCTTTTCACTTGAGGACGAGTTCAAGGCTGTAAATGGCCAGTTGTGTGGTGGATGAAACACTTTCAATATTTCCACCAACCACTTCATCTCTCCAATTAAAAGTTCTAGAGCGAGAAACACTTTGAGAGAGAGAAAGCTCAAATCAAAGAGGAAGAAGTTGATTTCGGGCCAAACCGCGTGTGTTAAGTTATTCATCTAATCACTAGCTACATTGTGATTGTGGTGGTAAGCTCTAACTTTGATTTCCTTATTTTAATTTGTTTAAGGGTTAGGGTTTGAGTTAGTGTTGAACATAAAACCTAATATTGTTGATTTTGAGGGTTCTTGGGTAAGATTGAGTCATGAAGACTCAATAACAACTAACCTAGGGTTTCAAAGTGTTAATTGGTGGTTATGAATCTTAATTGGTTAGTTAATCACTAGCACACTTTGATATTAAGTAAGTGGGTGTGTTGATGACCCAAAATGGGTGTGCTAACCTTGAGATGGGTCAAAATGACACTTGGGTGGCGAGTAAGTTTATTCACCAACTTGAATGTGTGATTAATATTGTGTATAATGTAATAGGTGCGTTACGTTGAAGGTTCTGAGCTCGATTTAGCATTCACCAAAAGGCAATAAGGTGAGTGGAATAATTATACATGTGTGTATGTAATGTATTTACTTGTGTGAAATGCGATGTGGTTTTTAAATTCGGGTATGCGATACCACATCATGTGGGCATGGGATGAGGGTTTAAAGTTCGGGCATTCGATACCTCATCATCATGTGTGGCATATGATATGGGTTAAAGTTCGGGCGTTCGATACCATATCATATATGTGCGTGGGCGTGAAGTGTGGGTTTAAAGTTCGGGCGTTCGATACCACATTTCACGTGATGGGTAGGTTTAAAGTTCGGGCATCAATACCACCCAAGGGACTAGTGATGCATACTAGTGGCGTCTGCGTGGCTAACGGTTCAGTCGCGAGAATCTTTCACTTTGTACGATTGGTTAACCATGGTTATGTGCTGTAGTGTAGCATATTATATTGTTCGCATTATATGCTATTGTTGTGCTAGCTTGTGTTATCGGAGGTTTAGCGTTATACCTTGCGATGGTATGCTAATTTAAATGCTAGCATGTATGAGGTAATTGTGTAAGTGATTGCAAGTAAGTAGGTTATATATGTATGTGTATAATTATTGCATTCACTAAGCGTTTTGCTTACTCTCTCGTTGTTTACCTTTTTATAGGCTCTGGCGTGGACAAGGGTAAGAGCGTTCGTTTGGATTACTGATCCCGCTTTATTTTGATAGGGGACGGTTTTTGGATATGTTAGCTTTTGAAGTTTGACCGAGATTTGGGTATTTTAACCCCCAAACATCATGCTCTAGTGTCGTTTGAAATTTAAACTAGTGTGGTCGAAACTTGCATTTTGTATGAAACTCGTATTTCGGTCATATGTGGGCCCAGTTCGTAAAACTTGTTTTATTATTGAAACTTGTTAGTTTTACATATTAGAACATGTTGTGAAAAGCGTTTCGTCTAAATATGTCGGGAAGTGGGAGATCTTTAAACGAAAAATCTAAATTTCGGACAGAAGCTGAAACAGCTTGTGCGCGCCGCGCACTGTTCTGTATAATTTTTTTTTTCGTGTATTCAGTTGGATAATGGGTTGGGTTGTTACAGTTTGTTAATAATATGAGCATTAATTAACATTTGCATGTCATTTGTTGCAGTTAAATGTATAAAAACTATAAAATTACAAGGTTCTCGCAGTTCTCGCCTTTTTGTGATTCTCGTTTGAACCTGCCCCATATATATATATATATATATATATATATATATATATATATATATATATATATATATATATATATATATATATATATATATATATATATATATATATATATATATATATGATCCACAGCTAGACACTTCTTTTGTGGATAATGGGATAAATAAATTGTTATTTTATAACATTAAAATTAGAGTATAGATTTTTTTTTTTAAAATTGAGTTAATATTAATTGTGTAGATTCAAAAGAAAAATATTTTTTTAATAACACGTTAACATACGTCATATGTATATGATAATTGGTTATCATACATCAGATCATATGTATGATCATTTGTTATCAATTGTTTTTTTTTGGTGGGTCTAGCGACGTGTCAAAATTGGCATGGATTAAATGGGAATCGTTCCTTAAGCCATGGGATTCCGGGGGGTTAAATATTGTCCCATTAACCACCAAAAATTGAGCACTTCTTGCCAAATGGTGGTGGCGTTTTAAGCATGACTCGGGTTCACTTTGGGTTCGTATTATAAAAAGCATCTACGGGGAGGACGGGGGTTTAAATCCTTCATTTTCACCCCCTACGTCCCGATCATCCTCAACGTTGTAACGAACCGACTTTTTTGACTTGCTTTTGTGCTTGTTACTTTCTGCGAAACTACGTATTTGTGCATACTGAGCTATATTATATTATGGGATCTTATTTCATGATTAATTAACTTCGTTTATACCATACAACGTGCCATTAAGTACTTAGTTACTTAACTTGATCCCCGAATGCTTTTATGACCGTTAGTGTCACTTGACGTTGAAAACGAACTATGTATTTTGATACACGTTTGACTTTGGTCATAATTGGAATATTATGACTACGTAATACTAATTGTTATTTTAACAATTACTTGGGTTATTGGTTGCTTAATTATGCTTAGTAATTTACTTATGCTCACTAGTTAGTCTTGTTGGACTTTCTACCTTGTTGGACTCAAACCCACCATACTCTAGCTAATGGATTATTTAATTAGCCTAATTTTAATAAGTTTATGACCCATATAAATGTAAGACAAATGCCCATTTATTAGAGGGAACATACTAGCATTTTTGTTAACCATAATCACAATTGTTGCATGGGATCCCAACATAAGCATCAACTTTAGACAACCATTAATCAAAAAGCAAAAGTTGTCCCCCCCCTGTCCCCCCTAAACCTATGGCCACCACCCCCATTCCCCCTATAAATACCACACAAACCTCACCCATTTTATACTTGATCTCATTCACAAATTACACACACTTACTCTCTAATTCTCTCTCTAGTCTTTCTCACTTTAAAAAGTGTAAGTTTTAAATTTTCTTCTTCTTCTTCTTCTTCTTCTTCTTCTTCTTCTTCTTCTTCTTCTTCTTCTTCTTCTTCTTCTTCTTCTTCTTCTTCTTCTTCTTCTTCTTCTTCTCTTCTCAATGTCGACATCATCATCATCATTAAAGAATCTAGCTTTTTAGCTTTTTGATATTGTTATATCTTATAGATTCAAACTTGGGTTTGAATCCTTCAAGAACATGAAAGATTCAAGATTTCTAGCTTTGAATCTTCATTTACTTGTTAGATCTAGGTTTTCTAGCTTATGATTTATTTATTTTGTTATAAAGATCAAAACTTATGTTTATGATCTTCATGTAACTTGAAGATCTAGTCTTTTGCTTTAAGGATCTTCAAGAACATTAAAGATCCAAGCTTTCTAGCTTAGGGTTTCATTATTTTGTTAAAGATCTTAGCTTTTTAGCTTATGGTCTCATTTCTTTTACTAGATCTTAGCTTTCTAGCTTATAGTCTCATTAATCTTGTAAAGATCCAAGCTTTATAGCTTAGGGTTTTCTTAATACTTGAGATCTAAGTTATTATTGTAGATCTCACTTACTTGGAACATTTTTGTGATTGTTGTGATGATAAAGATCAAGTCTTCATCATCTCATATGATGAAGATGCATAAACTTGTGTAAAAAGGACAAAGGTTGAAGCTTTATTGGGTTTATGCAATAAAGAGGCAACCTTGATGTTCAAAACTTGTAGAATGATAGCTTTTACTCTTAGTTGTCTGTTGATGGTTGAAACTTGGTAAAAGTGATGCTAAAACATCAAAGAGTTGTACACTTGAAGCTTACACGCATCAAGGATGAGAACCGTGATGAGCATCAAGCACCAAGAAACCCACCAGAGCACTTGTTTGCTGTTTTTCGGGGTCTGATCAGACTCTTGGACTTCTGGAAAATTGATTTTCAGATAGTTCGATTCGATTAGATGACTTTTCGTTTAGGCCTCACCTAAATCCTGTAGTGACCCGAACTTTTCCATGTTTATATATATTAAATGAATTGGTTATTTACATGATTAAGTGTTTCCAACATGTTAAGCAATCAAACTTGTTAAGACTTGATTAATTGAAATAGGTTTCATATAGACATTTGATCACCCAGGTTGACCGGTGATTCACGAACGTTTAAACTTGTAAAAACTATATGATGACATATATATGGTTATATATATAGTTAACATGATTTTATGATAAGTAAGTATCTCATTAGGCATTTTAACTATGAGTTATATACATAAAAATGAGACTATTAAATTAAGAAACTCGAAAACGATATATATAACGATTATCGTTATAACAACGTCTTACTAAGTACATATGAATCATATTAAGATATTGATACACTTGGTTAATTATGTTAAATGATAAGTAAATATATCATTAAGTGTATTAACAATGAACTACATATGTAAAAATAAGACTACTAACTTAATGATTTTGAAACGAGACATATATGTAACGATTATCGTTGTAACGACATTTAACTGTATATATATCATACTAAGATATATTATATATCATAATATCATGATAATGTAACAATTTTGAAATGTCCCGTTCTTATTGATTAAAAACGTTCCATATTAATTGATTTCGTTGCGAGGTTTTGACCTCTATATGAGACGTTTTTCAAAGACTGCATTCATTTTTAAAACAAACCATAACCTTTATTTCATAAATAAAGGTTTAAAAAGCTTTACGTAGATTATCAAATAATGATAATCTAAAATATCCTGTTTACACACGACCATTACATAATGGTTTACAATACAAATATGTTACATCGAAATCAGTTTCTTGAATGCAGTTTTTACACAATATCATACAAACATGGACTCCAAATCTTGTCCTTATTTTAGTATGCAACAGCGGAAGCTCTTAGTATTCACCTGAGAATAAACATGCTTTAAACGTCAACAAAAATGTTGGTGAGTTATAGGTTTAACCTATATATATCAAATCGTAACAATAGACCACAAGATTTCATATTTCAATACACATCCCATACATAGAGATAAAAATCATTCATATGGTGAACACCTGGTAACCGACATTAACAAGATGCATATATAAGAATATCCCCATCATTCCGGGACACCCTTCGGATATGATATAAATTTTTAAGTACTAAAGCATCCGATACTTTGGATGGGGTTTGTTAGGCCCAATAGATCTATCTTTAGGATTCGCGTCAATTAGGGTGTCTGTTCCTTAATTCTTAGATTACCAGACTTAATAAAAAGGGGTATATTCGATTTCGATAATTCAACCATAGAATGTAGTTTCACGTACTTGTGTCTATTTTGTAAATCATTTATAAAACCTGCATGTATTCTCATCCCAAAAATATTAGATTTTAAAAGTGGGACTATAACTCACTTTCACAGATTTTTACTTCGTCGGGAAGTAAGACTTGGCCACTGGTTGATTCACGAACCTATAACAATATATACATATATATCAAAGTATGTTTAAAATATATTTACAACACTTTTAATATATTTTGATGTTTTAAGTTTATTAAGTCAGCTGTCCTCGTTAGTAACCTACAACTAGTTGCCCACAGTTAGATGTACAGAAATAAATCGATAAATATTATCTTGAATCAATCCACGACCCAGTTTATACGTATCTTAGTATTGATCACAACTCAAACTATATATATTTTAGAATCAACCTCAACCCTGTATAGCTAACTCCAACATTCACATATAGAGTGCCTATGGTTGTTCCGAAATATATATAGATGTGTCGACATGATAGGTCGAAACATTGTATACGTGTCTATGGTATCTCAAGATTACATAATATACAATACAAGTTGATTAAGTTATGGTTGGAATAGATTTGTTACCAATTTTCACGTAGCTAAGATGAGAAAAATTATCCAATCTTGTTTTACCCATAACTTCTTCATTTTAAATCCGTTTTGAGTGAATCAAATTGCTATGGTTTCATATTGAACTCTATTTTATGAATCTAAACAGAAAAATTATAGGTTTATAGTCAGAAAAATAAGTTACAAGTCATTTTTGTAAAGGTAGTCATTTCAGTCGAAAGAACGACGTCTAGATGATCATTTTAGAAAACATACTTCCACTTTGAGTTTAACCATAATTTTTGGATATAGTTTCATGTTCATAATAAAAATCATTTTCCCAGAATAACAACATTTAAATCAAAGTTTATCATAGTTTTTAATTAACTAACCCAAAACAGCCCGCGGTGTTACTACGACGGCGTAAATCCGGTTTTACGGTGTTTTTCGTGTTTCCAGGTTTTAAATCATTAAGTTAGCATATCATATAGATATAGAACATGTGTTTAGTTGATTTTAAAAGTCAAGTTAGAAGGATTACCTTTTATTTGCGAACAAGTTTAGAATTAACTAAACTATGTTCTAGTGATTACAAGTTTAAACCTTCGAATAAGATAGCTTTATATGTATGAATCGAATGATGTTATGAACATCATTACTACCTCAATTTCCTTGGATAAATCTACTGGAAATTAGAAAAATAGATCTAGCTTCAAAGGATCCTCGGATGGCTTGAAAGTTCTTGAAGCAGAATCATGACACGAAAACAATTTCAAGTAAGATTTCCACTCGAAATAAGATTGTTATAGTTATAGAAATTGAATTAAAGTTTGAATATGATTATTACCTTGTATTAGAAAGATAACCTACTGTAAGTAACAAAGGTTTCTTGATCTTGGATGATTACTTGGAATGGATTTAGAAAACTTGGAAGAAAACTTGCAATCTTGGAAGTATTCTTGATTTTATGAAACTAGAACTTTTGGAATTTATGAAGAACACTTAGAACTTGAAGATAGAACTTGAGAGAGATCAATTAGATGAATAAAATTGAAGAATGAAAGTGTTTGTAGGTGTTTTTGGTCGTTGGTGTATAGATTAGATATAAAGGATATGTAATTTTGTTTTCATGTAAATAAGTCATGAATGATTACTCATATTTTTGTAATTTTATGAGATATTTCATGATAGTTGCCAAATGATGATTCCCACATGTATTAGGTGACTCACATGGGCTGCTAAGATATGATAATTGGAGTGTATATACCAATAGTACATACATCTAAAAGCTGTGTATTGTACGAGTACGAATACGGGTGCATACGAGTAGAATTGTTGATGAAACTGAACGAGGATGTAATTGTAAGCATTTTTGTTAAGTAGAAGTATTTTGATAAGTGTCTTGAAGTCTTTCAAAAGTGTATAATTACATATTAAAACACTACATGTATATACATTTTAACTGAGTCGTTAAGTCATCGTTAGTCGTTACATGTAAGTGTTGTTTTGAAACCTTTAGGTTAACGATCTTGTTAAATGTTGTTAACCCAATGTTTATAATATCAAATGAGATTTTAAATTATTATATTATCATGATATTATCATGTATGAATATCTCTTAATATGATATATATACATTAAATGTCTTTACAACGATAATCGTTACATATATGTCTCGTTTAAAAATCATTAAGTTAGTAGTCTTGTTTTTACATATGTCGTTCATTGTTAATATACTTAATGATATGTTTACTTATCATAGTATCATGTTAACTATATATATATATATCCATATATATGTCATCATATAGTTTTTACAAGTTTTAACGTTCGTGAATCACCGGTCAACTTGGGTGGTCAATTGTCTATATGATACATATTTCAGTTAATCAAGTCTTAACAAGTTTGATTGCTTAACATGTTGGAAACATTTAATCATGTAAATATCAATCTCAATTAATATATATAAACATGGAAAAGTTTGGGTCACTACAGTACCTACCCGTTAAATAAATTTCGTCCCGAAATTTTAAGTTGTTGAAGGTGTTGACGAATCTTCTGGAAATAGATGCGGGTATTTCTTCTTCATCTGATCTTCACGCTCCCAGGTGAACTCGGGTCCTCTACGAGCATTCCATCGAACCTTAACAATTGGTATCTTGTTTTGCTTAAGTCTTTTAACCTCACGATCCATTATTTCGACGGGTTCTTCGATGAATTGAAGTTTTTCGTTGATTTGGATTTCATCTAACGGAATAGTGAGATCTTCTTTAGCAAAACATTTCTTCAAATTCGAGACGTGGAAAGTGTTATGTACAGCCGCGAGTTGTTGAGGTAACTCAAGTCGGTAAGCTACTGGTCCGACACGATCAATAATCTTGAATGGTCCAATATATCTTGGATTTAATTTCCCTCGTTTACCAAATCGAACAACGCCTTTCCAAGGTGCAACTTTAAGCATGACCATCTCTCCAATTTCAAATTCTATATCTTTTCTTTTAATGTCAGCGTAGCTCTTTTGTCGACTTTGGGCGGTTTTCAACCGTTGTTGAATTTGGATGATCTTCTCGGTAGTTTCTTGTATAATCTCCGGACCCGTAATCTGTCTATCCCCCACTTCACTCCAACAAATCGGAGACCTGCACTTTCTACCATAAAGTGCTTCAAACGGCGCCATCTCAATGCTTGAATGGTAGCTGCTGTTGTAGGAAAATTCTGCTAACGGTAGATGTCGATCCCAACTGTTTCCGAAATCAATAACACAAGCTCGTAGCATGTCTTCAAGCGTTTGTATCGTCCTTTCGCTCTGCCCATCAGTTTGTGGATGATAGGCAGTACTCATATCTAGACGAGTTCCCAATGCTTGCTGTAATGTCTGCCAGAATCTTGAAATAAATCTGCCATCCCTATCAGAGATAATAGAGATTGGTATTCCATGTCTGGAGACGACTTCCTTCAAATACAGTCGTGCTAACTTCTCCATCTTGTCATCTTCTCTTATTGGCAGGAAGTGTGCTGACTTGGTGAGACGATCAACTATTACCCAAATAGTATCATAACCACTTGCAGTCCTTGGCAATTTAGTAATGAAATCCATGGTAATGTTTTCCCATTTTTATTCCGGGATTTCCGGTTGTTGTAGTAGACCTGATGGTTTCTGATGTTCAGCTTTGACCTTAGAACACATCAAACATTCTCCTACATATTTAGCAATATCGGCTTTCATACCTGGCCACCAAAAATGTTTCTTAAGATCCTTGTACATCTTCCCCGTTCCAGGATGTATTGAGTATCTGGTTTTATGAGCTTCTCTAAGTACCATTTCTCTCATATCTCCAAATTTTGGTACCCAAATTCTTTCATCCCTATACCGGGTTCCGTCTTCCCGAATATTAAGATGCTTCTCTGATCCTTTGGGTATTTCATCCTTTAAATTTCCCTCTTTTAAAACTCCTTGTTGTGCCCCCTTTATTTGAGTAGTAAGGTTAGTGTGAATCATTATATTCATAGATTTTACTCGAATGGGTTCTCTGTCCTTTCTGCTCAAGGCGTCGGCTACCACATTTGCCTTCCCCGGGTGGTAACGAATCTCAAAGTCATAATCATTCAACAATTCAATCCACCTACGCTGCCTCATATTCAGTTGTTTCTGATTAAATATGTGTTGAAGACTTTTGTGGTAGTATATATAATACTTTTGACCCCATATAAGTAGTGCCTCCAAGTCTTTAATGCAAAAACAACCGCACCTAATTCCAAATCATGCGTTGTATAATTTTGTTCGTGAATCTTCAATTGTCTAGACGCATAAGCAATCACCTTCGTTCGTTGCATTAATACACAACTGAGACCTTGCTTTGATGCGTCACAATAAATCACAAAATCATCATTCCCTTCAGGCAATGACAATATAGGTGCCGTAGTTAGCTTTTTCTTCAATAACTGAAACGCTTTCTCTTGTTCATCATTCCATTCAAATTTCTTCCCTTTATGCGTTAATGCAGTCAAGGGTTTTGCTATTCTGGAAAAGTCTTGGATGAACCTTCTGTAGTAACCAGCTAGTCCTAAAAACTGGCGTATGTGTTTCGGAGTTTTAGGGGTTTCCCACTTTTCAACAGTTTCTATCTTTGCCGGATCCACCTTAATACCTTCTTTGTTCACTATATGACCGAGGAATTGAACTTCTTCCAACCAAAATGCACACTTTGAAAACTTAGCGTACAATTCTTCCTTCCTCAATACTTCTAACACCTTTCTTAAATGTTCACCGTGTTCTTGGTCATTCTTTGAGTAAATAAGTATGTCATCAATGAAAACAATGACAAACTTGTCAAGGTATGGTCCACACACTCGGTTCATAAGGTCCATGAACACAGCTGGTGCATTAGTTAAACCAAACGGCATGACCATAAACTCGTAATGACCGTAACGTGTTCTGAAAGCAGTCTTTGGAATATCATCTTCTTTCACCCGCATTTGATGATACCCGGAACGTAAGTCAATCTTTGAATAAACAGACGAGCCTTGTAGTTGATCAAATAAGTCGTCGATTCTCGGTAGTGGGTAGCGGTTCTTGATGGTAAGTTTGTTCAACTCTCGGTAGTCGATACACAACCTGAATGTACCATCTTTCTTCTTGACAAACAAAACAGGAGCTCCCCACGGTGATGTGCTTGGTCGAATGAAACCACGCTCTAAAAGTTCTTGTAATTGGCTTTGCAGTTCTTTCATCTCGCTGGGTACGAGTCTGTAAGGAGCACGAGCTATTGGTGCAGCTCCTGGTACAAGATCTATTTGAAATTCAACGGATCGATGTGGGGGTAATCCCGATAATTCTTTCGGAAATACATCAGGAAATTCTTTTGCAATGGGAACATCATTGATGCTCTTTTCTTCAGTTTGTACTTTCTCGACGTGTGCTAGAACAGCATAGCAACCTTTTCTTATTAGTTTTTGTGCCTTCAAATTACTAATAAGATGTAGCTTCGTGTTGCCCTTTTCTCCGTACACCATTAAGGGTTTTCCTTTTTCTCATATAATGCGAATTGCATTTTTGTAACAAACGATCTCTGCTTTCACTTCTTTCAACTAGTCCATACCGATTATCACATCAAAACTCCCTAACTCTACTGGTATCAAATCAACCTTAAATTTTTCGCTAACCAGTTTAATTTCTCGATTCCGACATATATTATCTGCTGAAATTAATTTACCATTTGCTAATTCGAGTAAAAATTTGCTATCCAAAGGCGTCAATGGACAACTTAATTTAGCACAAAAATCTCTACTCATATAGCTTCTATCCGCACCCGAATCAAATAAAACGTAAGCAGATTTATTGTCAATAAGAAACGTACCCGTAACAAGCTCCGGGTCTTCCTGTGCCTCTGCCGCATTAATATTGAAAACTCTTCCGTGGCCTTGTCCATTCGTGTTCTCCTGGTTCGGGCAATTTCTAATAATGTGGCCCGGTTTTCCACATTTATAACAAACTACATTGGCATAACTTGCTCCGACACTACTTGCTCCGCCATTACTCGTTCCGACACCATTTGTTCCTTTCGTTCTATTAACCCCTGGTCCGTAGACCTCACACTTCGCCGCGCTATGACCATTTCTTTTACACTTGTTGCAAAATTCGGTGCAGAACTCCGAGTGATACTTTTCACACCTTTGGCATAGCTGCTTCTGATTGTTGTTGTTGTTGCGGTTATTATTGTTGTTGGGATGATTGTTGTAGTTGCTGTTGTTGTTATTGTTGTTGTTATTGTTGTTGTTGTTGGGCCATTTGTTGTAGTTGCGATTGATGTTGCGATTGTTGGGATAATTGTTGTAATTGCTGCTGTTGTTGTATTGGTGATTCTTATCACCGTTTTCCTCTCACTTTCTTTTGACTTGCTTCACATTGGCCTCTTCAGCAGTCTGTTCTTTAATTCTTTCTTCAATCTGGTTCACTAGTTTGTGAGCCATTCTACATGCCTGTTGTATGGAGGCGGGCTCGTGTGAACTTATATCTTCTTGGATTCTTTCCGGTAATCCTTTCACAAACGCGTCGATCTTCTCTTCCTCATCTTCGAATGCTCCCGGACACAATAGGCACAATTCTGTGAATCATCTTTCGTACGTCGTAATATCAAATCCTTGGGTTCGTAACCCTCTAAGTTCTGTCTTGAGCTTATTGACCTCGGTTCTGGGATGGTACTTCTCGTTCATCAAGTGCTTGAATGCTGACCACGGTAGTGCGTACGCATCGTATTGTCCCACTTGCTCTAGATAGGTATTCCACCATGTTAACGCAGAACCTGTGAAGGTATGCGTAGCGTACTTCACTTTGTCCTCTTCAGTACACTTACTTATGGCAAACACCGATTCGACCTTCTCGGTCCACCGTTTCAATCCGATCGGTCCTTCGATTCCATCAAATTCCAAAGGTTTGCAGGCAGTGAATTCTTTGTAGGTGCATCCTACACGATTTCCTGTACTGCTAGATCCAAGGTTATTGTTGGCATGTAGCGCAGCCTGTACTGCGGCTATGTTTCAAGCTAGAAAAGTACGGAATTCCTCTTCATTCATATTCACGGTGTGTCGAGTAGTCGGTGCCATTTCCTTCAAAATAGTCAAATGGAACAAGTTAATCATACAGAATATTAATAGTTAATAGTATTTTGTAGCATAATATGAACTCATTTATAAAAGCTTTTTCTTCATATTAGCGTTTTATAAGTTTAAATTCGGGTAGTACCTACCCGTTAAGTTCATACTTAGTAGCTAATATACAATTAAACTACTACAATTCTATATGAAAAACTGATTATAATAATATTTCGCGTTCAAACTTTTACACAATATTTTACAAACTTACAATACCGCTTATTTTACATATAGCATGAAATATAGCACACAATAAATTTGATACAAGATGGTTGTGAAGATAATTCTAGCTAGTACACAAGTCGTTCAGCAAAGGCAATAAAGACACGTAATTCATACGTCCAGAAACAAGTCATGCATTCTGGTTTTACTAGGATTACTTCCCATCCTTGGTCTTGTGGAACATAACCGTTATGGCCGTTGATAAGACAGCGTGTTGTAACGTCGTCAAAGGGACGAGGGTTACGTAATGTCCAACAGTCCCGTAACAATCTAAAAACCTCATTTCTTACCCCAATTACCGACTCCGTCACTTGTGGGAACGTTTCGTTTAATAGTTGTAGCCCGATGTTCTTGTTCTCACTTTGGTGAGAAGCGAACATTACTAATCCGTAAGCATAACATGCTTCTTTATGTTGCATGTTAGCCGCTTTTTCTAAATCACGAAGTCCAATATTCGGATATATTGAGTCAAAAAAATTTCTTAACCCATTGCGTAAAATAGCATTTGGGTTCCCCGCAATATATGCGTCAAAGTAAACACATCGTAACTTATGGATTTCCCAATGTGATATCCCCCATCTTTCGAACAAAAGCCTTTTATAAACCAAGACATTCTTGGAACGTTCTTCGAATGTCTTACAAACTGATCTCGCCTTAAATAGTTGTGTCGAAGAATTCTGACCGACTCTAGACAAGATTTCATCAATCATGTCTCCGGGTAGGTCTCTTAAAATATTGGGTTGTCTATCCATTTTGTGTTTTTATACTGTAAAATAGACAAGAGTTAGATTCATAAAAAAAAATACTTATTAATACAAGCAATTTTTACATATATCATAAAGCATAAGCACACTATATTACATATATTACACCACACGAATACAACTATTTTATTCCGACTCGCTTGTTTCTTCTTCTTCGGTTTTAGTTCGTTTTGCCAAGTTTCTAGGGATATATGATGTTCCCCTAATACGAGCCGTCGTTTTCCACATTGGTTTAGAAAAACCTGGTGGTTTAGAGGTTCCCGGGTCATTGTTACAACTTAAGGACTTCGGGGGTTGACGATACATATAGAGTTCATCGGGGTTGGAATTAGATTTCTCTATTTTTATGCCCTTTCCCTTATTATTTTCTTTTGCCTTTTTAAATTCAGTTGGGGTAATTTCTATAACATCATCGGAATTCTCGTCGGAATCCGATTCATTGGAGAATTGGTAATCCTCCCAATATTTTGCTTCCTTGGCGGAAACACCATTGACCATAATTAACCTTGGTCGGTTGGTTGAGGATTTTCTTTTACTTAACCGTTTTATTATTTCCCCCACCGGTTCTATTTCTTCATCCGGTTCCGATTCTTCTTCCGGTTCCGATTCTTCTTCCGGTTCCGACTCTTCTTCCGGTTCCTCTTCGGGAACTTGTGAATCAGTCCACGAATCATTCCAATTTACATTTGACTCTTCATTATTATTAGGTGAGTCAATGGGACTTGTTCTAGAGGTAGACATCTATCACATAATATCAAATGCGTTAAGAGATTAATATATCACATAATATTCACATGTTAAAAATATATAGTTTCCAACAAAATTTGTTAAGCAATCATTTTTCAAGTAAACACGGTCGAAGTCCAGACTCACTAATGCATCCTAACAAACTCGATAAGACACACTAATGCAAAATTCTGGTTCTCTAAGACCAACGCTCGGATACCAACTGAAATGTCCCGTTCTTATTGATTAAAAACGTTCCATATTAATTGATTACGTTGCGAGGTTTTGACCTCTATATGAGACGTTTTTCAAAGACTGCATTCATTTTTAAAACAAACCATAACCTTTATTTCATAAATAAAGGTTTAAAAAGCTTTACGTAGATTATCAAATAATGATAATCTAAAATATCCTGTTTACACACGACCATTACATAATGGTTTACAATACAAATATGTTACATCGAAATCAGTTTCTTGAATGCAGTTTTTACACAATATCATACAAACATGGACTCCAAATCTTGTCCTTATTTTAGTATGCAACATCGGAAGCTCTTAGTATTCACCTGAGAATAAACATGCTTTAAACGTCAACAAAAATGTTGGTGAGTTATAGGTTTAACCTATATATATCAAATCGTAACAATAGACCACAAGATTTCATATTTCAATACATGTAACGACCCGGAAATTTCCGACCAAATTTAAACTCTAAACTTTATATGTTTCCGACACGATAAGCAAAATCTGTAATATTGAGTCTAGAAAGTCTAAAATCTCTATTTGGATAATTAGTTACCCTTTGACCAAGCCTGATGATTCACGAACAATTTTGTGTAATATATATATATATATATATATAATTTTTATATATACATAATTATTATATGAACATTGTAAATAACTCATAAATATTATATAAATTTATAATATTTCATTTCATAATTTTATGTTAAGAATAATTTATTATATAAATACTATTATTATTATTATTATTATTATTATTATTATTTTTACATTAAAAATTATCACTAACATTATTAATATTATTAGTATAATTATTATTACGGATCACCATTAAAAATTATTATTATTATGAATATATTTATAATTATTAATTATGAATATTATTATATAAAATTTTATATACCACATATATACAAAATACAAAATGGGAATCATATTTAGTTTAAAATTCACTTTCAATTTGTGCAATATGTCTTCTAAATTCATAACCGAGTCGATATCATTAAAAATCACAGAATCAATTTCCTTTTGTACACATACATCGAATTTCAATATTTTTGTTTCTATCTGTTTAACTTGATTTCTAAAAATCGAATCCATTTCAATACTGTTAAGCTTTCACCTCAGACCCCAATGAAAACAAAAAAAAGAGGTTTACATCATCTACAGCTTGCATCTCTTTCCCTTTAGATATATATAGATATATATGTACTCAAAATAGACTATGCAATGCACACTTCTTCCTTATTGTTCTTGAGAATACCAATCACCTCACCACTGCAACACTCGTCTATCATCATCATCAACCCCATGAAACTATCATCACCTCTTAACACGATCACCACCACCTACGGTTAACCATCACCGTGAACATCACCTTGAAAACCACCTTCTTTGATGAAACCTTACACCACCACCGAACACCCATCACTACTTACAACCATATCTCTCTTCTTCTTTCTTATTTTCTTTTTCGTAAACCCTATATCAAACCCACATCAAACGCATTTTTATTTCCTGGTTCCTTAATCGAACTCAACCTTGAATAATCATCGTTTCACCTTGTAAACCACTGCTTCTGTTTTCTGCTTTGACAAACCACCTGCGTTTGTCCTTCCTGCCCGTAAACCACCTTGGACACACCACACCTTCCACCTCACAATCGTAATTCTTCTTCTTCTCTCTCTCTCCTAGTCTCCAATACTCCTACCATGAATTCGGTTTTCCTGATCTATTTCCATCGAACACCAACACATCTATCATCTAAAACTACTACTGCAACACTCACCTTGATATTCGAATAAGACCCCAAACCCATTTAACCATCACCTTTCATCACCTTGAAACTAATCACAAGCACCACTTCAACCACCATATTTAAAAACTGTTACGGCTGCTGCTGCGTACAAATATCTTTCTGATTCTTGTATCAGTCGACAAACCTTGAAATCATCAATTCACACCCTCATTAAACCTGCTAACAGCTGTTTGTATTTCATCTGATACAACTCGAAAACAACATATTTTATTGTAATCATCTAATCTTATTTTCTCTTACGAATATAAAAGGGAAAGAAGGTGTACCTGGTGGTTTGTCAATTTGAAAAGAATAATTCGGCACTTATAAATTGATACGTGGAACAAATCACAAATCATTAGCCGACCATAATGGGAAACAAGAAATTGACGTTAGTAATTTTTTTTGTTTTTTTGTTAATGGAAGATGATGTGATGATGATGGTGTAACGGTGGACTAGTAACTGTTAAAAGCAATTATGTTTAATACTCCTTCGAAGATAAAAACCCTACAAACATTGGCCTGTAATCGATTTAGGGACTAGGCTTGAGTAATCTGTTTGGGCTATAAAAAAAAATCGGGTTTTAATAAATGAGTTTCAGTTATTTGGCCTGTTGGGCCGAATTGATCATGGGCCGAAATAAACAGATAGAAACAGTTTAAAAGGTTTTAGGCTGTAACTAAGTCAGAAAGGCATGGTCAGCGAGATGGTTAAGAGTTTGGGTGTTGAACGAATGGTCCTGTGTTCGATTCTCACATGCGGCGTTTTCTTTTTCATTTATTTAATCTGCTCAGGTCAGGTCCATTATGATTATGATAATTACGGGTTAGTAAGGATTTAATGATGAATTAAAACAGAAAAGTAGAGATGGAAGGATGGTTAGGAGTGTTCTGTGTTAACGTGAGGTCGTGAGTTCGAGCCTCGTATGGGGCAATTCTTTTTAGAAAGCATTTTGAAGGGTAAACACTTTGATTTTTATTTCCATTATTATTATTATTATTATTATTATTATTATTATTATTATTATTATTATTATTATTATTATTATTATTATTATTATTATTATTATTATTATTATTATTATTATTATTATTATTATTATTATTAATTACCCTTATTATTAAAAATTATTATCATTATTAACATAAATAAATATTATTATCATTATTGTTATTATCATTATTAATGAAGTTGTTATTATTATTGGTAAATTATTATTTTCAAAACTATCATTTTTTTAAACAGATAAATATTTTGTACATAAAATATATATAGATATTAATCATTTTAAATATATATACAAAAATAAATATATGAAACATATAATTTAAGATATAATATAAGCATACATTTTTAAATGGAATATGTGTTAATATATATGCAACTGATATAGGTTCGTGAATCCAAGACCAACCCTACACTCATTCAATGATGTTATATGTATTTTTACTACAAAATACAGTATGGTGAGTATATTGTCCCACTTTTAAACTCTAAATATTTTGGGATGAGAATACATGTATTTTATGTTTTACGTAATGGACACAAGTAACTGAAAATATATTCTACGTTGAGTTGTACCACTGGCATACTTCCCTGTAGCTTGGTAACTAATATTTACAGCGGTATTGTAAACGCGAATCCTGTTGATAGATCTATCGGGCCTGACAACCCCAACCGGACTGGACGACCAGTATTCAACGGTTGCACAGTACTTCGTTTCGTAGCTATACTTGGTACAGTGTAGTGAGATTTCATAATAAAGGGAATATGCGACGTGATTAAATGTTAAGTATGGTTACCAAGTGCTCAACCACTTAGAATATTTTTATTAAATGTTTACATATGAAATCTTGTGGTCCATAGTTATAACGCTGCTAGCATCAAACCTATATATCTCACCAACTTTATGTTGATTTTTTTAAAGCATGTTATTCTCAGGTACGAATTAAGTCTTCCGCTGTGCATGTGCTCATACTAAGGACATTATTTGGAGTCGATCACCGCAATGGAACCAACTGTTGATGACTTTGTCCGGAAGGATTAGGACCAGTTGTTAAAGTTGGTATCAGAGCGTTGGTCTTAGCGAACCAGGACTTGCATTAGTATGTCTGACTGGTAGTTGTTAGGATACATTAGTGAGTCTGGACTTTGACCGTGTCTGCCTGTCAAAAGTTTTGCTTATCATTTCTAGTCAGAAATCATCTGCTTATCATCCTTAGGAAATTGCCTGCCTATCATTCTCAAGTCTAGACATGTCCTACTGCATTTAGTGCATCGATAGTGTATAGACAAAAATTCATATCTTAGCGCATTCGTAGACTTGCCTGACATATGCCGTAGGTTCCTCTGTAGTTTACGAAATCTGTAGTAATATATATACAGATATTCTATATAGTTAAAATATCATCCGATATTTGAAAATCATTTCACATCGAAGATTCCCTCCATCCACCAAATTGCCCTCTTGGAGATGAACCTGAAGCACATACCGGCGAACCTGTTCGAGAAACCATTTTCTCTTCCCTTTTCCGAGTACCTCGTTACGATTACATACTATCCCATATTTCATCCGCTTGCTCCAACCGCCAATCATCCCGATGTACTAGCAAAAGTTAACGAACTTCGTGCTCGTGTAACGGCTTTGGAGAACATGGTGCGAAGGTTACAAACACCAGCAGCAGCACCAGCAGCATAATCCGTACTACCGTCGTCAACACCGACAGTACCCTTATCACCCCCAACCACAACCGCATCATAAACCTCGATATCACCATCTGTACCTCAAGTATAATCTTCGTTCTACATATCATTCTACATCGATTAATTTCGTTCTACGTATTGTTCTACCTCATTTACTTTCGTTCGACATGGCAATTATATAATCTCTAATGTTTAGAGATCATGTAATCAAGTGCCAACAATAAATCAAATGAGTATAATATCTTCTTGACTCATTAAATCCATGATTACATCCGATGAAAATATATATGCGAGTATATTTTCATAAAGATTGTAATTAAAAATTCTTTTGTACAAACTGTTAATGATGAAAATATTTTAACGGGTGGGTAGTACTCGAGGAATATTTAGATTTCACATTAATAAGTTACACTGTACATTCTTCGAATCTGATTCAATGGTCCTTTGCTATCCTACTTACAACCACCAATATTCGTATCCGCTCACCTCAGAATAACCATTTCCATTCAAATTTCATATTCGGATTTTGATCTATCAGAATCCAACAAGTGACATAAAGAAGAAAACATTGGACAAAATAAAATTTGTTAGAAACACACGAATTAATTAATTGAAAACCTATTAAGGATTCCACGCTAACTATTCTGGCTAACTGTTCCCAGCTAACTGATTAACATTTAATTTATCGCAATTTACATTCTCGCACTTTTATTTATCGTCATTTAATTTCTGTTATTTACTTTTATGCATTTTTAAGTCGGGACACATGTACGCAATACGTCGGATTAATTCTGAGACAACACGGTGCATGGGTCATGATATATATTTATTTATTTTACGCACTTTAAATAACGGGACACGTATGCAAGGTTTCGACTTATCATATCGACCCATCTATATATATATTTCGGAACAACCGTAGACACTCTATATGTGAAGGTGGGAGTTGGCTATACAGGGTCGGAGTTGATTCCAAAATATATATATACTTTGAGTTGTGATCGACACTGAGACCGGTACACGGGTCACGATACGTATTATTTAATTCAAATATTATATATATATATCTAATTTATATATGAATATATTGAACCATTGGACAATCGGACTATTGGACTGCTAACTTTGGACAATTAAAATGAGTTAAAATGCTGATTATAACATATGAAACTAAACGATTCTTCAAGTTAGCCACTTGAATCTATCTTAAACCTCATTAGTATCTTGACAATTACAATCCGCGTTCAAACCTATCATGATTCTTGAACACACCTCGATCGAGAAGTTGAACTAGCTGCACCTCATCTACGGAAGAAAGATTTATGCATACAGTAATGCACCTGAAAAACTTTCGAAACCGAAATCATAGTTAAAACCTATTCGCGTCGAATTCTTTATCATTCATTAGCAAAAACAACCATACGATTCCTTTCCAAGAAGCTAATTTTGTCACAGCTCCACTTCGACTTCTCAGTAAGATTACTCTTATTATAACCTCAATATTTATACCTTGTCCTTTCGCCATCGTTACCGGAGAACCTTTTATATTCCACGATATCATCAGCAGATGTACCAGCAATTCGTTATCTCTTTTGCGAAATCCGCAATCAGTATTTTGAAAATCTCGTAGAAATTCTCCCAGTTATACCGAAAATGTTTATCTCTAAAGAATCGCATATTTCGAATGTGAAATTTCTAAAAAAACACCCCGGACTATGAAGTAGTTCTTGAAATATTGATGAAGCAGCAAAAACCGTAAACGACCTAAACAATCAAAAGTTTACGATGAAGTAAAGTATGTTTGAAAATGCTCAGAAAAAGAGAAGGGTTGAAATTGGAAAACGGATTGAGCAAAGTATGAAGGAAATCGTGAACGAATCATGAAAACTAAACTCGACTTCAAAGGATTCAAATGATTCAGTGCCTGCTAAAATCGTTAGTAAGAACCCTACTCCTTATTCTAAACCTTTTCGGATGATATTCTTCATCAACATTTTATCTTAGAGATTATAAGATATTTCATATCTTCCGTTATGCATATTCTTCAAATTTCTGGAGATATTATTTCCATCTGAAATCATTTATCACTTCGTAACATCTGCGTTACAATATAAAAGAAACTGCATTAGTTTCTAAATTCTGAAACCTTCGAGTTTAAAATAAGGAATGTTCTGAAGTAGTGTTGGGAACTGATGTATTAATTAGTATAATATAATGAAACTTGATCAACTTCATTATATTACAGTAAGTCATGTTAAGTTTCTAATGGAATGTGATGATTCACAGTACCGTCATCATGTGCCATGTTACACGGCTCTTACATTCTATTCAATTCCGAAATGTATTAAGAACAAATCATTTTGATAATTCTATTTTCCTGGATATTCTGGTAATTTGACAAATCAAAATCATGACATTACCATTCCTTTCTGAGAACATTAGCCATGTTCATTCCAAATACCTACGAATTCCGAACCATTGCTCACTTGACTCGAGGACGAGAGAAGAAACGAATAGATGGATTTATAGTGAAATATCCGACAAAGAAATCGAAACAGATTGCCGCAATAAATTAAAGAAGATCCTGATCGCCGAAGGACCAAATCTTATTACGTAAGATTTTCCTTAAAACCCTTAAATCCCAGAAATCAATCATAACCACGTCATCGGTTAAGAACGAATCCATACTTACTCAATTCACTCGTTTGTGATAGCTTCACTCGTGCGCTTCACTTGATCGAATCATTTTATCTATATCCTTCAATAATGATAAAACTCCATTATCACATCATAATCGTCATGAAAAACATTCCTATTGTTATCTATGACAACCTCTACCAAATTTCGGGGACGAAATTTCTTTAACGGGTGGGTACTGTAACGACCCGGAAATTTCCGACCAAATTTAAACTCTAAACTTTATATGTTTCCGACACGATAAGCAAAATCTGTAATATTGAGTCTAGAAAGTCTGAAATCTCTATTTGGATAATTAGTTACCCTTTGACCAAGCCTGATGATTCACGAACAATTTTGTGTAATATATATATATATATATATATATATATATATATATATATATATATATATATAATTTTTATATATACATAATTATTATATGAACATTGTAAATAACTCATAAATATTATATAAATTTATAATATTTCATTTCATAATTTTATGTTAAGAATAATTTATTATATAAATACTATTATTATTATTATTATTATTATTTTTACATTAAAAATTATCACTAACATTATTAATATTATTAGTATAATTATTATTACGGATCACCATTAAAAATTATTATTATTATGAATATATTTATAATTATTAATTATGAATATTATTATATAAAATTTTATATACCACATATATACAAAATACAAAATGGGAATCATATTTAGTTTAAAATTCACTTTCAATTTGTGCAATATGTCTTCTAAATTCATAACCGAGTCGATATCATTAAAAATCACAGAATCAATTTCCTTTTGTACACATACATCGAATTTCAATATTTTTGTTTCTATCTGTTTAACTTGATTTCTAAAAATCGAATCCATTTCAATACTGTTAAGCTTTCACCTCAGACCCCAATGAAAACAAAAAAAAGAGGTTTACATCATCTACAGCTTGCATCTCTTTCCCTTTAGATATATATAGATATATATGTACTCAAAATAGACTATGCAATGCACACTTCTTCCTTATTGTTCTTGAGAATACCAATCACCTCACCACTGCAACACTCGTCTATCATCATCATCAACCCCATGAAACTATCATCACCTCTTAACACGATCACCACCACCTACGGTTAACCATCACCGTGAACATCACCTTGAAAACCACCTTCTTTGATGAAACCTTACACCACCACCGAACACCCATCACTACTTACAACCATATCTCTCTTCTTCTTTCTTATTTTCTTTTTCGTAAACCCTATATCAAACCCACATCAAACGCGTTTTTATTTCCTGGTTCCTTAATCGAACTCAACCTTGAATAATCATCGTTTCACCTTGTAAACCACTGCTTCTGTTTTCTGCTTTGACAAACCACCTGCGTTTGTTCTTCCTGCCCGTAAACCACCTTGGACACACCACACCTTCCACCTCACAATCGTAATTCTTCTCTCTCTCTCTCTCTCCTAGTCTCCAATACTCCTACCATGAATTCGGTTTTCCTGATCTATTTCCATCGAACACCAACACATCTATCATCTAAAACTACTACTGCAACACTCACCTTGATATTCGAATAAGACCCCAAACCCATTTAACCATCACCTTTCATCACCTTGAAACTAATCACAAGCACCACTTCAACCACCATATTTAAAAACTGTTACGGCTGCTGCTGCGTACAAATATCTTTCTGATTCTTGTATCAGTCGACAAACCTTGAAATCATCAATTCACACCCTCATTAAACCTGCTAACAGCTGTTTGTATTTCATCTGATACAACTCGAAAACAACATATTTTATTGTAATCATCTAATCTTATTTTCTCTTACGAATATAAAAGGGAAAGAAGGTGTACCTGGTGGTTTGTCAATTTGAAAAGAATAATTCGGCACTTATAAATTGATACGTGGAACAAATCACAAATCATTAGCCGACCATAATGGGAAACAAGAAATTGACGTTAGTAATTTTTTTTGTTTTTTTGTTAATGGAAGATGATGTGATGATGATGGTGTAACGGTGGACTAGTAACTGTTAAAAGCAATTATGTTTAATACTCCTTCGAAGATAAAAACCCTACAAACATTGGCCTGTAATCGATTTAGGGACTAGGCTTGAGTAATCTGTTTGGGCTATAAAAAAAAATCGGGTTTTAATAAATGAGTTTCAGTTATTTGGCCTGTTGGGCCGAATTGATCATGGGCCGAAATAAACAGATAGAAACAGTTTAAAAGGTTTTAGGCTGTAACTAAGTCAGAAAGGCATGGTCAGCGAGATGGTTAAGAGTTTGGGTGTTGAACGAATGGTCCTGTGTTCGATTCTCACATGCGGCGTTTTCTTTTTCATTTATTTAATCTGCTCAGGTCAGGTCCATTATGATTATGATAATTACGGGTTAGTAAGGATTTAATGATGAATTAAAACAGAAAAGTAGAGATGGAAGGATGGTTAGGAGTGTTCTGTGTTAACGTGAGGTCGTGAGTTCGAGCCTCGTATGGGGCAATTCTTTTTAGAAAGCATTTTGAAGGGTAAACACTTTGATTTTTATTTCCATTATTATTATTATTATTATTATTATTATTATTATTATTATTATTATTATTATTATTATTATTATTATTATTATTATTATTATTATTATTATTATTATTAATTACCCTTATTATTAAAAATTATTATCATTATTAACATAAATAAATATTATTATCATTATTGTTATTATCATTATTAATGAAGTTGTTATTATTATTGGTAAATTATTATTTTCAAAACTATCATTTTTTTAAACAGATAAATATTTTGTACATAAAATATATATAGATATTAATCATTTTAAATATATATACAAAAATAAATATATGAAACATATAATTTAAGATATAATATAAGCATACGTTTTTAAATGGAATATGTGTTAATATATATGCAACTGATATAGGTTCGTGAATTCAAGACCAACCCTACACTCATTCAATGATGTTATATGTATTTTTACTACAAAATACAGTATGGTGAGTATATAGTCCCACTTTTAAACTCTAAATATTTCGGGATGAGAATACATGTATTTTATGTTTTACGTAATGGACACAAGTAACTTAAAATATATTCTACGTTGAGTTGTACCACTGGCATACTTCCCTGTAGCTTGGTAACTAATATTTACAGCGGTATTGTAAACGCGAATCCTGTTGATAGATCTATCGGGCCTGACAACCCCAACCGGACTGGACGACCAGTATTCAACGGTTGCACAGTACTTCGTTTCGTGACTATACTTGGTACAGTGTAGTGAGATTTCATAATAAAGGGAATATGCGACGTGATTAAATGTTAAGTATGGTTACCAAGTGCTCAACCACTTAGAATATTTTTATTAAATGTTTACATATGAAATCTTGTGGTCCATAGTTATAACGCTGCTAGCATCAAACCTATATATCTCACCAACTTTATGTTGATTTTTTTAAAGCATGTTATTCTCAGGTACGAATTAAGTCTTCCGCTGTGCATGTGCTCATACTAAGGACATTATTTGGAGTAGATCACCGTAATGGAACCAACTGTTGATGACTTTGTCCGGAAGGATTAGGACCGGTTGTTAAAATACACATCCCATACATAGAGATAAAAATCATTCATATGGTGAACACCTGGTAACCGACATTTACAAGATGCACATATAAGAATATCCCCATCATTCCGGGACACCCTTCGGATATGATATAAATTTTGAAGTACTAAAGCATCCGATACTTTGGATGGGGTTTGTTAGGCCCAATAGATCTATCTTTAGGATTCACGTCAATTAGGGTGTCTGTTCCCTAATTCTTAGATTACCAGACTTAATAAAAAGGGGCATATTCGATTTCGATAATTCAACCATAGAATGTAGTTTCACGTACTTGTGTCTATTTTGTAAATCATTTATAAAACCTGCATGTATTCTCATCCCAAAAATATTAGATTTTAAAAGTGGGACTATAACTCACTTTCACAAATTTTTACTTCGTCGGGAAGTAAGAATTGGCCACTTGTTGATTCACGAACCTATAACAATATATACATATATATCAAAGTATGTTCAAAATATATTTACAACACTTTTAATATATTTTGATGTTTTAAGTTTATTAAGTCAGCTGTCCTCGTTAGTAACCTACAACTAGTTGTCCACAGTTAGATGTACAGAAATAAATCGATAAATATTATCTTGAATCAATCCACGACCCAGTTTATACGTATCTCAGTATTGATCACAACTCAAACTATATATATTTTAGAATCAACCTCAACCCTGTATAGCTAACTCCAACATTCACATATAGAGTGTCTATGGTTGTTCCGAAATATATATAGATGTGTCGACATGATAGGTCGAAACATTGTATACGTGTCTATGGTATCTCAAGATTACATAATATACAATACAAGTTGATTAAGTTATGGTTGGAATAGATTTGTTACCAATTTTCACGTAGCTAAAATGAGAAAAATTATCCAATCTTGTTTTACCCATAACTTCTTCATTTTAAATCCGTTTTGAGTGAATCAAATTGCTATGGTTTCATATTGAACTCTATTTTATGAATCTAAACAGAAAAATTATAGGTTTATAGTCAGAAAAATAAGTTACAAGTCATTTTTGTAAAGGTAGTCATTTCAGTCGAAAGAACGACGTCTAGATGACCATTTTAGAAAACATACTTCCACTTTGAGTTTAACCATAATTTTTGGATATAGTTTCATGTTCATAATAAAAATTATTTTCCCAGAATAACAACATTTAAATCAAAGTTTATCATAGTTTTTAATTAACTAACCCAAAACAGCCCGCGGTGTTACTACGACGGCGTAAATCCGGTTTTACGATGTTTTTCGTGTTTCCAGGTTTTAAATCATTAAGTTAGCATATCATATAGATATAGAACATGTGTTTAGTTGATTTTAAAAGTCAAGTTAGAAGGATTAACTTTTATTTGCGAACAAGTTTAGAATTAACTAAACTATGTTCTAGTGATTACAAGTTTAAACCTTCGAATAAGATAGCTTTATATGTATGAATCGAATGATGTTATGAACATCATTACTACCTCAATTTCCTTGGATAAATCTACTGGAAATTAGAAAAATAGATCTAGCTTCAAAGGATCCTTGGATGGCTTGAAAGTTCTTGAAGCAGAATCATGACACGAAAACAATTTCAAGTAAGATTTCCACTCGAAATAAGATTGTTATAGTTATAGAAATTGAATTAAAGTTTGAATATGATTATTACCTTGTATTAGAAAGATAACCTACTGTAAGTATCAAAGGTTTCTTGATCTTGGATGATTACTTGGAATGGATTTAGAAAACTTGGAAGTAAACTTGCAATCTTGGAAGTATTCTTGATTTTATGAAACTAGAACTTTTGGAATTTATGAAGAACACTTAGAACTTGAAGATAGAACTTGAGAGAGATTAATTAGATGAATAAAATTGAAGAATGAAAGTGTTTGTAGGTGTTTTTGGTCGTTGGTGTATGGATTAGATATAAAGGATATGTAATTTTGTTTTCATGTAAATAAGTCATGACTGATTACTCATATTTTTGTAATTTTATGAGATATTTCATGCTAGTTGCCAAATGATGGTTCCCACATGTGTTATGTGACTCACATGGGCTGCTAAGAGCTGATCATTGGAGTGTATATACCAATAGTACATACATCTAAAAGCTGTGTATTGTACGAGTACGAATACGGGTGCATACGAGTAGAATTGTTGATGAAACTGAACGAGGATGTAATTGTAAGCATTTTTGTTAAGTAGAAGTATTTTGATAAGTGTCTTGAAGTCTTTCAAAAGTGTATAAATACATATTAAAACACTACATGTATATACATTTTAACTGAGTCGTTAAGTCATCGTTAGTCGTTACATGTAAGTGTTGTTTTGAAACCTTTAGGTTAACGATCTTGTTAAATGTTGTTAACCCAATGTTTATAATATCAAATGAGATTTTAAATTATTATATTATCATGATATTATCATGTATGAATATCTCTTAATATGATATATATACATTAAATGTCTTTACAACGATAATCGTTACATATATGTCTCGTTTAAAAATCATTAAGTTAGTAGTCTTGTTTTTACATATGTAGTTCATTGTTAATATACTTAATGATATGTTTACTTATCATAGTATCATGTTAACTATATATATATATATATATATATATATATATATATATATATATATATATATATATATATATATATATATATATATATATATATATATATATATATCCATATATATGTATATATATCCATATATATGTCATCATATAGTTTTTACAAGTTTTAACGTTCGTGAATCACCGGTCAACTTGGGTGGTCAATTGTCTATATGATACATATTTCAATTAATCAAGTCTTAACAAGTTTGATTGCTTAATATGTTGGAAACATTTAATCATGTAAATATCAATCTCAATTAATATATATAACCATGGAAAAGTTCGGGTCACTACATGTAACACCCTAGGCAAATCCCACATCGCCCACACACATGAGTGATCATGGGATTATAAGGTAATACTCACGCTTAAATGACACAACACGTTTTGGGACCACAGGCAGAGCAGATGTGTGAGTATGCTGCAGTTAAGCGTGCTCGGGCCAGAGCACTACCAGGATGGGTGACCTCCTGGGAAAGTGCTTCTCGTGTGTGGTCGCCAAGAAAAAGCCGTGCACCTGCGGGCAAAGCGGACAATATTGTGGTCATGTTAAGCTGGGGTGTTACAGAATGGTATCAGAGCCACTCATGTGCCGTTGGGGGTGGTGGGGCAAACCTCATCGAGGACGATGAGTCCCTTAGGGGGGGTGAATGTAACACCCTAGGCAAATCCCACATCGCCCACACACATGAGTGATCATGGGATTATAAGGTAATACTCACGCTTAAATGACACAACGCGTTTTGGGACCACAGGCAGAGCAGATGTGTGAGTATGCTGCAGTTAAGCGTGCTCGGGCGAGAGCACTACCAGGATGGGTGACCTCCTGGGAAAGTGCTTCTCGTGTGTGGTCGCCAAGAAAAAGCCGTGCGCCTGCGGGCAAAGCGGACAATATTGTGGTCATGTTAATCTGGGGTGTTACACTACAAATTTAACATCTCTTTAGATATAATAAACAATGGGTTAATAACATTTAACAAGACCGTTAACCTAAAGGTTTCAAAACAACATATACATGTAACGACTAACGATGACTTAACGACTCAGTTAAAATGTATTTACATGTAGTGTTTTAATATGTATTCATACACTTTTGAAATACTTCAATACACTTATCAAAATACTTCTACTTAACAAAAATTCTTACAATTACATCCTCGTTCAGTTTCATCAACAATTCTACTCGTATGCACCCGTATTCGTACTCGTACAATTCACAATTTTTAGATGTATGTACTATTAGTATATAGACTCCAATGATCAGCTCTTAGCAGCCCATGTGAGTCACCTAACACATGTGGGAACCATCATTTGGCAACTAGCATGAAATATCTCATAAAATTACAAAAATATGAGTAATCATTCATGACTTATTTACATGAAAACAAAATTACACATCCTTTATATCTAATCCATATACCAACGACTAAAAACACCTACAAACACTTTCATTCTTCAATTTTCTTCATCTAAGTGATCTCTCTCAAGTTCTATCTTCAAGTTCTAAGTGTTCTTCATAAATTCTATAAGTTATAGTTTTATAAAATCAAGAACGCTTCCAAGTTTGCAAGTCTACTTCCAAGCTTTCTAATCCATTCTAAGTAATCATCTAAGATCAAGGAACCTTTGTTATTTATAGTAGGTTATCTTTATAATTCAAGGTAATATTTATATTCAAACTTTGATTCAATTTCTATAACTATAACAATCTTATTTCGAGTGGAAATCTTACTTGAACTTTTTTTTCGTGTCATGATTCTGCTTCAAGAACTTTCAAGCCATCCAAGGATACTTTGAAGCTAGATCCATTTTTCTCATTTCCAGTAGCTTTATCCAGAAAACTTGAGGTAGTAATGATGTTCATAACATCATTCGATTCATACATATAAAGCTATCTTATTCAAAGGTTTAAACTTGTAATCACTAGAACATAGTTTAGTTAATTCTAAACTTGTTCGCAAACAAAAGTTAATCCTTCTAACTTGACTTTTAAAATCAAATAAACACATGTTCTATATCTATATGATATGCTAACTTAATGATTTAAAACCAGAAAACACGAAAAACACCGTAAAACCAGATATACGCCGTTGTAGTAACACCGCGGGCTGTTTTGGGTTAGTTAATTAAAAACTATGATAAACTTTGATTTAAAAGTTGTTCTTCTGGGAAAATGATTTTTCTTATGAACATGAAACTATATCCAAAAATCATAGTTAAACTCAAAGTGGAAGTATGTTTTCCAAAATGGTCATCTAGACGTCGTTCTTTCGACTGAAATGACTACCTTTACAAAAATGACTTGTAACCTATAATTCTGACTATAAACTTATACTTTTTCTGTATAGATTCATAAACTTAAGTTCAATATGAAACCATAACAATTGGATTCACTTAAAACGGATTTAAAATGAAGAAGTTATGGTTAAAACAAGATTAGATATTTTTTGATTATTTTAGCTACGGAAAATGTTTAACAAATCTATACAAATCATATCCTAGCTAACTTATATTGTATTATACATGTATTCTAATATATTATGTAATCTTGGGATACCATAGACACGTATGCAAATGTTTTGACATATCATATTGACCCATGTATATATATTATTTGGAACAGCCATAGATACTCTATATGCAGTAATGTTGGAGTTAGCTATATAGGGTTGAGGTTGATTCCAAAAATATATATACTTTGAGTTGTGATCTAGCCTGAGACGTGTATACACTGGGTCGTAGATTGATTCAAGATAATATATATCGATTTATTTTCTGTACATCTAATTGTGGACAACTAGTTGTAGGTTACTAACGAGGACAGCTGACTTAATAAACTTAAAACATTAAAACGTATTAAAAATATTGTAAATATATTTTAAACATACTTTGATATATATGTACATATTTGTTATAGGTTCGTGAATCGACCAGTGGTCAAGTCTTACTTTCCGACGAAGTAAAAATCTGTAAAAGTGAGTTATAGTCCCACTTTTAAAATCTAATATTTTTGGGATGAGAATACATGCAGATTTTATAAATGATTTACAAAATAGACACAAGTACGTGAAACTATATTCTATGGTTGAATTATCGAAATCGAATATGCCCCTTTTTATTAAGTCTGGTAATCTAAGAATTAGGGAACAGACACCCTAATTGACGCAAATCCTAAAGATAGATCTATTGGGCCTAACAAACCCCATCCAAAGTACCGGATGCTTTAGTACTTCGAAATTTATATCATATCCGAAGGGTGTCCCGGAATGATGGGGATATTCTTATATATGCATCTTGTTAATGTCGGTTACCAGGTGTTCACCATATGAATGATTTTTATCTCTATGTATGGGATGTATATTGAAATATGAAATCTTGTGGTCTATTGTTACGATTTGATATATATAGGTTAAACCTATAACTCACCAACATTTTTGTTGACGTTTAAAGCATGTTTATTCTCAGGTGAATATTAAGAGCTTCCGCTGTTGCATACTAAAATAAGGACAAGATTTGGAGTCCATGTTTGTATGATATTATGTAAAAACTGCATTCAAGATACATATGTCGATGTAATATATTTCTATTGTAAACCATTATGTAATGGTCGTGTATAAACAGTATATTTTAGATTATCATTATTTGATAATCTACGTAATGCTTTTGAAACCTTTATTGATAAAATAAAGGTTATGGTTGTTTTAAAAATGAATGCAGTCTTTGAAAAACGTCTCATATAGAGGTCAAAACCTCGCAACGAAATCAATTATTATGGAACGTTTATAATCAATATGAACGGGACATTTCAGTTGGTATTCGAGCGTTGGTCTTAGAGAACCAGAAAATTTGCATTAGTGTGTCTTATCGAGTTTGTTAGGATGCATTAGTGAGTCTGGACTTCGACCGTGTTTTCTTTAAAAATGATTGCTTAACATTTTTGTTGGAAACTATATATTTTTAACATGTGAATATTATGTGATATATTAATCTCTTAACGTATTTGATATTATGTGATATATGTCTACCTCTAGAACAAGTCCCATTGACTCACCTAATAATAATGAAGAGTCAAATTTAAATTGGAATGATTCGTGGACTGATTCACAAGTTCCCGAAGAGGAACCGGAAGAAGAGTCGGAACCGGAAGAAGAATCGGAACCGGAAGAAGAATCGGAACCGGAAGAAGAAATATAACCAGTGGGGGAAATAATAAAACGGTTAAGTAGAAGAAAATCCTCAACCAACCGACCAAAGTTAATTATGGTCAATGGTGTTTCCGCCAAGGAAGCAAAGTATTGGGAGGATTACCAATTCTCCGATGAATCGGATCCCGACAAGGATTCCGATGATGTTATAGAAATTACCCCAACACAATTTAATAAGGCAAAAGAGAACAATAAGGGAAAGGGCATAAAAATAGAGAAATTTGATTCCAAACACGATGAACTTTATATGTATCGTTAACACCCGTATTTCTTAAGTTGTGACAATAACCTGGGAACCTCTAAACCACCAGGTTTTTCTAAACCAATGTGGAAAATGACGGCTCGTATTAGGGGAACATCATATATCCCTAGAAACTTGGCAAAACGAACCAAAACCGAAGAAGAAGAAGAAACGAGCGAGTCGGAATAAGATAGTTGTATTCGTGTGGTGTAATATATGTAATATAGTGTGCTTATGCTTTATGATATATGTAAAAATTGCTTGTATTAATAAGTATTTTTTTTATGAATCTAACTCTTGTCTATTTTACAGTATAAAAACACAAAATGGATAGACAACCCAATATTTTAAGAGACCTACCCGGAGACATGATTGATGAAATCTTGTCTAGAGTCAGTCAGAATTCCTTGGCACAACTATTTAAGGCGAGATCAGTTTATAAGACATTCGAAGAACGTTCCAAGAATGCCTTGATTTATAAAAGGCTTTCGTTCGAAAGATGGGGGTATCACATTGGGAAATCCATAAGTTACGATGTGTTTACTTTGACGCATATATTGCGGGGAACCCAAATGCTATTTTACGCAACGGGTTAAGAAATTATTTTGACTCAATATATCCGAATATAGGACTTCGTGATTTAGAAAAAGCGGCTAACATGCAACATAAAGAAGCATGTTCCGCTTACGGGTTAGTAATGTTCGCTTCTCACCAAAGTGAGAACAAGAACATCGGGCTACAGCTATTAAACAAAACGTTCCCATAAGTTAAGGAGTCGGTAATTGGGGTAAGAAATGAGGTTTTTAGGTTATTACGAGACTGTTGGTCATTACGTAACCTTCATCCTTTTGACGACATTACAACACATTGTCTTACTGTCGGTCACAACTGTTATGTTCCATAAAACCAAGGATGGGAAGTGGTATTAGTAAAACCAGAATGCATGACTTGTTTCTGGACGTATGAATTACGTGTCTTTATTGCCTTTGCTGAACGCCTTATTTATTAACTAGAATTATCTTTGCAACTACTTTGTATCAAAGTTTTATGTGCTATATTTCATGCTATATGTAAAAAAAAAGCGGTATTGTAAGTTTGCAAGTTATTGTATAAAGGTTTAAATATGATTTTTTTTTTTTTTTTGTGATTAGTTTTTCATATAGAATTGTAGTAGTTGAAATGGTATGTTAGCTACTAAGTATGAACTTAACGGGTAGGTACTACCCGAATTAAAGAGTATAAAACGCTAATATGAAGAAAGAGCTTTTATAATTAAGTTCATATTATGCTACGAAATACTATTGACTACTCTTGATATTCTATATGATTAACTCGTTTCACTTGACTATTTTGAAGGAAATGGAACCGACTACTCGACACACCTTGATATGAGCGAAGAGGAATTTCGTGCCTTTCTTGCTTCAAACATAGCCGCAGTACAGGCTGCGCTACATACCAACAATAACTTCGAATCTAGCAATGCAGCTAACGGCGCAAGAAATCGTGTAGGATGCACCTACAAAGAATTCACTGCCTACAAACCTTTGGAATTTGATGGAACCGAAGGACCGATCGGATTGAAACGGTGGACCGAGAAGGTCGAATCGGTGTTTGCCATAAGTTAGTGTACTGAAGAGGACAAAGTGAAGTACGCTACGCATACCTTCACAGGTACTACGTTAACATGGTGGAATACCTATCTAGAGCAAGTGGGACAAGATGATGCTTACGCACTACCGTGGTCAGCATTCAAGCACTTGATGAACGAGAAGTACCGTCCCAGAACCAAGGTCAATAAGCTCAAGACAGAACTTAGAGGGTTACGAACCCAAGGATTTGATATTACCACGTACGAAAGACGATTCACAGAATTGTGCCTATTGTGTCCGAGAGCGTTCGAAGATGAGGAAGAGAAGATCGACGCGTTTGTGAAAGGATTACCGGAAAGAATCCAAGAAGATATAAGTTCACACGAGCCCGCCTCCATACAACAGGCATGTAGAATGGCTCACAAACTAGTGAACCAGATTGAGGAAAGAATTAAAGAACAGGCGGCTGAAGAGGCCGATGTGAAGCAAGTCAAAAAAAAGTGGGAGGAAAACGGTGATAAGAATCACCAATACAACAACAACAGCAATTACAACAATAATTGCAACAACTATCCCAACAATCGCAACATCAATCACAACTACAACAAACGGCGCAACAACAACAATAACAACAACAACTACAACAATCATCCCAATAACAATAACAACCGCAACAACAACAACAATCAAAAGCAGCTATGCCAAAGGTGTGAAAAGTATCACTCGGGGTTCTGCACCAAATTTTGCAACAAGTGTAAAAGAAATGGTCATAGCGCAGTGAAGTGTGAGGTCTACGGACCAGGGGTTAACAGAACAAAAGGAAAAAATGGTGTCGGAACGAGTAATAGTGGAGCAAGTAGTGTCGGAGCAAGTTATGCCAATGTAGTTTGTTATAAATGTGGAAAACCAGGCCACATTATTAGATATTGCCCGAACCAGGAGAACACGAATGGACAAGGCCGCGGAAGAGTTTTCAATATTAATGCGGCAGAGGTACAGGAAGTCCCGGAGCTTGTTACAGGTACGTTTCTTATTGACAATAAATCTGCTTACGTTTTATTTGATTCGGGTGCGGATAGAAGCTATATGAGTAGAGATTTTTTGTGCTAAATTAAGTTGTCCATTGACACCATTGGATAGTAAATTTTTACTCGAATTAGCAAATGGTAAATTAATTTCAGCAGATTATATATGCCGGAATCGAGAAATTAAACTGGGTAGCAAAATATTTAAGAATGATTTGGTACCAGTAGAGTTAGGGAGTTTTGATGTAATAGTTGACATGGACTGGCTGAAGGAGATGATAGCAGAGATCGTATGTTACAAAAATGCAATTCGCATTGTACTAGAAGAAGGAGAACCCTTAATGGTGTACGGAGAAAAGGGCAACACGAAGCTACATCTTATTAGTAATTTGAAGGTACAAAAACTAATAAGAAAAGGTTGCTATGCTGTTCTAGCACACGTTGAGAAAGTACAAACTGAAGAAAAGAGCATCAATGATGTTCCCGTCGCAAAAGAATTTCCCGATGTATTTCCGAAAGAATTACCGGGACTACCTCCACATCGATCTGTTGAATTTCAAATAGATCTTGTACCAGGAGCTGCACCAATAGCTCATGCTCCTTATAGACTCGCACCCAGCGAGATGAAAGAACTACAAAGCCAACTGCAAGAACTATTAGAACGTGGTTTCATTCAACCAAGCACATCACCATGGGGAGCTCCTGTTTTGTTTGTCAAGAAGAAGGATGGTACATTTAGGTTGTGTATTGACTACAGAGAGTTGAACAAACTTACCATCAAAAACTGTTATCCACTACCGAGAATTGACGACTTATTTGATCAACTATAAGGCTCGTCGGTTTATTCGAAGATTGATTTACGTTCTGGATATCATCTGTGACAACCCGGAAATTTCCAATCAAATTTAAACTTTATCTTTATATTATTCCGACACGATAAGCAAAGTTTGTTAAGTTAAATCTCAAGAATTTTAAATTGTGTTCATACATTCATTATAACCTCGACCAAATTCAGACGATTCACGAACCGTTATATATAAATAAATATGTATATATATGTATATATATATATATATATATTATAACTTGAGAATATTAATAAAGTATTAAACGTATAATACTTTACATGATCGTATTTGTTTCAATATGTTTATCGATGGAATTAGAAGATAATATCAAATTGTTGATTTATCAGATACATTATGATATGATTACGGGTCTATGTTATGAGGTCCACTGTGATTTAAGAAATCTATTCTTTTTGACAACATTCGGAAAATGGTAAAGTGATTTATAAGTAAGAACGTGAAGTGTAAATAACTTAGATGTTGGATATCGACAAGTTAAGTAACTTGACATTTTTCATTAAGATGATTTCATACGTTTATTTAACCTTTGAACTTTATCCCATGCTTCACCAACAAACTGTAATTTAAAAACTTAAAACCTATTATGAATATATATGATTCTACTTTTTTAAAAATATTTTATGATATAACGATTTCCATTATTTTAACCTTTAAACAAAATGATTCTTAAAAATATATTTGGTTTTGGAAAACAAAATTATTATATTTATTTGATTTAGTTTCAAACGTACAAAAACGTTTTCAGTTTAAAAAGAACTTTATTATTAAAACGTATATAACTTTTATAAATATCTAGAACCACTTTTGACAACTCATTACTTAACCAGTATGATAAAGATAACGATATTTATATTTTATTTTATTAAATATATATAACGATTTAAATTAATATTATATATATTTATACGCGTATTATACGTACATAGTTTTATATTTTTACTATACTTAAACTTTACCTTTACTTTATTTTTACTTTACTTTAACTTTAATAATTCACTTTAATAATTCATACTTTAATAATTCACTTTAATAATTCATACTTTAATAATTCACTTTAATAATTTATACTTTAATAATTCACTTTAATAATTCATACTTTAATAATTCACTTTAATAATTCATACTTTAATAATTCACTTTAATAATTCAAAAATCTATTATAATTAGAATTCAATAGGTTTTATTATTTCATAGAAACTTGAAAATATTTTTCTCTAAACTCTCTCAATCGATTTACATATATATATTTACTCCGTATTATTTCAAGATATTATTAGTATACATAAAATATTACGTCAGAGTGCTGTCCGAGTGATTTCGAAATTGTTTTTCGAGTGGGATTGGATTAAGGAAATTATGGGTTATAGCTATGGAGGTGATTGGTATGGTTCATGGGTATGCTCGTGAGGTCAATATAGTGTTTATCATCTCCGTTGCGTCTACGTACCTTTCCTGCAATATTGAATCTCAATATTGATACGTGAGTACTCATAATTTAACTTTTACATACTAATAGTGTATCCCTGACTAGTGCTCGAGTATATAGGATTATGCATGTTTGTACTTTTGATATTGCCTTTAGTTAGGTTATGTTGAATCCTGAATTAGTTATATATGTGACTGAGATAACGTATAAGATATGCATGTCGTTGGAAAGCTAGCGAAAAATTAAGAACTTTTCATTTAGATATCGAATGATTTCGATGAACGGATTTGAAGTTATAGTCCATCGAATTTTTGTATTATTATTAAAAATGATTATTATTATCATCGTTCTAGTTTTATCTTATTATTATTATTATTATTATTATTATTATTATTATTATTATTATTATTATTATTATTATTATTATTATTATTATTATTATTATTATTATTATTATTATCTTTATTAATAAAAGGATTTATCATTAAAAATTGTTATTTTTTTTTATTATTACTATCGTTATTATCGTTAAAGTTATAATTAGTATTATTATTATTATCCAATTATTATTATTATTATTATTATTATTATTATTATTATTATTATTATTATTTTTATTATTATTATTATTATTATTGGTATTATTATTATTATTATTATTATTATTTTCATTATTAATATATATATCATTATTTAAAAATGGTTATTGTTATTGTTATTGTTATTATTATTATTACTATATTATCATTAAGATAATTATTAGTATTATCGTTAATAATGTTATAGTAACTATCATTATTAATATTAGTGTAATTAAAACAAATATTTGTAACACCTAATTATTTTGATTACTATTATTATCATTATTACGAACACGATATAAAAGACGATTAAAAGCTATTAAACGAAACGATTAGGAAATAATGGGTAAGAGTATCATGATGAAATTAAAATATTATAAGATAATGATTTAGATAAAATTATCGTTCTTATTATTTTTATCATTATTATTATTATTAAAATTATCGTTAGTATTAAAACTATCATTTTAACAAAAATTATCATTTTAATAGAAATGTCATTGTTACTATAAAATATCATTATTATTATTATTTTAAATAGAATTATTATTTTAAAGATAATATTAAAAATTGTCGTAAATATTAAAGTTATCATAATTAGAATTATCGTTGTATCATAATGTCATCTTAGTAATTATAAATATTGATATTTTTATAATAATAATTATTATTACAAAATAATACAACTTTTACTTACTATCATTATAGATATTATTTTATCAAATAAATATTTGATACAAACATATTTTACTACGTGTAATAACTTACTTTAATAATACGTATCATATTATCTTTATAATATTAAATGAACCCTATAAATTTTATTACTTAATATATATAAAAGTATATTTTATTATATAAATATAATATAAAATTTTATTTATTAATAAATAAATTATATTATTTACTCTAATAAATCTTTTAAAAATATAAAACGACGATATTTAAACTATATATTAATCATGTATAAATTTTTGGAAATTATTTTGAGTCAAATTTACTTTTGTTGACTTTTGCATATTAGTCTCGAGCATTAGGATTGTGGTACACTATGACTTGACCTAATTTGTTAGACAAATATTGACCAACACATAAATATATATAATTAATTTAGGTTCGTGAATCCGAGGCCAACCTTGCACTTGTTCAATGACGTTATATGTATTTTTACTACGAAATACAGTATGGTGAGTTTCATTTGCCTTTTTACCCTTTATATTTTTGGGCTGAGAATACATGCGCAATTTTTATAAATGTTTGACGAAATAGACACAAGTAATTGAAACTACATTCTATGGTTGAATTATCAAAATCGAATATGCCCCTTTTTATTAAGTCTGGTAATCTAAGAATTAGGGAACAGACACCCTAATTGACGCGAATCCTAAAGATAAATCTATTGGGCCTAACAAACCCCATCCAAAGTACCGGATGCTTTAGTACTTCGAAATTATATCATGTCCGAAGGAGGATCCCGGAATGATAGGGGATATTCTTATATGTATCTAGTTAATGTCGGTTACCAGGTGTTCACCATATGAATGATTATTTTTTGTCTCTATGCATGGGACGTATATTTATGAGAACTGAAAATGAAATTCTTGTGGTCTATTAAAATGATGGAAATAAATGATTATGATAAACTAATGAACTCACCAACCTTTTGGTTGACACTTTAAAGCATGTTTATTCTCAGGTGTTAAAGAAATCTTCCGCTGTGCATTTGCTCATTTTAAAGATATTACTTGGAGTCTTTCATAGCATATTTGGAAGAACGTTGCATTCGAGTCATTGAGTTCATCAAAGATTATTATTAAATCAATTTATAGTTGGATAGTGGATATTATGAAATGGTATGCATGCCTGTCAATTTTTGATGTAAAGAAAGATTGTCTTTTAAAAACGAATGCAATGTTTGTAAAATGTATCATATATAGGTCAAATACCTCGCAATTTAATCAACTATTGTGAATCGTTTATAATGTATATGAACGGGTCCTTTCAGTTGGTATCAGAGCAGTGGTCTTAGCGAACCAGGTCTGCATTAGTGTGTCTAACTGATAAGTCGTTAGGATGCATTAGTGAGTCTGGACTTCGACCGTGTCTGCATGTCAAAAGTTTTGCTTATCATTTCTAGTCGGAAATCATCTGCTTATCATTCATAGGAAATTACCTGCTTATCATTATTAGTCTAGACACGTCTTGCTACATTAATTGCATGAGTAGTGTATAGACAAACTTCATATCTTAGCGTATCTGCTAAATCATATCTTATCGTATCTGTTGCTTTAAACTTTACCTGACATACCCCGCAAATTCCTCCGTAATCTATGAAATCTTTTGATCTCTATATATAGATATCCTATGTAAATAGAATACCACCCGATAGCCGAAAAATCATTTTTATATCGAAAATCCTTTATCCAATCGTACGAAATGGAATTTGTCATCAGTTCAAGTCACTCGGATTCCGAAATGGAATCTCACTCAAGCTCCGAAAGCAGTGTGACCGGAATGGATCAACCAATCAGTCATCACCTATTCTGGATGAATTGGGGATGGGTTCGTAGCCTCCTCAATCATTGGAAACAAGAAGAAGGCGATCCTTTCCATCCACCACATTGCCCTCTTGGCTAAGAACCTGAAGCACTTACCGGCGAACCTGTTCGAGACACCATTTTCTCTCTCATTTCCAGGGTATCTCGTCACGATTATATACTACATCAAATTCTAGATTTTATTTATCCGCTCGTTCCTACCAACAATCATCCTGGAATAATAGAAGAAGTTAACGAACTTCGCGCTCGGGTAGTGGCTTTGGAGAATATGGTGCAGAGATTACAAACACCAGCAGCAGCACCAGCAGCATAACCAGTACCACCATCATCAATTCCAACAGTACCATTACCACCTCCAACCACAACCGCGTTGTAAACCTCAACTTCACAATCTGTCCCACGAGCATCAACGTCATACGCACCATAGATACCAAGGAGTACCAATAACAATAACTGACGAAGTATTAATTCATAACTTCATTGGAGAAACATTCCGCGGCGATTATATAATCTCTAAAGTCTTAGAGATTATCTAATCTAGCCCTAACCATAAATCAATTAAGCGAACCAAAATGATAGAAAGAAGAGTAGAAACCCTGACAAAAATGGTGTGTGATTAACAAGTTAAACTTGTTTTACCAACAGCATCAACAGTACCGTCAACGTCACCAGCATCGTCAGTACAGTCAACATCAGAATCAACAACACCTATAACATCACAAACTCCGTCAGTTCAAGAATCACTGTGGACATCATTACGAATCAATAACGTGTATATTATATCAACAAGTTATGAAGAATTAACTCATTCCCTCTGAAGAAATTATATATATATTATATATATATATATATATATATATATATATATATTTTGAAATAAAAAATAAATCTTTCCGTGCTAAGCTATTGTGTGTGAATCTTAACTACTCAATTAATTCATATTACAAATATGCAATAGTGTACGTCCCTCACCCGCGACTTAACCATCGTTAACTACAATCTCTGTCTCAATTCAACAAATTCCAATTCCTAATAAATCAAGTATATATTTGATTTTACACTTCATCGTTGATGTAACCGAAACTTTTCAGATAACATCATTCGTACTTTGCGAAGTTCACAAGAATTTAACGAAAACCAACATCACATCTCAACAAATAACGAAGTATTGATTCATAATTTCAATATTATTGAAGAAATACTTATGTAACCTCTAAACCTTCAAGGAATTATTCAATTCCAGTTCCAACCGTAAATCGAATGAGTTTAATTTAGTATTTACTCATTAAAATCTATGTTACATCTGAGGAGAATATATACATATATATTTTCATAAAGACTGTAATAAAATTCTTATGTACAAAATATTAATTGTGAAAATTTTTTAACGGGTAGGTAATACCCGAGAGATATATATAAATTCACAATTAATATGTTACATTCTTCGAATCAGATTAAGCAAATTATCAATTATACTTCCTACTTTCACAATAATATACATTCTTTCATAGAAATCAAAACAACCATACTCATTCAAACCCAATTGCGTATTCTGATTTTAAAATCTCAGAATTCAATTCGAGATATAACCGGTACCATTACTTTTAGATTCCTACATCTTTCAAAGCTATACTTTGACTTCAAAAGTGTGTTAGAACATCAAATGTATACAAATGATTATAGTCTATGTTCAAACCCTTCGAAAATCTCTGAAGACACTTCAAATAATGAGCAATCGAGATGATGATCCAACCACATATTACCCACAGTTATGTACTTAAAAAGTTCTCCAAACCAAAGTCATAATTCAACACATATCTGTGTCAGATCTTTTGGCATTTATTAGCAAAAATAACCTTGCAATTCCTTTGCAAAGTAGCAAATTATATCACAGCTCCAGCAAGACAACTTCGATTTTTTCATTCGGAGTAGCCTTATCATAATTTTGATATATGTGATTACCCTTTTGTTACTGGAGAACCTTTCATATTCCACCACATTAGCAATAAACTTACCAACAACTTCACTGATCTTGGGCATTCCGAAGAATCTTTATATTTATCGAAACCTCATCATTTACTCATCTGCCTCTTGTAAAGAGAATTGTCATACGAATCATTGGGAGTTAGCAATCAGTATTTTGAAATCTCACAGCATGTTGACGCCAACAGTTATACATAACGTCTATTTCCAAGGCTTACATACTTCGAATGTGAAGTTTCTGAAAAACACTCTGAACCGCGAACTAGTTCTCGAAATGCTGATGAAGCAACAAAAACTGTAAATGACCTTAGCAGTAAAAAGTTTGATGATAAAGATTAGTGTATTAACAAAGCTCAGAAATAGAGAAGTTTTGGAACTGGAAAACGGATTGAGCAAAGTATGAAGGAGGTTGTGAACAAATCACAAAGACTGAACCTGCCTTCAAAGAATTCAAATGATTCAGTGTCTGCTGAAGTCATTAACGAATACCTTGCTCCTGACACTAAACCCTTACAGACAATATTCTTCATCATCCTCTGATATTAGAAATTCTAAGATATCATCGTATCTTTCATTATAAATATCCTCCATATTTCTGAAGATATTTCCATAACTGTTCTTATCTGGAATCATTTATCTCTTTGCGCTATCTGTATTACATCAAAAAGGAAACTGTTTAGTTCCTATACTCTGTAAACCTTTGAGTTTAAAATATGAATGTTTTTGAAGTAGTGTTGGAAACTGAAGCATGAGTTAGTATAATATAATGACACTTGATCAACGTGATTATATTACAGTAATTCATGCTGAGTTTCTAAATGGAACGTGATGATTCACAGATCATAACATCATCATGTGCCATGTTATACGACTCTTGTATTCTATTTAACCTCTAAAATATCAAGAAAATATTTCTTGATGATTCGGCCTTTTCCAAGGTATTCTAGTAATTTGACAAGTCAAGATCGTGCCATCACAATTTCCTTCCTAGAACATTAACATTGTTCATTCCGAAAATCATATTTGTGAATTCTAGACCATTACAAGCGGTGCTTAATCGCAAGAAGAAGAAACGAAAGGACAAAACTCTGAAATAGAAATTGGGGTATAAATTGCAGCAAATAAAAGAGAGCATTAACTGTGGATGACAATGATTATAGAAGATAGAAACAGAGACTTTGAAATATAAGGGAAGATATAAAGCCCAATGACAAACCAAAAATTATAAACCATATATATCGATGCATATAGCAATATAAAGACACGGGAGAACTAGAAACACTATAAACCCAAGAGTATAGTAGAAGTAAATAGATTCTTCCGGCAGTAGATGAAAAAGAAGAATGACCGATATGAAAGTTATAAGTATATCAAGAATCAGAACTGGATGGAGCATATTGATGAATACTTTAAAATATGAGTTGAGGGGGAAAGAATAGAAGGTGATGAAACATGACTAGGAACTTAGAAATCAACAGATTTAACTCACACAATGACGGAATAAGTGAATCAAACCCTCTAGTGAATAGGTTAAGCTTTTTGTGATTAATTTAGTCATACCACAACTAAATCAAGTGTGATTAGATCAACACCTAGAGCTATTATTCACCACCTGGGTGATTTGGGTTGAGAGAGAATCGGAGGAGCTCACCTGATCTGAGTGTGTGTAACAAATGAGAGGCTTAACCTAAAAATGAAGAACATAAGACTTTATATACCCCTGCTGTTGACTCACCCGTACGATTCATCCATCACACATACGAGTTGGCTTCATCAGCAGTACGGGTGATCACTCACTCGTGTCTTCTCATTTAGGTTGTAATTGTGACTTAGCTCAGCATTAACCGTGCGTATGAGCCTGTTAGCCGTACAAATGAGGCTTCACTCGGACGTCTGATTAAGTCTAACATAGTCAAACATCCACATCTCGTTCCTGCAGTTGCTGTAACCACATACAAACACGGATATGATAATAACGAACGATCATGGTGGCCTGTAAACTGTTGTACCTGCAATGGACGTGGGTAGATGTCTAGGGACTTGCATAAAATGCATCAACAGAAGGTGTGAGTTGTAAGAAAAGGAAGGAGGTGAATTTATAAGAAAATCTCCGACAGAATAATTAAAATGGACGATCTCATTTAAAGCGGATCCTAATTCCTTTTGTTACCGGAGAATCAAATCTTATTACAAAGATTTTCTTCAAATCCCTTGAAATCTGGAAATCAATCATATCTACGTCAAATGATAAGATGAATCTACACTTACTCATTTCACTCTTCTATGTTAGCTTCATTCGTACTCTTCATATAAATGGATTGTTTATCCAAATTATTCGCTGATGATAAACTCTAATTTTCAGCCTGTATGCATCATGAACACATACTTATTATCATTCACGACCTTTCCACTCAAATTTCGGGACGAAATTTCTTTAACGGGTAGGTACTGTGACAACCCGGAAATTTCCAATCAAATTTAAACTTTATCTTTATATTATTCCGACACGATAAGCAAAGTTTGTTAAGTTAAATCTCAAGAATTTTAAATTGTGTTCATACATTCATTATAACCTCGACCAAATTCAGACGATTCACGAACCGTTATATATAAATAAATATGTATATATATGTATATATATATATATATATATATATTATAACTTGAGAATATTAATAAAGTATTAAACGTATAATACTTTACATGATCGTATTTGTTTCAATATGTTTATCGATGGAATTAGAAGATAATATCAAATTGTTGATTTATCAGATACATTATGATATGATTACGGGTCTATGTTATGAGGTCCACTGTGATTTAAGAAATCTATTCTTTTTGACAACATTCGGAAAATGGTAAAGTGATTTATAAGTAAGAACGTGAAGTGTAAATAACTTAGATGTTGGATATCGACAAGTTAAGTAACTCGACATTTTTCATTAAGATGATTTCATACGTTTATTTAACCTTTGAACTTTATCCCATGCTTCACCAACAAACTGTAATTTAAAAACTTGAAACCTATTATGAATATATATGATTCTACTTTTTTAAAAATATTTTATGATATAACGATTTCCATTATTTTAACCTTTAAACAAAATGATTCTTAAAAATATATTTGGTTTTGGAAAACAAAATTATTATATTTATTTGATTTAGTTTCAAACGTACAAAAACGTTTTCAGTTTAAAAAGAACTTTATTATTAAAACGTATATAACTTTTATAAATATCTAGAACCACTTTTGACAACTCATTACTTAACCAGTATGATAAAGATAACGATATTTATATTTTATTTTATTAAATATATATAACGATTTAAATTAATATTATATATATTTATACGAGTATTATACGTACATAGTTTTATATTTTTACTATACTTAAACTTTACCTTTACTTTATTTTTACTTTACTTTAACTTTAATAATTCACTTTAATAATTCATACTTTAATAATTCACTTTAATAATTCATACTTTAATAATTCACTTTAATAATTCATACTTTAATAATTCACTTTAATAATTCATACTTTAATAATTCATACTTTAATAATTCACTTTAATAATTCATACTTTAATAATTCACTTTAATAATTCAAAAATCTATTATAATTAGAATTCAATAGGTTTCATTATTTCATAGAAACTTGAAAATATTTTTCTCTAAACTCTCTCAATCGATTTACATATATATATTTACTCCGTATTATTTCAAGATATTATTAGTATACATAAAATATTACGTCAGAGTGCTGTCCGAGTGATTTCAAAATTGTTTTTCGAGTGGGATTGGATTAAGGAAATTATGGGTTATAGCTATGGAGGTGATTGGTATGGTTCATGGGTATGCTCGTGAGGTCAATATAGTGTTTATCATCTCCGTTGCGTCTACGTACCTTTCCTGCAATATTGAATCTTAATATTGATACGTGAGTACTCATAATTTAACTTTTACATACTAATAGTGTATCCCTGACTAGTGCTCGAGTATATAGGATTATGCATGTTTGTACTTTTGATATTGCCTTTAGTTAGGTTATGTTGAATCCTGAATTAGTTATATATGTGACTGAGATAAGGTATAAGATATGCATGTCGTTGGAAAGCTAGCGAAAAATTAAGAACTTTTCATTTAGATATCGAATGATTTCGATGAACGGATTTGAAGTTATAGTCCATCGAATTTTTGTATTATTATTAAAAATGATTATTATTATCGTCGTTCTAGTTTTATCTTATTATTATTATTATTATTATTATTATTATTATTATTATTATTATTATTATTATTATTATTATTATTATTATTATTATTATTATTATTATTATTATTATTATTATTATTATCTTTATTAATAAAAGGATTTATCATTAAAAATTGTTATTTTTTTTATTATTACTATCGTTATTATCGTTAAAGTTATAATTAGTATTATTATTATTATCCAATTATTATTATTATTATTATTATTATTATTATTATTATTATTATTATTATTATTATTATTATTATTATTATTATTATTATTATTATTATTATTATCATTATTGGTATTATTATTATTATTATTATTATCATTATTAATATATATATCATTATTTAAAAATGGTTATTGTTATTGTTATTGTTATTATTATTATTACTATATTATCATTAAGATAATTATTAGTATTATCGTTAATAATGTTATAGTAACTATCATTATTAATATTAGTGTAATTAAAACAAATATTTGTAACACCTAATTATTTTGATTACTATTATTATCATTATTACGAACACGATATAAAAGACGATTAAAAGCTATTAAACGAAACGATTAGGAAATAATGGGTAAGAGTATCATGATGAAATTGAAATATTATAAGATATTGATTTAGATAAAATTATCGTTCTTATTATTTTTATCATTACTATTATTATTAAAATTATCGTTAGTATTAAAACTATCATTTTAACAAAAATTATCATTTTAATAGAAATGTCATTGTTACTATAAAATATCATTATTATTATTATTTTAAATAGAATTATTATTTTAAAGATAATATTAAAAATTGTCGTAAATATTAAAGTTATCATAATTAGAATTATCGTTGTATCATAATGTCATCTTAGTAATTATAAATATTGATATTTTTATAATAATAATTATTATTACAAAATAATACAACTTTTACTTACTATCATTATAGATATTATTTTATCAAATAAATATTTGATACAAACATATTTTACTACGTGTAATAACTTACTTTAATAATACGTATCATATTATCTTTATAATATTAAATGAACCCTATAAATTTTATTACTTAATATATATAAAAGTATATTTTATTATATAAATATAATATAAAATTTTATTTATTAATAAATAAATTATATTATTTACTCTAATAAATCTTTTAAAAATATAAAACGACGATATTTAAACTATATATTAATCATGTATAAATTTTTGGAAATTATTTTGAGTCAAATTTACTTTTGTTGACTTTTGCATATTAGTCTCGAGCATTAGGATTGTGGTACACTATGACTTGACCTAATTTGTTAGACAAATATTGACCAACACATAAATATATATAATTAATTTAGGTTCGTGAATCCGAGGCCAACCTTGCACTTGTTCAATGACGTTATATGTATTTTTACTACGAAATACAGTATGGTGAGTTTCATTTGCCTTTTTACCCTTTATATTTTTGGGCTGAGAATACATGCGCAATTTTTATAAATGTTTGACGAAATAGACACAAGTAATTGAAACTACATTCTATGGTTGAATTATCAAAATCGAATATGCCCCTTTTTATTAAGTCTGGTAATCTAAGAATTAGGGAACAGACACCCTAATTGACGCGAATCCTAAAGATAGATCTATTGGGCCTAACAAACCCTATCCAAAGTACCGGATGCTTTAGTACTTCAAAATTATATCATGTCCGAAGGAGGATCCCGGAATGATAGGGGATATTCTTATATGTATCTAGTTAATGTCGGTTACCAGGTGTTCACCATATGAATGATTATTTTTTGTCTCTATGCATGGGACGTATATTTATGAGAACTGAAAATGAAATTCTTGTGGTCTATTAAAATGATGGAAATAAATGATTATGATAAACTAATGAACTCACCAACCTTTTGGTTGTCACTTTAAAGCATGTTTATTCTCAGGTGTTAAAGAAATCTTCCGCTGTGCATTTGCTCATTTTAAAGATATTACTTGGAGTCTTTCATAGCATATTTGGAAGAACGTTGCATTCGAGTCATTGAGTTCATCAAAGATTATTATTAAATCAATTTATAGTTGGATAGTGGATATTATGAAATGGTATGCATGCCTGTCAATTTTTGATGTAAAGAAAGATTGTCTTTTAAAAACGAATGCAATGTTTGTAAAATGTATCATATATAGGTCAAATACCTCGCAATGTAATCAACTATTGTGAATCGTTTATAATGTATATGAACGGGTCCTTTCATCATCAAATGCGAGTAAAGGAGGATGATATTCCAAAAACTGCTTTTAGGACGCGTTATGGTCATTACGAGTTTATGGTTATGCCGTTTGGATTGACTAACGCACCAGCTGTGTTCATGGACCTTATGAACCGAGGGTGTGGGCCATATCTTGACAAGTTTGTCATTGTTTTCATCGATGACATACTTATTTACTCAAAGAATGATCAAGAGCATGAAGAACATTTGAGAAAAGTGCTAGAAGTATTGAGGAAAGAAAAACTGTACGCTAAGTTTTCAAAGTGTGCATTTTGGTTGGAAGAAGTTCAATTCCTCAGTCACATAGTGAACAAAGAAGGTATCCAGGTGGACCCGGCAAAGATCGAAACCGTTGAAAAGTGGGAAACCCCAAAAACTTCGAAGCATGTACGTCAATTTTTAGGATTGGCTGGTTACTACAGAAGATTCTTCCAAGATTTCTCCAAAATAGCAAAACCCTTGACTGCATTAATGCATAAAAGGAAGAAATTTGAATGGAAGGATGAACAAGAGAAGGCGTTTCAATTATTGAAGAAAAAGCTAACTACGGCACCTATATTGTCATTGCGTGATGGGAATGATGATTTTATGATTTATTGTGACGCATCAAAGCAAGGTCTCGGTTGTGTATTAATGCAACGGACGAAGGTGATTGCTTACACGTCTAGACAATTGAAGATTCACGAGCAAAATTATACGACGCATGATTTGGAATTAGGCACGGTTGTTTTTGCATTAAAGACTTGGAGGCACTACTTATATGGAGTCAAAAGTATTATATATACCGACCACAAAAGTCTTCAACACATATTTAATCAGAAATAACTGAATATGAGGCAGCGTAGGTGGATTGAATTGTTGAATGATTACGACTTTGAGATTCATTACCACCCAGGGAAGGCAAATGTGGTAGCCGATGCCGTGAGCAGAAAGGACAGAGAACCCATTCGAGTAAAATCTATGAATATAATGATTCACACTAACCTTACTACTCAAATAAAGGAGGCGCAACAAGGAGTTTTAAAAGAGGGAAATTTAAAGGATGAAATACCCAAAGGATCGGAGAAGCATCTTAATATTCAAGAAGACGGAACCCGGTACGGGGCTGAAAGAATTTGGGTACCAAAATTTGGAGATATGAGAGAAATGGTACTTAGAGAAGCTCATAAAACCAGATACTCAATACATCCTGGAACGGGGAAGATGTACAAGGATCTTAAGAAACATTTTTGGTGGCCAGGTATGAAAGCCGATGTTGCTAAATACGTAGGGGAATGTTTGACGTGTTCTAAGGTCAAAGCGGAGCATCAGAAACCATCAGGTCTACTTCAACAACCCGAAATCCTGGAATGGAAATGGGAAAACATTACCATGGATTTCATCACTAAGTTGCCAAGGACTGCAAGTGGTTTTGATACTATTTGGGTAATAGTTGATCGTCTCACCAAATCAGCACACTTCCTGCCAATAAGAGAAGATGACAAGATGGAGAAGTTAGCACGACTGTATTTGAAGGAAGTCGTCTCCATACATGGAATACCAATCTCTATTATCTCTGATAGGGATGGCAGATTTATTTCAAGATTCTGGCAGACATTACAGCAAGCATTAGGAACTCGTCTATACATGAGTACTGCCTATCATCCACAAACTGATGGGCAGAGCAAAAGTACGATACAAACGCTTGAAGACATGCTACGAGCATGTGTTATTGATTTCGGAAACAGTTGGGATCGACATCTACCGTTAGCAGAATTTTCCTACAACAATAGCTACCATTCAAGCATTGAGAAGGCGCCGTTTGAAGCACTTTATAGTAGAAAGTGCAGGTCTCCGATTTGTTGGAGTGAAGTGGGGGATAGACAGATTACGGGTCCTGAGATAATACAAGAAACTACCGAGAAAATCATCCAAATTCAACAACGATTGAAAACCGCCCAGAGTCGACAAAAGAGCTACGCGGACAGTAAAAGAAAATATATAGAGTTTGAAATTGGGGAAATGGTCATGCTTAAGGTTTCACCTTGGAAAGGCGTTGTTCGATTTGGTAAACGGGGGAAACTAAATCGAAGGTACATTGGACCATTCAAGATTATAGATCGTGTCGGACTAGTAGCTTACCAACTAGAGCTACCTCAACAACTCGCGGATGTACATAACACTTTCCACGTCTCGAATTTGAAGAAATGTTTTGCTAAAGAAGATCTCACTATTCCGTTGGATGAAATCAAAATCAATGAATAACTTCAATTCATTGAAGAACCCGTCGAAATAATGGATCGTGAGGTTAAAAGACTTAAGCAAAACAAGATACTAATTGTTAAGGTTCGATGGAATGCTCGTAGAGGACCCGAGTTCACCTGGGAGCATGAAGATCAGATGAAGAAGAAATACCAGCACCTATTTCCAGAAGATACGTCAACACTTCCAACTGCTTAAAATTTCGGGACAAAATTTATTTAACGGGTAGGTACTGTAGTGACCCGAACTTTTCCATGTTTATATATATTAAATGAATTGGTTATTTACATGATTAAGTGTTTCCAACATGTTAAGCAATCAAACTTGTTAAGACTTGATTAATTGAAATAGGTTTCATATAGACATTTGACCACCCAGGTTGACCGGTGATTCACGAACGTTAAAACTTGTAAAAACTATATGATGACATATATATGGTTATATATATAGTTAACATGATTTTATGATAAGTAAGTATCTCATTAGGTATTTTAACTATGAGTTATATACATAAAAATGAGACTATTAAATTAAGAAACTCGAAAACGATATATATAACGATTATCGTTATAACAACGTCTTACTAAGTACATATGAATCATATTAAGATATTGATACACTTGGTTAATTATGTTAAATGATAAGTAAATATATCATTAAGTGTATTAACAATGAACAACATATGTAAAAATAAGACTACTAACTTAATGATTTCGAAACGAGACATATATGTAACGATTATCGTTGTAACGACATTTAACTGTATACATATCATACTAAGATATATTATATATCATAATATCATGATAATGTAACAATTTAACATCTTTTTAGATATAATAAACAACGGGTTAATAACATTTAACAAGACCGTTAACCTAAAGGTTTCAAAACAACATATACATGTAACGACTAACGAAGACTTAACGACTCAGTTAAAATGTATTTACATGTAGTGTTTTAATATGTATTCATACACTTTTGAAAGACTTCAAGACACTTATCAAAATACTTCTACTTAACAAAAATTCTTACAATTACATCCTCGTTCAGTTTCATCAACAATTCTACTCGTATGCATCAGTATTCGTACTCGTACAATTCACAGCTTTTAGATGTATGTACTATTGGTATATACACTCCAATGATCAGCTCTTAGCAGCCCATGTGAGTCACGTAACACATGTGAGAACCATCATTTAGCAACTAGCATGAAATATCTCATAAAATTACAAAAATATGAGTAATCATTCATGACTTATTTACATGAAAACAAAATTACACATCCTTTATATCTAATCCATATACCAACGACCAAAAACACCTACAAACACTTTCATTCTTCAATTTTCTTCATCTAAGTGATCTCTCTCAAGTTCTATCTTCAAGTTCTAAGTGTTCTTCATAAATTCTATAAGTTATAGTTTTATAAAATCAAGAACGCTTCCAAGTTTGCAAGTCTACTTCCAAGCTTTCTAATCCATTCCAAGTAATCATCTAAGATCAAGGAACCTTTATTATTTATAGTAGGTTATCTTTCTAATTCAAGGTAATATTCATATTCAAACTTTGATTCAATTTCTATAACTATAACAATCTTATTTCGAGTGGAAATCTTACTTGAACTTGTTTTCGTGTCATGATTTTGCTTCAAGAACTTTCAAGCCATCCAAGGATCCTTTGAAGCTAGATCCTTTTTTTTTTCATTTCCAGTAGCTTTATCGAGAAAACTTGAGGCAGTAATGATGTTCATAACATCATTCGATTCATACATATAAAGCTATCTTATTCGAAGGTTTAAACTTGTAATCACTAGAACATAGTTTAGTTAATTCTAAACTTGTTCGCAAACAAAAGTTAATCCTTCTAACTTGACTTTTAAAATCAACTAAACACATGTTCTATATCTATATGATATGCTAACTTAATGATTTAAAACCAGAAAACACGAAAAACACCGTAAAACCGGATATACGCCGTTGTAGTAACACCGCGGGCTGTTTTGGGTTAGTTAATTAAAAACTATGATAAACTTTGATTTAAAAGTTGTTCTTATGGGAAAATGATTTTTCTTATGAACATGAAACTATATCCAAAAATCATGGTTAAACTCAAAGTGGAATTATGTTTTCCATAATGGTCATCTAGACGTCGTTCTTTCGACTGAAATGACTACCTTTACAAAAATGACTTGTAACCTGTAATTCTGACTATAAACTTATACTTTTTCTGTATGTATTCATAAACTTAAGTTCAATATGAAACCATAGCAATTGGATTCACTCAAAACGGATTTAAAATGAAGAAGTTATGGGTAAAACAAGATTGGATATTTTTTGATTATTTTAGCTACGGGAAATGTTTAACAAATCTATACAAATCATATCCTAGCTAACTTATATTGTATTATACATGTATTCTAATATATTATGTAATCTTGGGATATCATAGACACGTATGCAAATGTTTTGACATATCATATCGATCCATGTATATATATTATTTGGAACAACCATAGACACTCTATATGCAGTAATGTTGGAGTTAGCTATACAGGGTTGAGGTTGATTCCAAAAATATATATACTTTGAGTTGTGATCTAGCCTGAGACGTGTATACACTGGGTCGTGGATTGATTCAAGATAATATATATCGATTTATTTTCTATACATCTAATTGTGGACAACTAGTTGTAGGTTACTAACGAGGACAGCTGACTTAATAAACTTAAAACATTAAAACGTATTAAAAATGTTGTAAATATATTTTGAACATACTTTGATATATATGTACATATTTGTTATAGGTTCGTGAATCGACCAGTGGCCAAGTCTTACTTCCCGACGAAGTAAAAATCTGTGAAAGTGAGTTATAGTCCCACTTTTAAAATCTAATATTTTTAGGATGAGAATACATGCAGGTTTTATAAATGATTTACAAAATAGACACAAGTACGTGAAACTATATTCTATGGTTGAATTATCGAAATCGAATATGCCCCTTTTTATTAAGTCTGGTAATCTAAGAATTAGGGAACATACACCCTAATTGATGCGAATCCTAAAGATAGATCTATTGGGCCTAACAAACCCCATCCAAAGTACCGGATGCTTTAGTACTTCGAAATTTATATCATGTCCGAAGGGTGTCTCAGAATGATGGGGATATTCTTATATATGCATCTTGTTAATGTCGGTTACCAGGTGTTCACCATATGAATGATTTTTATCTCTATGTATGAGATGTATATTGAAATATGAAATCTTGTGGTCTATTGTTATGATTTGATATATATTGGTTAAACCTATAACTCACCAACATTTTTGTTGACGTTTAAAGCATGTTTATTCTCAGGTGAATATTAAGAGCTTTCGCTGTTGCATACTAAAATAAGGACAAGATTTGGAGTCCATGTTTGTATGATATTATTTAAAAACTGATTCAAGAAACATATGTCGATGTAATATATTTCTATTGTAAACCATTATGTAATGGTCGTGTGTAAACAGTATATTTTAGATTATCATTATTTGATAATCTACCTAATGCTTTTGAAACCTTTATTGATAAAATAAAGGTTATGGTTGTTTTAAAAATGAATGCAGTCTTTGAAAAACGTCTGATATAGAGGTCAAAACCTCGTAACGAAATCAATTAATATGGAACGTTTATAATCAATATGAACGGGACATTTCAGTTGGTATCCGAGCGTTGGTCTTAGAGAACCAGAAAATTTACATTAGTGTGTCTTATCGAGTTTGTTAGGATGCATTAGTGAGTCTGGACTTCGACCGTGTTTTCTTTAAAAATGATTGATTAACATTTTTGTTGGAAACTATATATTTTTAACATTTGAATATTATATGATATATTAATCTCTTAATGTGTTTGATATTATTTGATAGATGTCTACCTCTAGAACAAGTCCCATTGATTCACCTAATGATAATGAAGAGTCAAATGTAAATTGGAATGATTCGTGGACTGATTCACAAGTTCCCGAAGAGGAACCGGAAGAAGAGTCGGAACCGGATGAAGAATCGGAACCGGAAAAAGAATCGGAAACGGAAGAAGAAATAGAACCAGTGGGGGAAATAATAAAACGGTTAAGTAGAAGAAAATCCTCAACCAACCGACCAAAGTTAATTATGGTCAATGGTGTTTCCGCCAAGGAAGCAAAGTATTGGGAGGATTACCAATTCTCCGATGAATCGGATCCCGACAAGGATTCCGATGATGTTATAGAAATTACCCCAACACAATTTAATAAGGCAAAAGAGAACAATAAGGGAAAGGGCATAAAAATAGAGAAATTTGATTCCAAACACAATGAACTTTATATGTATCGTCAACACCCGTATTTCTTAAGTTGTGACAATAACCCGGGAACCTCTAAACCACCAGGTTTTTCTAAATCAATGTGGAAAATGACGGCTCGTATTAGGGGAACATCATATATCCCTAGAAACTTGGCAAAACGAACCAAAACCGAAGAAGAATAAGAAACGAGCGAGTCGGAATAAGATAGTTGTATTCATGTGGTGTAATATATGTAATATAGTGTGCTTATGCTTTATGATATAAGTATTTTTTTTATGAATCTAACTCTTATCTATTTTACAGTATAAAAACACAAAATGGATAGACAACCCAATATTTTAAGAGACCTACCCGGAGACATGATTGATGAAATCTTGTCTAGAGTCGGTCAGAATTCCTCGGCACAACTATTTAAGGAGAGATCAGTTTGTAAGACATTCGAAGAACGTTCCAAGAATGCCTTGATTTATAAAAGGGTTTCGTTCGAAAGATGGGGGATATCACATTGGGAAATCCATAAGTTACGATGTGTTTACTTTGACGCATATATTGCGGGGAACCCAAATGCTATTTTACGTAACGGGTTAAGAAATTATTTTGACTCAATATATCCGAATATAGGACTTCGTGATTTAGAAAAAGCGGCTAACATGCAACATAAAGAAGCATGTTATGCTTACGGGTTAGTAATGTTCGCTTCTCACCAAAGTGAGAACAAGAACATCGGGCTACAACTATTAAGCAAAACGTTCCCACAAGTGACGGAGTCAGTAATTGGGGTAAGAAATGAGGTTTTTAGGTTATTACGAGACTGTTGGTCATTACGTAACCTTCATCCTTTTGATGACATTACAACACATTGTCTTACTATCGGTCACAACGGTTATGTTCCACAAAACCAAGGATGGGAAGTGGTATTAGTAAAACCAGAATGCATGACTTGTTTCTGGACGTATGAATTACGTGTCTTTATTGCCTTTGCTGAACGCCTTATTTATTAACTAGAATTATCTTCACAACTACTTTGTATCAAAGTTTTTTGTGCTATATTTCATGCTATATAAAAAAAAAAGCGGTATTGTAAGTTTGCAAGTTATTGTATAAAGGTTTGAATATGATTTTTTTTTTTTTTTTTTTTGTGATTAGTTTTTCATATAGAATTGTAGTAGTTGAAATGGTATGTTAGCTACTAAGTATGAACTTAACGGGTAGGTACTACCCGAATTAAAGAGTATAAAACGCTAATATGAAGAAAGAGCTTTTATAATTAAGTTCATATTACTTTACTATCGACTTACTACTTGCATACTTTTCCTATCGACTTTACCGCACATTCACTGTGAGTTATAGCTTCCCTTTTTTACTTTACTATTTTTGGAACTGAGAATACATGCGCTTTTTATGTTTTACATACTAGACACGAGTACTTAAACTTTATATATGTGTTGGTGACATAACGGCACAAAGATTCCCCTTAGCATGGTAACGTTTAATCATTGGTTTTTGAACCGGTGAACGCGAATATTAGATATGGATCCATAGGGTTTAACATCCCCACTCGGGCTAGTCACGCTAGCATTTAATGGGTGTTTGATACTTCGAGGACATACACACTCGCCAAGTATACTTTTAGGGGGTGATATTATTATTACGTTAAGTTAGTTACCGGGTGCCCACGGATAAGCATATACTTTTCATACTGTTTTGGAATACGAAATCTCATGGTCTACATTACATTACTGAATACAAACTATAGCTCACCAACATTCGTGTTGACCTTTTAAGCGTGTATTTCTCAGGTGCTTAGACGTTGTTGCTTCTGCTGTTAGACTTGCTGTCTTGGTGTTATAGACTTGCTGTTACAGACTCGCTGTGTTAGACTTCCGCTGCATTACTTAGAGATGTCTCAACCATGGAACTTTTATCTTGCATTCACAACTTATGTTATTTGAATAATGGCTTGTAACTCCAACGACCCGTCCTAATCCATCTGGACGAATACATTACATTTGGTTACATCGCGAGGTACTTGACCTCTATATGATACATTTTACAAACATTGCATTCGTTTTTAAAAGACAAACTTTCATTTCATTGAAAGTTGACGGCATGCATACCATTTCATAATATATCCAACTATAATTGACTTAATAATAATCTTGATGAACTCAACGACTCGAATGCAACGTCTTTTGAAATATGTCATGAATGACTCCAAGTAATATCTCTAAAATGAGCAAATGCACAGCGGAAGATTTCTTTCATACCTGAGAATAAACATGCTTTAAAGTGTCAACCAAAAGGTTGGTGAGTTCATTAGTTTATCATAAACATTTATTTTCATCATTTTAATAGACCACAAGATTTTCATTTTTCATAATCATCCATCTCATATCAGGCATTTTGCAAACTGCATAGAGATAAAAAAATCATTCATATGGTGAACACCTGGTAACCGACCTTAACAAGATGCATATAGAATATCCCCATCATTCTGGGACTCCCTTCGGACATGATAAATTCGAAGTACTAAAGCATCCGGTACTTTGGATGGGGCTTGTTGGGCCCAATAGATCTATCTTTAGGATTCACGTCAATTAGGGTGTCTGTTCCCTAATTCTTAGATTACCAGACTAAAAAGGGGCGTATTTGGTTTAATAATCCAGCCATAGAATGTAGTTTTAAGTACTTGTGTCTGTTTCATCAAACATTTATAAAAAACAGCGCATGTATTCTCAGTCTCAAAAATGTAAAGAGTAAAAAGGGGCAAATGAAACTCACCATACTATATTTTGTAGTAAAAATATATATGACGTCATTGAACAAGTGTAGGGTTGGTCTCGGATTAACGAACCTATATTATTCATATATTTATTAAAGCATATACTTGTAATCGAACAAGTTTAGATATTATTATTAATTGTTATTTTAGTAACTTGTATGTTTAATTGGTAACTATATTAACTATATTTATTTTATATACTTTAGATAAATAATTAGTATTTATTATGAAAATATTAAGGTTGTTATGCGATATGTTTTAAATATATCCTTATATAGCTATATATTTAGTAAAATAATAATAATAATAATAATAAATAAAAATTTCTATCTTTTTATGATAATAATAATAATACTAAAAGTAATTAGATTTAGTAATGATACTGCTATTAATAGTTTTGATAATAATACTAATAATAAAAATAATGTTAGTAATAATAATAATTTTAATGAAAAGATAATAATGATAAGATAAAAATGTTAGTTTTCATAAAAATAATATTTTAAATAATAATGGTACTTTTAATAAAAATAATTATTCTAATAGAAATTTCAATATAATAATACTATATAATTTAATAATAATAATAATGATAATAATATTAATTATACTAATAATTTTATTTCTAATATTGGTAATAATAATAATTACTTAATAACAATCAATAATAAATAATAATTATAATAATAATATAAAAATAATAATGAAATAATAATAATAAGAGTATTAGTAATGACTACCTCAAAGGAGTAGTCCTTAAAAAAAATGCCCAAGTCCGGGTTTGAACCCGCGACGTCCCGATAACATCCTTAATCATTACGCTATGTGTTTCAATTCTGATATAACACCCAAATTAAATTATTTTTAGCGTTTACTTCTGTATCCTTCTTCTTCTTTTTCAAAAAAATAAATGTCGAGCCCAGGTTCGACCCCACGACCTCTCGGTTAAACACCCACCCCTAACCAATGCTCCATCGTTTGATTTCTAATCTAATAAGGATTTTTATTTCTTTTAACCCAGTTTCTGTGTTCATCTTCTTAACTCAACACAAACACGTTGTTCATCATCTATCCTTCACCATTACCATAAACGTTTTCGTCATTTTAATACTTATTATGATTTTAACCTAATCATTTCATTATCATCACTATGGTCATCATTATCATGACATCATAACCAAATCATTAACCCGTCATTTTCAATATTGTGATAACATGATCATAATCCCTACATCACCATAACCTAATCATCATCATTTTTAATTTTACCGTATACTAAATATCATTATCATAATCATATCCTAATCATACTCGTCACCATTTAATTATCATCATCCCCTTTATTTACGAACCTTATAAGAATTGTGATACATAACCATCATCATATTTGTTACGTACAAGAGCACAAAAGTACCAGTCCAGATTCACGCCCACATAGAGCCCAACATTTAAATATGATGAAGTCCATTATTGCAATATAATAAGCCCAAATAAAAAGGAAAATTACGTGGCCTGTTGGTTTGGCACTTCAAAAATTCGAACGGTAGACACAAAAGAACAAATTACGCCAGCACCCATCATCTTATCAACATGCTATACCTTAATTAAGTCAAGTGGGGTTTTAAAACAAATAGATTTAGAACTTTATATTTGTGGTGGGTTCCTCTTAGGAAAAACAAACACAGCGACAATTATTGTATCACCATCATGATCACATCATAATCTTACCTCTTTCCCTCACCTTTATCGTACTCCATCATCGACCTTTCATATAGTAAATAGTAATAGCGAGCAAAGCAGCAAAGTTCGAGTTAAAAAAATGAGTAGCAGGCTGTACCATTGTGGGGTTATATATGTTGCATTTTTGGGTGAGGTTTCCGGCTGTATTGCAGCAGAAAAATAATAGAAACAGGTAGACAAAAACCTTCGATCTCTTCTATCAAAATAGCAGTAATGGTGTTGATATTGCGGTTGTTTGATGGTAAAACAGAAATAGATAGAAGGTATTCACATACAGTGACATGAAGCAACATCAGAAAGAAGGAAAAATAAAGAAATGGTTTTACGATGGTGATGGTTATCAACCGTAACCAGTAATAGATTAAAGGGTGGTTTTTGGGTGAAGCAAGGGTGGCCGGTAGATCATGAAGTAAAAAGAAAAAATTGTAATCGATGGTTGATGTTTGGTGTTTACATAGGTGAGTGATCATAAGTATTTGGTGCTCGGTTATAATTGATGTAGGTAAGGTTTATGGTGATAGAGGTGGGTTTCATTGGAAACACGAATGAACTATAGAGGTAGGGATGGTGGATGTAGTGGATGATAAGTTGATAACCGATGGTGGTAATGGTGGAAGGTGGTGGCGATGGTTCACGGTGGATAGCCGATGGTGGAGGGTGATCATGGAAGCTATCGATCAAAGAGATGAAGAAGGGATGGGTGTGATCAAGATTATATAAGTATATGATGTATATTCATGTATGTAGTTATATATACGAAGGATATAAAGGTTTGAGAGAAAGATAACATAAAAACAGTGAACTTTCCAATTATTAATTCAATCACGGGTGTGTTAAACTGCTCCTCTGCCGACACATAATCACGGACTCGTTTTCGTGCTCCATTGTTAATTAGTGGCGGATAAAAGTCTTCGGAAAAATTTCAAATTTTTAGATTAATTATATTTATTTATTCTGGTTATTAAAAGTGAAAAATCTGATAAAAAAGATTCACCTAATATTTGTTTTAAGTTCCAAGTGATATGTTCAGAGTACCATAATTTAACTGGACAAAGTAAAAATATAATTATTAATCCTATATTTTACATAGTTTAAATTATGGACTAAAGTTAACTTTTAAATTGACCTAAGTTCGTCTTTAGACCTGTTTAATATTAACCATAAAAATTTGACAGAGTTCAATCCCAACTAAAAATTAAATATTTTAAAAATTAATCAAATAGATTCTAAATATATTTTTTTTAATAAAGGTCAAATTGATATAAGTTATTTTTAGATCACCGTTTATTTCTAAAATCACATAAGTTGGAATTTAACTTGTTTAAATAATCATTGAATGATAACGAGTACTCCTATCATTTACTAAGTGAATTCGAAACTATATAAATTTATTCAATATACTTTATATATATATATATATATATATATATATATATATATATATATATATATATATATATATATATATATATATATATATATATATATATATATATATATATATATATATATATATATATATATATGTTTTAAATAATTATTATATATTGTTTTATTTTACACAGTTAATTTTAATATAATATATTTCAAATTATTATTATTAATATATATATATATATATATATATATATATATATATATACATATATATATATATATATATATATATATATATATATATATTTATATATATATATATACGTATCTATTTACAAGTAATTGTTCGTGAATCGTTGGAAATGGTCGAAGGTAATTGAATACATGAACATAGTTCCAAAATTTTCGAGACTCAACATTATAGACTTTGCTTATCGTGTCGGAAACATATAAAGATCAAGTTTAAATTTGGTCGAAAATTTTCGGATCGTCACAGTAAAGACCTTTGTGTCACGTTATCTTTTGTAAAACGTTATCCCTTTTGAATGCAAAACTTTTTTTAAAATAGCATGTAGAATTGTACCGTGTAATGGACCTGTTGTTAACAATTCGTACATGATGGTTTTGTAAGGGGCGTCACATTTGGTATCAAAGCATCGATTGTATGGAATTAAGTTGCATTAGTGAGCCTTGACTGAGCCGAGTAGGATTCGCTAATAGGACTAATCTACAACTTGCTCGTTTACTTGTTACTGCTTACTACTGCTACATGCTAATGCTTACCTTTACTGCTATGTGAACTTGCTGTATGCTGCTACTTTCTCGCTACTGCATGCTACTATTGTTACTTTTGTTTAATACTGTTATGATTGTTATGCTATGTACTGCTAGGTTGCTGTAGTGCCTGATTGCGTGCTTGCTATATGTCTTACTTACATGGAAAAAGTTATTTTTCCTTGTTCAGATGTCAGACATGCCGCCCATGACCTTTGACTTCGAGAGTAACTCAGATACTTCTGCTACCTCGCCTACTATTATTGCTGACTCACCGCTACCCTCTGGCGACTCCAGCGATTCATCTTCTGGAGATAGTGGACACGCGCTTGACCTGATGGACATCTCAGAGGGAGACGAGGATCCCGAGGAGATTGCAGCACCACCCAGCCCTAGACTCCCGGGGCTACAGCACCATTCCGGTGGCACTGTGATCCCTGGGGGAAATGGAGACTGTCCCTTCTGTAACGACCATGGACATTGGACTAGACGCACCGCTGATGGACGTGTCTTACCGATTACACCTGGCAGATATCGACTTATGACCACCGGCCAGACGCTTTCTCCCGCCGTGATGTACCCGCACTACCTTTCGATGATTCAGACGGATCATCATCCGATGACACCAGCGAGGAGGATTCCGAGGAGGGTTCTGAGGAGGACTTCGAGGAGGAGCCCGTGCAGCCACCCTCTAGTCCGCCAAAGAAGTGGTACCGCTTCGATGGTACTGTTATTCCAGGGGTTAATGGAGGTAAGCCGTTTGTGAACTCGCATTGACAGTTAGTTAGGGTCACCGCCTGTAAAAGGGTTGTACCATATCCTGCCGATCCATTTGTGCATAAGGTCGCCCACACTGTGCCGTCTACTACTAGTACTACAACCGCATTATCTGGACCATCTGCACCACAGGCACCATCTACACCATCTGTACCACCTGCCCCACCAGCATCTCATATCATCGAGGAACTGACGAGGGAAGTGCATGCCCTCCGTGCTTGGGTAACTGAGCTCAAGGACCAGATGTCCCATCTGATGGACATCATTTACCCACCATCCCCCTAGGACTGTTGTAATAGATTTCTTTATGTATTCCGTTTGTAGTTTCCTGGTTTTCATTTATGTATTGTACAATCCTTATGTTGTTGTATGCAATTTTCTTATTATGAATGGAATTACTTTTGTTGATTTTTTCGTACGGCGTTTTATTACATGTTGGCTTTTGTGCTATCTTCTGCTTATTTGCCATGCTTAGTTATCGTGTACTGTGTTGTTTCCATGTTGTTTACCGTATGCTGTGACGTTGTTGGTCAATGGATTTTGACTTAAGTCAAAATTTTTGTTTGGAAGATCGATGGCTAACGGAAGAGGTCCAAGAGAAATCCCCACCGTAGCACAGCTTGAGGAGATGATAGCCGCTCGAGTAGCCGTGGCTATGGGGAATGCCAACCCCCAAGCTCCACCGGCTAACCAGAACATTCGGAATGGGTATACTTTCAAGAAATTCCAGAGCTGCAAGCCCCACAATTTCAGTGGAATAGAAGGGCCCGTTGGGCTGACGAGATGATTTGAGAAGTTGGAATCTGTGTTCCGTGTGAGTAACTGCTCTGAAGGGAATAAGACTATGTTCGCATCCTGCACTTTGTCGGATGGCTCTTTGACTTGGTGGAATACGCTCGCCCAGTCTCGGGGAATTGATGAAGCTTATGCTACACCATGGGAGGAGTTTAAGAGGGCTATGATTGGGGAGTACTGCCCCAGAACAAAAAATTCAGAAAATGGAAGCGGAATTTTGGGAACTAAAAGTTGTAGGAAACAGACCTTGATGGCTATAACCGAAGGTAATTGGAGTTAGCTTTGATATACCCCACAATGGTTACTCCGGAGTACAAACGGATGGAGAGGTATCTGTGGGGACTCCCCAAGGACATTAAAGGAAATTTCACTTCATTGAAACCAGCGAATGTCCCAGAAGCTATGCGTATGGCGCACACCCTGATGAATCAAATTACCCGCCAAGAGCCAGAGAAGGCGAAATTAGAATCAGGAGCTAGTAATGGGAAACGTAAGTGGGACGGAAGTAAGGGAAAAGGTTTTGACCAGAACCCAGCTAAGAGGTATGAGAATTTTAAGGGAAACAACGACTGGAGGAATCCTAACCCGAACCCTATATCTAACCCTAACTGCAAAGGTAGTCTTCCCCAGTGTAAGAGATGCTATAAGCATCACACTGGATACTGCAACGTAGTGTGTGAGAAGTGTAAAAGAACTGGACACATCGGTAGAGATTGTAAGATCACCGCCCCAGCTGTGAGGACAAACCCAAGTAGACCAAGGAAGTGTTTTGAGTGCGGTCAGCAGGGCCACTTCAAGAATGAATGTCCTAACAAGAAGAAGGATGGTGGGCTAGCACGTGGAAGAGTCTTCAACATGAACGCCGTGAAGATCCTGACTTGGTTACAGGTACATTCACTATCAATAACCTATTAGCTTCTGTCCTATTTAATACCGGTGCCGATAGGAGTTATGTATGTAGACACTTTTGCTTTAAGATAAATTGGTCGTTAGTGCCTTTGGATGAGAGTATACTTGTGAAAGTAGCCAATGGAAAACTTGAGAAAGTTTACCAGATTGGCCGAGGAGGTATTATAAACCTAGCTGGTGTGAATTTTGAGATTGATTTGATACCCATTAAGTTGGGGAGTTTTGATGTGATAGTCGGTATGGACTAGTTGTCCAAGGTAAGAGCCGAAGTTATCTGTGGTGAGAAGATTCTTCGTATACCTTGCGAAGATAGTGAGCCACTGATTGTTTACGGAGATAGATGTAGCCCGAAGCTGAACCTTATTAGTTTGCATGAAGGCACAAAAGGTTATGAAAAAGGGGCGTTTTGCTATTTTAGCACATGTGAAGAAACTAGAAACTGAGGAGAAAAGCGTGGATGAAGTGTGAATTGTGAACGAATTTCCCGATGTCTTTCTAGAAGAATTGCCGGGATTACCCCTGCCGAGATCAGTGGAGTTCCAGATCGATCTAGTGCCAGGAGATGCACCTGTAGCTCGCGCACCTTATCGACTTGAACCTTCCGAACTGCAAGAGTTGCAGAGTCAACTGCAGGAACTACTAGACCGTGGATTTATCCGATCGAGTTCATCGCCTTGGGGCACACCTGTTTTGTTCGTGAAGAAGAAGGACGGATCTTTCTGCATGTGTATCGATTATCGTGAACTGAACAAGTTGACGATCAAGAATCGGTATCCCCTTCCCAGGATTGATGATCTTTTCGATCAGCTGCAAGGATACAGCGTTTACTCTAACATCGATTTATAATCAGGTTATCACCAGTTGAGGGTGAAGGAGAGCGATGTACTAAAGACTGCATTCCGAACTCGTTATGGTCACTATGAGTTTCTAGTGATGCCATTCGGTTTAACTAACGCACCTGTCGTGTTTATGGATCTCATGAATCGCGTATGCAAGTCGTACCTGAACAAATTCATAGATGATATCCTAATCTATTCCAAAAGCAAAGAAGAACATGAGCAACATCTTTGACTCATGCTTGAACTTTTGAGACAAGAGCAACTCTATGCCAAATTCTCCAGGTGTGAATTTTGGTTGAAGGAAGTCCAATTTCTTGGTCATATTGTGAGCGATCAGGGTATCAAAGTCGATCCCGAAAAGATCGAAGCCATCAGCAAGTGGGAAACTCCCATTACTCCGACTCATATCCGCCAATTTTTAGGCCTCGCTGGCTACTATCGTAGATTCATCGAAGGTTTCTCTCTGATTGCGCGTCATTTGAATGCGTTAACTCACAAGGGGAAGAAGTTCGTTCGGGCAACCGAGCAAGAGTCGGCATTCCAAACCCTGAAGTAGAGGTTTACCACCGCTCCTATTCTGTCCCTTCCCGAAGGCAGTGATGATTTCGTTGTGTATTGCGATGCCTCCCGACAAGGTTTTGGGTGTGTATTGATGCAACGGAAGAAGGTTGTAGTGACCCGAACTTTTCCATGTTTATATATATTAAATGAAATTGATATTTACATGATTAAATGTTTCCAACATGTTAAGCAATCAAACTTGTTAAGACTTGATTAATTGAAATGAGTTTATGTAGTCAATTGATCACCCAAGTTGACCGGCGATTCACGAACGTTTAAAACTTGTAACAACTACATGATAATATATATATGGATATATACATAGTTAACATGAGAATTATCATAAGTAAGTATCACACTAAGTATATTAACAATGATTTATATACATAAAAAATGAGACTATTGAATTAAGAAACTCGAAACGATATATATAACGATTATCGTTATAACAACGTCTTACTAAATACATATGAATTATATTAAGATATTGATACACTATCTTTAACATGATAAAATGATAATTAAATATATCATTAAGTGTGTTAACAATGAACTACATATGTAAAACAAGACCACTAACTTAAGAGTTTTGAAACGAGTTATATATGTAACGATTATCGTTGTAACGACGTTTTAATATATATATATATATATATATATATATATATATATATATATATATATATATATATATATATATATATATATATATATATATATATATATATATATATATATATATATATATTGTATTAAGATATATTCATACACCATGTTATTATGATAATATGATAATTTAACATCTCATTAGATATAATAAACAATGGGTTAACTACATTAAATGAGATCGTTAACTTAAAAGTTTCAAGACAACACTTGCATGTAACGACTAACGGTGACTTAACGACTCAGTTAAAATGTATATACATGTAGTGTATTAAGATATATTAATAAACTTTTGAAAGACTTCAAGACATATATTAAAACACTCATACTTAACAAAAATGCTTACAATTACATTCTCATTCACTTTCATCAACAATTCTACTCGTATTCATTCAGTCTTCGTACTCGTATTATACCCAGCTTCTAGACGTTCTTACTATGGGTATATACCAATAAGAACTAGCATGGGATTCCACTCTTGATTATGTCATGCATGACTAATCAAGTTTAACATCTACCATGAACTAGTCAACTAACAAGAACTCCTTTTAACCCCACTCACCACTCACCATTCACTTCATTTCATTTCCATTTTCCTTTCTAATTCTCTCTCAACACACACACACACACACACACACACACACACACACACACACACCCCTATGAATGAATTTTTCCAGTAACCAAATCATCATTTTCATCAAAAACTATTTCAAGAATCAAGCTATAATCATCATAGGAAGAACACTTCAAGAACACTTCGAAAATCCTTTCAAGTTTGCTAGTTTACTTTCAATCTTGCAAATCCATTCCAAGTAATCATCTAAGATCAAGAAACCTTTGTTAATTATAGTAGGTTATCTTTCTTATTCAAGGTAATATTCATATCCAAACTTTGATTCAATTTCTATAACTATAAACTATCTTAATTCGAGTGATAATCTTACTTGAACTTGTTTTGATGTCATGATTCTACTTCAAGAACTTTCAAGCCATCCAAGGATCCTTTGAAGCTAGATCATTTCTTGTCACTTCCAGTAGGTTTACCTACTAAACTTGAGGTAGTAATGATGTTCATAACATCATTCGATTCATATATATATATATAACTATCTTATTTGAAGATTTAAACTTGTAATCACTAGAACATAGTTTAGTTAATTCTAAACTTGTTTGCAAACAAAGTTAATCCTTCTAACTTAACTTTTAAAATCAACTAAACACATGTTCTATATCTATATGATATGCTAACTTAATGATTTAAAACCTGGAAACACGAAGAACACCGTAAAATCGGACATACGCTTTCATAGCGAAACCGTGGGCTGTTTTGGTTTGGATAATTAAAAACTATGATAAACTTCGATTTAAAAGCTATACTTCTGGGAAAATTATCTTTCTTATGAACATGAAACTATATCCAAAAATTATGGTTAAACTCAAAGTGGAAGTATCTTTTTCAAAATGGTCATCAAGACGTCGTTCTTTCGACTGAAATGGATACCTCTAAAAAATGACTGGTAACTTATGTTTCCGACTATAAACTTATAATTTTTCTGTTTAATTTCATAAATTTCAGTTCATTATGAAACCATAGCAACTTGAATCACTCAAAACGGATTTAAAACGAAGAAGTTATGGGTAAAACAAGATTGTATAATTTTGCTTGTTGTAGCTACGTGAAATTTGTAACAAATCTATACAAATCATAACTTAACTAACTTATTTTGTATTACACATGTATTCTAACATATATTATGTAATCTTGAGATACCATAGACACGTATACAATGTTTTGACATATCATATCGACCCATCTATATAATATATTTCGGAACAACCATAGACACTCTATATGCAGTAATGCTTGAGTTAGCTATACAAGGTTGAGGTTGATTCCAAAATAATATATATAGTTTAAGTTGTGATAGAGCCTGAGACTTGTATACACTGGGTCGTGGATTGATTCGAGATAATATATATTGATTTATTTCTGTACATCTAACTATGGACAACTAGTTGTAGATTACTAACGTTGGACCGCTAATTTAATAAACTTAAATCATTAAAACGTAATAAAAATGTTGTGAATATATTTCAATCATACTTTGATATATATGTATATATTTGTTATAGTTTAGTGAATCGATCCGTGGCCAAGTCTTAAATTACGACGAAGTAAAAATCTGTGAAAGTGAGTTATAGTCCTACTTTTAAAATCTATTATTTTTGGGATGAGAATACATGCAGTTTTATAAATGTTTTACAAAATAGACACAAGTGATCAAAATTACATTCTATGTTGAATTATCGAACCGAATATGCCCCTTTTTAGCTTGGTAGCCTAAGAATTGGTGTTTATGATAATTGCCACCAATTGACGCGAATCCTAAAGATAGATCTATCGGGCCCAACGAGCCCCATTCGAGTTACGGACGCTTTAGTACTTCAATTTATCATATCCGATGTGAGTCCCGGAATGATGGGGATATTCTATATGCATCTTGTTAATGTCGGTTACCAGGTGTTCATCATATGAATGATTTTTATGCAGATTGCATGTTATTGAGAAATGGAAATGAAAATCTTGTGGTCTATTTTTATGATTTGATAAATATATAGGCTAAACCTATAACTCACCAACATTTTGTTGATGTTTAAAGCATGTTTATTCTCAGATTTTTATTAAGAGCTTCCACTGTTACATGCTAATTTATGGACAAGAGTTGGAGTCAGCATGCTTGTATAATATTGTTTAAAAACTGCATTCGAAAACATATATTGTTGTGTAATATTATTGTAAACCATTATGTAATGGTCGTGTGAAAACACTATATTTTAGATTATCATTATTTGATAATCGTCGTAATATTTTAAAGGTTATGGTTTGTTTTAAAATCGAATGCAGTCTTTGAAAAACGTCTCATATAGAGGTCAAAACCTCGCAACGAAATCAATTAATATGGAACATTTATAATCAATATGAATGGGACATTTCAGTTGGTATCCGAGCGTTGGTCTTAGAGAACCAGAAAATTGCATTAGTGTGTCTTATCGAGTTGGTTAGGATGCATTAGTAAGTCTGGACTTCGACCGTGTTTTCTTTAAAAACGATTGCTTAACACTTTTTGTTGGAAACTATATATGGTTAACATGTAAATATTATGTGATATATTAATCTCTTAACGTGTTTGATATTGTGTGATAGATGTCTGCCTCTAGTACAAATCCCATCGACTCACCTAATAATACTGAAGAGTCGAATATATATTGGGAAGACTCACAAATTCCCGAAGAGGAACCGGAAGAAGAGGAACCGGAAGAAGAGGAACCGGAAGAAGAGGAGGTTCCGGAGGAGGAAATATTAGAAACCACTGGAAAAACAGACAAATAAAAGAAAACCCTCAACCAATGGACCAAAATTAAAAATGATCAATGGTGTTTCCGCCGAGGAAGAAAAATATTGGGAAGATTACCAATTTTCTGATGAATCGGATCCCGATGAGGATTCCGATGATGTTATAGAAATTACCCCGACGCAATTTGAAAAGGCAAAAGAAAATAATAAGGGAAAAGGCATCAAAATAGAGAAACCTAATTCCAACCCCGATGACCTCTATGTTAACATGAAATGTCCCGATGGAAAATACCGTCAACACCCGTATTTCTTAAGTTTTAGTTATAACCCGGGAACATCTAAGCCACCAAGTCTTTCTAGACCATTTGTGAAAAGAATGGCTCGTATTAGGGGAGCACCATAAATCCCTAGGAAATTAGCGAAACAAACCAAGTCCGAAGAAGAAGAAACAAGTGAGTCGGAATAAAGAGTTGTAATCATGCGATGTAATATATGTAATATAGTGTGCTTGTGCTTTTATGATATATGTAAAAATTACTTGTGTTGTTTGTTAAGTATCTTTTATGAATCTAACCCTCGTCTATTTTTACAGTATAAAAACACAAAATAGATATTAAGGATAGACAATCGAAAATTTTAGAAGACCTACCCGGGGACATGAATGATGAAATCTCTTCTAAAGTCGGTCAGAATTCGTCGGCACAATAATTTACGGCAAAATTAGTTTGTAGAACATTTGAAGAACGTTCCAGGCATGCTTTAATTTATAAAAGGCTTTCTTTTGAAAGATGAGGTATATCACATTGGGGAGACCTTAAGTTACGCCGTATTTTCTTTAAAGCGTTAAATGCGGGGAACCCAAGTGCAATTTTACGCTACGGGTTAAGAACCTATTTTGACTCAACATATCCCAACATAGGACTTAGTGCTTTATAAAGAGCTTCTATCATGAAACATAAAGAATCATATTATGCTTACGGGTTAGTGATGTTCGCTTCTCACCAAAGTGAGAAAAAGAACATCGGATTAGAACTTTTAAATAAAACCTTCCCACAAGTGACAGATTCGGTAGTTGGGGTGAGAAACAAGGTTTTTAGATTATTAAGGGGCTGTTGGGCATTACGTAACCCCCGTCCTTTTGAAAACATTACTACATGCTGCCTAGCTAACGACCACAACGGTTATTTTCCACAAGACCAAGGATGGGAAATAATATTAGTAAAACCAGAATATATGACTTGTTTCTGGACCTATGAATTACGTGTTTTTATAGCCTTTGCTGAACGACTTTCGTATTAACTAGAATTGTCTTCGCAACTACCTTGTATCAAAGTTATTGTGTGCTATATTTCATGCTATATGTAAAATTTGCGGTAATGTATGTTTGTAAAATATTGTATAAAAGTTTGAGCGCGAAATGTTATTATCAGTTTTTCATATAGAATTATAGTAGTTGAATTGTATATTAGCTACTAAGTATGAACTTAACGGGTAGGTACTACCCGAATTATAAATTATAAAACGCTAATATGAAGAAAAAGATTTTATAAATGAGTTCATATCATGCTACGAAATACTACTAACTACTTTTAATATTCTGTATGATTAACTTGATTCATTTGATTATTTCTGAAGGAAATGGCACCGACTACTCGAAATACTCTGAATATGACCGAGGAAGACTTCCGTGTTTTCCTTGCTGCAAATGTAGCCGCAGTGCAGGCTGCAATGCGAAATAACAACAATAACTCTGAAACTAGCAATGGATCTAACACCACTAGAAATCGTGTAGAATGCTCCTACAAAGAATTCACTGCCTGCAAACCTTTAGAATTTGATGGAACCGAGGGTCCAATCGGATTGAAACGGTGGACCGAGAACGTTGAATCGGTGTTTGCCATAAGTAAATGTATTGAAGAAGACAAAGTAAAGTACGCTATGCATACCTTCACAGGTACTGCGTTAACATGGTGGAATACCTATCTCGAGCAGGTAGGACAAGATGCTGCTTACGCACTACCGTAGTCAGCATTCAAGCACTTGATGAACGTGCAGTATCGTCCCAGAAATGAGGTCAATAAGCTCAAGGTAGAGCTTAGAGGATTACGAATGCAAGGTTTCGATATCACCACGTACAAATGACGATTCACAGAGTTGTGCCTGTTGTGTCCCAGAGCGTTTGAAGACGAAGAAGAGAAGATCGACGCATTTGTAAAAGGGTTACCGGAAAGGATTCAAGAAGATGTGAGTTCACACGAGCCCACCTCCATACAAAAGGCAAGTCGAATGGCTCACAAACTAGTGAACCAAATTGAGGGTAGGATTAAAGAGCACTCTTCCGAAGAGGCCAAAGTGAAGCAAGTCAAGAGAAAGTGGTAAGAAACCAGTGAAAAGAGTCACCAAAACAACAACAACAATCACAACCACAATCGCAATAACTATCCCAACAACCGCAACATCAATCGCAACAACAACAATCGCAATCCCAATAATAACTACAACAAACGTCCCAACAACAACTACAATAACCGTCCCAACAACAATAACAACAACAACAATCCCAACAACAATCTCAATAACAACAATGGCGACAACAATCTGAAAACTCCATGCTATAGGTGTGATGGATATCATCCGGATAAATACTATAAGGTTATATGTACCAAATGTAAAAGACCGGGTCATGGTGTGACGAAGTGTAAAACTTTCGGACCAACGACTGGAGGAACAAATAACGCCCACATTGTTTGTTTCGGATGCGGGAAGAAGGGCCATTTTAAAACTACGTGCCCTAATCAGGGGAATACTAATGGACAAGGCCGCGGAAGATTTTTCAATATTAATGCGGTAGAAGCGCAGGAAGACCCGGAGCTTGTTACGGGTACGTTCCTTATTGGCAATAAACCTGCTTATGTTTTATTTGATTCGGGTGCGGATAGAAGCTATATGAGTAGGGATTTTTGTGCTTAATTAAGTTGTCCAGTGACGCCTTTGGATAATAAATTTTAACTCGAATTAGCCAACGGCAAATTAATTTCAGCAGATAATATATGTCAAAATCGAGAAATTAAACTGGTTACCAAAACGTTTAAGATTGATTTGATACCAGTAGAGTTAGGGAGTTTTGATGTGATGATCGGCATGGACTGGTTGAGAGAAGTGAAAGCAGAGATCGTTTGTTACACAAATTCAATTCGCATTGTACGAGAAAAAGGAAAACCCTTAATGGTGTAGGGAGAAAAGAGCAACGCGAAGCTAAATCTTATTAGTAATTTGAAGGCGCAGAAACTAATAAGAAAAGGTTGCTATGCTATTCTAGCACACGTCGAGAAAATCAATACCAAAGAAAAGGACATCAATGATGTTCCCGTCGCAAAAGAATTTCCCGATGTATTTTCGAAAGAATTACCGGGACTACCTCCACACCGATCTGTTGAATTTCAAATAGATCTTGTATCAGGAGCTGCACCGATAGCTCGTGCTCTATACAGACTCGTACCCAGCGAAATGAAGGAACTTCAGAGCCAATTGTAAGAACTTTTAGAGCGTGGTTTCATTCGACCAAGCACATCACCGTGGGGAGCTCCTATTTTGTTTGTCAAGAAGAAGGTTGGTACATTCAGATTGTGTATCGACTACCGATAGTTGAACAAACTTACCATTAAGAATCGCTACCCACAACCGAGAATCGATGACTTATTTGATCAACTACAAGGCTCGTCAATTTATTCAAAGATCGATTTACGTTCTGGGTATCATCAAATGCGGGTGAAGGAGGATGATATTCTGAAGACTGCTTTTAGAACGCGTTATGGTCATTACGAGTTTATGGTTATGCCGTTTGGATTGACTAACGCACCAGCTGTGTTCATGAACCTTATGAACCGAGTGTGTGGACCATATATTGACAAGTTTGTCATTGTCTTCATCGATGACATACTTATTTACTCAAAGAATGATCAAGAACATGAAGAACATTTAAGAAAAGTGCTAGAATTGTTGAGGAAAGAAAAACTGTACGCTAAATTTTCAAAGTGTGCATTTTGGTTGGAAGAAGTTCATTTCCTCGGACACGTAGTGAACAAAGAAGGTATTCAGGTTGATCCGTCAAAGATTGAAACCGTTAAAAACTGGGAAACCCCGAAAACTCCGAAGCATATACGCCAATTTTTAGGATTGGCTGGTTACTACAGAAGATTCATCCAAGATTTTTCCAAAATAGCAAAACCCTTGACTGCATTAACGCATAAAGGGAAGAAATTTTAATGGAAGGATGAGCAGGAGAAAGCGTTTCAATTGTTGAAGAAAAAGTTAACTACGGCACCTATATTGTCATTGCCTGAAGGGAATGATGATTTTGTGATTTATTGTGACGCATCAAAGCAAGGTCTCGGTTGTGTATTAATGCAACGAACAAAAGTAATTGCTTATGTGTCCAGACAATTGAAGATTCACGAGCAAAATTATACGACTCACGATTTGGAATTAGGCGCTGTTGTTTTTGTATTAAAGAATTGGAGGCACTACTTATATGGGGTTAAAAGTATTATATACACCGACCACAAAAGTCTCCAACATATATTTAATCAGAAACAACTGAACATGAGACAGCGTAGGTGGATTGAACTGTTGAATGATTACGACTTTGAAATTCGTTACCACCCGGAGAAGGCAAATGTGGTAGCCGACGCCTTGAGCAGAAAGGATAGAGAACCTATGCGAGTAAAAGCTATGAATATAATTATTCATACTAACCTTACTACCAAAATAAAGGAGGCGTAACAGGGAGTTTTAAAAGAGGGAAATTTGAAGAATGAAATACCCAAAGGATCGGAGAAACATCTTAATATTCGGGAAGACGGAACCCGGTATAGGGCTGAAAGAATTTGGGTACGAAAGTTTGGAGATGTGAGAGAAATGGTACTTAAGGAAGCACATAAAACCAGATACTCAATACATCCCGGAGCGGGAAAGATGTACAAAGATCTCAAGAAACACTTTTGGTGGCCGGGTATGAAAGCCGATATTGCTAGATATGTGGGAGAATGTTTGACGTGTTCTAAGGTCAAAGCTGAACATCAAAAACCATCGGGTCTACTTCAACAACCTGAAATCCCGGAATGGAAATGGGAAAACATTACCATGGATTTCATTACTAAATTGCCAAGGACTGCAAGTAGTTATGATACTATTTGGGTAATAGTCGATCGTATCACCAATTCAGCACATTTTCTACCAATGAGAGAAGATGATAAAATGGAAAAGTTGGCGCGTTTATACTTGAAGGAAGTTATCTCCAGACATGGAATACCAATCTCTATTATCTCTGATAGAGAAGGCGGATTTGTTTCAAGGTTTTGGCAGACATTACAGCAAGCATTGGGAACTCGTCTAGATATGAGTACTGCCTATCATCCAAAAACTGATGGGCAGAGTGAAAGGATGATACAGACGCTTGAAGACATGCTACGAGCATGTGTTATTGATTTTGGAAACAGTTGGGATCGACATCTACCGTTAGCAGAATTTTCCTACAACAACAGTTACCACTCGAGTATCGAAATGGCACCGTTCGAAGCACTTTATGGTAGAAAGTGCAGGTCTCCAATTTGTTGGAGTGAGGTATGGGATAGACAGATTACGGGTCCAGAGATAATCGAAGAAACTACCGAGAAAATCATCCAAATTCAACAACGGTTGAAAACCGCCCAGAGTCGACAAAAGAGCTACGAGGACCTTAAAAGAAAAGATACAGAATTTGAAATTGGGAAGATGGTCATGCTTAAGGTTTCACCTTGGAAAGGTGTTGTTCGATTTGGTAAACGGGGAAAACTAAATCCAAGATACATTGGACCATTCAAGATTATAGATCGTGTCGGACCAGTAGCCTACCGACTTAAATTACCTCAACAACTCGCCAATGTACATAATACCTTCCACGTCTCAAATTTGAAGAAATGCTTAGCCAAAGAAGATCTCACTATTCCTTTAGACGAAATCAAAATCAACGAAAACTACAATTCGTTGAAGAACCCGTCGAGATAATGGATCGTGAGGTTAAAAGACTCAAGTAAAACAAGATACCCATCGTTAAGGTTCGATGGAATGCTCGTAGGGGACCCGAGTTCACCTGGGAGCGTGAAGATCAAATGAAGCTGAAATACCCGTACCTATTTCTAGAAGATGCGTCAACACCTTCAACAGCTTAAAATTTTGGGACGAAATTTATTTAACGGGTAGATACTATAGTGACCCGAACTTTTCCATGTTTATTTATATTAAATGAAATTGATATTTACATGATTAAATGTTTCCAACATGTTAAGCAATCAAACTTGTTAAGACCTGATTTATTGAAATGAGTTTATGTAGTCAATTGATCACCCAAGTTAACCGGCGATTCACGAACGTTTAAAACTTGTAACAACTACATGATGATATATATATGGATATATATATAGTTAACATGAGAATTATCATAAGTAAGTATCACACTAAGTATATTAACAATGACTTATATACATAAAAAATGAGACTATTGAATTAAGAAACTCGAAACGATATATATAACGATTATCGTTATAACAACATCTTACTAAATACATATGAATTATATTAAGATATTGATATACTATGTTTAACATGATAAAATGATAATTAAATATATCATTAAGTGTTTTAACAATGAACTACATATGTTAAACAAGACCACTAACTTAAGAGTTTCGAAACGAGTTATATATGTAACGATTATCATTGTAACGACGTTTTAATATATATATATATATATATATATATATATATATATATATATATATATATATATATATATATACATATACATATACATATTGTATTAAGATATATTCATACACCATGTTTTCATGATAATATGATAATTTAACATCTCATTAGATATAATAAACAATGAGTTAACTACATTAAATGAGATCGTTAACTTAAAAGTTTTAAGACAACACTTGCATGTAACGACTAACGGTGACATAACGACTCAGTTAAAATGTATATACATGTAGTGTCTTAAGATATATTAATACACTTTTGAAAGACTTCAAGACATATATCAAAACCCTCATACTTAACAAAAATGCTTACAATTACATTCTCATTCATTTTCATCAACAATTCTACTCGTATTCATTCAGTCTTTGTACTCGTATTATACCCAGCTTCTAGACGTACTTACTATGGGTATATACCAATAAGAACTAGCATGGGATTCCACTCTTGATTATGTCATATATGACTAATCAAGTTTAACTTCTACCATGAACTAGTCAACTAACAAGAACTCCTTTTAACCCCACTCACCACTCACCATTCATTTCATTTCATTTCCATTTTCCTTTCTAATTCTCTCTCAACACACACACACACACACACCCCCCTATGAACGAATTTTTCCAGTAACCAAATCATCATTTTCATCAAAAACTACTTCAAGAATCAAGTTATAATCATCATAGGAAGAACACTTCAAGAACACTTCGAAAATCCTTTCAAGTTTGCTAGTTTACTTTCAATCTTGCAAATCCATTCCAAGTAATCATCTAAGATCAAGAAACCTTTGTTAATTACAGTAGGTTATCTTTCTTATTCAAGGTAATATTCATATCCAAACTTTGATTCAATTTCTATAACTATAAACTATCTTAATTCGAGTGATAATCTTACTTGAACTTGTTTTCGTGTCATGATTCTACTTCAAGAACTTTCAAGCCATCCAAGGATCCTTTGAAGCTAGATCATTTCTTGTCACTTCCAGTAGGTTTACCTACTAAACTTGAGGTAGTAATGATGTTCATAACATTATTCGATTCATATATATATATATATATATATATATATATATATATATATATATATATATATATATATATATAACTATCTTATTCAAAGATTTAAACTTGTAATCACTAGAACATAGTTTAGTTAATTCTAAACTTATTTGAAAAAAAAGTTAATCCTTCTAACTTAACTTTTAAAATCAGCTAAACACATGTTCTATATCTATATGATATGCTAACTTAAAGATTTAAAACCTGGAAACACGAAGAACACCGTAAAACCGGACATACGCCGTCGTAGCGAAACCGGGGGCTGTTTTGGTTTGGATAATTAAAAACTATGATAAACTTTGATTTAAAAGCTATACTTCTGGGAAAATGATCTTTCTTATGAACATGAAACTATATCCAAAAATCATGGTTAAACTCAAAGTGGAAGTATGTTTTTCAAAATGGTCATAAAGACGTCGTTCTTTCGACTGAAATGACTACCTCTACAAAATGACTGGTAACTTGTATTTCTGACTATAAACTTATACATTTTCTGTTTAGTTTCATAAATTTCAGTTCATTATGAAACCATAGCAACTTGAATCACTCAAAACGAATTTAAAACGAAGAAGTTATGGGTAAAACAAGATTGGATAATTTTGCTTATTGTAGCTACGTGAAATTTGTAACAAATCTATACAAATCATAACTTAACTAACTTATTTTGTATTACACATGTATTCTAACATATATTATGTAATCTTGGGATACCATAGACACGTATACAATGTTTTGACATATCATATCGACCCATCTATATAATATATTTCAGAACAACCATAGACACTCTATATGCAGTAATGCTTGAGTTAGCTATACAGGGTTGAGGTTGATTCCAAAATAATATATATACTTTGAGTTGTGATCTAGCCTGAGACTTGTATACACTGGGTCGTGGATTGATTCGAGATAATATATATTGATTTATTTCTATACTTCTAACTATGGACAACTAGTTATAGATTACTAACGTTGGACCGCTAATTTAATAAACTTAAATCATTAAAATGTAATAAAAATGTTGTGAATATATTTCAATCATATTTTGATATATATGTATATATTTGTTATAGGTTCGTGAATCGATCCGTGGCCAAGTCTTAAATTACGACGAAGTTAAAATATGTGAAAGTGAGTTATAGTCCCACTTTTAAAATCTATTATTTTTGGGATGAGAATACATGCAGTTTTATAAATGTTTTACAAAAAAGACACAAGTGATCAAAATTACATTCTATGTTGAATTATCGAACCGAATATGCCCCTTTTTAGCTTGGTAGCCTAAAAATTGGTGTTTATGATAATTGCCACCAATTGACGCGAATCCTAAAGATAGATCTATCGGGCCCAACGAGCCCCATCTGAGTTATGGATGCTTTAGTACTTCGATTTATCATATCCGATGTGAGTCCCAGAATGATGGGGATATTTTATATGCATCTTGTTAATGTCGGTTACCAGATGTTCATCATATGAATGATTTTTATGCATATTGAATGTTATTGAGAAATGGAAATGAAAATCTTGTGGTCTATTTTTACGATTTGATAAATATATAGGCTAAACCTATAACTCACCAACATTTTTGTTGACGTTTAAAACATGTTTATTCTCAGGTGATTATTAAGAGCTTCCACTATTACATGCTAATTTATGGACAAGAGTTGGAGTCGGCATGCTTGTATAATATTGTTTAAAAACTGCATTCGAAGACATATATTGTTGTGAAATATTATTGTAAACCATTATATAATGGTCGTGTGAAAACGCTATATTTTAGATTATCATTATTTGATAATCGTCGTAATATTTTAAAGGTTATGGTTTATTTTAAAATCGAATGCAGTCTTTGAAAAACGTCTCTTATAGAGGTCAAAACCTCGCAACAAAATCAATTAATATGGAATGTTTATAATCAATATGAACGGGACATTTCAAAGGTTATTGCTTACGCCTCTCTACAACTGAAGATTCACGAGCAAAACTACACTACTCACGATCTTGAGCTTGGAGCTGTTGTCTTTGCGCTCAAACTGTGGAGACACTATCTGTATGGAACGAAGACTACTATCTTCACCAACCACAAAGCCTCCAACACATATTCGATCAGAAGCAACTGAATATGAGACAACGTTGGTGGATTGAGACATTGAACGACTACGATTGTGAACTTCGTTACCACCCTGGCAAGGCAAATGTTGTAGCCGATGCCTTGAGCCGAAAGGAAAGAATGGTACCACTTTGCATCCGAGCCTTGAACGTCACCATTCAAATGAATCTCAATATCCAAATCCGTGTAGCTCACGAGGAAGCTCTCAAGAAGGAGAATATTGCTCAAGAGCACTTGAACATTCTCGTTTTTCGATTCGAGGTCAAGGAGATTGGACTCTGATACTTTGCAGGAAGAATATGGATACCTAAATATGGGGATTTACGAAGCCTAATTCTAAATGAAGCCCACAAGTCAAGGTATTCGATTCATCCAAGAGCTGGTAAGATGTACCACGACCTCAATGTTCAATATTGGTGGCCAAACCTCAAGAAGGATGTTGCGACTTACGTCGGAAAGTGCTTAACTTGTTCTAAGATCAAAGCCGAACATCAGAGGCCATCCGGATTACTTCAGCAACCCGAAATCCCGAAATAGAAGTGGGAAGGAATAACCATGTACTTCATTACGAAGCTACCGAAGACGGTAGGCGGATATGATACCATCTGTGTTATCGTTGACCATCTTACCAAATCTGCACACTTCCTAGCCATGAAGGAAACTGATACGATGGAGAAACTTGCGCAATTCTACATAAAGGAAGTTGTATCTCGACACGGTGTACCCTTATTGATTATTTCAGACCGAGACGCCCGTTTTGCTTCTAGATTCTGGCGTTCTTTACAAGAAACTTTGGGAACACGTTTAGATATGAGTACTGCGTATCACCCGCAAACCGACGGACAGAGCGAACGCACGATTCAAACCCTGAAGGACATGTTGCGTGCTTGTGTAATTGATTTCGGAAAGGCTTGAGAGAAGCATTTGGCGCTAGCTGAATTCTCTTACAACAATAGCTATCATGCAAGCATTAAGGCCGCACCTTTCGAAGCCTTGTATGGCCGAAGATGTCGTTCTCCCATCTGTTGGGCCGAAGCAGGAGAAAAGCAAATCACCGGACCCGAACTCGTCCATGAAACTACCGAGAAGATTGTCCAAATTCAAGCGAGGCTCAAGACGGCCCACGATCGTCAAAAAGCTATGCCGATCTTAAGCATAAAGATCACGAATTCCAAGTAGGTGACCTAGTGATGTTGAAGGTCGCACCTTGGAAAAGTGTAATCTGCTTCGAAAAGCGTGGGAAGCTAAATCCGCGATATATTGGTCCTTTCGAAGTCTTGGAGCGTATTGGACCCGTTGCGTACCGTTTGGATCTTCCGACTCAGTTGAGTGCAGTTCATCCCACTTTTCACGTGTCGAATCTGAAGAAATGTCTTGGTGAACCAGAACTTGTCATACCACGTGAGGAGCTTATGATTGATGACAAACTCCACTTCGTGGAAGAACCTGTTGAAATTATGGACCGTGAGGTCAAAACCTTGAAACGCAATAAGATTCCAATTGTTCGAGTTCCTTGGAATGCTAAACGAGGACCCGAGTTCACTTGGGAGCGAGAGATCAGATGATGCAGAAGTATCCTCACCGCTTCACAACTCTTCCGTCTACCTCAGCTTAAAATTTCGGGACGAAATTTTCATTAACAGGTGGGTGATGTAACGACCCGACTTTTTCGACTTGCTTTTGTGCTTGTTACTTTCTGCAAAACTGCGTATTTATGCGTACTGGGTGATATTATATTCTGGGATCTTATTTCATGATTAATTACCTTCGTTTATACCATACAATGTGCCATTAAGTACTTAGTTACTTAACTTGATCCCCGAATGCTTTTATGACCGTTAGTGTCACTTGACGTTGAAAACAAGCTATGTATTTTGATACACGTTTGACTTTGGTCATAATTGGAATATTATGACTACGTAATACTAATTGTTATTTTAACAATTACTTGGGTTATTGGTTGCTTAATTACGCTTAGTAATTTACTTATGCTCACTAGTTAGTCTTGTTGGACTCAAGCCCACCCTACTCTAGCTAATGGATTATTTAATTAGCCCAATTTTAATAAGTTTATGACCCATATAAATGTAAGACAAATGCACATTTATTAGAGGGAACATACTAGCATTTTTGTTAACCATAATCACAATTGTTGCATGGGATCCCAACATAAGCACCAACTTTAGACAAATATTAACCAAAAAGTAAAAGTTGTCCCCCCCCCCCCCGCGTCCCCTCTAAACCTACGGCCACCACCCCCATTCCCCCTATAAATACCACACAAACCTCACCCATTTTACACTTGATCTCATTCACAAATTACACACACTTACTCTCTAATTCTCTCTCTAGTATTTCTCACTCTAAAAAGTGTAAGTTTTAAATTTTCTTCTTCTTCTTCTTCTTCTTCTTCTCTTCTCAATGTCGACATCATCATCATCATTAAAGGATCTAGCTTTTTAGCTTTTTGATCTTATTATATCTTGTAGATTCAAACTTGGGTTTGAATCCTTCAAGAACATGAAAGATTCAAGCTTTCTAGCTTTGAATCTTCATTTACTTGTTAGATCTAGGTTTTTTAGCTTATGATTTCTTTATTTTGTTATAAAGATCAAAACTTGTGTTTATGATCTTCATGTAACTTGAAGATCTAGTCTTTTGCTTTAAGGATCTTCAAGAACATTAAAGATCCAAGCTTTCTAGCTTAGGGTTTCATTACTTTGTTAAAGATCTTAGATTTTTAGCTTATGGTCTCATTACTTTTACTAGATCTTAGCTTTCTAGCTTATGGTCTCATTAATCTTGTAAAGATCCAAGCTTTCTGGCTTAGGGTTTTCTTAATACTTGAGATCTAAGTTATTATTATAGATATCACTTACTTGGAACCTTTTTGTGATTGTTGTGATGATAAATATCAAGTATTCATCATCTCATATGATGAAGATGCATAAACTTGTGTAAAAAGGACAAAGGTTGAAGCTTTATTGGGTTTATGCAATAAAGAGGCAAACTTGATGCTCAAAACTTGTAGAATGATAGCTTTTACTCTTAGTTGTGTGTTGATGGTTGAAACTTGGTCAAAGTGATGCTAAAACATCAAAGAGTTGTACACTTGAAGCTTACACACATCAAGGATGAGTACCGTGATGAGCATCAAGCACCAAAAAACCCACCTGAGCACTTGTTTGATGTTTTTCGGGGTCTGATCAGACTCCTGGAATTCTGGAAAATTGATTTTTAGATAGTTCGTTTCGAGTAGATGACTTTTCGTTTAGGCCTGGCCTAAATCCTATATACGATTTAGGATTTATAGCCTTCCAAAAGTCACTACGCCTTTGTAACGACGTGCTGAAAATTCTGACCTACTCACACTTAAACCGTCGCTACGGTCAGAAAAGGACGAGTTAGGTTCTGAAAATTTTATAGCGGTTAGAGGACTCACATACGGAGCCTTGGCCACTGACCACGCATCTTTTAGTTTTGTATAGAGGTCGTAGCAGCTATCTGAATCAGCTTTTTGTTTCGATCTCTATTCTTGATGAAAACTTACTTTACCTTTTACGAATGATGATGACGATGATGATGTTTAGGACCTTACTTACGTACTTTTAAACCTTTTGGGACAATATACTGACTTAGTGACCTTTGACTTAGGTTGACGACCTTTCGGACCTACTTACTACTTGCATAATTTTTCTATCAACTTTACCGCACATTCACTGTGAGTTATAGCTTCCCTTTTTACTTTACTATTTTTGGGACTGAGAATATATGCGCTTTTTATGTTTTACATACTAGACACGAGTACTTCAACTTTATATATGTGTGGGTGACATAACGGCACAAAGATTCCCCTTAGCACGGTAACGTTTAATCATTAGTTTTTGAACCGGTGAACGCGAATAATAGATATGGATCCATAGGGTTTGACATCCCCACTCGGGCTAGTCGTGCTAGCATTTAACGGGTGTTTGATACTTCGAGGACATACGCACTCGCCAAGTGTACTTTTAGGAGGTGATATTATTATTACGTTAAGTTAGTTACCGGGTGCCCACGGATAAGCATATACTTTTCATACTGTTTTGGAATACGAAATCTCGTGGTCTACATTACATTACTGAATACAAACTATAGCTCACCAACATTCGTGTTAACCTTTTAAGCGTGTATTTCTCAGGTGCTTAGACGTTGTTGCTTCCGCTGTTAGACTTGCTGTCTTGGTGTTATAGACTTGCTGATACAGACTCGCTGTGTTAGACTTCCACTGCATTACTTAGAGATGTTTCAACCTTGGAACTTTTATCTTGCATTCACAACTTATGTTATTTGAATAATGTCTTGTAACGACCTTTGTGTCATGTTATCTTTTGTAAAACGTTATCCTTTTTTAATGCAAAACTTGTTTTAAAACAGGATGTAGTATTGTACCGTGTAATGGACATGTTTTTGACGATTCGTACATGATGGTTTTGTACGGGGCGTCACAAACGTGGTCATGTATTTTAAAGATTGGTAAAAATATTAATAATCTTGATGTGCCATTTGCCCAATCTTTTAAAAAAATGTATAATTGATGGTTCTCTTACAAGCTTTTGGAATGAAATATGGATAGGTGATGTTGCACTTAAAGAAAAATTTAATAGACTTTATCGACTTGATTTAAACGCGAATGCCACTATCCTAGACCGGGTTCGTTGGGTTGATAACACTACTATCACGTCATGGTGTTGGTCCCGCAGTATTTCGGGGTGACTACTAGGGGACCTCACCAACTTTACTAACGTTTTGTCTATTTATGTCTCTTGCAGTATAGATTCGGAATCTTGGATATGGGCCCTTTCCCACGATGGCTCGTTCTCGGTGAAAAGATTAACCGATCTCATGGTTCGCGTTGAATTAACGACTCATCAGTCGGCCATCTCCACTCTTCATAACAACCTGGTACCACTTAAGGTCGAACTATTTGTTTAGTGTGCGAGGCATAAAAGATTGCCTACTATGGTCGAACTTGATTGTCGGGGTATGGACCTGGGTACGGTACTCTGCCCGGTTTGTGATAATGGAATCAAATCGGTCGAGCATTCAATCATTTTATGCAGCATTGTTTTGGACATTTGGAAGCTCGTTTACGATTGGTGGGGCATTGGCTCTCATTCTAACCTTAGCATTGCCGAAACATTCGAAGGCAATGGCTATTCGTTTTCTTCAAACATCGTGAAGCTTCTATGGCAAAGCGATTGAATGGGTTACGGGCTACTCGATTTGGAAAAATAGAAATACCATTACTTTCTCTAAATCCAAACCAACTTGTGGCATGGTGTTCAAAGAAATTCAACTTAAATGTTTCGAATGGTTCTCCAATAGAATAAAAGGCATATCGATCGTTTGGGATGTCTGGCTAGCAAATCCACGTGCTTATGATTCGCTAGTTTAATCTTCTATGCAATCCAGGATTAGTTAATTTTGATGAACTCCACGCAGGTTTTTTGCCCCACCCTTGGAGTAGTCGTTTTAGCCGAGAGAATTTGGGATGGTTCGGGGTGCTTTGTCGTTGAATTTCCAACACTGTGCTCCGTGCCCATTCCAGCTTTTTTGGTTAATTCTTTAAGTTCAATCTCGCCCTTAACGATAATGAACGGGCTAAGGCATTTTCTTGCTCATTATGTGGAGTCTTACCATCTCGGATTCCATAGATTTCGTATTCTTGTTTTCTAGATATAATCTATATTATGTAACTCGAACTGATGTGTAAATGTTTTATTTTGGTATATATAATATTTATTGCTTTGCCGTTAAAAAAATAAATATAATGTATGTGTTGGCTGAATGTGGGTTAATGCACTAAACGATAAACTTAAGTATGATTAATCAAAGAATATGTTTTGATGATGACACATACATATGCATAAGCGATGACTGACATCTTAACATAAAACACGCAAGGTCACTAATCCATACTTTATCTTGCAAACGACCAAGTCAAACATAGGTTAAAGAATAAAATCAAAAGTTCAGCTAAACACACGGTCGAGGTACGGTCGACTGCATAGTCAACCGTGAAACCCCAAACTGAATTGCAACGCAGTTTTGTGAAAACAAGTTGCACGGTTGCCACCACGGTTAACCGCAGTGTGACCGCAGTTTTCTCTGTTACCATTTTCGACCAAATAAAGTTTGACTAGTTCCCGACATCTATAATTCATGAAACCTTTCTCAACATGCTTAGAATAGATGCCTTCTTCATACTCAACCGAGTTTTGGTCATAAAAACACTAATTGTGATTAATTACGCCTAATGACATCTTAATGATAATTGAACCAAGATTAGGCATAACATATAAGTGTTAATCAACAACTTGTGATCTTAATTCCTATCTAGATATCCTTAGTATGATCATCAAATACCAATACACTTAAGCCAATGTCACTAGAACAATGATTGCTATTAGAAATGACTTAGTGATTAATTAAGGCTAAATAAGGAACAATGCTCTCAAGGTTAACTAGTAATGACTTGTAATCCTAAAACACACTTAGATACATTTAGGATGGTCACCAAGTCCCAACTAGAGATTGCTCTTCCCTTGTGCATGTGTTGCACATTAATGTGTACTTACACATTAATCATGCAATATGTTATATTGCAAATTAAACTTATTAAGTGCTTGAATTATAAGTTGTGCAATTATCTATATGATTGATCCTAGAATAACTATCTCTTGCTATGTGAGTATTACTTGCTACTTGTCAATATGGTTAATACTCATAAACTTGTCAACTTGATTAATATGTTTGCTATGTGCTCATTAGTTAGGATTCAAGTGACTAACCTACTCCAACAGATTAAGTGTAAAATGGTTCACAATGAAAGTATAGTCAATTGTATATTTGGTCTAGTCTAAGTAACTAAGGGTGATTTCTTATGACTTAACTTTGATGTCTCTACATACTTCATGATTATCTCATAGAGACATTATTCAATTAATCTCTAACTAAACCTAAAAAGAACATGACTTGTGATTAATTGAAACTAGGAAGTTAATGACTTAGTGACTAGTATTTAGAATTGAACCAAGGGCATTAAAGTGACTAACTAAGTCTTGACCAAACTGAGATTTCCCAAAATATCAATCAAGACACTTTTCCAAGAATGTTGGGTTTCCACTTTTGGAATGATTAGTCACTTTCATGCATTAAGACCAAATCTCACACACTTAATGCATATAGTACTTGTATAAGATGTTTGGTTTCTTTTGCAGGTGCTAGAAGGAGTAAAGATGCCAAAATGTGGGGTTCAAATTTGAGTCAAACGACTATACAATGGATACCAAATTTGGACTGAAGCACGCAGTCGCACCACGGTCGACCGTGATGTCAACCGTGTGTCAACGGCTACTTTTTGAATCTCACTATAAAAGGCAAACATTTAAGAGCATTTGAAGCTGACCCTCTTGCATATTTCAAAGGCTTATTTCTAGTGATCACAAGTGCATCAATTAATACTCAAATGTGATCAAGGAAGAGAAGATTCTATGATCTTATAGATATAGAATTGGGTTGTTGTAAACTTACTAATCAAAATCATTTATCTTGTGAATTTACTTAATGTAATGTATGTCCTAGTATTGTGTTAGGATCGTCATTGCAAAGTGTATAAGTCTTGTAACTTCAATTAGTAGAAGCATAGGCTAGCTTAGTGATCTACTTCCTTTATATATGTATATATATATATATATATATATATATATATATATATATATATATATATATATATATATAAAATGGACTTAAGAAGTTGATTAATCTTATTTGAAGATTAATACTTGTCCAAGATGAAGACAGGTTGATCTAGGTTAGAGTTGATCTTTCAAAGGGATAGAAGGATTAGGTTTGTTGTCTACCAAAGAAGTTGAAGACTTGTAAATCGGATCTCCACCGGGTTTGAAGAAAAGTGCTTAGTGAAGCAACAAATCCCGATTAGTGTAATCGGGGAGTGGATTAAGGTGGATTAGTTAACATCCACCCGAACCACTATAAATCCTTGTGTCTATGTTCTTTACATTACTTCATTTATCATTTTGAACATATACACTACACACATCAAGTTTAAGTTGAGTAGGTTGATCAAAGTTGAATAGAATTTGGTGATCAATCGAAAAAGTGTTAAAAACGTATTAAGTAGCTATTCACCCCCTTCTAGTTACTTGCAGTATGTTAACGTGCTATAAATAAATTTATTTTTTTTATTTTTCTCATGAATCATGAATACTAATCCCAAAAATTAAAAAATTAAAATTTCAAACTTTAATTTTAATGTGTTATATATATATATATATATATATATATATATATATATATATATATATATATATATATATATATATATATATATATGGTAGAGGGATCAAAATGAGAACTTTTTTTGTGTGAGAACCCTGAGAACTCAAAAATACACTGAAATTCGAGCAAAAAAGGGAAATTCGAGCAAAAATGGGACACGGGCGAACAAAAAAAAGAGCAATTCGAGCAAAAAATGGGATAAGGGCGAACAAAAAAAGTGATATTCGAACAAAAAAAAGGTGGATGAACAATTTTGTGTTCTACATTTTTGATAGTCGAACAAAAAAATGTAGAACACACGGGTAGTCGAACAAAAATGTGGATATTCGAACAAAAATGTGTTCTACATTTTGAAATTCGAACATACAATTTTTTTTCTCGACTATGAAGTTTTTGTTCGTCCGTGTTTTTGTTTTTTGATCAAATTTCTTTTTTTGCTCGCCCGTGCACCTTTTTTGCTCCAATTTTAGTGTTTTTGGAGTTCCTAGAGTTCTCACACTAAAAAAGTTCTCATTGGATCCTTTCTCTCTCTCTATATATATATATATATATATATATATATATATATATATATATATATATATATATATATATATATATATATATATATATATATATCACTATCACTATCACTATATACATTAAAAGAGAGTCTCGATTAGCTAATAATTGTTTTCAAAACCCCCTTAATTACCGTTAGATTAGAAAATTACATTATAATACCCCTTGATCCAATGATTAAGAATCATCCACTTAAAATATTAGCTATAAAACAATTATTAAAACATCCATCCCGAATATACCCTTTAATTCTAAAACACGAAGATAATTAACAAAGTAGGGGTTGATAAAGTTACACTTTTTCGTGTGATTCAATGGGTTCAGAAAAAACAAAACCGTACAGTTAATATTTTCGATGTTGTTCGTGTGATTCAATTGATGTTTCTGTGGGTGGTACGTTTTCGTGTGATTCAATGGGTTCAATTATTTCTTTTTGATTTCTATTTATTAATCGATTTACCCCCTTATCAGATAAGAACCCTAAAGCAGGATGAAGTCCAAATCCTTATAAATTGTTCTTACTAATAATCAAGGTTATAGGTTTAACTAGATGATTCCGTCAATGGAATATAAGATGTCGATTTCTAATTCGCTTTCAATTTAGTAAGCTTGTTATTTAAAAGGTGACAAATTTACTTACTTCGATTACAAAATTGAGGGATTAGTTACGTGTTTGTGTGTTTTTGATCATGCTAAGAACCATGCATTTGTAGTGCTATGAGGAAAAGTTTGAACGTTTAATGATTACAAACCTTATTTGAGTATTACTTTCATATTATTTTCTTTATTATATTTCAGATGTGCCACAAACATGGTGTTATGCACCCGTGATCTCATACCCGAGAACGTTTTGTATGAAAACAAGAAAGAAACAGCTGCCTTGAAAGCTGTCGATTTTGGGTTGTCTATTTTGGATAACTTTTGACCCTGTATACCCAAATCTTAACTGAATGATATCTAGAGAAAAAAATGAAGTTCAATGATCTTGGTAAATAGAATTAGTACATACATTTGCTGCTTTTTACTATTACTTTTGACAAATTTAAAGGAGGATAAAGGCAATTATGCCTGCATTTAACTAATATCTTATGATTATGTGCATCCTATATGAAGGTCTGGTTGGGATCTACACGTCTTAGTGGTGCCTTTATTGGGTCTTTGTTCAATGGTTCGTTCAATCGACTCAAATCCCGTGAAAGGCTTTTCTAAAGAAACCAAGGAAGCAACCATCAAGGTAAAATTAGTTTCACTTCCGTTTATATAAAGGTTCCAAAATGGATGGGTTGAGTAATTGGTGGAAACAGGCAACTTTTTACAATTTCATTAAAACCACTTTAGGTCAATCTTTTGAATACTTTAGCTTTTCGTATTTGATTAGAGACTTAACATATTTCGAATATCAGCTAAGTAATTTGGATATAACGATGTAGGAGGTTTGGTGCATTATAATATACTGTATGTGAATGAATTTTTTCCCGTTTGGAAGCTACTTTTTTTTACACACATGACTCATTATCAACAAAATGTAGATCTAATCGACTCCTTTAAACTGCCATTTATGAGATTTTTTTTAAGGTAGTGGGATATGACTTGATATATAATATTGTCATTTTTGCATTACTATAGTATGCGCGATGCCATGTTCGTAAGCATAGTTTTGTTGATGCAATGGTTTATAATCACAGAGTATTTCCACTAATATGCACTTTAGGTATGCCCATTTGTTCATACTACTTGCTTCAACTGTGAGTGTTCCGATAAATTATTTTTTAATTTACCTGGTTTTTGTATGTTTAACGGATCTTATTTCTTTAGTAATACATAATCAGTTAATCGCAGAAACTGCGTAGTTTTAATGTTCTTACAAAAATGCCAAGATAATTGTGTTTATGTAATTAGGTTTCTTTTACGCGTAGGTGTTGCAGTCTGTATGTTTTTGTGAGGTCAGAGTATTATAATGATATAGGCATCAAAATAATAGTAAAATGGTATATGCGTCAAGATGGGTGGGTCAAAAGGACTATGTAATAGCCTAAAGAATTTTGTTTTTGTTTTTGGAATGGCTCAAATTATTTTTACGAAATGATTCAAAAAATTACGTAAATGAAAGAATCTAATGTGTTCTTTAAGACAATACAAAGTGCTCTTAGCACTAGGTAATATAATTCATCTTCATGGCTCATTCTATTTGGGTCAAATGCATTTCATTTAAGTTTTAGTTAACATTTTAATTATTGAATTTCTGGATAGTTTTGGTGAACTAGGTAATATTTTTTTCCTTCTTGGAGCGCATTTATATCATGGTTTCACATTTCGTCCAAGCTAGGCTGCATGAAGAGGTAAGCTTTAAATCATGTTCACAACAATTCTTTTTAACTACATACATACGTATGAGCTGTGTGTGTATGCACATATAGATATACAAAAATATACACACACACATATACTTCTATGAATATAATGATGATGAAGATATGTCAACTAATTGTTAGCAGAGAACGATCTTGGTGTGCAAGCACAAGGATAAGGATGGGTGCATGATGTAGCAATCATTTAGGGAACCAAGTTACCTCCATTGGGGATTCCTCTGATGGTTATTCAGATCTGTATGTGGTGTCGACATGCGATGGAAAAACGAGAACGAGGTCAGTCAAGCTTCAACCTCATTAAGCATCTGTAATAAGGTTTTTACTCCCACAATCAAATACTAATGTGTTTTAACCAAAAAATATACACAAAACATTATGTAGTTAAAAAAAATGCAGTCCTATATCATAGCTGGAACAACATGCCATATTTAAAACACCAGACACATTGGGCTAATCAAACTCATAACTTTTATTTGGGAGGCCATTTAATTTATTTATTTTTTATTTTTTTTGTTAGTAACTTAGGTTCCTGGCAATTCAGTTTTAAAAAAACTTCTAACAAGGATTTGATTTAGATTGTTACTATACAAACTTTGTATAGTTTTAATAATTGTTACATATGTATGTTAACACGAAAATTGGAACAAGACGTGTTTGGTGGGTCAGCTTGACTCATCTCGACTTGCCATAACCCCTACATATGTAGGGGTGGCTCAGTTCAGTTTCAGATTTGATCGATACGTAACCCGCCTGGTTCACATCCGTCTTCAAAGAGATACTTCTATCATATTTGCATTAACTCGATTCATTTTTTTGTCATATGCTAGATCCCATTATTGTATTGTAGATAAAAGGATGCTGTTATAAATTGGAGAGCCTTTGATTTCGAGTTACTTGTTAAAAACCTGCTCGGTGAGTTTGTCAAAAACCAAAAGATTTAGAGATGACAATGTGGGTAGGTTAACATTTCATAATGGCCATGTTGAAATGTGTGTTTTTCATTTATGGATCAAATTAGCATGCTTGGTGGACATGTAAGATCATGATTTAAGTGATGATCGGATTGAGTCAGCTACAAATATGAAAGGTCCATTTAACAAATAGTTGGTTATAGTAAAAACAAAATGATCTGTGAACTTTTGACAACCTTGTATCTTTGTCTATATAGACGTGTGTCTACATGTATATGTTCATTATTATATAAAATATTTCATGTTTTTCCTTTAATCATCATAGGCAAATCTCTATTAACTAAACAAATCTCTATTAGACCATTCCCAACGGCTTGTGATAGGGGGTGTCATCAACACCGTCTCGGAGGGCACCGATGGCATTGGTGCCACCCTCCACTGTAACATCCTGAGGTCGGGCCTAGGTGGAAATGACCCAAATTGCCCTTGCATGGTATCAAGGTTGTAAAACTCGCGACTCGGGAAGTACTCGGCCGGAGATTTTTGAGGAGTAATCGGCGACTCGGGGAGTACTCGGAGGAGTACTCGGATGTTGATTTTTGTTGACTTTTCTAATATAACTAAATATTTTCAATATATTATAGATATATATATATATATATATATATATATATATATATATATATATATATATATATATATATATATATATATATATATATATATATATATATATATATATATATATATATATATATTAGCTATAAACAAACATTTTATGAATATATATATATGTTAAATATATAAAATTTATAAATATATATGTTAAATATGTAAAGTTTAGTTACATATAAATATTTATTTTAATTGGATGGGTTAGATTTGTATATATTTAATAATGAAGTTGAAAGAAAAACTAAACTTGAGGTGTTAAAATAAATAACAGTTAAACTTTAGGGGGTTTGAATGTAAGTTAAAAAATAATAAAATGACTCAGAAACCCTACCAGTAGCAGTCACGCTACCCACTTCTTCTTCAACCGCTCAGTCGCCAAACCCTAAATTGTTTGTTCTCTTCATGGATGGAAATCGAGACATTACAGGTATGTTCCTTCAATTTGTTCTATCTAAACAAACAAACACATCAAATCGATTCAGAACTCTTAATTTCAATTCTGAAAAAAGTTGGACCAGAAAGTTGTTGGAGAAATTAGGGAGTTGGACGTCGATCAAAAGCTTATTGAACTCAGATTAATCGTCTCCCGTTTTCCTTCATCTTTTCAATGCCGTTGACAGGCGTTGACCGGCGTTGACCGAGTAAATGGACGAGTTAGACACCGATTACTCGTTTTGTTCTTCCAGAGGAGTAATCGCCGATTACTCGGCCGAGTTGGCCGAGTTTTGCAACCATGCATGGTATTAATTAGTGCTTTTAATAATTATATATTTATAATTATTTATGTATTTGGTTAAGACCAGTTTGTGACAAGGGTCACAGAACATGTTTGTTTATTTAAATTGGACTTCATTTGGGTCACTACTACGTACGAAAGATATCAGATAACTGGTAAATACCCGTGTGTGATGGGTTATTATGTTTAACACTAATATATAAGCTAGGAGTCAGCTCCTCTCATTTTCTTGAATCTTCTAAACAACACTCCGTACCTAACTTTCACTTCCTTGAAACCCTAATCTCTATATCTTGATTTGGAGCTTAAATTGTGTCTGAAATCGTTTTCCTTGTGTCATTGTGATTTTATCAAGGTAAGATTTGTATGATTTCATGTCCAAATTAGTGTTATTTGGGATTGAAGCTAGGTTTTTTATAAATGTGATTTTGGTATCATAATGCTTAAATTGATGTTATTTTGGCTTAAAACTTGTGGGTTTATACTTCTAAATATTTTGTGTACAAGTTATAATCTGTTTTGAGGTCAAAAATAGGTCCAAGATCGAGATTTGGGGGATTTTGGTTCGAAACCCATCAGTTTCTGCTGCTGTTGCTCGATGAACACAACCGTACGTGTGATGACCTGGAAATTTCTGACCAAATTTAAGCTTTATCTTTAAATGATTTAGTGTTTTCGACACGATAAGCAAAGTCTGTAATATTGAGTCTCAAAGTTTTGGAACTATATTCATGTAATCAATTATTCTTTGACTGTTCTCGAAGATTCACGAACAACATATATATAACTTAATGTGCATATATATATATATATATATATATATATATATATATATATATATATATATATATATATATATATATATATATATATATATATATATATATATATATATATATATATAAGATTTCAAGTTATTTAGTAAACGATAGTAACATTCGATTATTAATTCGATTGAAATTTAGATAAGTTAACTAAAACGTTTAAGATGAACCAGTAAAACACTAATTTGCTATAGTATTTTCGAATTGCAACAGTACCCGATAAGCTACAGTGTTTTCAAAAATCACTATTTGCTACAGAGTCACGAAATATGTATATGTATATATGTACCTGAAAATGTATATATGTATATGTATATACTACGAGACGATGATTTATAGAAGTAAATGACCAAAATACTCGAAAGTTTAAGATACACTTTGAGTGATATAGTTTATTGATAATTTAAGACTATATTTTAACAAAGGTACGAGTCACGAAACGTAAAGAGCCAGTTTTCTCAGCGTACGAATGGACATTCGAAAAACCGGAACCGGGACATAAGTCGAGTGATGACGTACGACTTATCGGAACAAAAATTACAGGTTAACTATGCATGAGAATTTAATATAATATATAAATAATTATATAAATTAAATATATTATATATATATATTATATAATAATATGTCGACAAGGTACACGTTAAACAAATGTGAGCTGTAAAACATCCTCATGGGATCACATGGGAAAAGGCCTTGGGAGCCATGCGATCGCATGGCAGACCTGGTCTGACCACATCTATAAATTTGATCGAATTCTGTTTTGTAAAATACATATCTCTCTCAATCTATATTACTTCCTCTGTATTTATTTTATTTATATTATTATTATTATTATTATTATTATTATTATTATTATTATTATTATTATTATTATTATTATTATTATTATAAATTTTATTATTATTAGTAGTATTATATATAAAATACTACGACGAGGCCATGAGCGGGTCACTTTTGAAATGGGTTTTCGAGCGGGATAGAGCTAAGGAAATTATGGGATATAGCTATGGAGGTTATGGGTATTACTTGGGGGTTATGACCATGAGTCAAAGGTCAAACCTAGTGTTTATCATCTCTGTTGCGTCTACGTACTTTAAAAAAATGTATAATTGATGGTTCTCTTACAAGCTTTTGGAATGAAATATGGATAGGTGATGTTGCACTTAAAGAAAAATTTAATAGACTTTATCGACTTGATTTAAACGCGAATGCCACTATCCTAGACCGGGTTCGTTGTGTTGATAACACTACTATCACGTCATGGTGTTGGTCCCGCAGTATTTCGGGGTGACTACTAGGGGACCTCACCAACTTTACTAACGTTTTGTCTATTTATGTCTCTTGCAGTATAGATTCGGGATCTTGGATATGGGCTCTTTCCCACGATGGCTCGTTCTCGGTGAAAAGATTAACCAATCTCATGGTTCGCGTTGAATTAACGACTCATCAGTCGGCCATCTCCACTCTTCGTAACAACCTGGTACCACTTAAGGTCGAACTATTTGTTTAGTGTGCGAGGCATAAAAGATTGCCTACTATGGTCGAACTTGATTATCGGGGTATGGACCTGGGTACGGTACTCTGCCCGGTTTGTGATAATGGAATCAAATCGGTCGAGCATTCAATCATCTTATGCAGCATTGTTTTGGACATTTGGAAGCTCGTTTACAATTGGTGGGGCATTGGCTCTCATTCTAACCTTAGCATTGCCGAAACATTCGAAGGCAATGGCTATTCGTTTTCTTCAAACATCGTGAAGCTTCTATGGCAAAGCGATTGAATGGGTTACGGGCTACTCGATTTGGAAAAATAGAAATACCATTACTTTCTCTAAATCCAAACCAACTTGTGCCATGGTGTTCAAAGAAATTCAACTTAAATGTTTCGAATGGTTCTCCAATAGAATAAAAGGCATATCGATCGATTGGGATGTCTGGCTAGCAAATCCACGTGCTTATGATTCGCTAGTTTAATCTTCTATGCAATCCAGGATTAGTTAATTTTGATGAACTCCACGCAGGTTTTTTGCCCCACCCTTGGAGTAGTCGTTTTAGCCGAGAGAATTTGGGATGGTTCGGGGTGCTTTGTCGTTGAATTTCCAACACTGTGCTCCGTGCCCATTCCAGCTTTTTTGGTTAATTCTTTAAGTTCAATCTCGCCCTTAACGATAATGAACGGGCTAAGGCATTTTCTTGCTCATTATGTGGAGTCTTACCATCTCGGATTCCATAGATTTCGTATTCTTGTTTTCTAGATATAATCTATATTATGTAACTCGAACTGATGTGTAAATGTTTTATTTTGGTATATATAATATTTATTGCTTTGCCGTTAAAAAAATAAATATAATGTATGTGTTGGCTGAATGTGGGTTAATGCACTAAACGATAAACTTAAGTATGATTAATCAAAGAATATGTTTTGATGATGACACATACATATGCATAAGCGATGACTGACATCTTAACATAAAACACGCAAGGTCACTAATCCATACTTTATCTTGCAAACGACCAAGTCAAACATAGGTTAAAGAATAAAATCAAAAGTTCAGCTAAACACACGGTCGAGGTACGGTCGACTGCATAGTCAACCGTGAAACCCCAAACTGAATTGCAACGCAGTTTTGTGAAAACAAGTTGCACGGTCGCCACCACGGTTAACCGCAGTGTGACCGCAGTTTTCTCTGTTACCATTTTCGACCAAATAAAGTTTGACTAGTTCCCGACATCTATAATTCATGAAACCTTTCTCAACATGCTTAGAATAGATGCCTTCTTCATACTCAACCGAGTTTTGGTCATAAAAACACTAATTGTGATTAATTACGCCTAATGACATCTTAATGATAATTGAACCAAGATTAGGCATAACATATAAGTGTTAATCAACAACTTGTGATCTTAATTCCTATCTAGATATCCTTAGTATGATCATCAAATACCAATACACTTAAGCCAATGTCACTAGAACAATGATTGCTATTAGAAATGACTTAGTGATTAATTAAGGCTAAATAAGGAACAATGCTCTCAAGGTTAACTAGTAATGACTTGTAATCCTAAAACACACTTAGATACATTTAGGATGGTCACCAAGTCCCAACTAGAGATTGCTCTTCCCTTGTGCATGTGTTGCACATTAATGTGTACTTACACATTAATCATGCAATATGTTATATTGCAAATTAAACTTATTAAGTGCTTGAATTATAAGTTGTGCAATTATCTATATGATTGATCCTAGAATAACTATCTCTTGCTATGTGAGTATTACTTGCTACTTGTCAATATGGTTAATACTCATAAACTTGTCAACTTGATTAATATGTTTGCTATGTGCTCATTAGTTAGGATTCAAGTGACTAACCTACTCCAACAGATTAAGTGTAAAATGGTTCACAATGAAAGTATAGTCAATTGTATATTTGGTCTAGTCTAAGTAACTAAGGGTGATTTCTTATGACTTAACTTTGATGTCTCTACATACTTCATGATTATCTCATAGAGACATTATTCAATTAATCTCTAACTAAACTTAAAAAGAACATGACTTGTGATTAATTGAAACTAGGAAGTTAATGACATAGTGACTAGTATTTAGAATTGAACCAAGGGCATTAAAGTGACTAACTAAGTCTTGACCAAACTGAGATTTCCCAAAATATCAATCAAGACACTTTTCCAAGAATGTTGGGTTTTCACTTTTGGAATGATTAGTCACTTTCATGCATTAAGACCAAATCTCACACACTTAATGCATATAGTACTTGTATAAGATGTTTGGTTTCTTTTGCAGGTGCTAGAAGGAGTAAAGATGCCAAAATGTGGGGTTCAAATTTGAGTCAAACGGCTATACAATGGATACCAAATTTGGACTGAAGCACGCAGTCGCACCACGGTCGACCGTGATGTCAACCGTGTGTCAACGGCTACTTTTTGAATCTCACTATAAAAGGCAAACATTTAAGGGCATTTGAAGCTGACCCTCTTGCATATTTCAAAGGCTTATTTCTAGTGATCACAAGTGCATCAATTAATACTCAAATGTGATCAAGGAAGAGAAGATTCTATGATCTTATAGATATAGAATTGGGTTGTTGTAAACTTACTAATCAAAATCATTTATCTTGTGAATTTACTTAATGTAATGTATGTCCTAGTATTGTGTTAGGATAGTCATTGCAAAGTGTATAAGTCTTGTAACTTCAATTAGTAGAAGCATAGGCTAGCTTAGTGATCTACTTCCTTTATATATGTGTGTGTATATATATATATATATATATATATATATATATATATATATATAATGGACTTAAGAAGTTGATTAATCTTATTTGAAGATTAATACTTGTCCAAGATGAAGACAGGTTGATCTAGGTTAGAGTTGATCTTTCAAAGGGATAGAAGGATTAGGTTTGTTGTCTACCAAAGAAGTTGAAGACTTGTAAATCGGATCTCCACCGGGTTTGAAGAAAAGTGCTTAGTGAAGCAACAAATCCCGATTAGTGTAATCGGGGAGTGGATTAAGGTGGATTAGTTAACATCCACCCGAACCACTATAAATCCTTGTGTCTATGTTCTTTACATTACTTCATTTATCATTTTGAACATATACACTACACACATCAAGTTTAAGTTGAGTAGGTTGATCAAAGTTGAATAGAATTTGGTGATCAATCGAAAAAGTGTTAAAAATGTATTAAGTAGCTATTCACCCCCTTCTAGTTACTTACAGTATGTTAACGTGCTATAAATAAATTTATTTTTTTATTTTTCTCATGAATCATGAATACTAATCCCAAAAATTAAAAAATTAAAATTTCAAACTTTAATTTTAATGTGTTATATATATATATATATATATATATATATATATATATATATATATATATATATATATATATATGGTAGAGGGATCAAATGAGAACTTTTTTTGTGTGAGAACCCTGAGAACTCAAAAATACACTGAAATTCGAGCAAAAAAGGGAAATTCGAGCAAAAATGGGACACGGGCGAACAAAAAAAAGAGCAATTCGAGCAAAAAATGGGACAAGGGCGAACAAAAAAAGTGATATTCGAACAAAAAAAAGGTGGATGAACAATTTTGTGTTCTACATTTTTGATAGTCGAACAAAAAAATGTAGAACACACGGGTAGTCGAACAAAAATGTGGATATTCGAACAAAAATGTGTTCTACATTTTGAAATTCGAACATACAATTTTTTTTCTCGACTATGAAGTTTTTGTTCGTCCGTGTTTTTGTTTTTTGCTCAAATTTCTTTTTTTGCTCGCCCGTGCACCTTTTTTGCTCCAATTTTAGTGTTTTTGGAGTTCCTAGAGTTCTCACACTAAAAAAGTTCTCATTGGATCCTTTCTCTCTCTCTCTCTCTCTCTATATATATATATATATATATATATATATATATATATATATATATATATATATATATATATATATATATATATATATATATATATATATATATATATATATATATATATCACTATCACTATCACTATATACATTAAAAGAGAGTCTCGATTAGCTAATAATTGTTTTCAAAACCCCCTTAATTACCGTTAGATTAGAAAATTACATTATAATACCCCTTGATCCAATGATTAAGAATCATCCACTTAAAATATTAGCTATAAAACAATTATTAAAACATCCATCCCGAATATACCCTTTAATTCTAAAACACGAAGATAATTAACAAAGTAGGGGTTGATAAAGTTACACTTTTTCGTGTGATTCAATGGGTTCAGAAAAAACAAAACCGTACAGTTAATATTTTCGATGTTGTTCGTGTGATTCAATTGATGTTTCTGTGGGTGGTACGTTTTCGTGTGATTCAATGGGTTTAATTATTTCTTTTTGATTTCTGTTTATTAATAGATTTACCCCCTTATCAGATAAGAACCCTAAAGCAGGATGAAGTCCAAATCCTTATAAATTGTTCTTACTAATAATCAAGGTTATAGGTTTAACTAGATGATTCCGTCAATGGAATATAAGATGTCGATTTCTAATTCGCTTTCAATTTAGTAAGCTTGTTATTTAAAAGGTGACAAATTTACTTACTTCGATTACAAAATTGAGGGATTAGTTACGTGTTTGTGTGTTTTTGATCATGCTAAGAACCATACATTTGTAGTGCTATGAGGAAAAGTTTGAACGTTTAATGATTACAAACCTTATTTGAGTATTACTTTCATATTATTTTCTTTATTATATTTCAGATGTGCCACAAACATGGTGTTATGCACCCGTGATCTCATACCCGAGAACGTTTTGTATGAAAACAAGAAAGAAACAGCTGCCTTGAAAGCTGTCGATTTTGGGTTGTCTATTTTGGATAACTTTTGACCCTGTATACCCAAATCTTAACTGAATGATATCTAGAGAAAAAAATGAAGTTCAATGATCTTGGTAAATAGAATTAGTACATACATTTGCTGCTTTTTACTATTACTTTTGACAAATTTAAAGGAGGATAAAGGCAATTATGCTTGCATTTAACTAATATCTTATGATTATGTGCATCCTATATGAAGGTCTGGTTGGGATCTACACGTCTTAGTGGTGCCTTTATTGGGTCTTTGTTCAATGGTTCGTTCAATCGACTCAAATCCCGTGAAAGGCTTTTCTAAAGAAACTAAGGAAGCAACCATCAAGGTAAAATTAGTTTCACTTCCGTTTATATAAAGGTTCCAAAATGGATGGGTTGAGTAATTGGTGGAAACAGGCAACTTTTTACAATTTCATTAAAACCACTTTAGGTCAATCTTTTGAATACTTTAGCTTTTCATATTTGATTAGAGACTTAACATATTTCGAATATCAGCTAAGTAATTTGGATATAACGATGTAGGAGGTTTGGTGCATTATAATATACTGTATGTGAATGAATTTTTTCCCGTTTGGAAGCTACTTTTTTTTACACACATGACTCATTATCAACAAAATGTAGATCTAATCGACTCCTTTAAACTGCCATTTATGAGATTTTTTTTAAGGTAGTGGGATATGACTTGATATATAATATTGTCATTTTTGCATTACTATAGTATGCGCGATGCCATGTTCGTAAGCATAGTTTTGTTGATGCAATGGTTTATAATCACAGAGTATTTCCACTAATATGCACTTTAGGTATGCCCATTTGTTCATACTACTTGCTTCAACTGTGAGTGTTCCGATAAATTATTTTTTAATTTACCTGGTTTTTGTATGTTTAACGGATCTTATTTCTTTAGTAATACATAATCAGTTAATCGCAGAAACTGCGTAGTTTTAATGTTCTTACAAAAATGCCAAGATAATTGTGTTTATGTAATTAGGTTTCTTTTACGCGTAGGTGTTGCAGTCTGTATGTTTTTGTGAGGTCAGAGTATTATAATGATATAGGCGTCAAAATAATAGTAAAATGGTATATGCGTCAAGATGGGTGGGTCAAAAGGACTATGTAATAGCCTAAAGAATTTTGTTTTTGTTTTTGGAATGGCTCAAATTATTTTTACGAAATGATTCAAAAAATTACGTAAATGAAAGAATCTAATGTGTTCTTTAAGACAATACAAAGTGCTCTTAGCACTAGGTAATATAATTCATCTTCATGGCTCATTCTATTTGGGTCAAATGCATTCCATTTAAGTTTTAGTTAACATTTTAATTATTGAATTTCTGGATAGTTTTGGTGAACTAGGTAATATTTTTTTCCTTCTTGGAGCGCATTTATATCATGGTTTCACATTTCGTCCAAGCTAGGCTGCATGAAGAGGTAAGCTTTAAATCATGTTCACAACAATTCTTTTTAACTACATACATACGTATGAGCTGTGTGTGTATGCACATATAGATATACAAAAATATACACACACACATATACTTCTATGAATATAATGATGATGAAGATATGTCAACTAATTGTTAGCAGAGAACGATCTTGGTGTGCAAGCACAAGGATAAGGATGGGTGCATGATGTAGCAATCATTTAGGGAACCAAGTTACCTCCATTGGGGATTCCTCTGATGGTTATTCAGATCTGTATGTGGTGTCGACATGCGATGGAAAAACGAGAACAAGGTCAGTCAAGCTTCAACCTCATTAAGCATCTGTAATAAGGTTTTTACTCCCACAATCAAATACTAATGTGTTTTAACCAAACAATATACACAAAACATTATGTAGTTAAAAAAAATGCAGTCATATATCATAGCTGGAACAACATGCCATATTTAAAACACCAGACACATTGGGCTAATCAAACTCATAACTTTTATTTGGGAGGCTATTTAATTTATTTATTTTTTATTTTTTTTGTTAGTAACTTAGGTTCCTGGCAATTCAGTTTTAAAAAAACTTCTAACAAGGATTTGATTTAGATTGTTACTATACAAACTTTGTATAGTTTTAATAATTGTTACATATGTATGTTAACACGAAAATTGGAACAAGACGTGTTTGGTGGGTCAGCTTGACTCATCTCGACTTGCCATAACCCCTACATATGTAGGGGTGGCTCAGTTCAGTTTCAGATTTGATCGATACGTAACCCGCCTGGTTCACATCCGTCTTCAAAGAGATACTTCTATCATATTTGCATTAACTCGATTCATTTTTTTGTCATATGCTAGATCCCATTATTGTATTGTAGATAAAAGGATGCTGTTATAAATTGGAGAGCCTTTGATTTCGAGTTACTTGTTAAAAACCTGCTCGGTGAGTTTGTCAAAAACCAAAAGATTTAGAGATGACAATGTGGGTAGGTTAACATTTCATAATGGCCATGTTGAAATGTGTGTTTTTCATTTATGGATCAAATTAGCATGCTTGGTGGACATGTAAGATCATGATTTAAGTGATGATCGGATTGAGTCAGCTACAAATATGAAAGGTCCATTTAACAAATAGTTGGTTATAGTAAAAACAAAATGATCTGTGAACTTTTGACAACCTTGTATCTTTGTCTATATAGACGTGTGTCTACATGTATATGTTCATTATTATATAAAATATTTCATGTTTTTCCTTTAATCATCATAGGCAAATCTCTATTAACTAAACAAATCTCTATTAGACCATTCCCAATGGCTTGTGATAGGGGGTGTCATCAACACCGTCTCGGAGGGCACCGATGGCATTGGTTCCACCCTCCACTGTAACATCCTGAGGTCGGGCCTAGGTGGAAATGACCCAAATTGCCCTTGCATGGTATCAAGGTTGTAAAACTCGCGACTCGGGAAGTACTCGGCCGGAGATTTTTGAGGAGTAATCGGCGACTCGGGGAGTACTCGGAGGAGTACTCGGATGTTGATTTTTGTTGACTTTTCTAATATAACTAAATATTTCAATATATTATAGATATATATATATATATATATATATATATATATATATATATATATATATATATATATATATATATATATATATATATATATATATATATATATATATATATATATATATATATATTAGCTATAAACAAACATTTTATGAATATATATATATATATGTTAAATATATAAAATTTATAAATATATATGTTAAATATGTAAAGTTTAGTTACATATAAATATTTATTTTAATTGGATGGGTTAGATTTGTATATATTTAATAATGAAGTTGAAAGAAAAACTAAACTTGAGGTGTTAAAATAAATAACAGTTAAACTTTAGGGGGTTTGAATGTAAGTTAAAAAATAATAAAATGACTCAGAAACCCTACCAGTAGCAGTCACGCTACCCACTTCTTCTTCAACCGCTCAGTCGCCAAACCCTAAATTGTTTGTTCTCTTCATGGATGGAAATCGAGACATTACAGGTATGTTCCTTCAATTTGTTCTATCTAAACAAACAAACACATCAAATCGATTCAGAACTCTTAATTTCAATTCTGAAAAAAGTTGGACCAGAAAGTTGTTGGAGAAATTAGGGAGTTGGACGTCGATCAAAAGCTTATTGAACTCAGATTAATCGTCTCCCGTTTTCCTTCATCTTTTTAATGCCGTTGACAGGCGTTGACCGGCGTTGACCGAGTAAATGGACGAGTTAGACACCGATTACTCGTTTTGTTCTTCCAGAGGAGTAATCGCCGATTACTCGGCCGAGTTGGCCGAGTTTTGCAACCATGCATGGTATTAATTAGTGCTTTTAATAATTATATATTTATAATTATTTATGTATTTGGTTAAGACCAGTTTGTGACAAGGGTCACAGAACAGGTTTGTTTATTTAAATTGGACTTCATTTGGGTCACTACTACGTACGAAAGATATCAGATAACTGGTAAATACCCGTGTATGATGGGGTATTATGTTTAACACTAATATATAAGCTAGGAGTCAGCTCCTCTCATTTTCTTGAATCTTCTAAACAACACTCCGTACCTACCTTTCACTTCCTTGAAACCCTAATCTCTATATCTTGATTTGGAGCTTAAATTGTGTCTAAAATCGTTTTCCTTGTGTCATTGTGATTTTATCAAGGTAAGATTTGTATGATTTCATGTCCAAATTAGTGTTATTTGGGATTGAAGCTAGGTTTTTTATAAATGTGATTTTGGTATCATAATGCTTAAATTGATGTTATTTTGGCTTAAAACTTGTGGGTTTATACTTCTAAATATTTTGTGTATAAGTTATAATCTGTTTTGAGGTCAAAAATAGGTCCAAGATCGAGATTTGGGGGATTTTGGTTCGAAACCCATCAGTTTCTGCTGCTGTTGCTCGATGAACACAACCGTACGTGTGATGACCTGGAAATCTCTGACCAAATTTAAGCTTTATCTTTAAATGATATAGTGTTTTCGACACGATAAGCAAAGTCTGTAATATTGAGTCTCAATGTTTTGGAACTATATTCATGTAATCAATTATTCTTTGACTGTTCTCGAAGATTCAAGAACAACATATATATAACTTAATGTGCATATATATATATATATATATATATATATATATATATATATATATATATATATATATATATGATTTCAAGTTATTTAGTAAATGATAGTAACATTCGATTATTGATTCGATTGAAATTTAGATAAGTTAACTAAAACGTTTAAGATGAACCAGTAAAACACTAATTTGCTATAGTATTTTCGAATTGCAACAGTACCCGATAAGCTACAGTGTTTTCAAAAATCACTATTTGCTACAGAGTCACGAAATATGTATTTGTATATATGTACCTGAAAATGTATATATGTATATGTATATACTACGAGACGATGATTTATAGAAGTAAATGACCAAAATACTCGAAAGTTTAAGATACACTTTGAGTGATATAGTTTATTGATAATTTAAGACTATATTTTAACAAAGGTACGAGTCACGAAACGTAAAGAGCCAGTTTTCTCAGCGTACGAATGGACATTCGAAAAACTGGAACCGGGACATAAGTCGAGTGATGACGTACGACTTATCGGAACAAAAATTACAGGTTAGCTATGCATGAGAATTTAATATAATATATAAATAATTATATAAATTAAATATATTATATATATTATATAATAATATGTCGACAAGGTACACGTTAAACAAATGTGAGCTGTAAAACATCCTCATGGGATCGCATGGGAAAAGGCCTTGGGAGCCATGCGATCGCATGGCAGACCTGGTCTGACCACATCTATAAATTTGATCGAATTCTGTTTTGTAAAATACATATCTCTCTCAATCTATATTACTTCCTCTGTATTTATTTTATTTATATTATTATTATTATTATTATTATTATTATTATTATTATTATTATTATTATTATTATTATTATTATTATTATTATTATTATTATTATTATAAATCTTATTATTATTAGTAGTATTATATATAAAATACTACGACGAGGCCATGAGCGGGTCACTTTTGAAATGGGTTTTCGAGCGGGATAGAGCTAAGGAAATTATGGGATATAGCTATGGAGGTTATGGGTATTACTTGGGGGTTATGACCATGAGTCAAAGGTCAAACCTAGTGTTTATCATCTCTGTTGCGTCTACGTACTTTCCTACAATATTGAATCACAATATTGATACGTGAGCATTCATATCTTATCTTTTATATATTAATTGTGTATCCATGTCTAGTGCTCGAGTATATATATTTATGCATGCTTGTATGCTAAATTTCGTCATTAAACAGTTTATGATGAATCACGAATTAAATACATATATTACCGATAAAAGGTATATGATATGCATGTTTTTGGAAAGCTGGCGAAAAATCAATAACTTTTCATTTAGAAATCGCGTAATTTCGATGAACGAATTAAAAGATATGGTCAATTGAATTATGATTGACGTTAATTGGAATTGCTTTTGAATCTGCAATTAATATTTAAACAACTTGTTTGTAAGATTGATAAATTGAATTTTTGAATATTACCAGCCGAGTAAATGAATCCTTATATAAGGCACGTCTCGTTTTGTTGAACTATTGTCAAAATTAACTTTTTGAAACGACTTTGGATAACTTTTGTATGTCGATCTCGAGCATTAGGATTGTGATACACTATGATCTGACCTAGCTTGATAGACAATTATTGACCAACATATGTTCTCTAGGTTGAGATCTACGGTTATTTGGTATTCCTAGTTTCGGTCACATTCCGGTGAACGACTTTATGTACTACTAAGGTGAGTTTCATATGCTCCCTTTTTAAATGCTTTTGCAATCTATATTTTTGGGCTGAGAATACATGCAATTTACTTTAAACGCAATGGATACAAGTACATAATAAATTCTACACTGAGTTTGAACCGAAAATCCCTTAACTTTGGTAACTAGTAACTGCCGGTTATAAGAACTGGTAGGTGCGAGTAGTTATATATGGATCTATAGGGCTTGACATCCCCGTCTGTTCCAGGTATAGAAACCCTAGCCTGAACTATAAAACAGACGTATGCTATTTGAGTTTAGTACACGTTAGTTTGCGTGTATTATACATGTTGGTTGCATGTATGTTAAAACAGGGGTACTTATTATATATACGTTAAAGTTTAGTTACCAGGGTGCTCAATCTTGTAGAATATTTTGATAAACGTTTCTGGATGAAACAACTGAAATCTTGTGATCCACCTTTATGTACAGATTATGCAAAACATTAAAACTATGAACTCACCAACCTTTGTGTTGACACTTGTTAGCATGTTTATTCTCAGGTTCCCTAGAAGTCTTCCGCTGTTTGCTTATATGTTAGACAAGCTATATGCATGGAGTCTTACATGGCATATTTTTCAAGGAAACATTGCATTCACCAAATCATCACCATGTATCTTATTTTGACTGCATTGTCAACGAAAGTACTAATGTAAACTATTATATTACGGTGATTGTCTATATGTAGAAATCATCAGATGTCGAAAACCTTTGATTTAAATATTCATTTATGGTGTGCCTTTTCAAAAGAATGCAATATTTACAAAACGTATCATATAGAGGTCAAAGACCTCGCAATGAAATCGATGAATGATGTGTTCATCCATATGGATTTGGAGCGATCGTCACAGTACTGTTGCAGTTTGTAACCGCACGGGTACACTGTGCAACCATACGGGTGCATGTGCAACCGTACGGATGCAGTGGTGTTGGTGCAACCGGGTAGTGCGTGTGCAACCGTACAGATGCATGTGCAATCGTACAGATGCACCTGTAACCGTACGCTTACACCTGCAACCGTACGGATGTAGATCAGTGCTGACTATTGTTGTTTAATGGCTATTTTATAGTCGTTATGTTGCCCATGTGTCTAATTTTGATTAGAACACAGTACTAACTTGGTTTATGTTGTATTAGGTGGAAAGGATGAAGAGAAGGCTCAGTAAGATTAGAATTCTGAGTGCCTTCTGTTGTATATAGTATAGAATTCTGGTAGTCGGTGAGTAGGACTAACTGGAGTATATAGTATAGAGTAGCATGTTATATTACGGTGATTGTCTATATGTAGAAATCATCAGATGTCGAAAACCTTTGATTTAAATATTCATTTATGGTGTGCATTTTCAAAAGAATGCAATATTTACAAAACATATCATATAGAGGTCAAATACCTCGCAATGAAATCGATGAATGACGTGTTCATACATAAGGATTTGGAACGATCGTCAGAGTTGGTATCAGAGCGTTGGTCCTAGTGAACCAGGTCTTGCATGAGTGTGTCTAACTAATAGTTGTTAAGATGCATTAGTAAGTCTGGACTTCGACTGTGTCTGCATGTTAAAAGTTTTGCTTATCATTTCTTGTCGGAAATTACATGCTTATCATTCTTAAGTCTAGACACGTTTTCTTGCATTTATTGCATAAATAGTGTATAGACAAAAATTCATATCTTAGCGCATCTGTTACTGTAAACTTTTCCTGACATCTTCCGAAAATTTCTCCGTGATTTAAGAAATTTGGTATTATATATACATATGTAAATATGTATTGAAGAATACCAAACTAAATTCTATAATCTAATTCATAAAAAAAAAATCATCTCCCTAATTATACAAGATGGATCCCGAATCTAGTTCAAATTCCTTAAACTCTGACAGCTATTCTGATATGGATATTCACCTGAATTCCGAAGACAGTGTAACCGGAATGGATCAACCAATCAGCCATCACCTATTCTGGATGAATTGGGGATGGATTCGTAGCCTACTTAATCATTGGAGACAAGAAGAAGGTGATCTCTTCCATCCACCACATTCCCCTCTTGGCAAAGAACCTGAAGCACTTACCGGCGAACCTGTTCGAGACACCATTTTCTCTCTCATTTCTAGAGTATCTCGTCACGATAATATACTATCTCAAATTCTGAATCTTATTCATCCGCTCGTTCGAACCAATAATCATCCCGGTATAATAGAAGAAGTCAACGAGCTTCGCGCTCGAGTAGTGGCTTTGGAGAATATGGTGCAAAGGTTACAAGCACCAGCAGCATCACCGACATCAACAGTACCACTGACAACATCACCAACAGTACCATTACCACCACCAACCGTGTAACATCCTCCCAATAGGGTCTGGAAGAAACGTTACTAATATCAAATAAACCAACATATTATAATACGAGAACAATACTAAATCAGAAAATTTAACTTTATTGAGTACGCAGCGGAAAATGAAATGTCATTACAATAATGGAAATAACGATAAAGTAATTGTTCATATGCAGAAGTAATAAATGCGATATCTCTTGATCCTAAGTCCAAGTAGCATCACATAAGTAGTAGATAAGAAAGCTTGAATCAAACAGTACCTGAGACAAAACATGCTAAAGTGTCAACCAAAAAGGTTGAGTGAAGTTCATAGGTTTAACAAAAGTAGTTATCGTTGTTTTTAGACCACAAGATTTAGTTGTAAAGTTGATCTCCCGCAGGATCAAAAAGTAGATCTCGCAGATCCAAAAGTAGTACTGATTCGTGATATTTTAGACTAAACGTTTGTTTTGTTGCCCCGATGATAAGTTGGCAGTACCTTATCACCATGTTTAAATCATTATTAAGTAATACAAAGACATCGCGGTCAAATGTATCGGGGACGTTACTCCCGATAGGCCTACCCCCAATAATTAAGAATGCCTTATCCTGAAAGCAATTAAAAAATATCACTGTGGGGTCTTAGTAGCATAAGCTAGTCATAGTACAGTTTAGGTTCGTACTTGTGTCTAAGTTGTTTAAAGTATAAAAGCAGCATGTGTCTCACCCCAGTAAGTATAAAAAGTGCTATAGCAATAAGAGTGGGGCTATGAAAGTCACCTTAGTAAGTAGAGAGAGAGTTGTTCCTCGGAATAAAGAGTTGAACGAGTGAGCAGGAAAGTCAACCTATTGACATTTAAGAGTAGTTAAGTGTTTTGCCCATGTTTAAGTTTAAGTATGTGTTTAAGTATAGTTTGTTTTACTAAGTTTCTATTCCTAGTAAGTTACTATTTTTATAAAGTTTCCATTTTTAGAAAGTTTCTTATTTTACTAAGTTTCTATGACTAGAGAGTTTCTACTTTTATGAGTGTTTTTCATTTTAGGATACTTGCCGTATTAGATAAGCTTCCAATCACCCCTTTCCCTTCGAATGGCTAATTTAGATCTAGGGGCTTGAGCCATAGGACCCTTTAAATCGAAAATCCAAACCCTCTGCCTAGAATCTCGTAGAAACCATTCGTCAAGAAAGTTCGAAGATCTATACATCTCTAATACATATCCCAAAATATTTTTGTGCTACAAGTAGTAGGTTATAGGTGCTAGTAATAGTAATAGTGTATACATGTTAAGTACTAGTATAAGTAGTATTAGGGTTTAAGGTTTTAATATGTATATGTATATATAATTCGTATATATACATAAAAATATTATTTTTTTTACATGTATATATGTATATATAAATCTAGGAGTGTTTATGTATATACTTATGAATAACAAGTTTATAATATGAATATGAATTAACAAAGATTAAAGTTTATGTAAATAGTTTAGGGTTTATGTTATACCTTTGAAGATTCAAGATAATTAACAAAGAAAAGATGAACACGATGAAGATGGAAGATCAAAGCCTTAAAAATCTTGAAGAACTCCTTGAAGATTCTTGAAGAACACGAAGAACAAGCTTGAAGATCCGAATACCACAAGAGAGGGAGAGGGAGAGATTGTTTTTGAGAGAGGATTTTAGTGTGATTTGTGAATGAGAAACTAGGAGTCTAGGAGTGTTTATATAGTGCAAGTATTAGAGTGTTATTCAACATAAGGATGTTCTAATTAATGATTTTATTTTGTTTTATAATTTTTAGTTAACAAAAGGTGGTACTAGTTTATAATTAGTCAACATAAGGATGTACTAGTTTATACTTTATTTTTAGTCAACATAAGGATGTAATTGTTTAAGATTCTTTAGTCTAATTATTATTACTATTATTATTATTATTATTATGTTTATTATTATTTTTACATTTACTACATGATAAGTATTATTTTCTTTTTACTAATTCATGACTTGTATTTATTTTTATTTAGTTCCCAATTGTTTTATTATTTATATAAATGTCACTTTTTATTTATTACTTATAGATTAATAGTTATAAATAATATTATTGAAATGCATAAATTTTAATTAGCAGTGAGTGTCGAATAAAAGTTTATTATTTGGTCAACGTTAAATTGATTGTGTATATAACAACCCTTAAATAATTAATACGTATAGTCAGAAAGTAAACCCTAGGGTCATTTCAGTAATTTCAGAATTCAAAAAGTGAGGGTTGTTATAGTACCTTCCCGTTAATAAAAACTTCGTCCCGAAGTTTTAGGTAGACTTCTCGGATGCATCAGCAGTTGAGAAGAGATGGGGATATTTCCGTTTCATATGGTCTTTGCGTTCCCAGGTATATTCGGGGCCTCTACGCGAATTCCAACAGACTTTAATGATAGGTATGTTGCTTTTACGCGTTTGTTTGACCTCTCCTTCCATGATTTCTATAGGTTCTTCAACGAAGTGCATTTTATCATTAATGGATCATTCAAAATGATGATGTTATACAAGTCATTTCAGTAAATTGGATACATGAAATGTGTTATGAATAATATTGAGCTCATTTAAAACCTTGAGCATTTTATGCCACAATATTAGGGCAGACAAACAGAAAGGAGTTCGTGAAAATCACAGTCATGAAATTTGATAGAGATCTTCATTGTTTACAACAAGAATATTTTAATGATGAATATAAGTTGAAAAATAAAGTTTTATCACTATTGGATAATATGGATAAAACGATTCGTTTATAGGAAGAGTATAAACGAAGCAATCATAAAAGAGTGAAATGAGAAAATTAAATGTTCGCCTTAACTTTTGACGTAGTCACGATTGATTTCCGGAATTCAAGGAATTAAAGGAAATCTTCGTAATCTATAAGATTTGATTCTCCGGTATTTACGAAATTTTGAGATTTGTTTGATTAAATGCGGTGATTTGCCTCGATTGATGTGTTTGGAATTTTGCTATAAATTAGCTTCTTCCGTTTCATTATCTTCACCACTTCTATACTTTCTTTCTCAATTCAAACTTCCAAAAGATTAAGAAAATGCTAAATCCAGTTCTGATCCTGGTTATTATATTGACCATCTATGCAGTCATTCTTCTTTTTCTTTTACCGCCAGAGGAATCTGTTTACTTCTTCTATGCTCTTGGGGTTATAGTGTTTTTAATTATCCCGTGTCTTTATATTGCTATACGCATTGATATACACGGTTTGTAATTTCGGAGTCGTTATCGGGCTTTATATTTTCCCTTATATGTCGGAGCATTATGTTTTTGTTTCTTCTTCCCGACTTCAAGTCAAGCGAGTAATGGTCCAGAATTCATAGGTATGAAGTTTTGAATGATCATAATATATAAAGTAGAAAGGAAAGGTAATAGCACGATTTGATTTGTCATATTACCAGAATATCCGAAAAAGACCGAATCATCAAGAAAAATATTTTCTTGATATGTTTAGAGGTTAAATAGAATGTAAGAGTCGTGTAACATGGCAAATGATGATTATAAAATCTATGAATCATCATCTTCCATTAAAAACTGAGCATGACTTACTGTAATATAATCACGTTGGCCTGACGTCATTATATTATATTAACTCATGCTTCAATTCCCAATCACTTCTTCAAAGCATTTATAATTTAAACTCGAATTTTACAGAATATAGAAACTAAAACAGTTTCCTTTATAAAGATATCGCAAAGAGATACTTAATTGCGGACATGAATCGTTATGAAGATATCTTCCGAAATATAGAGGATATTTATGATGATATTTTGGAATTTCTAAGTTCGAAAGTTGATGAAGAAAAATTTTTCGCAAGCTTTTAACATGACTTTGGAGCAAGATATTCTCTAAAGATTTCACCGGATTCAGAATTTCCTGGATTCTTTGAATATAGGGCTTGGCCCTTGTGTTTGTCCTTGGTCTCCTCCATGGTTAGCTCAATCCGTTTTTCAGTTCCAAATTTTCTTTTGGACTTTTCCAACGTACCATTCTTTATTATCAAACTGTTAGCCCTTAAGAACATCTATAGCATTTGCTGCTTCGTCAGCATTCTCAAGGTTAACGAATCTGAATCATTGATTGACAACCCGAGATGGTTTCAAGAAATTTTATTTTTAGATGATTAAACGCTGATTGTAATCGTCAATGGATCTAATGGTTGACGAATAGGCGTTGTTGATTTCAAAAGTAATGAATGATAATTTTGGTGGTTTGATGTGATAATTCATCATAGAATACGAATGAATATAATTCATGAATGTAGTGATCTTTAGGAAGATAACATCTGCTATAGCTTTACTTGAATTCTGATATGTCAAATTCAGAATATGTAATTTGATTTGAATGAAAATGGTTGTTCTTTGGTGTGCGGATACATATGTGGATGTAAGTAGTATAGTTACTGATTATTGAATCAGAATTTGAAGAATGTACAATGTAACATATTAATGTGAGATATAAATATTTCTCGGGTATTACCTACCCATTAAAATATTTTCACAATTAACAGTTTGTACAAAAGAGAAGATATACGTTCATATATGTATTCTTCAGATATAATATAGATTTAATGAGTTAATATAATATTAAACTCATTTGATTTGCGGTTGAAACGAGAATAAATAATCTCCAAAACCTTAGAGATTTCATAATTGTCGCGAAATATTTCGCTAATGAAGTTATGAATCAATACTTCATCGTTCATTGTTATTGATATACCTCAGTATATGATGTTGGTGCTCGTGGAATTCTCGTAAAATTCATAAGGCACGAATGATGTTTTCTAGAAAGTTTCGAGTACATCGAAAATGAAAGTATACAATCAATCATGTATTTGAGTAATACACTTGGTTTATTATGAAATGGAGTTTATTGTGTTGAAGCAGTGATTAACGATTGTTAAGTCATTAATGAAGGATGTACATCATAGCATATTAATGATATGAATTAATCAAGTAGTACATACTAGTTAAGATTCACACGTAATAGCTTAGTATGAAAAGATTTATTATTGTTTCAATCCATATATATAAAGTATACATATGTAATTCTTCAAGAAGAATGAGTCAATACATCTTAACTCATTATTACTAATATTCCTTGGTATCTATGGGGTGTATGATGTGGATGTTTGAGGTACTGAGTGTGATGTTGAGGCGTGGAATGCGGATGTTGTTGTTGGTGAAGCTGGTGATGTTGGTGGTGATGCCGATGGTACTGGTGGTACTGGTTATGCTGCTGGTGCTGCTGCTGGTGTTTGTAGGTTTCGCACCATATTCTCCAGAGCCACTACTCGAGCGTGAAGCTCGTTGACTTCTCCTATTATTCCGGGATGATTGGCGGTTCGGACAAGTGGATGAATAAGATCTAAAATTTTAGATATTATATATTCGTGACTGGATATCCTGGAAATGAGGGTGAAAATAGTGTTCCGAACGGGTTCGCCAGTAAGTGCTTCAGGTTCTTCACCAAGAGGTGAATTCGGTTGGTGGAAGGGATCACCTTCTTCTTGTCTCCATTGATTAAGTTTACTACGAACCCATCCCCAATTCATCCAAAATAGATGATGGATGATTGGTTCGTTCATTCCGGTTACGCTGCCATTGGAGCTCGAAGAGTTCGAGGAATCCATATTATGTGTTTGGAATAGGGTTTTTGATATGAGATTAGTGTTGAATACTGGATGATATATTCGTCTCCTCGAATACGTGTATATAGCAAAAAGATTTTCGTAATTTACGGTGGGAATTTAGGAAAAGTGTTAGACAAAATCTATTGGGATAGATACGATAAGATATAATAAGATATGATGTGTCTATACTTTAATAATGGCAGTATGATGTGTCGAGATCATAAAGTGATAAGTATGTAATCTAATAATCTTTTGATTAAAGACTTTCAATTCGTATACTGTGATAGCCCAATGACATTTTTCGATTCGCAAACCGATGCATGAAGGCATAAGGCATATAGGTACGTGATATAATAGGGAGTTATATACGTTTCATTGTGAGTAGTAACAATTATAAGTGTTTCAAAATCATGGATAATATTTTATTGAATACATATGTAATACACATAACCATGATAGATGACTTATGAATGTCAAGAATTTCTGAAATCATTGTGTCGCATTTAGATGTGGTGGTGTAATTGGATAGTACTCAGGAAAGTGAGCAGAGTTCTTAGATTAGCTCGGCATTCTAAGATAAGTAAAGTTTCTGAAGTTTCTATGGTCAAGGAAAGTTGTAGTCCTACATTAGGAAAGAGACTTTGATTATAATCTTTAAGTCAAGTTTGGTAAAGCATGATTGTTAAGATTATAAGGCAATTCTAAATGCTTTAAGTCTAAGGCAGGAAAGGTTATAGTTTCCTAGATTGTTAAGGCACCCTAGCTAGCAAGTAAGGCACACATAAAAATGCAATCCTGGTTCTCTATAACAGCCTGGTTATGCTCTGATACCAATCTGTAACATCCTCCCAATAGGGTCTGGAAGAAACGTTACTAATATCAAATAAACCAACATATTATAATACGAGAACAATACTAAATGAGAAAATTTAACTTTATTGAGTACGCAGCGGAAAATGAAATGTCGTTACAATAATGGAAATAACGATAAAGTAATTGTTCATATGCAGAAGTAATAAATGCGATATCTCTTGATCCTAAGTCCAAGTAGCATCACATAAGTAGTAGATAAGAAAGCTTGAATCAAACAGTACCTGAGACAAAACATGCTAAAGTGTCAACCAAAAAGGTTGAGTGAAGTTCATAGGTTTAACAAAAGTAGTTATCGTTGTTTTTAGACCACAAGATTTAGTTGTAAAGTTGATCTCCCGCAGGATCAAAAAGTAGATCTCGCAGATCCAAAAGTAGTACTGATTCGTGATATTTTAGACTAAACGTTTGTTTTGTTGCCCCGATGATAAGTTGGCAGTACCTTATCACCATGTTTAAATCATTATTAAGTAATACAAAGACATCGCGGTCAAATGTATCGGGGACGTTACTCCCGATAGGCCTACCCCCAATAATTAAGAATGCCTTATCCTGAAAGCAATTAAAAAATATCACTGTGGGGTCTTAGTAGCATAAGCTAGTCATAGTACAGTTTAGGTTCGTACTTGTGTCTAAGTTGTTTAAAGTATAAAAGCAGCATGTGTCTCACCCCAGTAAGTATAAAAAGTGCTATAGCAATAAGAGTGGGGCTATGAAAGTCACCTTAGTAAGTAGAGAGAGAGTTATTCCTCGGAATAAAGAGTTGAACGAGTGAGCAGGAAAGTCAACCTATTGACATTTAAGAGTAGTTAAGTGTTTTGCCCATGTTTAAGTTTAAGTATGTGTTTAAGTATAGTTTGTTTTACTAAGTTTCTATTCCTAGTAAGTTACTATTTTTATAAAGTTTCCATTTTTAGAAAGTTTCTTATTTTACTAAGTTTCTATGACTAGAGAGTTTCTACTTTTATGAGTGTTTTTCATTTTAGGATACTTGCCGTATTAGATAAGCTTCCAATCACCCCTTTCCCTTCGAATGGCTAATTTAGATCTAGGGGCTTGAGCCATAGGACCCTTTAAATCGAAAATCCAAACCCTCTGCCTAGAATCTCGTAGAAACCATTCGTCAAGAAAGTTCGAAGATCTATACATCTCTAATACATATCCCAAAATGTTTTTGTGCTACAAGTAGTAGGTTATAGGTGCTAGTAATAGTAATAGTGTATACATGTTAAGTACTAGTATAAGTAGTATTAGGGTTTAAGGTTTTAATATGTATATGTATATATAATTCGTATATATACATAAAAATATTATTTTTTTTACATGTATATATGTATATATAAATCTAGGAGTGTTTATGTATATACTTATGAATAACAAGTTTATAATATGAATATGAATTAACAAAGATTAAAGTTTATGTAAATAGTTTAGGGTTTATGTTATACCTTTGAAGATTCAAGATAATTAACAAAGAAAAGATGAACACGATGAAGATGGAAGATCAAAGCCTTAAAAATCTTGAAGAACTCCTTGAAGATTCTTGAAGAACACGAAGAACAAGCTTGAAGATCCGAATACCACAAGAGAGGGAGAGGGAGAGATTGTTTTTGAGAGAGGATTTTGGTGTGATTTGTGAATGAGAAACTAGGAGTCTAGGAGTGTTTATATAGTGCAAGTATTAGAGTGTTAGTCAACATAAGGATGTTCTAATTAATGATTTTATTTTGTTTTATAATTTTTAGTTAACAAAAGGTGGTACTAGTTTATAATTAGTCAACATAAGGATGTACTAGTTTATACTTTATTTTTAGTCAACATAAGGATGTAATTGTTTAAGATTCTTTAGTCTAATTATTATTACTATTATTATTATTATTATTATGTTTATTATTATTTTTACATTTACTACATGATAAGTATTATTTTCTTTTTACTAATTCATGACTTGTATTTATTTTTATTTAGTTCCCAATTGTTTTATTATTTATATAAATGTCACTTTTTATTTATTACTTATAGATTAATAGTTATAAATAATATTATTGAAATGCATAAATTTTAATTAGCAGTGAGTGTCGAATAAAAGTTTATTATTTGGTCAACGTTAAATTGATTGTGTATATAACAACCCTTAAATAATTAATACGTATAGTCAGACAGTAAACCCTAGGGTCATTTCAGTAATTTCAGAAGTCAAAAAGTGAGGGTTGTTATAAACCGCACCACAAACCTCAACTTCACAATCTATCCCACGAGTATCAACGTCATATGCCCTAGAGATACCAAGGAATATCAACAACAATAAACGATGAAGTATTGATTCATAACTTCATCGAAGAAATATTCTGCAGAGAATATGTAGTTTCTAAAAGTTTTAGAGATTATATATTGTAAATTAGTAGTGGGCGGATAGAAATAATAAAGTGAAACCCTGACAGGAATAGTGCGCGATTTACAAGCTAGACTTGTTATACAAGCAACATCAACAGTACCGACAGCATCACCAGCACGTCAGTACTATCAGCATCGTCAGCACTAGCAGCACCTATAACATCACGATTTCCACCAGTTCCATAATCACCAACATCATCACAAATCAACAACGGATATATTGTATCAACGAGTTATGAAGTATTAACTCATTTTCCCAGAAGAAATTATATGTATATTTTATATATATATATGTGAAATTTGAAATCAAAATAAATCTTTTCGTACTAAGCTATTACATGTGAATCATAACTGGTAGGTACTACTCGGTTAGTTCATGTTACTAATATGCTATACATCCTTCGTTAATGACTTAACAATCGTTAACTATAATCTCTGCTTCGACTTAATAGATTCCATTTCATAATAAATCAAGTGTATTATTCAAATACATGATTGATTTTACACTTTCATTTTTGATGAACTTGAAACTTTCCAGAAAACATCATCTGTGCCTTGTAAGGTTCACAAAAAATTCCACGAGCAACAACATCCTTCACCAAGGAATATCAATAAGAATAAATAATGAAGTATTGATTTCATTAGTGAAATATTCCGCGAAGATTATATGATCTCTAATGTTTTAGAGATTTTTTATTTCTAATTCAAGCCAAAAATCAAATGAGCTTAATATGATATTAACTCATTAAATCTGTATTACATCTGAAGAAAATATACATACATATATTTTCATAAAGATTGTAATGAAAATTCTTTTGTACAAAATATTACTTGTGAAATCTTTAACGGGTAGGTAATACTCGGGAAGTATATAAGTTCACAATTAATATGTTACACTGTACATTCTTCAACTTTGATTCAAAAATTATTAACTATACTCACAGCGATATACAATCGTTTACATACAAATTCAATTATATATTCTGACAGAACGAAATCCAAGTCAAGATTTAACAAGTGACATCATTCTTAGATCTCTACATCTTTCAAAGCTATACTTTGACTTCAAAATTGTGAAAGATCCTTTAGCATTGTTATTACCGAAAATAATCTTGCAATCGTTTTCAAAGTATCCAGTTTTATCACACTTCCAACCAGTCAACTTTGACTTTTCAGATTAGCCTTATTGTAACTTTGACATATACGTTCTTGTTACCGGGGAACCTTTCATGTTCCACCACATTAGCAGTAAATTTACCAACAACTTTATTAATCCTTGACCTTTTGAAAAATCCTTATACTCATTGAAACCCTATCATGTACTCATCCACATCTTGTAACAATAATTGGCATACCAACCACCGAGAATTAGCAATCAGTATTTTGAATCTCGCAGCATTTTCTACGACAACAGTTATATATAGATAACATCTATCTTCTAGACTTACATACTTCGAATGTGAAGTTTCTGAAAAACACCCCAAACTACGAAACTAGTTCTCCGAATTTTGAAAAAATGCTGATGAAGCAGTAAAAACTGTAAACGACCTTAACAGTCAAAAGTTTGATGATAAAGAATAGTATGGTGGTAAAGCTGAGAAAAAGAGAAGGTTTGGAACTGGAAAAAGGATTGAGCAGACCATGAAGGAGGCTGTGGACAAATCACAAAAATGAAATCTACCTTCAAAGAATACAAATGATTCAGTGTCTGCTGAAATTCTTAGCAAATACCTTGCTCCTTACTCTAAAACCTTTGCGGACAATATTCTTCATCATCATCTTATGTTTAAATATTCTAAGATATCATCGTATCTTCCATTATAAATATCCTCCATATTTCTGAAGATATTTTTTTATAACCATTCTTATCTGAAATCATTCATCTCTTCGCGCTATCTGTGTAACATCATAAAAGAAACTATTTTAGTTTCTAAAATCTGAAAAATTCAAAAAATAGATGTTTTGAAGTAATGTTGGGAATTGAAGCAAGAGTTAGTATAATATAATGACACTTGATCAACGTGATTATATTATAGTAAGTCATGCTGAGTTTCTAATGGAACGTGATAAAGGTTCACAGATCACACCCTCATCATGAACCATGTTACATAACTCTTTCATTCTATTTAATCTCTAAATATATCAAGAAAATACTTTTCTTGATGATTTGGTCTTTTCCAGATATTCTGGTAATTTGACAAATCAAGATCGTGCCATTACAATTTCTTTCTTAGAACATTAACTATGTTCATTCCGAAATGTATAGCTATGAATTCTGGACCATTATTCGCTTGACTTGAAGTCGGGAAGGAAAAAAACGAAAGCATGGAGCTCCTAAATATAAGGGAAAATATAAAGCCTGACAACAACACATATATTACAAACCGTGTATATCAATGCGTATAGCAATATAAAGACACAGGAGAATGAAAAATACTATAACTCCAAGGTAATAGTAGAAGAAAATAACTTTCTTTGATGGCAGATGAAAAAGAAGAATGAAGGATACGATAGCCAAGAAAATATCAAGAATCAAAACTGGATTAAGTATTTCACAATCTTTTGGAAGTATGAAATAAGGAAGAAGATGTAGGAGTGGTGAAAATAATGAAACGAAAGTGGTTAATTTATAGCAAAATATCAGACATAACAATCGAGGCAGATTACGCATTTAAAGGAAATCTTAATTTCCTTAAATTTTGAAGAATCAAATCTTATTTAGATTATGAAGATTTTCTATTCCTTAAATTCCGAAAATCAATCGTAACTACGTCAAAAGTTAAAACGAATCTCTATTCTTTCATTTCAATCTTTTACGATAACTTCTCTCATACGCTTCGAGAAATCGGATTGTTTTATCCATATTATTCAACGGTGATAAAATTCTATTTATCAACTCATATTCATCATGAAAACATTTTTATTGTTAGCCATGACGACCTCACTCAAATTTCGGGACGAAATTTCTTTAACGGGTAGGTACTATGATGACCCGGAAATTTCTGACCAAATTTAAACTTTATCTTTAAATGATTTAATGTTTTCGACACGATAAGAAAAGTCTGTAATGTTGAGTCTCAAAGTTTTTGAACTATATTCATGTAATCAATTATTCTTTGACTGTTCTCGAAGATTCACGAACAATATATATATAACTTAATGTGCATATATATATATATATATATATATATATATATATATATATATATATGATTTCAAGTTATTTAGTAAACGATAGTAACATTCGATTATTGATTCGATTGATATTTAGATAAGTTAACTAAAACGTTTAAGATGAACCAGTAAAACACTAATTTGCTACAGTATTTTCGAATTGCTACAGTACCCGAAAAGCTACAGTGTTTTCAAAAATCACTATTTGCTACAGTAAAAAAAAACTTTGCTGCAGTAACTTTGCTACAGTAAACACTATTTCAAAATGAAAATGTATATATGTATATGTATATACTACGAGACGATGATTTATAGAAGTAAATGACCAAAGCACTCGAAAGTTTAAGATACACTTTGAGTGATATAGTTTATTGATAATTTAAGAATATATTTTAACAAAGGTACGAGTCACGAAACGTAAAGAGCCAGTTTTCTCAGCGTACGAATGGACATTCGAAAAACGGGAACCGGGACATAAGTCGAGTGATGACGTACGACTTATCAGAACAAAAATTACAGGTTAACTATGCATGAGAATTTAATATAATATATAAATAATTATATAAATTAAATATATTATATAATAATATGTCGACAAGGTACACGTTAAACAAATGTGAGCTGTAAAACATCCCCATGAGATCGCATGGGAAAAGGCCTTGGGAGCCATACGATCGCATGGCAGACCTGGACTGACCACATCTATAAATTTGATCGAATTCTGTTTTGTAAAACACATATCTCTCTCAATCTATATTACTTCCTCTGTATTTATTTTATTTATATTATTATTATTATTATTATTATTATTATTATTATTATTATTATTATTATTATTATTATTATTATTATTATTATTATTATTATTATAAATCTTATTATTATTATTAGTAGTATTATACATAAAATACTACGACGAGGCCATGAGCGGGTCACTTTTGAAATGGGTATTCGAGCGGGATAGAGCTAAGAAAATTATGGGTTATAGCTATGGAGGTTATTAGTATTACTTAGGGGTTATGACCATGAGTCAAAGGTCAAACCTAGTGTTTATCATCTCTGTTGCGTCTACGTACTTTCCTATAATATTGAATCACAATATTGATACGTGAGCATTCATATCTTATCTTTTATATATTAATTGTGTATTCATGTCTAGTGCTCGAGTATATATATTTATGCATGCTTGTATGCTAAATTTTGTCGTTAAACAGTTTATGATGAATCACGAATTAAATATATATATTACCGATAAAAGGTATATGATATGCATGTTTTTGGAAAGCTGGTGAAAAATCAATAACTTTTCATTTATAAATCGCGTAATTTCGATTAACGAATTAAAAGATATGGTCAATTGAATTATGATTGACGTTAATTGGAATTGCTTTTGAATCTGCAATTAATATTTAAACAACTTGTTTGTAAGATTGATAAATTGGATTTTTGAATATTACCAGCCGAGTAAATGAATCCTTATATAAGGCACGTCTCGTTTTGTTGAACTATTGTCAAAATTGACTTTTTGAAACGACTTTGAATAACTTTTGTATGTCGATCTGGAGCATTAGGATTGTGATACACTATGACCTGACCTAGCTTGATAGACAATTATTGACCAACATATATTCTCTAGGTTGAGATCTACGGTTATTTGGTATTCCAAGTTTCGGTCACATTTCGGTGAACGACTTTATGTACTGCTAAGGTGAGTTTCATATGCTCCCTTTTTAAATGCTTTTGCAATCTATATTTTTGGACTGAGAATACATGCACTTTACTTTAAACGCAATGGATACAAGTACATACTAATTTCTACACTGAGTTTGAACCGAAAATCCCTTAACTTTGGTAACTAGTAACTGCCGGTTATAAGAACTGGTAGGCGCGAGTAATTATTAGGTTGAACCAAATCTCTAATAGAAAATTGCATGACTAAGGCATTATTGACCTAAATTGATTATGGTGAGGCACCCCAAATAAGACCAGCATTCATCTTTAATGCTTCACTATTTTTCGTTGAGAGTACCGATGCCTGTGCTCAGAATCAGAACTTGCTTTAGATCTACATCTCCAAGCAGCAAAACGTGATTCGGATGTAATCAAAAGAGCCAGCCATTTGTCAAAATAATCCTTTCACACCTCCACTATTTCTACTCCACCACCACACCCACATCATCTTTACTATTACTCAAAAAATCCAGAAAGCAAGATTCCTTCCGAAAACCCGATGTTATAAACCTCATAAGTATCGTGGCAAGGTCTTGAAAAAGTTTACCAGCTAAAAGTTTCTCGCGATGAAGTCTATATATATATATATATATATATATATATATTCAAAGTTCTAAAAAGGAGCAGACTTTAATAAGAGGAATGTTGAAGAGAACTTGACCGAAAATGATTATCAAATGAAGAAAAGTTCAAAAAGTGCTTCTCAAAAATACTTCAGCACTCCGAATAAAAGTCTAAAAACTACATTACCCTTTTATCTCATCCCTCAAAAACAACTTCACTACCACTCCAAAATTCCTTCTCCATCATTGACAGATGACCTACAAGTTGAGATTACTACCGTTCTAGCAGCAAGGATTTGAGTCTTTATCAAGCCTATGACGATGGGTGCAGCATGACTGGCTATGAGTGTATTTATTTCTTAGATCTATAGGGAACCATAAACACTTGAGTGATTGAGTGACCCGTGAAAGCTAGCCTATGTCATGTAACCTCCTCGCATGTTTGTAGAGATAATTTCAATCATAACATAGATGACTCACCTTATCTTTTTGATCTTATAATAAAAAACAAACTGCTTAGTCTATTAAAAAAGAAACTCCGAAAAGATTCTTAAGGAAATGAGAGTTTGCTTGAGGACAAGCAAAGTATAAGTGTGAGATATTTGATATCGGCTAAAAAGTCACGTTTGTACCCCAGTATTAAGGCCCAAAAACAAGAAAGATTCAAACTTTGTTAGCAAAATACCCACTTCGTCGGTTAAAATTGAAGAACAAGTAATTACGAAGACAGTGCAAAAAGAATCAAGAGAATCGGAGCTAAAACGAAGATTATAGATCGAAAACGGTGAAAGACAAGAAATCAAGTAACGATCCAAGAAAATTAGGCTGACCAGGCCAGCAAACGGCTTGCCATATGGCCTGCCAGTATGGCAAAAGGCCTGCCAAACATTCAGATCAAACGGGCTCGATAAACGGCTTGCCTTAGCAAATGGCCTCCAAAAACGGCCTGCCAAACGGCCTGCCAGCCGTTTACAGGCAAAAATCTTGTTTATTTAAAGGGTCATTGTCATTCATTCCAATACACACTTCAATTCACTTCTTTCTCACTCTTGTACAATATTAGTCATACTCTCAAGGCCTTCGAATCCTTACGGGAAACCTAGTACCTGGAGAAGAACGCCGAAGATTGTATTTGGAGCAGTCTGGAGTCTTGAAGTTGTCACTTTTGTATTCAGAACTCGTTTAATCTACTGGTACTTCTATCCCTTATCTTTATATAATGTCTTCTATCATTATGTTATGAGATATTGCTGCCATGATTAGCGAGTAGTTATCTTTAGTGTATGCTACGATGTAAGCAGTTATAATGTCGAAATAATATTATGGTTTGTGTATGTTGTTGAAATGCTTTCCGATTATGCTTTAAACTCAATCGCTTTTCCAACTAATAGAACGTAGTTATTGGCTCTGTTATTGAGAAGTTGCGAACCCCGATTCAGAGTACACTATCTGTGTCACCCTTTGGTAAGAGAAGTCTATCGGATACAACGTAAGATCGACTGAGGCACACCGGTGGTAGTAAGTCTATCAAGCTTTAGATTCCGACTGAGGACTCTTTCGTAGTGAAGCATCTGACTAGACTCTTAGTACATTGTCGGTCCCAGACCATGCTAGTGTAGTCACCAAGCATATAAACTTTGTACGTGCACATTGAAGCACATCGGTTGTTGTAAGATGTACCTCTGCTAAGTAAGGCCATGGAACCCAGTCAGTGCTGATTAGTACACTGCACCATAACGCGGTCTCAAGCATTGCACCCCGCTTGAGGGATTCTTAGTTAATTAAGGAACTGTTTGTTTAGACACATAAAGGATTGGACCGTTAGGATAACCGAACGTGTTCATGGAAGTCAGCTTGACTTGGCCATGGTGTTCTTTATGGTTGAACTCTTTTTAAGGGCCTAACTATCTTTTAAAACCAATCATTAACGAAAGCATTGAAACACATCACGTCTCTTGGATATGGTAAACCATGTATTCTATTATACTTAAGAAAGTTTATGTAGTGACCCGAACTTTTCCATGTTTATATATATATTAAATGAAATTGTTATTTACATGATTAAGTGTTTCCAACATGTTAAGCAATCAAACTTGTTAAGACTTGATTAACTGAAATAGGTTTCATATAGACAATTGACCACCCAAGTTGACCGGTGATTCACGAACGTTAAAACTTGTAAAAACTATACGATGACATATATATGGTTATATATATAGTTAACATGATTTTAATATAAGTATGTATCTCATTAGGTATTTTAACAATGAGTTATATACATAAAAAATGAGACTATTAATTTAAGAAACTCGAAAACGATATATATAACGATTATCGTTATAACAACGTCTTACTAGGTACATATGAATCATATTAAGATATTGATACACTTGGTTAATTATGTTAAATGATAAGTAAATATATTATTAAGTGTATTAACAATGAAATACATATGTAAAAATAAGACTACTAACTTAATGATTTCGAAACGAGACATATATGTAACGATTATCGTTGTAACGATATTTAACTGTATATATATCATACTAAGATATATTATATATCATAATATCATGATAATATAACAATTTAACATCTCATTTGTTATAATAAACAATGGGTTAACAACATTCAACAAGATCGTTAACCTAAAGGTTTCAAAACAACATTTACATGTAACGACTAACGATGACTTAACGACTCAGTTAAAATGTATATACATGTAGTGTTTTAATATGTATTCATACACTTTTTAAAGACTTCAAGACACTTATCAAAATACTTCTACTTAATAAAAATGCTTACAATTACATCCTCGTTCAGTTTCATCAACAATTCTACTCGTTTGCACCCGTATTCGTACTCGTACAATACACAGCTTTTAGATGTATGTACTATTGGTATATACACTCCAATGATCAGCTCTTAGCAGCCCATGTGAGTCACTAACACATGTGGGAACCATCATTTCGCAACTAGCAGGAAATATCTCATAAAATTACAAAAATATGAGTAATCATTCATGACTTATTTACATGAAAACAAAATTACATATCCTTTATATCTAATCCATACACCAACGACCAAAAATACCTACAAACACTTTCATTCTTCAATTTTCTTCATCTAATTGATCTCTCTCAAGTTCTATCTTCAAGTTCTAAGTGTTCTTCATAAATTCCAAAAGTTCTAGTTTCATAAAATCAAGAATACTTCTAAGATTGCAAGTTTACTTCCAAGTTTTCTAAATCCATTCCAAGTAATCATCCAAGATCAAGAAACCTTTGTTACTTACAGTAGTTTATCTTTCTAATACAAGGTAATAATCATATTCAAACTTTAATTCAATTTCTATAACTATAACAATCTTATTTCGAGTGGAAATCTTACTTGAAATTGTTTTCGTGTCATGATTCTGCTTCAAGAACTTTCAAGCCATCCAAGGATCCTTTGAAGCTAGATCTATTTTTCTCATTTCCAGTAGGTTTATCCAAGGAACTTGAGGTAGTAATTATGTTCATAACATCATTCGATTCATACATATAAAGCTATCTTATTCGAAGGTTTAAACTTGTAATCACTAGAACATTGTTTAGTTAATTCTAAACTTGTTCACAAATAAAAGTTAATCCTTCTAACTTGACTTTTAAAATCAACTAAACACATGTTCTATATCTATATGATATATTAACTTAATGATTTAAAACCTGGAAACACGAAAAACACCGTAAAACCGGATTTAAGCCGTCGTAGTAACACCGCGGGCTGTTTTGGGTTAGTTAATTAAAAACTATGATAAACTTTGATTTAAAAGTTGTTATTCTGGAAAAATGATTTTTATTATGAACATGAAACTATATTCAAAAATTATGGTTAAACTCAAAGTGGAAGTATGTTTTCTAAAATGGTCATCTAGACGTCGTTCTTTCGACTGAAATGACTACCTTTACAAAAATGACTTGTAACTTATTTTTCTGACTATAAACCTATACTTTTTCTGTTTAGATTCAAAAAATAGAGTTTAATATGAAACCATAGCAATTTGATTCACTCAAAACGGATTTAAAATGAAGAAGTTATGGGTAAAACAAGATTGGATAATTTTTTCTCATTTTAGCTACGTGAAAATTGGTAACAAATCTATTCCAACCATAACTTAATTAACTTGTATTGTATATTATATAATCTTGAGATACCATAGACATGTATACAATGTTTCGACCTATCATGTCGACACATCTATATATATTTCGGAACAACCATAGACACTCTATATGTGAATGTTGGAGTTAGCTATACAGGGTTGAGGTTGATTCCAAAATATATATAGTTTGAGTTGTGATCAATACTGAGATACGTATACACTGGGTCGTGGATTGATTCAAGATAATATTTATCGATTTATTTCTGTACATCTAACTGTGGACAACTAGTTGTAGGTTACTAACGAGGACAGCTGACTTAATAAACTTAAAATATCAAAATATATTAAAAGTGTTGTAAATATATTTTGAAAATACTTTGATATATATGTATATATTGTTATAGGTTCGTGAATCAGCCAGTGGCCAAGTCCTACTTCCCGACGAAGTAAAAATCTGTGAAAGTGAGTTATAGTCCCACTTTTAAAATCTAATATTTTTGGGATGAGAATACATGCAGGTTTTATAAATGATTTACAAAATAGACACAAGTACGTGAAACTACATTCTATGGTTGAATTATCGAAATCGAATATGCCCCTTTTTATTAAGTCTGGTAATCTAAGAATTAGGGAACAGACACCCTAATTGACGCGAATCCTAAAGATAGATCTATTGGGCCTAACAAACCCCATCCAAAGTACCGGATGCTTTAGTACTTCAAAATTTATATCATATCCGAAGGGTGTCCCGGAATGATGGGGATATTCTTATATATGCATCTTGTTAATGTCGGTTACCAGGTGTTCACCATATGAATGATTTTTATCTCTATGTATGGGATGTTTATTGAAATATGAAATCTTGTGGTCTATTGTTACGATTTGATATATATAGGTTAAACCTATAACTCACCAACATGTTTGTTGACGTTTAAAGCATGTTTTTTCTCAGGTGAATACTAAGAACTTCCGCTGTTGCATACTAAAATAAGGACAAGATTTGGAGTCCATGTTTGTATGATATTGTGTAAAAACTGCATTCAAGAAACTGATTTCGATGTAACATATTTGTATTGTAAACCATTATGTAATGGTCGTGTGTAAACAGGATATTTTAGATTATCTTTATTTGATAATCTACGTAAAACTTTTTAAACCTTTATTTATGAAATAAAGGTTATGGTTTGTTTTAAAAATGAATGCAGTCTTTGAAAAACGTCTCATATAGAGGTCAAAACCTTGCAACGAAATCAATTAATATGGAACATTTTTAATCAATAAGAACGGGACATTTCAGTTGGTATCCGAGCGTTGGTCTTAGAGAACCAGAAAATTTGCATTAGTGTGTCTTATCGAGTTTGTTAGGATGCATTAGTGAGTCTGGACTTCGACCGTGTTTTCTTTAAAAATGATTGCTTAACATTTTTGTTGGAAACTATATATTATTAACATGTATATATTATGTGATATATTAATCTCTTAACATGTTTGATATTGTGTGATAGATGTCTACCTCTAGCACAAATCCCATTGACTCACCTAATAATAACGAAGTGTGGAATATATATTAGACTGATTCACAAGTTCCCGAAGAAGAACCGGAAGAAGAATCAGAACCGGAAGAAGAATCAGAACTGGAAGAGGAGGAACCGGAGGAGGAAATAGAACCGGTGAGGGAAATAATAAAACGGTTAAGTAAAAGAAAATCCTCAACCAACCGACCAAGGTTAATTATGGTCAATGGTGTTTCCGCCAAGGAAGCAAAATATTGGGAGGATTACCAATTCTCCGATGAATCGGATTCTGACGAGAATTCCGATGATGTTATAGAAATTACCCCAACTGAATTTAAAAAGGCAAAAGAAAATAATAAGGGAAAGGGCATAAAAATAGAGAAATCTAATTCCAACCCCGATGAACTTTATATGTATCGTCAACCCCCGAAGCCCTTAAGTTGTAACAATGACCCAGAAACCTCTAAACCACCAGGTTTTTCTAAACCGTTGTGGAAAATGACAGCTCGTATTAGGGGAACTTCATATATCCCTAGAAACTTGGAAAAACGAACCAAAACCGAAGAAGAAGAAACGAACGAGTTGGAATAAGATAGTTCTATTCGTGTGGTGTAATATATGTAATATAGTGTGCTTATGCTTTATGATATATGTAAAAATTGCTTGTATTAATAAGTATTTTTTTTTATGAATCTAACTCTTGTCTATTTTACAGTATAAAAACACAAAATGGATAGACAACCCAATATTTTAAGAGACCTACCCGGAGACATGATTGATGAAATCTTGTCTAGAGTCGGTCAGAATTCTTCGGCACAACTATTTACGGCGAAATCAGTTTGTAAGACATTCGAAGAACGTTCCAAGAATGTCTTGGTTTATAAGAGACTTTCGTTTGAAAGATGGGGGATATCACATTGGGAAACCCATAAGTTACGATGTGTTTACTTTGACGCATATATTGCGGGGAACCCAAATGCTATTTTACGCAACGGGTTAAGAAATTATTTTGACTCAATGTATCCGAATATAGGACTTCATGATTTAGAAAAAGCGGCTAACATGCAACATAAAGAAGCATGCTATGCTTACGGGTTAGTAATGTTCGCTTCTCACCAAAGTGATAAAAAGAAAATCGGGCTACAACTATTAAACAAAACGTTCCCACAAGTGACGGAGTCGGTAATTGGGGTAAGAAATGAGGTTTTTAGGTTATTACGAGACTGTTGGTCATTACGTAACCCTCGTCCCTTTGACGACGTTACAACACGCTGTCTTATCAACGGCCATAACGGTTATGTTCCACAAGACCAAGGATGGGAAGTAGTCCTAGTAAAACCAGAATGCATGACTTGTTTCTGGACGTATGAATTACGTGTCTTTATTGCCTTTGCTGAACGACTTGTGTACTAGCTAGAATTATCTTCACAACGATCTTGTATCAAAGTTATTGTATGCTATATTTCATGCTTTATGTAAAATAAGCGGTATTGTAAGTTTGTAAAATATTGTATAAAAGTTTGAACGCGAAATATTATTATAATCAGTTTTTCATATAGAATTGTAGTAGTTGAATTGTATATTAGCTACTAAGTATGAACTTAACGGGTAGGTACTACCCGAATTTAAACTTATAAAACGCTAATATGAAGAAAAAGCTTTTATAAATGAGTTCATATTATGCTACGAAATACTATTAACTACTCTTAATATTCTGTATGATTAACTTGTTCCATTTGACTATTTTGAAGGAAATGGCACCGACTACTAAACACACCGTGAATATGAATGAAGAGGAATTTCGTACTTTTCTAGCTTCAAACATAGCCGCAGTACAGGCTGCGCTACATACCAACAATAACCTTGGATCTAGCAGTACAGGAAATCGTGTAGGATGCACCTACAAAGAATTCACTGCCTGCAAACCTTTGGAATTTGATGGAACCGAAGGACCGATCGGATTGAAACGGTGGACCGAGAAGGTCGAATCGGTGTTTACCATAAGTAAGTGTACTGAAGAGGACAAAGTGAAGTACACTACGCATACCTTCACAGGTTCTGCGTTAACATGGTGGAATACCTATCTAGAGCAAGTGGGACAAGATGATGCGTACGCACTACCGTGGTCAGCATTCAAGCACTTGATGAATGAGAAGTACCGTCCCAGAACTGAGGTCAATAAGCTCAAGACAGAACTTAGAGGGTTACGAACCCAAGGATTTGATATTACCGCGTACGAAAGACGATTCACAGAATTGTGCCTATTGTGTCCGGGAGCGTTCGAAGATGAGGAAGAGAAGATCGACGCGTTTGTGAAAGGATTACCGGAAAGAATCCAAGAAGATATAAGTTCACACGAGCCCGCCTCCATACAACAGGCATGTAGAATGGCTCACAAACTAGTGAACCAGATTGAGGAAAGAATTAAAGAACAGACGGCTGAAGAGGCCAATGTGAAGCAAGTCAAAAGAAAGTGGGAGGAAAACGGTGATAAGAATCACCAATACAACAACAACAGCAATTACAATAATAATCGCAACAATTATCCCAACAATCGCAACATCAATCGCAACTACAACAAACGGCCCAACAACAACAACAACAACAACAACAACAACAGCAACAGCAACTACAACAATCATCCCAATAACAATAACAACCGCAACAACAACAACAACAACAACAACAATCAGAAGCAGCTATGCCAAAGGTGTGAAAAGTATCACTCGGGATTCTGCACCAAATTTTGCAACAAGTGTAAAAGAAATGGTCATTGCGCGGTGAAGTGTGAGGTCTACGGACCAGGGGTTAACAGAACGAAAGGAACAAATGGTGTCGGAACGAGTAATGGCGGAGCAAGTAGTGTCGGAGCAAGTTATGCCAATGTAGTTTGTTATAAATGTGGAAAACCGGGCCACATTATTAGAAATTGCCCGAACCAGGAGAACACGAATGGACAAGGCCGCGGAAGAGTTTTCAATATTAATGCGGCAGAGGCACAGGAAGACCCGGAGCTTGTTACGGGTACGTTTCTTATTGACAATAAATCTCTTACGTTTTATTTGATTCGGGTGCGGATAGAAGCTATATGAGTAGAGATTTTTGTGCTAAATTAAGTTGTCCATTGACACCGTTAGATGGTAAATTTTTACTCGAATTAGCAAACGGTAAATTAATTTCAGCAGATAATATATGCCGGAATCGAGAAATTAAACTGGGTAGCGAAATATTTAAGATTGATTTGATACCAATAGAGTTAGGGAGTTTTGATGTAATAGTTGGCATGGATTGGCTGAAGAAGGTGAAAGCAGAGATCGTATGTTATAAAAATGCAATTCGCATTGTAAGAGCAGAAGGAGAACCCTTAATGGTGTACGGAGAAAAGGGCAACATGAAGCTACATCTTATTAGTATTTTGAAGGCACAAAAACTAATAAGAAAAGGTTGCTATGCTGTTCTAGCATACGTCGAGAAAGTACAAACTGAAGAAAAGAGCATCAATGATGTTCCCGTCGCAAAAGAATTTTCCGATGTATTTCCGAAAGAATTACCAGGACTACCTCCACATCGATCTGTTGAATTTCAAATAGATCTTGTACCAGGAGATGCACCAATAGCTCGTGCTCCTTATAGACTCGCACCCAGCGAGATGAAAGAACTGCAAAGCCAACTACAAGAACTATTAGAACGTGGTTTCATTCGACCAAGCACATCACCATGGGGAGCTCCTGTTTTGTTTGTCAAGAAGAAGGATGGTACATTTAGGTTGTGTATTGACTACAGAGAGTTGAACAAACTTACCATCAAAAACCGTTATCCACTGCCGAGAATTGACGACTTATTTGATCAACTACAAGGCTCGTCGGTTTATTCGAAGATCGATTTACGTTCTGGATATCATCAAATGCGAGTAAAGGAGGATGATATTCCAAAAACTGCTTTTAGGACGCGTTATGGTCATTACGAGTTTATGGTTATGCCGTTTGGATTGACTAACGCACCAGCTGTGTTCATGGACCTTATGAACCAAGTGTGTGGGCCATATCTTGACAAGTTTGTCATTGTTTTCATCGATGACATACTTATTTACTCAAAGAATGATCAAGAGCACGAAGAACATTTGAGAAAAGTGCTAGATGTATTGAGGAAAGAAAAACTGTACGCTAAGTTTTCAAAGTGTGCATTTTGGTTGGAAGAAGTTCAATTCCTTGGTCACATAGTGAACAAAGAAGGTATCCAGGTGGACCCGGCAAAGATCGAAACCGTTGAAAAGTGGGAAACCCCAAAAACTCCGAAGCATATACGTCAATTTTTAGGATTGGCTGGTTACTACAGAAGATTCATCCAAGATTTCTCCAAAATAGCAAAACCCTTGACTGCATTAACGCATAAAGGGAAGAAATTTGAATGGAAGGATGAACAAGAGAAGGCGTTTCAATTATTAAAGAAAAAGCTAACTACGGCACCTATATTGTCATTTCCTGAAGGGAATGATGATTTTGTGATTTATTGTGACGCATCAAAGCAAGGTCTCGGTTGTGTATTAATGCAACGGACGAAGGTGATTGCTTATGCGTCTAAACAATTGAAGATTCACGAGTAAAATTATACGACGCATGATTTGGAATTAGGCGCGGTTGTTTTTGCATTAAAGACTTGGAGGCACTACTTATATGGGGTCAAAAGTATTATATATACCGACCACAAAAGTCTTCAACACATATTTAATCAGAAACAACTGAATATGAGGCAGTGTAGGTGGATTGAATTGTTGAATGATTACGACTTTGAGATTCGTTACCACCCAGGGAAGGCAAATGTGGTAGCCGACGCCTTGAGCAGAAAGGACAGAGAACCCATTCGAGTAAAATCTATGAATATAATGATTCACACTAACCTTACTACTCAAATAAAGGAGGCGCAACAAGGAGTTTTAAAAGAAGGAAATTTAAAGGATGAAATACCCAAAGGATCGGAGAAGCATCTTAATATTCGGGAAGACGGAACCCGGTATAGGGCTGAAAGAATTTGGGTACCAAAATTTGGAGATATGAGAGAAATGGTACTTAGAGAAGCTCATAAAACCAGATACTCAATACATCCTGGAACGGGGAAGATGTACAAGGATCTTAAGAAACATTTTTGGTGGCCAGGTATGAAAGCCGATATTGCTAAATATGTAGGAGAATGTTTGACGTGTTCTAAGGTCAAAGCTGAACATCAGAAACTATCAGGTCTACTGCAACAACCTGAAATCCCGGAATGGAAATGGGAAAACATTACCATGGATTTCATTACTAAATTGCCAAGGACTGCAAGTGGTTATGATACTATTTGGGTAATAGTTGATCGTCTCACCAAGTCAGCACACTTCCTGCCAATAAAAGAAGATGACAAGATGGAGAAGTTAGCACGACTGTATTTGAAGGAAGTCGTCTCCAGACATGGAATACCAATCTCTATTATCTCTGATAGGGATGGCAGATTTATTTCAAGATTCTGGCAGACATTACAGCAAGCATTGGGAACTCGTCTAGACATGAGTACTGCCTATCATCCACAAACTGATGGGCAGAGCGAAAGGACGATACAAACGCTTGAAGACATGCTACGAGCTTGTGTTATTGATTTCAGAAACAGTTGGGATCGACATCTACCGTTAGCAGAATTTTCCTACAACAACAGCTACCATTCAAGCATTGAGATGGCGCCGTTTGAAGCACTTTATGGTAGAAAGTGCAGGTTTCCGATTTGTTGGAGTAAAGTGGGGGATAGACAGATTACGGGTCCGGAGATAATACAAGAAACTACCGAGAAAATCATCCAAATTCAACAAAGATTGAAAACCGCTCAGAGTCGACAAAAGAGCTACGCGGACAGTAAAAGAAAAGATATAGAGTTTGAAATTGGAGAAATGGTCATGCTTAAGGTTTCACCTTGGAAAGGCGTTGTTCGATTTGGTAAATGGGGGAAACTAAATCCAAGGTACATTGGACCATTCAAGATTATAGATCGTGTCGGACCAGTAGCTTACCAACTGGAGCTACCTCAACAACTCGCGGCTGTACATAACACTTTCCACGTCTCAAATTTGAAGAAATGTTTTGCTAAAGAAGATCTCACTATTCCGTTGGACGAAATCCAAATCAATGAAAAACTTCAATTCATTGAAGAACCCGTCGAAATAATGGATCGTGAGGTTAAGAGACTTAAACAAAACAAGATACCGATTGTTAAGGTTCGATGGAATGCTTGTAGAGGACCCGAGTTCACCTGGGAGCGTGAAGATCAGATGAAGAAGAAATGCCCGCATTTATTTCCAGAAGATACGTCAACACCTCCAACTGCTTAAAATTTCGGGACGAAATTTATTTAACGGGTAGGTACTGTAGTGACCCGAACTTTTCCATGTTTATATATATATTAAATGAAATTGTTATTTACATGATTAAGTGTTTCCAACATGTTAAGCAATCAAACTTGTTAAGACTTGATTAATTGAAATAGGTTTCATATAGACAATTGACCACCCAAGTTGATCGGTGATTCACGAACGTTAAAACTTGTAAAAATTATACGATGACATATATATGGTTATATATATAGTTAACATGATTTTATTATAAGTATGTATCTCATTAGGTATTTTAAAAATGAGTTATATACATAAAAAATGAGACTATTAATTTAAGAAACTCGAAAACGATATATATAACGATTATCGTTATAACAACGTCTTACTAGGTACATATGAATCATATTAAGATATTGATACACTTGGTTAATTATGTTAAATGATAAGTAAATATATTATTAAGTGTATTAACAATGAAATACATATGTAAAAATAAGACTACTAACTTAATGATTTCGAAACGAGACATATATGTAACGATTATCGTTGTAACGACATTTAACTGTATATATATCATACTAAGATATATTATATATCATAATATCATGATAATATAACAATTTAACATCTCATTTGTTATAATAAATAATGGGTTAACAACATTCAACAAGATCGTTAACCTAAAGGTTTCAAAACAACATTTACATGTAACGACTAACGATGACTTAACGACTCAGTTAAAATGTATATACATGTAGTGTTTTAATATGTATTCATACACTTTTGAAAGACTTCAAGACACTTATCAAAATACTTCTACTTAACAAAAATTCTTACAATTACATCCTCGTTCAGTTTCATCAACAATTTTACTCGTATGCACCCGTATTCGTACTCGTACAATACATAGCTTTTAGATGTATGTACTATTGGTATATATACTCCAATGATCAGCTCTTAGCAGCTCATGTGAGTCACCTAACACATGTGGGAACCATAATTTGGCAACTAGCATGAAATATCTCATAAAATTACAAAAATATGAGTAATCATTCATGACTTATTTACATGAAAACAAAATTACATATCCTTTATATCTAATCCATATACCAACGACCAAAAACACCTACAAACACTTTCATTCTTCAATTTTCTTCATCTAATTGATCTCTCTCAAGTTCTATCTTCAAGTTCTAAGTGTTCTTCATAAATTCCAAAAGTTCTAGTTTCATAAAATCAAGAATACTTCCAAGATTGCAAGTTTACTTCCAAGTTTTCTAAATCCATTCCAAGTAATCATCCAAGATCAAGAAACCTTTGTTACTTACAGTAGGTTATCTTTCTAATACAAGGTAATAATCATATTCAAACTTTAATTCAATTTCTATAACTATAACAATCTTATTTCGAGTGGAAAACTTACTTGAAATTGTTTTCGTGTCAGGATTCTGCTTCAAGAACTTTCAAGCCATCCAAGGATCCTTTGAAGCTAGATCTATTTTTCTCATTTCCAGTAGGTTTATCCAAGGAACTTGAGGTAGTAATGATGTTCATAACATCATTCGATTCATATATATAAAGCTATCTTATTTGAAGGTTTAAACTTGTAATCACTGGAACATAGTTTAGTTAATTCTAAACTTGTTCGCAAATAAAAGTTAATCCTTCTAACTTGACTTTTAAAATCAACTAAACACATGTTCTATATCTATATGATATGTTAACTTAATGATTTAAAACCTGGAAACACGAAAAACACCGTAAAACCGGATTTACGCTGTCGTAGTAACACCGCGGGCTGTTTTGGGTTAGTTAATTAAAAACTATGATAAACTTTGATTTAAAAATTGTTATTCTGGGAAAAAGATTTTTATTATGAACATGAAACTATATCCAAAAATTATGGTTAAACTCAAAGTGGAAGTATGTTTTCTAAAATGGTCATCTAGACGTCGTTCTTTCGACTGAAATGACTACCTTTACAAAAATGACTTGTAACTTATTTTTCCGACTATAAACCTATACTTTTTATGTTTAGATTCATAAAATAGAGTTCAATTTGAAACCATAGCAATTTGATTCACTCAAAACGGATTTAAAATGAAGAAGTTATGGGTAAAACAAGATTGGATAATTTTTTCTCATTTTAGCTACGTGAAAATTGGTAACAAATCTATTCCAACCATAACTTAATCAACTTGTATTGTATATTATGTAATCTTGAGATACCATAGACACATATACAATGTTTCGACCTATCATGTCGACACATCTATATATATTTCGGAACAACCATAGACACTCTATATGTGAATGTTGGAGTTAGCTATACAGGGTTGAGGTTGATTCCAAAATATATATAGTTTGAGTTGTGATCAATACTGAGATACGTATACACTGGGTCGTGGATTGATTCAAGATAATATTTATCGATTTATTTCTGTACATCTAACTGTGGACAACTAGTTGTAGGTTACTAACGAGGACAGCTGACTTAATAAACTTAAAACATCAAAATATATTAAAAGTGTTGTAAATATATTTTGAACATACTTTGATATATATGTATATATTGTTATAGGTTCGTGAATCAACCAGTGGCCAAGTCTTACTTCCCGACGAAGTAAAAATCTGTGAAAGTGAGTTATAGTCCCACTTTTAAAATCTAATATTTTTGGGATGAGAATACATGCAGGTTTTATAAATGATTTACAAAATAGACACAAATACGTGAAACTACATTCTATGGTTGAATTATCGAAATCGAATATGCCCCTTTTTATTAAGTCTGGTAATCTAAGAATTAGGGAACAGACACCCTAATTGACGCGAATCCTAAAGATATATCTATTGGGCCTAACAAACCCCATCCAAAGTACCGGATGCTTTAATACTTCGAAATTTATATCATATCCGAAGAGTGTCCCGGAATGATGGGGATATTCTTATATATGCATCTTGTTAATGTCGGTTACCAGGTGTTCACCATACGAATGATTTTTATCTCTATGTATGGAATGTGTATTGAAATATGAAATCTTGTGGTTAAACCTATAACTCACCAACATTTTTGTTGACGTTTAAAGCATGTTTATTCTCAGGTGAATACTAAGAGCTTCCGCTATTGCATACTAAAATAAGGACAAGATTTGGAGTCCATGTTTGTATGATATTGTGTAAAAACTGCATTCAAGAAACTGATTTCGATGTAACATATTTGTATTGTAACCATTATGTAATGGTCGTGTGTAAACAGGATATTTTAGATTATCATTATTTGATAATCTACGTAAAACTTTTTAAACCTTTATTTATGAAATAAAGGTTATGGTTTGTTTTAAAAATGAATGCAGTCTTTGAAAAACGTCTCATATAGAGGTCAAAACTTCGCAACGAAATCAATTAATATGGAACGTTTTTAATCAATAAGAACGGGACATTTCAGTTGGTATCCGAGCGTTGGTCTTAGAGAACCAGAAAATTTGCATTAGTATGTCTTATCGAGTTTGTTAGGATGCATTAGTGAGTCTGGACTTCGACCGTGTTTTCTTTAAAAATGATTGCTTAACATTTTTGTTGGAAACTATATATTATTAACATGTATATATTATGTGATATATTAATCTCTTAACATGTTTGATATTGTGTGATAGATTTCTACCTCTAGCACAAATCCCATTGACTCACCTAATAATAACGAAGAGTCAAATATATATTGGACTGATTCACAAGTTCCCGAAGAAGAACTGGAAGAAGAATCAGAACCGGAAGAAGAATCAGAACCGGAAGAGGAGGAACCGGAGGAGGAAATAGAACCGGTGGGGGAAATAATAAAACGGTTAAGTAAAAGAAAATCCTCAACCAACCGACCAAGGTTAATTATGGTCAATGGTGTTTCCGCCAAGGAAGCAAAATATTGGGAGGATTACCAATTCTCCGATGAATCGGATTCCGACGAGAATTCCGATGATGTTATAGAAATTACCCCAACTGAATTTAAAAAGGCAAAAGAAAATAATAAGGGAAAGGGCATAAAAATAGAGAAATCTAATTCCATCCCCGATGAACTTTATATGTATCGTCAACCCCCGAAGCCCTTAAGTTGTAACAATGACCCGGGAACCTCTAAACCACCAGGTTTTTCTAAATCGTTGTGGAAAACGACAGCTCGTATTAGGGGAACATCATATATCCCTAGAAACTTGGCAAAACGAACCAAAACCGAAGAAGAAGAAACGAGCGAGTCGGAATAAGATAGTTGTATTCATGTGGTGTAATATATGTAATATAGTGTGCTTATGCTTTATGATATATGTAAAAATTGCTTGTATTAATAAGTATTTTTTTTTATGAATCTAACTCTTGTCTATTTTACAGTATAAAAACACAAAATGGATAGACAACCCAATATTTTAAGAGACCTACCCGGAGACATGATTGATGAAATCTTGTCTAGAGTCGGTCAGAATTCTTCGGCACAACTATTTACGGCGAAATCAGTTTGTAAGACATTCGAAGAACGTTCCAAGAATGTCTTGGTTTATAAGAGACTTTCGTTTGAAAGATGGAGTATATCACATTGGGAAACCCATAAGTTACGATGTGTTTACTTTGACGCATATATTGGGGGGAACCCAAATGCTATTTTACGCAACGGGTTAAGAAATTATTTTGACTCAATGTATCCGAATATAGGACTTCATGATTTAGAAAAAGCTGCTAACATGCAACATAAAGAAGCATGCTATGCTTACGGGTTAGTAATGTTCGCTTCTCACCAAAGTGAGAAAAAGAACATCGGGCTACAACTATTAAACAAAACGTTCCCACAAGTGACGGAGTCGGTAATTGGGGTAAGAAATGAGGTTTTTAGGTTATTACGAGACTGTTGGTCATTACGTAACCCTCGTCCCTTTGACGACGTTACAACACGCTGTCTTATCAACGGCCATAATGGTTATGTTCCACAAGACCAAGGATGGGAAGTAGTCCTAGTAAAACCAGAATGCATGACTTGTTTCTGAACGTATGAATTACGTGTCTTTATTGCCTTTGCTGAACGACTTGTGTACTAGCTAGAATTATCTTCACAACTATCTTGTATCAAAGTTATTGTGTGCTATATTTCATGCTTTATGTAAAATAAGCGGTATTGTAAGTTTGTAAAATATTGTATAAAAGTTTGAACGCGAAATATTATTATAATCAGTTTTTCATATAGAATTGTAGTAGTTGAATTGTATATTAGCTACTAAGTATGAACTTAACGGGTAGGTACTACCCGAATTTAAACTTATAAAACGCTAATATGAAGAAAAAGCTTTTATAAATGAGTTCATATTATGCTACAAAATACTATTAACTACTCTTAATATTCTGTATGATTAACTTGTTCCATTTGACTATTTTGAAGGAAATGGCACCGACTACTCGACACACCGTGAATATGAATGAAGAGGAATTCTGTACTTTTCTAGCTTCAAACATAGCCGCAGTACAGGCTGCGCTACATACCAACAATAACCTTGGATCTAGCAGTACAGGAAATTGTGTAGGATGCACCTACAAAGAATTCACTGCCTGCAAACCTTTGGAATTTGATGGAACCGAAGGACCGATCGGATTGAAATGGTGGACCGAGAAGGTCGAATCGGTGTTTGCCAAAAGTAAGTGTACTGAAGAGGACAAAGTGAAGTACGCTACGCATACCTTCACAGGTTCTGCGTTAACATGGTGGAATACCTATCTAGAGCAAGTGGGACAAGATGATGCGTACGCACTACCGTGGTCAGCATTCAAGCACTTGATGAACGAGAAGTACCGTCCCAGAACCGAGGTCAATAAGCTCAAGACAGAACTTAGAGGGTTACGAACCCAAGGATTTGATATTACCACGTACGAAAGACGATTCACAGAATTGTGCCTATTGTGTCCGGGAGCGTTCGAAGATGAGGAAGAGAAGATCGACGCGTTTGTGAAAGGATTACCGGAAAGAATCCAAGAAGATATAAGTTCACACGAGACCGCCTCCATACAACAGGCATGTAGAATGGCTCACAAACTAGTAAACTAGATTGAGGAAAAAATTAAAGAACAGACGGCTAAAGAGGCCAATGTGAAGCAAGTCAAAAGAAAGTGGGAGGAAAACGGTGATAAGAATCACCAATACAACAACAGCAATTACAATAATAATCGCAACAATTATCCCGACAATCGCAACATCAATCGCAACTACAACAAACGGCCCAACAACAACAACAACAACAACGGCAACTACAACAATCATCCCAACAACAATAACAACCGCAACAACAACAACAACAACAACAACAATCAGAAGCAGCTATGCCAAAGGTGTGAAAAGTATCACTCGGGATTCTGCACCAAATTTTGCAACAAGTGTAAAAGAAATGGTCATAGCGCGGCGAAGTGTGAGGTCTACGGACCAGGGGTTAACAGAACGAAAGGAACAAATGGTATCGGAATGAGTAATGGCAGAGCAAGTAGTGTCGAAGCAAGTTATGCCAATGTAGTTTGTTATAAATGTGGAAAACCGGGCCACATTATTAGAAATTTCCCGAACCAGGAGAACACGAATGGACAAGTAGAAATTTCCCGGGCCACATTATTATTAAGTAACCACTACTCCTTCCTAACTATCTTAGGCTTAAATATAGGTTCGATTCTACTGATATCTCAAAAATATGACTTTAGGTCATACTTCCTTTACTCATACGAAGGAGTAGTACGATTTAGGCCCCGCTAAATATAAATTTAAAACAGTACCTTCCCCCTGGGTGGCTGATCCTGGCGCGCTGCGGCCCGATGACACCGCACGAATAAAAACCGTCCGTTTCGGCCATATCAAAGGACTTGATGAGAAATATTTGATGTGGCTCCAAAGATAAGGATTCAGTTGCATAAGTTGATGAGGGTCAAGGGTGCGGGTGCGATCGAGGTGTTGATAAATACAGAAGATGTCTTCTTATTCATAAAGGTACATTTTTGTTACATTACTGTAATTATTATTATTATTGTACCTGTATGTCGTGTTCCTGCCTTTGTCGAATTTTGTGTTTGTTGTAATGATAATCTGTGGTGATTAATGTTTTTAGTTACGATTGATTAATTATTCCTGTAAGATAGAAGTAGATGATAGTTGACGGACCCAGTTATGTGTCTGGAGCTACCCTTTCCACTATCAGGATTTCATTTCCTTAGACTGATTACCATGTTCTGTGAGACTTTATAGATATGACCTTTGTGATATGGTGTCATGTTATTGTGAATTGTTTGTTATATGGCCTGTTAAACTATACGTGAGAATACTGTTGGCTTAGACTGGAAGAATTGAGATGAATGATTTGTAGTATTAACCAAGACAAATATGAAGTCCTTTCCTTACCGTTGACTGATGGGATACGCGTAGTGTGCCATAGAGACTGATTAGGATAGTGACCCCTTGATGATTGGTGAAAGTCCCGAACCATATTGTGTAGCTATGTGAAGTGTAGTCTTCATGCTTGTCGACCGTGACTGAACCAGTAAATGACAGATCCTATGATATTGTAGTATGACGGGACTTGTTGTGTTGGACTTAGGTGAAATGTAATTCCTTTCCATGGATCAACGGGACACACGTAGAGGCCCGCAAGGATTGGAATAGAGTAGTAGCCTCATTGTCTTCTAGTAAGAGGACCCGGACCCTGTTTGTTGCTGCCATGTGTATGTGGTTTGCGTGTTACACATGATGTTGACTTCTGGTTTAGATGATTGTGACCGTAGTAACACCTCGAGAAATCGCTTTTCCTACCATAGACTCATGTGAGTTGGTGGTGACCTTTCAAAAGTAAGCTTGAATGAAGCTTTCCATGTAGTCTTGACTGAAGATAGAAATACTATGTTTTGTCATTATGTGAGGAGTATTACTAGCTTGGCTGTACCATTGCAGGATTGGACTAACTATGTAGGACCCATAGAGTTGTCCTGAGAAGTTGTTGACTTTTGTGAATTGATATGGCTCATTAGATGTCAGTATAGGATACATTTGTTTAGTGACCTCTTGGAAGTAGAAAAGACCTTAACAGGAATAGGAATTCAATTCAAACTGAATTATGATGAATCTTGATTAGGTCGGGAGACGTGATTAGAATAGTGACCATATTACTGTTAAGGTAGAATCATTGATCTGGTAGTTCGATAGTGACTGTTGTGAATATTCCGTCTTTTGAGGATTTGAATGTAAGGTCGAGGACGGACGATAATAGTATTGACAAATAAGACGATGTAAGTAGGTATACTTTATTAGATGTTGGATCAGATTTACAAATGTGGTTACTAAAGAGGACTTAGTAGAATTAAGATCGAACTAAAACCAAGTTAGGTGTTTTCTTTCAAGACTTTTGGGGTTTTGATAGTCTTAGATTGTAAAATCTATTAGTTTGAGATATAGTGGAGATTTATAACTACCAGTGACTTGAGAAAATAGACTGTGTTGTATTGATGAACTCGATTAAGATCTTGTTTCGAAATACTCAAAATGAAAGTGTGATTTAGAATGATGTATTGCGTCTGGCCAACGAAAATACATTGTAGTAAATCATACAGTAGTTTCAAGAGTCGGAAGAGATGTAACAAGTGTTAGATCGGATGTTGTTTGATGATTAATGCGATTTTCGATGATTATTGATCGAGAATTGACTTTTCTGACATAGTAATGCTAGTTTATCAATGTCTGGACCTAGGTTATTGATGATCGAATAACTATAGTTTTGAGTTCGGATGAGGTTCTAAGCAAAATTAAGATGATGCAGAGATAGTTTTTGGGGTGTCAAACACGTGTATTGATGTCATTTGACGAACTTATTTGTTAGATGGATGTTTATTGCTTGTGTTAGCGGATATCGTTGACTTGAAATCCATGTTCGAATGATTAATGTTGGTTTAATATTGCATTTGTAAGTGTTTCTTCTAATGATGATATGAATAAAGCTATGCTTTTAGTGATGATCTTCGGGTAAGTATTGATGTTATGCGAGGTGTATATGAAATAGTTATTAATTTCACTACCAAATACTATTAAATACGATACAATTTTACACAAGTTATTTATTTATTTATAGAGTGGATATACCTAAACCTTGCTACAACACTATAGGCAATGTACCTAATCGTAGAGTAGTGTAGTTTTTAGTAAGTCCGGTTCGTTCCGCAGGGAGCTAGCCAAGTTTAACGCTATATTTTTAAAGTATATTTGTATATATATATATATAAGTAGTATTATTTTTGTTATAAAAAGGGGTTTTTACCGTTTAATGACCGGTTTGTCGATTTTATGTCTTAAGTCGCAATTAAAACCTAATGTAAAATATTAAATATACAAATGTCTTAATTTAAAGCGTAAAGTAAATGACGATAAATAAAAGTGCGATAATTAAAAGTGCAATAACTAAAATGACAGTAAATAAAAGTACGATGAAATATGAAATAAAGGAATTATGCTTATTTAAACTTCCGTAATCATGATGTTTGACGTGTTGATTTTAATTTATTACCATGGGTTAATTGTCCTTTGTCCTGGATTATTCGATATGTCCATCTAGTTTTTGTCCATAACAGTCCATCAGTCATAAATATAAAGTGCGAGTGTCCTCGTCAAATTATCCTTATATCCGAAGTCAAATATTCCAACTAATTGGGGACTTAAACTGTAATAAGGTTTTAATACTTTTTTAACAATTACACCAAGTGTCCTTGTATGTAATCCACCCCTGTTTTAATGAATCCAATTAACTATTAATCCATTCCCATGTCCGGTTAAATGAACGATTATTAGTATTTATAAATATCCCGCCCATCGTGTCCGATCGAGTGTATATGGTTATTTATAGATACGTCAAATTGTAAATCTCTATATTAAATTAACGAACTATCATTCAGTTAAATAAATATAAAGCATATTAATAGCCCATAGTCCAATTTTCACAAGTGTCGGTCTTTTGTCCAAACCCCAATTATGGTATAAAGCCCAATTACCCTGTCTTAATATTTAATCCAACATCACGATTACTTCGATTTAAATAAGCATAATAATAACTTAGCTACGAGACATTAATTTAAAAAGGTTGAACATAACTTACAATGAGTATTAATCGCGTAGTGTTACACGGACAGAATTTCGACTTACAAACTTAAAACATTCGCCACTATAACCTTATTATTATTAACTTAAAATTAAAATTAAAATTAAAATATAAATATATATTGAAGAGAGTGTGAGATAGATAATATATGGTGTGTATAAAACGTCGAGCAAACTGCCTTTTTATAGAACCTGGCCAGCTACAGTGAGCCATGCGATCGCATGGGTTTAAGGCTACCAGGCCATGCGATCGCATGGCAGCCATCTCCTGGTCACATTGCATTTTAAACGTGGGCTGCTCGTATTTATTTAATATATAATATAATATATATAATTTTATATAATTATATATATATATATATTATATTATATTCTTGTGCATCGTTGACTTGTAATTTTAGGTCCGTTGCGTCGCGCGTTATTGTTGTTTCATGTCCTGGTTCTGGATTTTCGAACGTCCTTTCGTACGATTTAATATCTTGTACTTTGCGTTTCGCGGCTCGTACTCTTGTAACTTTTAGACGATTTTATCAATAAATTGAACCACTTGGATTGTACTTTGTACTTTTTAGCGTTTTGGTCGTTTGCGTCTTCAAATCGTCGAATCTGTCTTTTATCTTCACCTTTTATTATTTAAAAGAATATCACTTGTAAATAGAACAATTGCAACTAAAAGCTTGTCTTTCTTAAAGGATAATGCTATGAAATATATGTTCATTTTTAGCATTATCAAGTATCGACCTAAATGAGTGATTTATGACGAAACTCTTAAATATTGAGTTTGAACTAGGTATTTATCTGCAGATATTGGGTTGTTTTGTTGTGATCGATGTTGACCTAGCGTTAAATTATTTGAAGAATTAGATACTTTTCTTTGTGTATAGAGGTTAGTGTTAGCCTTTAACCTGTGACACGAACCTGACTAATACTAAAATTCGATGAAAATGATTTAGAAAATAACCCTAAGACGAAATTGATGGATATAAAGTGATGAGTCGATAGCGGTATTTAGTGACTCTAGTATGTGATGTACCTAGACCTCGTGTAATTTTTTTGTTAATGGGGTTAAATTTGTTGGTTCTGATAGCATTATAACCAAGTGATGATCTTTCTGATGTAACTTTAGCAATGTTGGGCGTGTGTATTGATGTTACTTGAGGAAATTAACACTTGCATATTTACTTCCGGAATGTGAGGACAGTTATTCTTTACTCAAGATTTGGGATGTAATGATTGAATTGATTTGAAATTGGGTTGGTAATCATTTCTATTATGATTGAGTTGACCAGAATCAAGATGTAGTCGTTGAATAATTGGGTGAATATTGACCCAGATAAGCGAATTTCAATGAAATTCTTAAATATCGGGATTGAAACAGGTATAAAATTACGGATTTTGGGTAATTTAGTGTAATTCGAGTTGACTTGGCAATATTGTAGTGATGAAATTAGCTAAGTTTGTGTGTTCTAAGGTAAATGATAGTCATTATCAGTGTTTTAGACTGAGTTGATCTAGAAAATTTGGTAAAGGTGACTCGAGGATAACCTCAAATCATAATTGACATATATCATGTAGAGGGTCATTAGTAGTGACTCGAGAGTTAGTGTGTAAACCTAAACTTGATACGAAATTTTTGTGGTATTTCGTCAGATTGATGATAGATCAAGTTTGGAATTCAGACGAAATTAGACTTGTTCAGTTATCAAATAGCGGCAGGTTTTTAGCATTGAATTTCTTTAGCTAGTGGTAAATACTGTTTTCTAGACCAGAATTTGAGGAACGATTCAGATATCGTGTGGTGTAAGTAAGTAAGTTTGCATATCGGCATATAGCGGGTCTTAACCCTTGGGTAGTAGACTAGCGGATGGCGTGTTTGACTTTAGATCGATAAGTTAGCTTTTGACCTACGAGAATGGACGGGGCTTTGTAAGGCGTATGACCGTAAGACATGTTTTGACTTAGGTCTAGTTGTAACTGTTGTGGTAGTTTGTAATACCCATGACCTTTGTTGACCTTGATTGACCAGATTCCGAGGACGGAATCTCTTTAAGGGGGTAGATTTGTAACATCCTGAGATCGGGCCTAGGTGGAAATGACCCATATTGCCCTTGCATGGTATAAATTAGTGATTTTAATAATTATATATTTATAATTATTTGTGTATTTGGTTAAGACCAGTTTGTGACAAGGGTCACAGAATAGGTTTGTTTATTTGAATTGTACTTCGTTTGGGTCACCAAACTACGTACGAAAGATATCAGATAACTGGCAAATACCCGTGTGTGATGGGGTATTGTGTTTAACACTAATATATAAGCTAGGAGTCAGCTCCTTCTCTCATTTTCTTGAATCTTCTAAACAACACTCCGTACCTAACTTTCACTTCCTTGAAACCCTAATCTCTATATCTTGATTTGGAGCTTAAGTTGTGTCTGAAATTGTTTTTCTTGTGTCATTGGGATTCTATCAAGGTAAGATTTGTATGATTTCATGTCCAAATTAGTGTTATTTGGGATTGAAGCTAGGTTTTTTATAAATGTGATTTTGGTATCATAATGCTTAAATTGATGTTATTTTGGCTTAAAACTTGTGAGTTTATACTTCTAAATGTTTTGTGTACAAGTTATAATCTGTTTTGAGGTCAAAAACAGGTCCAAGATCGAGATTTGGGGGATTTTGGTTCGAAACTCGTCAGTTTCTGCTGCTGTTGCTCGATGAACACAACCGTACGGTTGCAGCTTGCAACCGCACTGGTATACTGTGCAATCGTACGGGGGCATGTGCAACCGTACGGATGCAGTGGTGTTGGTGCAACCGGGTAGTGAGTGTGCAACCGTACGGATGCATGTGCAACCGTACGGATGCTTGTGCAACCGTACTGATGGACCTGTAACCGTACGATTACACCTGCAACCGTACGGATGTAGTGACCCGAACTTTTCCATGTTTATATATATTAATTGAGATTGATGTTTACATGATTAAATGTTTCCAACATGTTAAGCAATCAAACTTGTTAAGACTTGATTAATTGAAATAGGTTTCATATAGACAATTGACCACCCAAGTTGACCGGTGATTCACGAACGTTAAAACTTGTAAAAAAAAAACTATATGATGACATATATATGGTTATATATATAGTTAACATGATATTATGATAATTAAACATATCATTAATTATATTAACAATGAACTACATATGTAAAAACAAGACTACTAACTTAATGATTTTGAAACGAGACATATATGTAACGTTTATCGTTGTAACGACATTTAATGTATATATATCATATTAAGAGATATTCGTACATCATAATATCATGATAATATAATAATTTAAAATCTCTTTTGATATTATAAACATTGGGTTAACAACATTTAACAAGATCGTTAACCTAAAGGTTTCAAAACAACATTTACATGTAACGACTAACGATGACTTAACGACTCAGTTAAAATGTATATACATGTAGTGTTTTAATATGTATTTATACACTTTTGAAAGACTTCAATACACTTATCAAAATACTTCTACTTAACAAAAATGCTTACAATTACATTCTCGTTCAGTTTCATCAACAATTCTACTCGTATGCACCCGTATTCGTACTCGTACAATACACAGCTTTTAGATGTATGTACTATTGGTATATACACTCCAATGATCAGCTCTTAGCAGCCCATGTGAGTCACCTAACACATGTGGGAACCATCATTTGGCAACTAGCATGAAATATCTCATAAAATTACAAAAATATGAGTAATCATTCATGACTTATTTACATGAAAACAAAATTACATATCCTTTATATCTAATCCATACACCAACGGCCAAAAACACCTACAAACACTTTCATTCTTCAATTTTCTTCATCTAAGTGATCTCTCTCAAGTTCTATCTTCAAGTTCTAAGTGTTCTTCATAAATTCCAAAAGTTCTAGTTTCATAAAATCAAGAATACTTTCAAGTTTGCTAGCTCACTTCCAATCTTGTAAGGTGATCATCCAACCTCAAGAAATCTTTGTTTCTTACAGTAGGTTATCATTCTAATACAAGGTAATAATCATATTCAAACTTTGGTTCAATTTCTATAACTATAACAATCTTATTTCAAGTGATGATCTTACTTGAACTTGTTTTCGTGTCATGATTCTGCTTCAAGAACTTCGAGCCATCCAAGGATCCATTGAAGCTAGATCCATTTTTCTCTTTTCCAGTAGGTTCATCCAAGGAATTTAAGGTAGTAATGATGTTCATAACATCATTCGATTCATACATATAAAGCTATCTTATTCGAAGGTTTAAACTTGTAATCACTAGAACATAGTTTAGTTAATTCTAAACTTGTTCGCAAACAAAAGTTAATCCTTCTAACTTGACTTTTAAAATCAACTAAACACATGTTCTATATCTATATGATATGCTAACTTAATGATTTAAAACCTGGAAACACGAAAAACACCGTAAAACCGGATTTACGCCGTCATAGTAACACCGCGGGCTGTTTTGGGTTAGTTAATTAAAAACTATGATAAACTTTGATTTAAAAGTTGTTATTCTGAGAAAATGATTTTTATTATGAACATGAAACTATATCCAAAATTTATGGTTAAACTCAAAGTGGAAGTATGTTTTCTAAAATGGTCATCTAGACGTCGTTCTTTCGACTGAAATGACTACCTTTACAAAAACGACTTGTAACTTATTTTTCCGACTATAAACCTATACTTTTTCTATTTAGATTCATAAAATAGAGTTCAATATGAAACCATAGCAATTTGATTCACTCAAAACGGATTTAAAATGAAGAAGTTATGGGTAAAACAAGATTGGATAATTTTTCTCATTTTAGCTACGTGAAAATTGGTAACAAATCTATTCCAACCATAACTTAATCAACTTGTATTGTATATTATGTAATCTTGAGATACCATAGACACGTATACAATGTTTCGACCTATCATGTCGACACATCTATATATATTTCGGAACAACCATAGACACTCTATATGTGAATGTTGGAGTTAGCTATACAGGGTTGAGGTTGATTCCAAAATATATATAGTTTGAGTTGTGATCAATACTGAGATACGTATACACTGGGTCGTGGATTGATTCAAGATAATATTTATCGATTTATTTCTGTACATCTAACTGTGGACAACTAGTTGTAGGTTACTAACGAGGACAGCTGACTTAATAAACTTAAAACATCAAAATATATTAAAAGTGTTGTAAATATATTTTGAACATACTTTGATATATATGTATATATTGTTATAGGTTCGTGAATCAACCAGTGGCCAAGTCTTACTTCTCGACGAAGTAAAAATCTGTGAAAGTGAGTTATAGTCCCACTTTTAAACTCTAATATTTTTGGGATGAGAATACATGCAGGTTTTATAAATGATTTACAAAATAGACACAAGTACGTGAAACTACATTCTATGGTTGAATTATCGAAATCGAATATGCCCCTTTTTATTAAGTCTGGTAATCTAAGAATTAGGGAACAGACACCCTAATTGACGCGAATCCTAAAGATAGATCTATTGGGCCTAACAAACCCCATCCAAAGTACCGGATGCTTTAGTACTTCGAAATTTATATCATATCCGAAGGGTGTCCCGGAATGATGGGGATATTCTTATATATGCATCTTGTTATTGTCGGTTACCAGGTGTTCACCATATGAATGATTTTTATCTCTATGTATGGGATGTGTATTGAAATATGAAATCTTGTGGTCTATTGTTACGATTTGATATATATAGGTTAAACCTATAACTCACCAACATTTTTGTTGACGTTTAAAGCATGTTTATTCTCAGGTGAATATTAAGAGCTTCCGCTGTTGCATACTAAAATAAGGACAAGATTTGGAGTCCATGTTTGTATGATATTGTGTAAAAACTGCATTCAAGAAATTGATTTCGATGTAACATATTTGTATTGTAAACCATTATGTAATGGTCGTGTGTAAACATGATATTTTAGATTATCATTATTTGATAATCTACGTAAAGTTTTTTAAACCTTTATTTATGAAATAAAGGTTATGGTTTGTTTTAAAAAGGAATGCAGTCTTTGAAAAACGTCTCATATAGAGGTCAAAACCTCGCAACGAAATCAATTAATATGGAACGTTTTTAATCAATAAGAACGGGACATTTCAGTTGGTATCCGAGCGTTGGTCTTAGAGAACCAGAAAATTTGCATTAGTGTGTCTTATCGAGTTTGTTAGGATGCATTAGTGAGTCTGGACTTCGACCGTGTTTTCTTTAAAAATGATTGCTTAACATTTTTGTTGGAAACTATATATTTTTAACATATGAATATTATGTGATATATTAATCTCTTAACGTGTTTGATATTATGTGATAGATGTCTACCTCTAGAACAAGTCCCATTGACTCACCTAATAATAATGAAGAGTCAAATGTAAATTGGAATGATTTGTGGACTGATTCACAAGTTCCCGAAGAGGAACCGGAAGAAGAGTCGGAACCGGAAGAAGAATCGGAACCGGAAGAAGAATCGGAACCGGATGAAGAAATAGAACCGGTGGGGGAAATAATAAAACGGTTAAGTAAAAGAAAATCCTCAACCAACCGACCAAAGTTAATTATGGTCAATGGTGTTTCCGCCAAGGAAGCAAAATATTGGGAGGATTACCAATTCTCCGATGAATCGGATTCCGACGAGAATTCCGATGATGTTATAGAAATTACCCCAACTGAATTTAAAAAGGCAAAAGAAAATAATAAGGGAAAGGGCATAAAAATAGAGAAATCTAATTCCAACCCCGATGAACTTTATATGTATCGTCAACCCCCGAAGTCCTTAAGTTGTAACAATGACCCGGGAACCTCTAAACCACCAGGTTTTTCTAAACCAATGTGGACAACGACGGCTCGTATTAGGGGAACATCATATATCCCTAGAAACTTGGCAAAACGAACCAAAACCGAAGAAGAAAAAACGAGCGAGTCGGAATAAGATAGTTGTATTCGTGTGGTGTAATATATGGAATATAGTGTTCTTATGCTTTATGATATATGTAAAAATTGCTTGTATTAATAAGTATTTTTTTTTATGAATCTAACTCTTGTCTATTTTACAGTTTAAAAACACAAAATGGATAGACAACCCAATATTTTAAGAGACCTACCCGGAGACATGATTGATGAAATCTTGTCTAGAGTCGGCCAGAATTCTTCGGCACAACTATTTAAGGCGAGATCAGTTTGTAAGACATTCGAAGAACGTTCCAAGAATGTCTTGGTTTATAAGAGACTTTCGTTTGAAAGATGGGGGATATCACATTGGGAAACCCATAAGTTACGATGTGTTTACTTTGACGCATATATTGCGGGGAACCCAAATGCTATTTTACGCAACGGGTTAAGAAATTATTTTGACTCAATATATCCGAATATTGGACTTCGTGATTTAGAAAAAGCGGCTAACATGCAACATAAAGAAGCATGTTATGCTTATGGATTAGTAATGTTCGCTTCTCACCAAAGTGAGAACAAGAACATCGGGCTACAACTATTAAACAAAACATTTCCACAAGTGACGGAGTCGGTAATTGGGGTAAGAAATGAGGTTTTTAGATTATTACGGGACTGTTGGACATTACGTAACCCTCGTCCCTTTGATGACGTTACAACACGCTGTCTTATCAACGGACATAACGGTTATGTTGCACAAGACCAAGGATGGGAAGTAGTCCTAGTAAAACCAGAATGCATGACTTGTTTCTGGACGTATGAATTACGTGTCTTTATTGCCTTTGCTGAACGACTTGTGTACTAGCTAGAATTGTCTTCACAACTATCTTGTATCAAAGTTATTGTGTGCTATATTTCATGCTTTATGTAAAATAAGCGGTATTGTAAGTTTGTAAAATATTGTATAAAAGTTTGAACGCGAAATATTATTATAATCAGTTTTTTATATAGAATTGTAGTAGTTGAATTGTATATTAGCTACTAAGTATGAACTTAACGGGTAGGTACTACCCGAATTTAAACTTATAAAATGCTAATATGAAGAAAAAGCTTTTATAAATGAGTTCATATTATGCTACGAAATACTATTAACTACTCTTAATATTCTGTATGATTAACTTGTTCCATTTAACTATTTTGAAGGAAATGGCACCGACTACTCGACACACCGTGAATATGAATGATGAGGAATTCCGTACTTTTCTAGCTTCAAACATAGCCGCAGTACAGGCTGCGCTACATACCAACAATAACCTTGGATCTAGTAGTACAGGAAATCGTGTAGGATGCACCTACAAAGAATTCACTGCCTGCAAACCTTTGGAATTTGATGGAACCGAAGGACCGATCGGATTGAAACGGTGGACCGAGAAGGTTGAATCGGTGTTTGCCATAAGTAAGTGTACTGAAGAGGACAAAGTGAAGTACGCTACGCATACCTTCACAGGTTCTGCGTTAACATGGTGGAATACCTATCTAGAGCAAGTGGGACAAGATGATGCGTACGCACTACCGTGGTCAGCATTCAAGCACTTGATGAACGAGAAGTACCGTCCCAGAACCGAGGTCAATAAGGTCAAGACAGAACTTAGAGGGTTACGAACCCAAGGATTTGATATTACCACGTACGAAAGACGATTCACAGAATTGTGCCTATTGTGTCCGGGAGCATTCGAAGATGAGGAAGAGAAGATCGACGCGTTTGTGAAAGGATTACCGGAAAGAATCCAAGAAGATATAAGTTCACACGAGCCCGCCTCCATACAACATGCATGTAGAATGGCTCACAAACTAGTGAACCAGATTGAAGAAAGAATTAAAGAACAGACTGCTGAAGAGGCCAATGTGAAGCAAGTCAAAAGAAAGTGGGAGGAAAACGGTGATAAGAATCACCAATACAACAACAACAGCAATTACAACAATAATCGCAACAATTATCCCAACAATCGCAACATCAATCGCAACTACAACAAACGGCCCAACAACAACAACAACAACAACAACAACAACAACAACAACAACAACAGCAACTACAACAATCATCCCAACAACAATAATAACCGCAACAACAACAACAATCAGAAGCAACTATGCCAAAGGTGTGAAAAGAATCACTCGGGGTTCTGCACCAAATTTTGCAACAAGTGTAAAAGAAATGGTCATAGCGCAGCGAAGTGTGAGGTCTACGGACCAGGGGTTAATATAACGAAAGGAACAAATGGTGTCGGAACGAGTAATGGCGGAGCAAGTAGTGTCGGAGCAAGTTATGCCAATGTAGTTTGTTATAAATGTGGAAAACCAGGCCACATTATTAGAAATTGCCCGAACCAGGAGAACACGAATGGACAAGGCCGTGGAAGAGTTTTCAATATTAATGCGGTAGAGGCACAGGAAGACCCGGAGCTTGTTACGGGTACGTTTCTTATTGACAATAAATCTGCTTACGTTTTATTTGATTCGGGTGCGGATAGAAGCTATATGAGTAGAGATTTTTGTGCTAAATTAAGTTGTCCATTGACGCCTTTAGATAGTAAATTTTTACTCGAATTAGCAAATGGTAAATTAATTTCAGCAGATAATATATGTCGGAATCGAGAAATTAAACTGGTTAGCGAAACATTTAAGATTGATTTGATACCAGTAGAGTTAGGGAGTTTTGATGTGATAATCGGTATGGACTGGTTGAAAGAAGTGAAAGCGGAGATCGTTTGTTACAAAAATGCAATTCGCATTATACGAGAAAAAGGAAAACCCTTAATGGTGTACGGAGAAAAGGGCAACACGAAGCTACATCTTATTAGTAATTTGAAGGCACAAAAACTAATAAGAAAAGGTTGCTATGCTGTTCTAGCACACGTCGAGAAAGTACAAACTGAAGAAAAGAGCATCAATGATGTTCCCGTCGCAAAAGAATTTCCCGATGTATTTCCGAAAGAATTACCAGGATTACCCCCACATCGATCCGTTGAATTTCAAATAGATCTTATACCAGGAGCTGCACCAATAGCTCGTGCTCCTTACAGACTCGCACCCAGCGAGATGAAAGAACTGCAAAGCCAATTACAAGAACTTTTAGAGCGTGGTTTCATTTGACCAAGCACATCACCGTGGGGAGCTCCTGTTTTGTTTGTCAAGAAGAAAGATGGTACATTCAGGTTGTGTATCGACTACTGAGAGTTGAACAAACTTACCATCAAGAACCGCTACCCACTACCGAGAATCGACGACTTATTTGATCAACTACAAGGCTCGTCTGTTTATTCAAAGATTGACTTACGTTCCGGGTATCATCAAATGCGGGTGAAAGAAGATGATATTCCAAAGACTGCTTTCAGAACACGTTACGGTCATTACGAGTTTATGGTCATGCCATTTGGTTTAACTAATGCACCAGCTGTGTTCATGGACCTTATGAACCGAGTGTGTGGACCATACCTTGACAAGTTTGTCATTGTTTTCATTGATGACATACTTATTTACTCAAAGAATGACCAAGAACACGGTGAACATTTGAGAAAGGTGTTAGAAGTATTGAGGAAAGAAGAATTGTACGCTAAGTTTTCAAAGTGTGCATTTTGGTTGGAAGAAGTTCAATTCCTCGGTCACATAGTGAACAAAGAAGGTATTAAGGTAGATCCGGCAAAGATAGAAACTGTTGAAAAGTGAGAAACCCCGAAAACTCCGAAACACATACGACAGTTTTTAGGACTAGCTGGTTACTACAGAAGGTTCATCCAAGACTTTTCCAGAATAGCAAAACCCTTGACTGCATTAACGCATAAAGGGAAGAAATTTGAATGGAATGATGAACAAGAGAAAGCGTTTCAGTTATTGAAGAAAAAGCTAACTACGGCACCTATATTGTCATTGCCTGAAGGGAATGATGATTTTGTGATTTATTGTGATGCATCAAAGCAAGGTCTCGGTTGTGTATTAATGCAACGAACGAAGGTGATTGCTTATGCGTCTAGACAATTGAAGATTCACGAACAAAATTATACGACGCATGATTTGGAATTAGGCGCGGTTGTTTTTGCATTAAAGACTTGGAGGCACTACTTATATGGGGTCAAAAGTATTATATATACCGACCACAAAAGTCTTCAACACATATTTAATCAGAAACAACTGAATATGAGGCAGCGTAGGTGGATTGAATTATTGAATGATTACGACTTTGAGATTCGTTACCACCCGGGGAAGGCAAATGTGGTAGCCGATGCCTTGAGCAGGAAGGACAGAGAACCCATTCGAGTAAAATCTATGAATATAATGATTCATAATAACATTACTACTCAAATAAAGGAGGCGCAACAAGGAGTTTTAAAAGAGGGAAATTTAAAGGATGAAATACCCAAAGGATCGGAGAAGCATCTTAATATTCGGGAAGACGGAACCCGGTATAGGGCTGAAAGGATTTGGGTACCAAAATTTGGAGATATGAGAGAAATGGTACTTAGAGAAGCTCATAAAACCAGATACTCAATACATCCTGGAACGGGGAAGATGTACAAGGATCTCAAGAAACATTTTTGGTGGCCGGGTATGAAAGCCAATGTTGCTAAATACGTAGGAGAATGTTTGACGTGTTCTAAGGTCAAAGCTGAGCATCAGAAACCATCAGGTCTACTTCAACAACCCGAAATCCCGGAATGGAAATGGGAAAACATTACCATGGATTTCATCACTAAATTGCCAAGGACTGCAAGTGGTTTTGATACTATTTGGGTAATAGTTGATCGTCTCACCAAATCCGCACACTTCCTACCATTAAGAGAAGATGACAAGATGGAGAAGTTAGCACGACTGTATTTGAAGGAAGTCGTCTCCAGACATGGAATACCAATCTCTATTATCTCTGATAGGGATGGCAGATTTATTTCAAGATTCTGGCAGACATTACAGCAAGCATTAGGAACTCGTCTAGACATGAGTACTGCCTATCATCCACAAACTGATGGGCAGAGCGAAAGGACGATACAAACGCTTGAAGACATGCTACGAGCATGTGTTATTGATTTCGGAAACAGTTGGGATCGACATCTACCGTTAGCATAATTTTCCTACAACAACAGCTACCATTCAAGCATTGAGATGGCGCCGTTTGAAGCACTTTATGGTAGAAAGTGCAGGTCTCCGATTTGTTGGAATGAGGTGGGGGATAGACAGATTACGGGTCCGGAGATTATACAAGAAACTACCGAGAAGATCATCCAAATTCAACAACGGTTGAAAACCGCCCAAAGTCGACAAAAGAGCTACGCTGACATTAAAAGAAAAGATATAGAATTTGAAATTGGAGAGATGGTCATGCTTAAAGTTTCACCTTGGAAAGGCGTTGTTCGATTTGGTAAACGAGGGAAATTAAATCCAAGGTATATTGGACCATTCAAGATTATTGATCGTGTCGGACCAGTAGCTTACCGACTTGAGTTACCTCAACAACTCGCGGCTGTACATAACACTTTCCACGTCTCGAATTTGAAGAAATGTTTTGCTAAAGAAGATCTCACTATTCCGTTAGATGAAATCCAAATCAACGAAAAACTCCAATTCATCGAAGAACCCGTCGAAATAATGGATCGTGAGGTTAAAAGACTTAAGCAAAACAAGATACCAATTGTTAAGGTTCGATGGAATGCTCGTAGAGGACCCGAGTTCACCTGGGAGCGTGAAGATCAGATGAAGAAGAAATACCCGCATCTATTTCCAGAAGATTCGTCAACACCTTCAACAGCTTAAAATTTCGGGACGAAATTTATTTAACGGGTAGGTACTGTAGTGACCCGAACTTTTCCATGTTTATATATATTAATTGAGATTGATGTTTACATGATTAAATGTTTCCAACATGTTAAGCAATCAAACTTGTTAAGACTTGATTAATTGAAATAGGTTTCATATAGACAATTGACCACCCAAGTTGACCGGTGATTCACGAACGTTAAAACTTGTAAAAAAAAAACTATATGATGACATATATATGGTTATATATATAGTTAACATGATATTATGATAATTAAACATATCATTAATTATATTAACAATGAACTACATATGTAAAAACAAGACTACTAACTTAATGATTTTGAAACGAGACATATATGTAACGTTTATCGTTGTAACGACATTTAATGTATATATATCATATTAAGAGATATTCGTACATCATAATATCATGATAATATAATAATTTAAAATCTCTTTTGATATTATAAACATTGGGTTAACAACATTTAACAAGATCGTTAACCTAAAGGTTTCAAAACAACATTTACATGTAACGACTAACGATGACTTAACGACTCAGTTAAAATGTATATACATGTAGTGTTTTAATATGTATTTATACACTTTTGAAAGACTTCAATACACTTATCAAAATACTTCTACTTAACAAAAATGCTTACAATTACATTCTCGTTCAGTTTCATCAACAATTCTACTCGTATGCACCCGTATTCGTACTCGTACAATACACAGCTTTTAGATGTATGTACTATTGGTATATACACTCCAATGATCAGCTCTTAGCAGCCCATGTGAGTCACCTAACACATGTGGGAACCATCATTTGGCAACTAGCATGAAATATCTCATAAAATTACAAAAATATGAGTAATCATTCATGACTTATTTACATGAAAACAAAATTACATATCCTTTATATCTAATCCATACACCAACGACCAAAAACACCTACAAACACTTTCATTCTTCAATTTTCTTCATCTAAGTGATCTCTCTCAAGTTCTATCTTCAAGTTCTAAGTGTTCTTCATAAATTCCAAAAGTTCTAGTTTCATAAAATCAAGAATACTTTCAAGTTTGCTAGCTCACTTCCAATCTTGTAAGGTGATCATCCAACCTCAAGAAATCTTTGTTTCTTACAGTAGGTTATCATTCTAATACAAGGTAATAATCATATTCAAACTTTGGTTCAATTTCTATAACTATAACAATCTTATTTCAAGTGATGATCTTACTTGAACTTGTTTTCGTGTCATGATTCTGCTTCAAGAACTTCGAGCCATCCAAGGATCCATTGAAGCTAGATCCATTTTTCTCTTTTCCAGTAGGTTCATCCAAGGAATTTAAGGTAGTAATGATGTTCATAACATCATTCGATTCATACATATAAAGCTATCTTATTCGAAGGTTTAAACTTGTAATCACTAGAACATAGTTTAGTTAATTCTAAACTTGTTCGCAAACAAAAGTTAATCCTTCTAACTTGACTTTTAAAATCAACGAAACACATGTTCTATATCTATATGATATGCTAACTTAATGATTTAAAACCTGGAAACACGAAAAACACCGTAAAACCGGATTTACGCCGTCATAGTAACACCGCGGGCTGTTTTGGGTTAGTTAATTAAAAACTATGATAAACTTTGATTTAAAAGTTGTTATTCTGAGAAAATGATTTTTATTATGAACATGAAACTATATCCAAAATTTATGGTTAAACTCAAAGTGGAAGTATGTTTTCTAAAATGGTCATCTAGACGTCGTTCTTTCGACTGAAATGACTACCTTTACAAAAATGACTTGTAACTTATTTTTCCGACTATAAACCTATACTTTTTCTATTTAGATTCATAAAATAGAGTTCAATATGAAACCATAGCAATTTGATTCACTCAAAACGGATTTAAAATGAAGAAGTTATGGGTAAAACAAGATTGGATAATTTTTCTCATTTTAGCTACGTGAAAATTGGTAACAAATCTATTCCAACCATAACTTAATCAACTTGTATTGTATATTATGTAATCTTGAGATACCATAGACACGTATACAATGTTTCGACCTATCATGTCGACACATCTATATATATTTCGGAACAACCATAGACACTCTATATGTGAATGTTGGAGTTAGCTATACAGGGTTGAGGTTGATTCCAAAATATATATAGTTTGAGTTGTGATCAATACTGAGATACGTATACACTGGGTCGTGGATTGATTCAAGATAATATTTATCGATTTATTTCTGTACATCTAACTGTGGACAACTAGTTGTAGGTTACTAACGAGGACAGCTGACTTAATAAACTTAAAACATCAAAATATATTAAAAGTGTTGTAAATATATTTTGAACATACTTTGATATATATGTATATATTGTTATAGGTTCGTGAATCAACCAGTGGCCAAGTCTTACTTCTCGACGAAGTAAAAATCTGTGAAAGTGAGTTATAGTCCCACTTTTAAACTCTAATATTTTTGGGATGAGAATACATGCAGGTTTTATAAATGATTTACAAAATAGACACAAGTACGTGAAACTACATTCTATGGTTGAATTATCGAAATCGAATATGCCCCTTTTTATTAAGTCTGGTAATCTAAGAATTAGGGAACAGACACCCTAATTGACGCGAATCCTAAAGATAGATCTATTGGGCCTAACAAACCCCATCCAAAGTACCGGATGCTTTAGTACTTCGAAATTTATATCATATCCGAAGGGTGTCCCGGAATGATGGGGATATTCTTATATATGCATCTTATTATTGTCGGTTACCAGGTGTTCACCATATGAATGATTTTTATCTCTATGTATGGGATGTGTATTGAAATATGAAATCTTGTGGTCTATTGTTACGATTTGATATATATAGGTTAAACCTATAACTCACCAACATTTTTGTTGACGTTTAAAGCATGTTTATTCTCAGGTGAATATTAAGAGCTTCCGCTGTTGCATACTAAAATAAGGACAAGATTTGGAGTCCATGTTTGTATGATATTGTGTAAAAACTGCATTCAAGAAACTGATTTCGATGTAACATATTTGTATTGTAAACCATTATGTAATGGTCGTGTGTAAACATGATATTTTAGATTATCATTATTTGATAATCTACGTAAAGTTTTTTAAACCTTTATTTATGAAATAAAGGTTATGGTTTGTTTTAAAAAGGAATGCAGTCTTTGAAAAACGTCTCATATAGAGGTCAAAACCTCGCAACGAAATCAATTAATATGGAACGTTTTTAATCAATAAGAACGGGACATTTCAACGGATGTAGATCAGTGCTGACAGTTGTTGTTTAATGGCTATTTTATAGTCGTTATGCTGCCCGTGTCTCTAATTTTGATTAGAACACAGCACTAACTTGGTTTATGTTGTATCAGGTGGAAAGGATGAAGAGAAGGCTCAGTAAGATTAGAATTCTGAGTGCCTTATGTTGCTGGTAGTCGGTGAGTGGGACTAACTGGAGTATATAGTATAGAGTAGCATGTTATATTATGATTGCCATGCTTGTTAGATATACTTCCTATTATGGTTCATTAGTATGTTGTGATGACTGCATGTTAGTTGATGTTTGTCTGCTGGAGCCCAGTACGTCCCTATTGTGTGGTAGCCTCGGTAGGAGAGATCAACCTGCGGGTTGGGTTCCTCTGTGGTAGCCTAGACAGTCGTGGTGTATATATGTGTGAATGACGCGTCTGTCGCGTGTGGATTATATATACACAACACGGTGGTGGAGGAACTTCTGGTAAGCCCCAGTCCGATCAACTGGTGGTTAATGGTTTGGCCGATCCGCCAGAGTCTCTGTAGATGGCACTTAGATGATGTTTATGTGTTAGAATTTGTGACATGATTAGTATGACGGTTCCTGTATACTATTACCTGTAGTTAGTTGCACTAACTTAGCTTCATGCTAACCCCTCCTCTTCCCTGCAGGTTGACTGTTGCATACTTGATAGATTCTAGGGAGATGGATTGTTGAGAGATATGTTTGACTAGTCGAAACTCTGATGTGGCGTCTTTTCTATTAAAGTTGTATTTATGTTTTAGTATACCACCCGATCATTTATTTATTAACGTGTTTATCATTAAGAGGATTATATATATATATATATATATATATATATATATATATATATATATATATATATATATATATATATATATATATATATATATATATGTATATATATATATATATATGTATATGTATGTATATATATATATATATGTATATGTATGTATATATATATATATATGTATATATATGTATGTATATATATATATGTATATATGTATAATGTAGCTGATAAATTTGTCTTCCGCTGTATTTTAAAAAAAAATCTGGGGTGTTAAATCCACCGCCCTGGATGTACTCGCCCTCATTCAAATCATCGATAAGCATGTTGCAGGGCGAGGTGAAGCTGGTTTCCTGGTCCCTTTTTGAACGTTACACAGCAACAAGCAGGAGCAATGGATAGTTTTTTAAAATTTGTGACTCTATATATACATATACATATTAAATATACACTTAACAATATACACTTCACATTCATCTTAAACACTCTCATTTCAAATACACTTTTATCTTTAACACACCAAAATATGTCAACACCATTTCTCGGTTCGTTCGACGTTTACTTCGGCGGTTCGTTTGATTTGGAGTACAAATCATACAATGACACACGTGCTACGAAGGTTTCTTTCGAAGATGTCGACGTCGATTGTAGTGTCCAAGCCTTCCGAAAATTTGTGAAAGAAAATGTTTTGTTGAAATGGACGGACATTATGTTTTTTGTCGAGCCGAATCAGGCGGCTACCTATCTTACGACCAACGAACGTTGGTCCGGGATACAAGATTGGGTCGCGGACGGTGTCAAACGGATTTCACTATATCTAATATATGAAGACGCGGAATCGTTGGGTATGAGCTATATTGAAGAGCTCAACCATGGGTACGATGATGAGGGTCATTACATACCCTCAGGACCTGTTTACGACACCGATGGTCATTTTTTCGGATTTGGATTCCGATTATTAAAAACGTATTTTTGTTTGTGTCCCGAATAAATGTTTGTATTTTAATTTAGTTGTATTTGTCTTTTTTATTATTATGTTTATGTTTGTGTTTGTGTTAAATAAGTGTTTGTTTAAAAATATGTTTCTATTTTATTTATTCGTTACATATAAAAATTAATCACAATAAATACAAATTTTATTAAATTTTGAGAAGTATGTCATGGTTGATAATGATGTGTCCTGGGAGTGTTATGGGAGGAAGTGGTGAGAAAGGAGAAGAGAGAAAGCTGATGTGGCGCTGAGGAAGTGCCTATGACAGCGTCATGGTTGGGATTGGTCTTAACTAACTTAATTCTATACACGCACGTGAATACGGGTTAGATTCAACATACTAGCTATATGATGGTCCAAAATTTATGAAATTCGCAAGTCCTATTAAACTACAAATGATCATAAAGTTTCAGTATCACAGCCCGCAACTTTATACGTCAAACATATTAGCGGAGACGAACTGTTGCTTATTATTACTTTTGAATTTAAGTCGATTACTTTAGTTTGAAAAAGATTTTTTAAACACATTAGAACGTGTTTATTTGTGTTATCATGGTTAATTATTGTCTTAAAATATTCAATTTACTATGATTAATGACAACACGTCTAAAGTTAATGTGTTCGATGATGATTTTTGTGAAAAGAATGTTCCGAATAATAGACATCCTAGGTTATGAAGTGGTTCTTAGACATAAGCTAAAAAAGGATGGTATGTGAATATACATATGAAATAATTGTCAATTTGTATGTATAAGTATATTTAGTATCTATTAATTTGGCACAATTGTTTGTTATATGCAGCTACTACCAAACAAGTAGATCATGGCAATATATGAAACTGGAAATGATGAAGTCATCATCAGCACACCCACAGGTTACAATGCAAACCTGCAAATTGAGGATGATGGTATAGACGTATGGATTAACGTTGAGAGTTAATGGTTTAAGGTTTAGGAATTGCTATTTAGGGTTTACGGTTTATGGTTTACATTTTAAGATTAAGATTTTGGGTTAAGATTTTTAGAATTTATGCTTTAAGGTTTAGGGTTTAGTGTATAGGGTTTAGGATTTAGGGTTTAGGGTTAAGGGTTTAGTTTTTAGGGATCAGCTCTATTTTAGAGTCAACATCAACCGTCGATTTATTAGCGATTTACTGTCGTTTAGAGCCTAAATTGAATTCCAAGCAGGATTTTAAACCCATGGAAATTTGATTCTACCATTTTCATGGCGTCTCAATTTCATTTTACTATTTAAAAAATAAATTTTCCTACTTATTGGCCGGAGGTCCACTCAGAAGTAATCTCTTTATCCGTCGAATAGAGAGAGAGAGAGAGAGATAACTTTCTTTACTTTTGAGAGCATTTCACTCTAGGTAGAGAAATGACTTGTTTTTCTTCTCGAATAGGGGAAGGATTGTCTACATCTCACCTTCCCCATACACTATTCATGTGGTATTGAGTTTTGTTGTTGTTGTTGTTGTAGTTTAGGGTTTAGGGTTTGATGGTTTATGGTTTATGGTTTAGAATTTAGTGTTTAGGGTTTAGATATAGGGTTTAGGTTTAGTGTATATGGTTTAGGTTTTAGAGTTTAGGGTTTAGGATTTAGATTTTAGAATTTATGGTTTAGGGTATAGGGTTTAGTGTGTAGGGTTAAGGTTGGTGGTTTAGAGTTTAGGGTTGATTTAGGGTTTAGAGTTTAGGATTTAGGGTTTAGATATAGGGTTTAGGGTTTAGAGTTTAGGGTCTAGGGTTTTAGTGTTTATGGTTTAAGGTTTAGACTTTTGAGGTTTAGATTTTAGAATTTATGGTTTAGGGTTTAGGGTTTAGGGCTTAGGGTTTAGTGTATATGATTTAGGGTTTAGGGTTTAGGGTTTAGGGTATATAGTTTATGGTTTACGGTTTAGATTTTTGAATTTAAGGTTTATGGTATATGGTTTAGGGTTTAGAGTTTAGGGTTTAGGGTTTAGCGTGTGGGGTAAAAGGTTGGTGGTTTGGGGTTAAGGGTTTCGAGTTTAGATATAAGGTTTAGGGTTTAGAGTTTAGTGCATTGGGTTTAGGGTTTAGTGTTGGGTATAGGGTTTAGATTTTAGAATTTATGGTTTAGGGTTTAGGGTATAGGGTTTAAGTTTTAGGTTTAGGGTTTATTGTTTAGGTTTAGGATTTAGAGTTTAGGGTTATTATGTTTAAGATTTAGATTTAGGGTTTAGGTTTAGGGTTTGGTGTTTAGGGAGCGAGGTATGTTGATTGAATTGCCGGTAGAAAATTAAGATTAATAGGAGTTTTAGTACATAATATGTAGGAGACCGCAGATATATGCACAATATTTACTCTGGTAGAAGTTCTGAAAGGACAAAAGCATTAATAATATGTAATATTAACTTATAAAATATGAGATTACAAAAATTGAAATAATTTATTCTAACTACATTTACATGAGTCAAATATAAGTAATATATATTATTAATTTTTTTAAAATTTGCAGAAAGAAAAGAAAAAAACAAAGAATAGAGAAGCAGTTATGAAACACCGTATAAAAAAGGTTCCAATTGTTAGAATGACAATAGTAATTGTTAAAATTTAAACTGTTATATTTAACGTATATTTATATTTTTTTTGCTGTAGACGTACTTCACTAAGATGAAAGAAAATATTATACAACTGAACAGGGAAATACAACTAAAAAATAAACTACTACAAAAGGTACCTTTTTAATATATGTTCACCAAAAAATAGAAAATATATGAATTTATGATTTTCAATTCTAAATCCATTTACAATTACATTGCTAAAGTATTATATCACATTTACATATTGCCAAGAACCGAGACCTCAATCGTGGTATACCTTAATTTAATATAATTTATATACTTCGATCTTTTATAAAACAATACTATGTAATTTGGAGGTCAAACTAAAGCTCGAAGACGACCATGACTCGACAAAGAAGCGCACTGAGAAAATACGGTTCAACATTGTGCACGCACCATCGAGGTATGATGCGCTCTTAGGATTCCCGTCGTTGCGAAGGTTTGAAGCAGTGCTCTCCATCGTGCATGGTTTGTTCAAATTTCCTATGAAGGCTGGAATTGCAGCGATGATGTCAAAATCACCAGGAAGCAACAACGACCTAGTAATTTACTAATTGTTAATTCCACGATTATAGGATGGTTACTTGATCTGAATAGATGCTTAAAACGCGCAAACAGTTAAGCGCGCTCACCAGATATAAATGAGCACAATCTTGTACAATCCGAAACATAAGACGCACGTTTAAATGCACATTAACGCATACTTACGCGCATTCGCTGATTTACAAAAAACATTGAACTGGTCTAAAAAGGTCCTAGGGAACAACACGATGGAAGATGGAAAAGGAAACAACCCGACCGACGGAACAACGGATACGGGGAGCTACGGCGTTCAGCCATGAAGTTGCATACAGCTAAATGCGGAGACACATTTAGAGTTTTTGTAACTTAAGCCAATGTTTTTCATACGTTGTTCCTAGGAAAGATACCATCGTACCGCTTATGTAACTGCGCAACCAGAAAAAAAACTATTGTAATCAATATCGGTAGTGTGCCTAAGTTTCTTTTGTTTTCCAAGATATTGTCTGCACAAATCTTTGTGCCCTATATAATGCAAAGTAGCTCTTAACTTGGAGTGGTGCGTACGGCTGCGAATACCTCGCGCACTCCTGCCTTTGAAGGGGTGTTTTCTCCAACCCCGCACGGTAGAAGCTTGTTTGGCGACAAGCTAGATTTTATTACCGGAAGGTGACGGACATTGGTTTGTCCTAGCCACACCCGAGTAGAATACGAGATCTGCAAGTCATGACTATAAGCGATAGGGTTGGTCGCCCTTGACCGCAGTCCTAAGTGTTGTTACACTTAGAAGACTCTCGATGCGCAACTATTAGGGTGCGTGATTTAAGTCTATGTTGTGTGCACGACAACATATATGATAAATCATGCACTGACATGCCTTGAGTATAGTATATAGTTAACAAATTTAACTTATCTAAGCCAAGCATGTAACGTGCTTGAAACGATTAAGTCGATATTGGTGTCACCACAATTCACAAGTACAGTCCTAAACCCGGTATAATGCATGCACAATATTTGAATACAAGTACTAAAAGTAATAACGCGAACAAGAAGCATTACTTAATAAAGAGTTTCATCTCATTAAGTATTCATTACAAAAAGCGCAATACGCGTACAATACGTGAATATGAGAAGTTACAAGATAACATCCAACAATGACTCAATAAAGTCCTTCGCGCTAACGCGCATGCCCCGCGTTGCCCCCACTTCGTCATAAAAAACAGTACGACGTCTGCGCACATTCGTGTACAGGTCTATCTCTGGATTTTCCCCTTTTAGATGACTTCTGCACACTTACGAAGATATAGCACGTGTATCCTTCTCAAATCAAGCAGCTAATGGGTTAAGAAGCTTTTAAGAGATATCTTGCCTCTGAGCAACATACTATTATTAATCTATAGAGATTTATACTGCATGCTAAGAAGACTGCTTTGGTGGTTGAACATAATTTTGGGATGGCAGCCAACTTAGCAAACCAAGTTATCGTTTATGAAGGAATCCTGCCTGAGCGCAGGCGAGGACCCAATCAATTTCCGACCAAGAATCAATAAGCCCAGTCCGACAAAGGACAGGGAGCATAAACTTGCTGGATCTTACTATTGCTTAGACGATAAACTAGGTCGTGTGCGTGCATCGACACGAGTTGTCAGATCAATAAAACGCAAGAACACGTCCTGAAGAAGGTCACACGCGATTATATTACAGTAAGTCATACTGAGTTTCTAATGGAACGTGATGATTCACAGAACATACCGTCATCATGTACTATTTACACGACTCTTACATTCTACCCAATTTCCAAACATATTAAGAACATATCATCTTGATAGCTCTATATTTTCGGATATTCTGGTAATTTGCCAAATCAAGATCGTGCCATTACGATTTTCTTCTTGGAACATTAACTATGTTCATCCAAAAATTCATATCTACAAATTCTGGACCATTATCCACTTGACTTAAGGTCGGGAAGAGAAAACGAAAGCATGAAGCTCCGAAATATAATGGAGAATATAAAGCCCGATAACAACCCCGAAATTACAAACCTTGTATATCAATGCGTATAGCAATATAAAGACACGGGAGAATGAAAAACACAATAACCCCAAGGTAATGGTAGAAGAAAATAACTTCCTCCGGTGGTAGATGAAAAAGAAGAATGACAGATATGAAAGTTAAGAGTATATCAAGAATCAATACTGGATGAAGCATATTAACGAATGCTTTAAAGTATGAATTGGGGAGAAAGACTAGAAGGTGTGAGCTGTGGAAATAAAGAAACGAAGGGGGTGGATTTATAGTAAAATATCAGACAGAGAAATCGAGACAGATTATCGCATTTAATCAAATAAGATCATGATTTCCTTAATCGCCGAAGAACCAAATCTTATTGCAAAGATTTTCTTTAAATTCCATAAATTCCGAAAATCAATCATAACTACGTCATCGGTTAAAATGAATATACGTTTACTCATTTCACTCTCTTGCGATAACTTCACTTATACTCTTCGCGTAATCAAATTGTTTTATCTATATTACTCAATGATGATAAAACTCTATTTATCAACTCATATTCGTCATGAAAACATTTTTAAAGTTAGCCATGACGACCTCGATCAAATTTCGGGACGAAATTTCTTTAACGGGTAGGTACTGTGACGACCCGGAAATTTCCGACCAAATTTAAACCTAACCTTTATATGTTTCCGACACGATAAGCAGAATTTGTAATGTTGAATCTCAAAAAGTTTGGAACTACATTCATGTAATCAATTATCCTTTGACCGTGTTCGACGATTCACGAACAATTATGTGTATATAGATATGTATATATAATATATAATAACTGAAAACATTAACAAAGTATTTGATATATATGATACTTTACATGAACGTATTTGTTTCGATATATTTATCGACAGAATTAAGAGATAATATCAAATGATTGAATTATCAGATACATTATGATATGATTACGGGTCAATGTTATGAGGTCCACTGTGATTTAAGAAATCTATTCTTTTTGACAATATTCAGAAAATGGTCAAGTGATCTATAAGTAAGAACGTGGAGTGTAAATAACTTAGATGTTGGATATCGACAAGTTAAGTAACTCGACATTTTTCATTAAGATGATTTCATACGTTTATTAAACCTTTGGACTTTATCCCATGCTTCACCAACAGACTGTAATTTAAAAACTTGAAACCTATTATGAATATATATAATTCTACTTTTCTAAAAATGTTTTATGATATAACGATTTAAATTAATATTAAATATATTTATACGCGTATTATACGTACATAGTTTTATACTTTTACTATACTTTAACTTTACCTTTACTTTACTTTTACTTTACTTTTACTTTACTTTAACTTTAATAATTCACTTTAATAATTCACTTTAATAATTCATACTTTAATAATTCACTTTAATAATTCATACTTTAATAATTCACTTTAATAATTCATACTTTAATAATTCACTTTAATAATTCATACTTTAATAATTCACTTTAATAATTCGTACTTTAATAATTCACTTTAATAATTCATATTTTAATAATTCACTTTAATAATTCAAAAATCTATTATAAATAGAATTCAATAGGTTTCATTATTTCATAGAAATTTGAAAATATATTTCTCTAAACTCTCTCAATCAAATTACATATATATATTTACTTAGTATTATTTCAAGATATTATTAGTATACATAAAATACTACGATGGAGTTATATTCAGACGATTTCAAAATAAGTTTTCAAACGGGATAGAGCTAAGGAAATTATGGGTTATAGCTATGGAGGTTATGGGTATTGTTCGAGGGTATTGCTCGTGAGGTCAACCTAACGTTTATCATTTTCATTACGTCTACGTACTTTCCTGCAATATTGAATCACAATATTGATACGTTAGCATTCATATCTTATCTTTTATATATTAATAGTGTATCCCTGACTAGTGCTCGAGTATATATGATTATGCATGTTTGTATGCTTAGTTTCGTCGTTAAATAGTTTATGATAAATCACGAATTTGATACATATGCTACTGAGATAAGGTATATGATATGCATGTCGTTGAAAAGCTAAAGAAAAATTAATAACTTTTCATCTAGAAATCGTGTGGGTTCGATGAACGGATTAAAAGATATGGTCAACTGAATTATTATTAATTTTAATATTATTATTAAAACGATTATTATAATTGTTATCAGTTGATGTTATTACTAAAATTATCTTTATTACTAAAAATTAATATTTTTATTGAAACTATCATTTTATTATTTTTATCATTATTATTATTATCAATATTATTTAATCAAATAAATATGCGTACAAAGATATTTTTACCACACGTAATATAATTACATTAATAATACATACCATTATATTTTTATGATATTAAGTGAATTTTATAAATTTTATTACTTGAGATATATAAAAGTATATTTTTATCATATATAAATTTAAATATAAATTTTTATTTATTAATAAATGACTGGTATTATTTAGTATAATAAGATCTGATAAATATATTTAAATATATAAAACGACTATATATAAGTTATATAATAAACATGTATAGATTTTGGAAGTCATTTTGGGTCAAGTTGATTTTTGTTGACTTTTGCATGTCAGTCTCGAGCATTAGGATTGTGATACACTATGACTTGACCTAAATTGTTAGACAGATATTGACCAACATATAAATATATATACTTAATATAGGTTCGTGAATCCGAGGCCAACCTTGCACTTGTTAAATGACGTTATATGTATTTTTACTATGAAATACAGTATGGTGAGTTTCATTTGCTCCCTTTTTATATATATTTCTGGGCTGAGAATACATGCGCTGTTTTATAAATGTTTTACGAAATAGGCACAAGTACTAAAACTAATTCTATGTGGGTTTAAACCAGAAATATACCCTTAGCTTGGTAACATTAAACTACTTGTCTATATACAGTAGGCGCGAATCCTAAAGATAGATCTATTGGGCCTGACAAACCTCATCCTGACTATGAGATGCTTTAGTACTTCGATGTTATTTTAAACACACCTGATCTGGTGTACTTCAGAGGGTAAAACATGAACGTTAAGTCTTGTTACCGGGTTCCTACAACTTATAGAATACTTTTATACACTTGCGAGTGTACATATATTTATAAACGAAAATCTTGTGGTCTATTAATATATTGAAATGATTGTTATGATAAACCTATGAACTCACCAACCTTTTGGTTGACACTTTAAAGCATGTTTATTCTCAGGTATTAAAGAAATCTTCCGCTGTGCATTAGCTCATTTTCAGGATGTTACTTGGAGTCATTCATGGCATATTTTGAAAGACTTTGCATTCGAGTCATTGAGTTCATCAAGATTATTATTAAACCAATTATAGTTGGATGTATTATGAAATGGTGTGCATGCCGTCAACTTTCGTTGTAAAGAAAGTTTGTCTTTTAAAAACGAATGCAATGTTTGTAAAATGTATCATATAGAGGTCAAATACCTCGCGATGTAATCAACTATTGTGAATCGTTTATAATGTATATGAACGGGTCCTTTCAACTTACCACTTTTCTTCTTCCTATAGGACTCCTCCTCCCTCTTATCAACATGATTTTACTTCGTCTTATGAGCAGAGATGCCCTGGTCAATCGAGCCCCTCCGTTGACAACAGGAGGGATGGATACTATAACATTACGATCGCTGAATCCCACATATGTGCATGGAACCTCCTCCTCAAAATGTACGCAACCTTTAAACGCATGTAACTTAATGCCAATATAAGGAACATAATTCCCTGTGCCAATGGTAGATGAATGACGAAGGGTGCTGGACTGCGTAACCTGTAAATGTGTAACTACTTTATCGGGGGAAGATTTTTAATATGATGATCGAAACTAGGAGAAACAAGGCCAAAAGAGTAAAGAAGGAGGTAATCCTCCGTTATACCCTCCAAATCTGGTCGAAGGACCATCAAAAAAGATTCTGCGGTGTTCAGTTTCAGTAACAGAGAAAGAAAAAGATGAAATCTTATGTAAGGATGAAAGAAAAGGAGCTGGAAAATATAGGGTTGGTAGCTCGAAGAAGAAGGTGTGCAAGTAATGGATATTTTATGAGAAGAACGAAGGTATTTATAAGGGTGAGGAGGAAAGTGTGAAAAAATGGAAAGCGCACCGTGTCCGTACACGTGTCGCAAATGCAACGAAGAGGGAACAAATAGGAAACAGTGATCAGGTTGAAGCAATGATTACGCTGAAGATTTCTGTGTGACAGGCTATAGTGACATATGGCAGAATGATGATTGAGTTTGTGGTTCCTCGCGCTGAACAGACTGACAACCCGTAAAAACCACTCTAGCATTAAATGCACTGATCTACTGCACTGTGCGTAATAATTTGAGTTCTGCAACACAGGTGCTTCTTTGCATTAAATGCAACCCTTCGACGTCCTAAACATCATCATTAGAAGTTCTACGTCATGCACAACACTTTGAATTAAATGCACCTTTCAGCGCACTATAAGGCATTATTAGAGTTCTACATCACGCACAACAAATTGCGTGCAATATAGAACTGGGGGACTTAATGTTGCACATAGCTGCACATCTATATGCGCTATATCAGATCAGCGCGTGTCACCCCACTTAAATCTCACATGCTCATATCTTACACTGACTAGGGCGCAGTCTTTTCACACTTTAACAAAGAACTCGCAAACACCGATTGCGCAGTTCGAGCATAGCGCCGTTTTAAGAAAACGGATAAGGCTAAAAAGGTACTAGGGTGATACTAAAGAAGAAAGGACACCTGTGGCAACACGATACGATCCTGACACTGTAGAGTGGGCAGAAAAGGACAGCACGGTATAAAGGGGACAGCACTAAGATAATGGTAGCACTTTTCCAGCTTTTTGGAATAAAAGGACAGAGACAATACGACGTGGCAACAACATATCCTCTTTTGTCCCCTTACGTGGCGCTAAGGGACAAAAGCTAACAAGTATAAATAAGGGTAACTTGAACGAATGAAGGGATTAACTGGAAATTCATTCCACTTCACCAACAAAAAATAAATCTCAAGTACATCTCAACGGAGCTAACCTGTGCAACCGGCATAGCACCCTCAAACATTTAGACATTTTAGGTAGCGCATGTAGTGACCCGAACTTTTCCATGTTTATATATATATTAAATGAAATTGTTATTTACATGATTAAGTGTTTCCAACATGTTAAGCAATCAAACTTGTTAAGACTTGATTAATTGAAATAGGTTTCATATAGACAATTGACCACCCAAGTTGACCGGTGATTCACGAACGTTAAAACTTGTAAAAACTATACGATGACATATATATGGTTATATATAGTTAACATGATTTTATTATAAGTATGTATCTCATTAGGTATTTTAACAATGAGTTATATACATAAAAATGAGACTATTAATTTAAGAAACTCGAAAACGATATATATAACGATTATCGTTATAACAACGTCTTACTAGGTACATATGAATCATATTAAGATATTGATACACTTGGTTAATTATGTTAAATGATAAGTAAATATATTATTAAGTGTATTAACAATGAAATACATATGTAAAAATAAGACTACTAACTTAATGATTTCGAAACGAGACATATATGTAACGATTATCGTTGTAACGACATTTAACTGTATATATATCATACTAAGATATATTATATATCATAATATCATGATAATATAATAATTTAACATCACATTTGTTATAATAAACAATGGGTTAACAACATTCAACAAGATCGTTAACCTAAAGGTTTCAAAACAACATTTACATGTAACGACTAATGATGACTTAACGACTCAGTTAAAATGTATATACATGTAGTGTTTTAATATGTATTCATATACTTTTGAAAGACTTCAAGACACTTATCAAAATACTTCTACTTAACAAAAATGCTTACAATTACATCCTCGTTCAGTTTCATCAACAATTCTACTCGTATGCACCCGTATTCGTACTCGTACAATACACAGCTTTTAGATGTATGTACTATTGGTATATACACTCCAATTATCAGCTCTTAGCAGCCCATGTGAGTCACCTAACACATGTGGGAACCATCATTTGGCAACTAGCATGAAATATCTCATAAAATTACAAAAATATGAGTAATCATTCATGACTTATTTACATGAAAACAAAATTACATATCCTTTATATCTAATCCATACACCAACGACCAAAAACACCTACAAACACTTTCATTCTTCAATTTTATTCATCTAATTGATCTCTCTCAAGTTCTATCTTAAAGTTCTAAGTGTTCTTCATAAATTCCAAAACTTCTAGTTTCATAAAATCAAGAATACTTACAAGATTGCAAGTTTACTTCCAAGTTTTCTAAATCCATTCCAAGTAATCATCCAAGATCAAGAAACCTTTGTTACTTACAGTAGGTTATCTTTCTAATACAAGGTAATAATCATATTCAAACTTTAATTCAATTTCTATAACTATAACAATCTTATTTCGAGTGGAAATCTTACTTGAAATTGTTTTCGTGTCATGATTCTGCTTCAAGAACTTTCAAGCCATCCAAGGATCCTTTGAAGCTAGATCTATTTTTCTCATTTCTAGTAGGTTTATCCAAGGAACTTGAGGTAGTAATGATGTTCATAACATCATTCGATTCATACATATAAAGCTATATTATTCGAAGGTTTAAACTTGTAATCACTAGAACATAATTTAGTTAATTCTAAACTTGTTCGCAAATAAAAGTTAATCCTTCTAATTTGACTTTTAAAATCAACTAAACACATGTTCTATATCTATATGATATGCTAACTTAATGATTTAAAACCTGGAAACACGAAAAACACCGTAAAACCGGATTTACGCCGTCGTAGTAACACCGCGGGCTGTTTTGGGTTAGTTAATTAAAAACTATGATAAACTTTGATTTAAAAGTTATTATTCTGGAAAAATAATTTTTATTATGAACATGAAACTATATCCAAAAATTATGGTTAAACTCAAAGTGGAAGTATGTTTTCTAAAATGGTCATTTAGACGTCGTTCTTTCGACTGAAATGACTACCTTTACAAAAACGACTTGTAACTTATTTTTCCGACTATAAACCTATAATTTTTCTGTTTAGATTCATAAAATAGAGTTCAATATGAAACCATAGCAATTTGATTCACTCAAAACGGATTTAAAATGAAGAAGTTATGGGTAAAACAAGATTGGATAATTTTTCTCATTTTAGCTACGTGAAAATTTGTAACAAATCTATTCCAACCATAACTTAATCAACTTGTATTGTATATTATGTAATCTTGAGATACCATAGATACTTATACAATGTTTCGACCTATCATGTCGACACATCTATATATATTTCAGAACAACCATAGACTCTCTATATGTGAATGTTGGAGTTAGCTATACAGGGTTGAGGTTGATTCCAAAATATATATAGCTTGAGTTGTGATTAATACTGAGATATGTATACACTGGGTCGTGGATTGATTCAAGATAATATTTATCGATTTATTTCTGTACATCTAACTGTGGACAACTAGTTGCAGGTTACTAACGAGGACAGCTGACTTAATAAACTTAAAACATCAAAATATATTAAAAGTGTTGTAAATATATTTTGAACATACTTTGATATATATGTATATATTGTTATAGGTTCATGAATCAACCAGTGGCCAAGTCTTACTTCCCGATGAAGTAAAAATCTGTGAAAGTGAGTTATAGTCCCACTTTTAAAATCTAATATTTTTGGGATGAGAATACATGCAGGTTTTATAAATGATTTACAAAATAGACACAAGTACGTGAAACTACATTCTATGGTTGAATTATCGAAATCGAATATGCCCCTTTTTATTAAGTCTGGTAATCTAAGAATTAGGGAACAGACACCCTAATTGACGCGAATCCTAAAGATAGATCTATTGGGCCTAACAAACCCCATCCAAAGTACCGGATGCTTTAGTACTTCGAAATTTATATCATATCCGAAGGGTGTCCCGGAATGATGGGGATATTCTTATATATGCATCTTGTTAATGTCGGTTACCATGTGTTCACCATATGAATGATTTTTATCTCTATGTATGGGATGTGTATTGAAATATGAAACCTTGTGGTCTATTGTTACGATTTGATATATATAGGTTAAACCTATAACTCACCAACATTTTTGTTGACGTTTAAAGCATGTTTATTCTCAGGTGAATACTAAGAGCTTCCGCTGTTGCATACTAAAATAAGGACAAGATTTGGAGTCCATGTTTGTATGATATTGTGTAAAAACTGCATTCAAGAAACTAATTTTGATGTAACATATTTGTATTGTAAACCATTATGTAATGGTCGTGTGTAAACAGGATATTTTAGATTACCATTATTTGATAATCTACGTAAAGCTTTTTAAACCTTTATTTATGAAATAAAGGTTATGGTTTGTTTTAAAAATGAATGCAGTCTTTGAAAAATGTCTCATATAGAGGTCAAAACCTCGCAACGAAATCAATTAATATGGAACGTTTTTAATCAATAAGAACGGGACATTTCAGTTGGTATCCGAGCGTTGGTCTTAGAGAACCAGAAAATTTGCATTAGTGTGTCTTATCGAGTTTGTTAGGATTCATTAGTGAGTCTGGACTTCGACCGTGTTTTCTTTAAAAATGATTGCTTAACATTTTTGTTGGAAACTATATATTATTAACATGTATATATTATGTGACATATTAATCTCTTAACATGTTTGATATTGTGTGATAGATGTCTACCTCTAGCACAAATCCCATTGACTCACCTAATAATAACGAAGAGTCGAATATGTATTGAACTGATTCACAAGTTCCCGAAGAAGAACCGGAAGAAGAATCAGAACCGGAAGAGGAGGAACCGGAGGAGGAAATAGAACCGGTAGGGGAAATAATAAAACGGTTAAGTAAAAGAAAATCCTCAACCGACCGACCAAGGTTAATTATGGTCAATGGTGTTTCTGCCAAGGAAGCAAAATATTGGGAGGATTACCAATTCTCCGATGAATCGGATTCCGACGAGAATTCCGATGATGTTATAGAAATTACCCCAACTGAATTTAAAAAGGCAAAAGAAAATAATAAGTGAAAGGGCATAAAAATAGAGAAATCTAATTCCAACCCCGATGAACTTTATATGTATCGTCAACCCCCGAAGCCCTTAAGTTGTAACAATGACCCGGGAACCTCTAAACCACCAGGTTTTTCTAAACCGTTGTGGAAAACGACAGCTCGTATTAGGGGAACATCATATATCCCTAGAAACTTGGCAAAACGAACCAAACCGAAGAAGAAGAAACGAGCGAGTCGGAATAAGATAGTTGTATTCGTGTGGTGTAATATACGTAATATAGTGTGCTTATGCTTTATGATATATGTAAAAATTGGTTGTATTAATAAGTATTTTTTTTTATGAATCTAACTCTTGTCTATTTTACAGTATAAAAACACAAAATGGATAGACAACCCAATATTTTAAGAGACCTACCCGGAGACATGATTGATGAAATCTTGTCTAGAGTCGGTCAGAATTCTTCGGCACAACTATTTACGGCGAAATCAGTTTGTAAGACATTCGAAGAACGTTCCAAGAATGTCTTGGTTTATAAGAGACTTTCGTTTGAAAGATGGGGGATATCACATTGGGAAACCCATTAGTTACGATGTGTTTACTTTGACGCATATATTGGGGGGAACCCAAATGCTATTTTACGCAACGGGTTAAGAAATTATTTTGACTCAATGTATCCGAATATAGGACTTCATGATTTAGAAAAAGCGGCTAACATGCAACATAAAGAAGCATGCTATGCTTACGGATTAGTAATGTTCGCTTCTCACCAAAGTGAGAAAAAGAACATCGGGCTACAACTATTAAACAAAACATTCCCACAAGTGACGGAGTCGGTAATTGGGGTAAGAAATGAGGTTTTTAGGTTATTACGAGACTGTTGGTCATTACGTAACCCTCGTCCCTTTGACGACGTTACAACGAGCTGTCTTATCAATGGCCATAACGGTTATGTTCCACAAGACCAAGGATGGGAAGTAGTCCTAGTAAAACCAGAATGCATGACTTGTTTCTGGACGTATGTGTGAAGACCCGTCCTAATCCATCCGGACGAAGTCCATATCGATTATAAACGATTCACAACAGTTGATTACATCGCGAGGTACTTGACCTCTATATGATACATTTTACAAACATTGCATTCGTTTTTGAAAAGACAAACTTTCATTACATCGAAAGTTGACAGGCATGCATACCATTTCATAATATATCCAACTATAATTGACTTGATAATAATCTTGATGAACTCGACGACTCGAATGCAACGTCTTTTGAAATATGCCATGAATGACTCCAAGTAATATCTATAAAATGAGCAAATATACAGCGGAAGATTTCTTTCGTACCTGAGAATAAACATGCTTTATAGTGTCAACCAAAAGGTTGGTGAGTTCATTAGTTTAACTTAAACAATCGTTTCCATCATTTTAATAGACCACAAGATTTCAGATTTCCATTTCTCATAAACATACGTCCCATGCATAGAGACAAAAATATCATTCATATGGATTGAACACCTGGTAACCGACATTAACAATATGCATATATAAGAATATCCCCATCATTCCGGGATCCTCCTTCGGACATGATATAAATTTCGAAGTACTAAAACATCCGGTACTTTGGATGGGGCTTGTTGGGCCCGATAGATCTATCTTTAGGATTCGCGTCAATTAGGGTGTTTGTTCCCTAATTCTTAGATTACCAGACTTAATAAAAAGGGGCATATTCGATTTCGATAATTCAACCATAGAATTTAGTTTCAATTACTTGTGTCTATTTCGTCAAACATTTATAAAAGCGCATGTATTCTCAGTCCCAAAAATATAAAGGATAAAAAGGTAAATGAAACTCACGATACTGTATTTTGTAGTAAAAATACATATGACGTCATTGAACAATGCAGGGTTGGCCTCGGATTCACGAACCTATATCAATTGTGTATATATTAATACGTATAATGTAAGTTACAAAATTTCATTTATTAATATGTATTATTTATATATTATAGTTTTGTAGAATTTATTCTAACCTTTATTTTAAAACGTATACTTATATTATATTTTAAGTTATATTTTATATATATATCTATTTTATGTATATATATCTATAATGATTTACGTTTATATAAATAGTGACATTAATATATTTATATACATATATTTGTGGTTAGTATTGTATTTATGAAATTTTATTAGTTTGTTATGTGAATTATTAATACAATCCTAGTATATACCATAAGTATATATATAGTGTACAAAAGATTTATTTGTTAAAATAATAATTTAGATAATAATGATTTACTAATAATAATAATAATTTTATTAACAATGATAATACTAATAGCAAAAAAAATGAAAATGATAACTGTTAATGATACTAATAATAATAACTCTAAAATAATATTAATACTAATACCATACTTATGTTAATAATAAGGGTTCTAATATTTATAAAATGATAAATGATAATCATAATAATACTAGTAAATATTAATGATGATACTGATAAATATGATATTATTAATTGTAAATGTACTGATGATACTATTATTTATAAACCGGTACAAATTCTAATATTGATGATAATAATATATTTTTATTTCCTTCATAATAATAATAATGATAATCATAATCATAATCCTAATGATGATAAAATACTAAAATGATAAGTTTATTACTAATAATAATATTATTAATACCTATCATAATAATAATAGTAATGTCTATAATACTTTCAAATATGATAACAAGTATGATACTAATAATAACAATAACAATAACAATCAAAACTATCACAATAATAATAATAATACTAATAATAATTAATATATAATAACAATAATAAAATTAGAAAAGAAAACTACCTCACATGAAAAGAGTTTCAAAAAAAAAGAAACTACCGTCCTCTGGACTCGATCTCGTGACCACATGCTCACACGCAAACACTCTCGACCATCCCACCAATTCTGATTCTCTGTACTAATATCGAATTTAAATTTTATATATAAACTGTTTTTCTTCTATTCCTCTTCTTCTCCACAAGTCTCATGGATTCAACAAAACATCAATAACCAAAAAAAAAAAAAAAAAATCAGGGTTCCCTTTAAAGCTTCAAAACATTACAGAAAAAATAATAATTTGGGTTCTAAAATAAAAAAAAAAAATACTAAAGGCCTACTGCAGCGTCGGTTCTTGGAACAAAACAAAAAAAATTGATTTCGTAATAGATAACATTATAGATAATGTTTATAACACGAAATAGTTTTCTATACATGTATAAAAACTACTGGAATCGTCAATTTGATCAGAAACATATACACGAACGCGAATTTGTCTCAAGAACAATTGTTGACTTTTTTTAAACTAAACTTTGACTTCAAAATTCAAGATCGATATAAAGATTTGAGAGTTGAGATTTTGCAGATAGATTCAAAGAAAGATTTCTAACCTTTCTGCATTTTTAGATTTTGAAACTTTATTCGAAATTGAATTAAGAGAAAAAAAAATTGGAGCGTGCAGAGAAGAAGAAAAAAAAAATATCGCTGTGCTCTTTAATCCCATTGGATTTCCTTTTTATTTGATTTGCAATTATACATAATCATGTTGTAATAATAGAGATCGGTTGATAAAAAATGGAGAAAATGTCAACACAGGTTCACGAGTTGGGAGCAGGAAAGAAACAAAAAAAATAATAATAATAGAGATAAAGGATACAGAGGTCACGCGTATAATATAGATCCCTACTGTTAATAATAATATATAATAACAATACTATTAATATCTAATAATATTAATAAAATTAATAATAATGATAAATATAATATTAATGATAATAATAATTGTAAAAATGATAATAATAATAATAATAATAATAATAATAATAATACCATACTAATTATGATAATATTAATATTTTATCGATAATAATAATATTAGTAATAATAATCTAATTTATACATCCAATTTCATCTTTATATGATATAAAGTGATATTATGAATACAAATATTGATATTTGACGATACAAATAACATTACTACAACAACTATATTTGTATTTAAATTTAATTTATTAATATCATCTATTATTATGTAATATTTAATAATTATGTAATATGTATTGTAACATATACTGAATATTATATATTTATGCATTTTAATATAAATATATTATAATATTTATTTACATACTAATTATATTATACTTATGTATGTAATTATGAAAAATATAAATGTTTTATATATGTAAGTATTATATATATTTATTAAAATAGTACATTATTTCATCATAGATATATTATAAATTTCTACATATACATAATATAATAATTATGTATAAAATCATATATATATATAGTTATATTTATGTATATATGTATACTACCATATATATAAAATCATGTTTTAAATGTTGAGTAGATGATTAATTATGTATATTAAACAATTAACTACAAAGTATAACATTGTACATTTAATATTTTGATAACGTTGGTAAAATATGTTTGAATCATTTATATACAATATACTATATATATTCAAAATGAAAATCTTTAGTTATTAAATGTTATCTTTTATAATAACAAAATTACTTAATAGTTCATTAATACTAATATAATTAGTTTTATATATAATTATTTATATTTACATTCTTAGTTACAATTAAAGGTTCGTGAATCGTCGGAAATAGTTAAAGGTCAAATGTTATCATGAAATAGTTCAAACATAATGAGACTCGGTTTAATAGACTTTGCTTATCGAGTCGAATCATATAAGATTATGTTTAAATTTGGTCGGAAATTCCCGGGTCATCACAGTACCTACCCGTTAAAGAAATTTCGTCCCGAAATTTGAGTGAGGTCGTCATAGCTAACAATAAATATGTTTTCCTGACGAATATGAGTTGATAACTTGAGTTTTATCATCATTGAGTAATATGGATAAAAATAATTCGATTATTCGAAGAGTGCGAATGAAGCTATTCACAAAAGGATGAAATGAGAAACAAAGATTTGTTTTTAACTTTTGACGTAGTCTGGTTTGAATTTAGAAAATAAGGCGCGTCTTAACTTTTGACATTGCCTTGGTTGAATTCCGGAATTTAAGGGATTTAAAGAAAATCTTGAAGATCTATAAAATCTGATTCTTCGGGATTTATGGAAATTAAGATCTCTTTAATTAAATACGGTGATCTGCCCCGATTACTACGTCTGATATTTCCAGTATAAATTAAGCTCTTCCTTTCCATTATTCTCACCATTCTTATACTTTCTTTCTTAGTTCATACATCCAAAAGATTCTGAAAATGATTAATCCAGTTCTGATCCTTGTCCTCATCCTTACTATCGCAACAATCATTCTCCTTTTCCAACTTCCACCAGAGGAATCTGCTTTCTTCTACTTCGCCCTCGGGATTATAATGTTTTTAATTCTCCCGTGTCTTTATGTTGCGATAAACATTGATATACACGGTTTGTAATTTATGTGTTGTTATCGGACTTTATATTCTCCCTTATATTTCAAAGCTCTATGCTTTTGTTTTCTCTTCCCGACTTCAAGTCAAGCGAATAATGGTCCAGAATTTATAGATATAGAGTTTCGAATGATTATAATGTTCTAAGCATGAAGGAACGTGATAGCACGATTTGATTTTCAAATTTATCAACATCACGGAAGATAGAACCATCAAGAATACATTTTCTTGATTTGTTACGGAGTTAAGTAGGATGAAAGAGTTATGTAACATGGCACATGATGACGTTATGATCTGTGAATCATCACGTTTCATTTAGAAACTCAGCATGACTTACTGTAATATAATCACGTTGATCAAGTGTCATTATATTATACTAACTCATGCATCAGTTCCCATAATTACTACAATAACATTCATATTTTAAGCTTGAAAATTTACAGAATATAGAAACTAACAGTTTCTATATGATGTAATACTGATAGCACGAAAAGATTAATGATTTCAGATAAGAATAGTTATAAAAATATCTCCAGAAATATGGAGGATATTTATAATGAAAGGTACGATAATATCTCAGAATATCTAAGATCAGAGGATGATAGAAACTATTGTCTGCAAGGGTTTAGAGTAAGGAGCAAGTTATTCACTATAGACTTTAGCAGACATTGAATTATTTGGATTCTTTGAAGTCAAACTTATTCTTTGTGATTTATCCACGGCTTTCTTCATAGTTTCGCATAATCTGCTTTTCGGTACTATATTTTCTATTGAATGTTTCCAATATATTGATACACAGGAAGCACGAAGAGGTATATAATTTCGGACGAGAATATTTATGAAAATATCCTCAGAAATATCAAAGATATTGATGATGATATTTTGGAATTTCTAAGTTCGACGGTTGATGGAGAAAGATTTTCCGCAAGATTTTAACATGACTTCGGAGCAAGATATTCTCTAAAGATTTCAACGGATCCAGAATTACCTGAATCCTTTGAATATAGGATTTGGTCCTTGTATTTGTCCTTGGTCTCCTTCATGGGTAACTCAATCTGTTTTTCAATACCCAATTTTCTATCGAGCGTTCCTAACACTCCTTTCTTTATCATCAAACTTTTGTCCGTTTAGACCATCTACCATTTTTCTGTTTCCTCTGCATTTAATGCTATGACATCTGAATCATCGGTTATTAATCCGAGGTGGTTTCAGGAGAATTGTGTTTTAGATGATTAAACGCTGATGGTAATATGATGGAATATGAAAGGTTACCTGGTAACAATAAAAGAGCACGCGTATATATAAACGTTATAATAAGGTTGTTTCGTACGAAAAGTCGAAGTTGACTTGTTGGAGCTGTGACAAAATTGGCTAATTTTGAAAAGGGATCGCAAAGTTGTTTTTGTTAATAAATGCCAAAGGATCTGACGCGGCTACGTGTTGAACTTTTACTCAATTGCCGAGAGTTTCTCGGGTGCATAACTATATGCATAAATCTTTCCTTCCGTAGATGAAGTGCGGTTGATTCATCCTATCGATTGAGGTGTTTTCAAGAATCATGAAAGGTTTGAACGCATAATGTAATCGTGAAGATACAAATGAGGTTTAAGACGAAATCAAGTGGCAAACTTGAAGAATTGTTTAGTTTCATATGTTATATTCAATATTTTAATTCATTTTAATTGTCCAATGTTATTAGTCCACAGTCGATAGTCCACAGTTGACAGTGCAATCATTCATATATAGTTTAATATATAATATTTGAATTAATTAATACGTATCGTGACCCGTGTACATGTCTCAGACTCGATCACAACTCAAAGTATATATATTATTATAGAATCAACCTCAACCCTGTATAGAGAACTCGATCATTACTGCATATAGAGTGTCTATGGTGATTCCAAATAATATATATAGATGTGTCGATATGATATGTCAAAACCTTGTATACGTGTCCCGATATTTAAAGTGCGTAAAATAAATAACAGAAATTAAATGACGATAAATAAAGTGCGTAAAGTAAATAACAAAAATTAAATGACAATAAATAAAATTGCGAGAATATAAATTGCGATAAATAAAATGTAATACGGAATTAACAGTTAACTAGGAACAGTTAGCTAGGATTTTGTTAGCGTGGTTTCTTAATAAAATTTAATATTGTTAATTAGTCTGTTTCTAATCAATTTTTATTGTGTCCATTATTTCTTCATTATGCCACTTGTTGGATTCTGATAGGTCAAAATTCAAATATGAAATTGAATTTGAATGAAAATAGTTATTCTTTGGTGAATGGATAAGTATCCCGGTGGTTGTAAATAGGATAGTGAATAACTGTTGAATCAGATTCGAAGAATATACAGTGTAACTTATTTATGTGAAATTTAAATATTCCTCGGGTATTACCTACCCGTTAAAATATTTTTATTATTAACAGTTTGTACAAAAGAATTTTTAATTACAATCTTTATGAAAACATATATACATATATATTTTCTTCAAATGTAATCATGAATTTAATGAGTTAACATGATATTAAACTCATTTAGTTTTCAGTTGGAACTAGAATAAATAATCTCTAAAACATTAGAGATTACATAATCAACATGTCGAACGAAGATAACTGATGTAGAATGTCATGTAGAATGTCATGTAGAATGATGATTATACTCGAGGTATAGATTGAGATGTTGAGGCATGTGATATTGAAATTTGGGTTGTTGGTGGTACTGTTGGTGCCGGTGATTTGGATGAAGCTGGTACGTTTTGCACCATATTTTCCAAGACTACAACTTATGCGCGAAGTTCGTTAACTTCTTCTATTACACCGGGATGATTGTCGGTTCGGACGAGCGGATGAATGAGGTTTAGAATCTGAGATAGTATATGATCATGATGAGATACTTTGGAAATGAGAGAGAAAATGGTGTCTCGAACAGGTTCGCCGGTAAACGTTTTAGGTTCATTGTCAAGAGGTGAATTTGGTTAGTGGAAATGATCGCCTTCTTCGCGTTTCCATTGATTAAGTCGACTACGAACCCATCTCCAATTCATTCAGAATAGATGATGGCTAATTGATCGATTCATTCCGGTTACTCTGCTTTCGGAGCTCGAGTGGAAATCCATATCGAAATAGCTGTCGGAATAACTATCGAAATAGCAATCGAAATCTGATGGACTCGAACTGGTTGAGGGATTCATCTTGTACGATCAGATGAAGGATTTTCGATAAGAAATAGATTATAGGATGTAGATTAGTACCCTGCAATACATAATTTACATATGCATATATAATACTAAAATCCCATAAGCTACGGAGGAATCTACGGAAGCTGTCAGGCAAAGGTAACAATAACAGATACGCTAAGATATGAATTTAACTATACACTGTCTATGCAATAAAGGAAGTAAGACGTGTCTTAGACTTTAAGGATGATAAGCAAATAATTTTTCGATACTAAATGATAAGCAAAACTTTTGACATGCAAACACGGTCGAAGTCCAGACTCATTAATGCATTCTAACGACTATCAGTTAGACTCACTAATGCAAGACCTGGTTCGCTAAGACCACCGCTCTGATACCAACTGTGAAGACCCGTCCTAATCCATCCGGACGAAGTCCATATCGATTATAAACGATTCACAACAGTTGATTACATCGCGAGGTACTTGACCTCTATATGATACATTTTACAAACATTGCATTCGTTTTTGAAAAGACAAACTTTCATTACATCGAAAGTTGACAGGCATGCATACCATTTCATAATATATCCAACTATAATTGACTTGATAATAATCTTGATGAACTCGACGACTCGAATGCAACGTCTTTTGAAATATGCCATGAATGACTCCAAGTAATATCTATAAAATGAGCAAATACACAGCGGAAGATTTCTTTCGTACCTGAGAATAAACATGCTTTATAGTGTCAACCAAAAGGTTGGTGAGTTCATTAGTTTAACTTAAACAATCGTTTCCATCATTTTAATAGACCACAAGATTTCAGATTTCCATTTCTCATAAACATACGTCCCATGCATAGAGACAAAAATATCATTCATATGGATTGAACACCTGGTAACCGACATTAACAATATGCATATATAAGAATATCCCCATCATTCCGGGATCCTCCTTCGGACATGATATAAATTTCGAAGTACTAAAACATCCGGTACTTTGGATGGGGCTTGTTGGGCCCGATAGATCTATCTTTAGGATTCGCGTCAATTAGGGTGTCTGGTCCCTAATTCTTAGATTACCAGACTTAATAAAAAGGGGCATATTCGATTTCGATAATTCAACCATAGAATTTAGTTTCAATTACTTGTGTCTATTTCGTCAAACATTTATAAAAGCGCATGTATTCTCAGTCCCAAAAATATAAAGGATAAAAAGGTAAATGAAACTCACGATACTGTATTTTGTAGTAAAAATACATATGACGTCATTGAACAATGCAGGGTTGGCCTCGGATTCACGAACCTATATCAATTGTGTATATATTAATACGTATAATGTAAGTTACAAAATTTCATTTATTAATATGTATTATTTATATATTATAGTTTTGTAGAATTTATTCTAACCTTTATTTTAAAACGTATACTTATATTATATTTTAAGTTATATTTTATATATATATCTATTTTATGTATATATATCTATAATGATTTACGTTTATATAAATAGTGACATTAATATATTTATATACATATATTTGTGGTTAGTATTGTATTTATGAAATTTTATTAGTTTGTTATGTGAATTATTAATACAATCCTAGTATATACCATAAGTATATATATAGTGTACAAAAGATTTATTTGTTAAAATAATAATTTAGATAATAATGATTTACTAATAATAATAATAATTTTATTAACAATGATAATACTAATAGCAAAAAAAATGAAAATGATAACTGTTAATGATACTAATAATAATAACTCTAAAATAATATTAATACTAATACCATACTTGTGTTAATAATAAGGGTTCTAATATTTATAAAATGATAAATGATAATCATAATAATACTAGTAAATATTAATGATGATACTGATAAATATGATATTATTAATTGTAAATGTACTGATGATACTATTATTTATAAACCGGTACAAATTTTAATATTGATGATAATAATATATTTTTATTTCCTTCATAATAATAATAATGATAATCATAATCATAATCCTAATGATGATAAAATACTAAAATGATAAGTTTATTACTAATAATAATATTATTAATACCTATCATAATAATAATAGTAATGTCTATAATACTTTCAAATATGATAACAAGTATGATACTAATAATAACAATAACAATAACAATCACAATAATAATAATAATACTAATAATAATTAATATATAATAACAATAATAAAATTAGAAAAGAAAACTACCTCACATGAAAAGAGTTTCAAAAAAAAAGAAACTACCGTCCTCTGGACTCGATCTCGTGACCACATGCTCACACGCAAACACTCTCGACCATCCCACCAATTCTGATTCTCTGTACTAATATCGAATTTAAATTTTATATATAAACTGTTTTTCTTCTATTCCTCTTCTTCTCCACAAGTCTCATGGATTCAACAAAACATCAATAACCAAAAAAAAAAAAAAAAATCGGGGTTCCCTTTAAAGCTTCAAAACATTACAGAAAAAATAATAATTTGGGTTCTAAAATAAAAAAAAAAAATACTAAAGGCCTACTGCAGCGTCGGTTCTTGGAACAAAACAAAAAAAATTGATTTCGTAATAGATAACATTATAGATAATGTTTATAACACGAAATAGTTTTCTAAACATGTATAAAAACTACTGGAATCGTCAATTTGATCAGAAACATATACACGAACGCGAATTTGTCTCAAGAACAATTGTTGACTTTTTTTAAACTAAACTTTGACTTCAAAATTCAAGATCGATATAAAGATTTGAGAGTTGAGATTTTGCAGATAGATTCAAAGAAAGATTTCTAACCTTTCTGCATTTTTAGATTTTGAAACTTTATTCGAAATTGAATTAAGAGAAAAAAAAAATTGGAGCGTGCAGAGAAGAAGAAAAAAAAAATATCGCTGTGCTCTTTAATCCCATTGGATTTCCTTTTTATTTGATTTGCAATTATACATAATCATGTTGTAATAATAGAGATCGGTTGATAAAAAATGGAGAAAATGTCAACACAGGTTCACGAGTTGGGAGCAGGAAAGAAACAAAAAAAATAATAATAATAGAGATAAAGGATACAGAGGTCACGCGTATAATATAGATCCCTACTGTTAATAATAATATATAATAACAATACTATTAATATCTAATAATATTAATAAAATTAATAATAATGATAAATATAATATTAATGATAATAATAATTGTAAAAATGATAATAATAATAATAATAATAATAATACCATACTAATTATGATAATATTAATATTTTATCGATAATAATAATATTAGTAATAATAATCTAATTTATACATCCAATTTCATCTTTATATGATATAAAGTGATATTATGAATACAAATATTGATATTTGACGATACAAATAACATTACTACAACAACTATATTTGTATTTAAATTTAATTTATTAATATCATCTATTATTATGTAATATTTAATAATTATGTAATATGTATTGTAACATATACTGAATATTATATATTTATGCATTTTAATATAAATATATTATAATATTTATTTACATACTAATTATATTATACTTATGTATGTAATTATGAAAAATATAAATGTTTTATATATGTAAGTATTATATATATTTATTAAAATAGTACATTATTTCATCATAGATATATTATAAATTTCTACATATACATAATATAATAATTATGTATAAAATCATATATATATAGTTATATTTATGTATATATGTATACTACCATATATATAAAATCATGTTTTAAATGTTGAGTAGATGATTAATTATGTATATTAAACAATTAACTACAAAGTATAACATTGTACATTTAATATTTTGATAACGTTGGTAAAATATGTTTGAATCATTTATATACAATATACTATATATATTCAAAATGAAAATCTTTAGTTATTAAATGTTATCTTTTATAATAACAAAATTACTTAATAGTTCATTAATACTAATATAATTAGTTTTATATATAATTATTTATATTTACATTCTTAGTTACAATTAAAGGTTCGTGAATCGTCGGAAATAGTTAAAGGTCAAATGTTATCATGAAATAGTTCAAACATAATGAGACTCGGTTTAATAGACTTTGCTTATCGAGTCGAATCATATAAGATTATGTTTAAATTTGGTCGGAAATTCCCGGGTCATCACAGTATGAATTACGTGTCTTTATTGCCTTTGCTGAACGACTTGTGTACTAGCTAGAATTATCTTCACAACTATCTTGTATCAAAGTTATTGTGTGCTATATTTCATGCTTTATGTAAAATAAGCGGTATTGTAAGTTTGTAAAATATTGTATAAAAGTTTGAACTCGAAACATTATTATAATCAGTTTTTCATATAGAATTGTAGTAGTTGAATTGTATATTAGCTACTAAGTATGAACTTAACGGGTAGGTACTACCCGAATTTAAACTTATAAAATGCTAATATGAAGAAATAGCTTTTATAAATGAGTTCATATTATGCTACGAAATACTATTAACTACTCCTAATATTCTGTATGATTAACTTGTTCCATTTGACTATTTTGAAGGAAATGGCACCGACTACTCGACACACCGTGAATATGAATGAAGAGGAATTCCGTACTTTTCTAGCTTCAAACATAGCCGCAGTACAGGCTGCGCTACATACCAACAATAACCTTGGATCTAGCAGTACAGGAAATCGTGTAGGATGCACCTACAAAGAATTCACTGCCTGCAAACCTTTGGAATTTGATGGAACCGAAGGACCGATCGGATTGAAACGGTGGACCGAGAAGGTTGAATCGGTGTTTGCTATAAGTAAGTGTACTGAAGAGGACAAAGTGAAGTACGCTATGCATACCTTCACAGGTTCTGCGTTAACATGGTGGAATACCTATCTAGAGCAAGTGGGACAAGATGATGCGTACGCACTACCGTGGTCAGCATTCAAGCACTTGATGAACGAGAAGTATCGTCCCAGAACCGAGGTCAATAAGCTCAAGACAGAACTTAGAGGGTTACGAACCCAAGGATTTGATATTACCACGTATGAAAGACGATTCACAGAATTATGCCTATTGTGTCCGGGAGTGTTCGAAGATGAGGAAGAGAAGATCGACGCGTTTGTGAAAGGATTACCGGAAATAATCCAAGAAGATATAAGTTCACATGAGCCCGCCTCCATACAACAGGCATGTAGAATGGCTCACAAACTAGTGAACCAGATTGAGGAAAGAATTAAAGAACAGATGGCTGAAGAGGCCAATGTGAAGCAAGTCAAAAGAAAGTGGGAGGAAAACGGTGATAAGAATCACCAATACAACAACAACAGCAATTACAATAATAATCGCAATAATTATCCCAACAATCGCAACATCAATCGCAACTACAACAAACGGCCCAACAACAACAACAACAACAACAACAACAACAACAACAACTACAACAATCATCCCAACAACAGTAACAACCGCAACAACAACAACAATCAGAAGCAGCTATGCCAAAGGTGTGAAAAGTATCACTCGGGGTTCTGCACCAAATTTTGCAACAAGTGTAAAAGAAATGGTCATAGCGCGGCGAAGTATGAGGTCTACGGACCAGGGGTTAATAGAACGAAAGGAACAAATGGTGTCGGAACGAGTAATGGCGGAGCAAGTAGTGTCGGAGCAAGTTATGCCAATGTAGTTTGTTATAAATGTGGAAAACCGGGCCACATTATTAGAAATTGCCCGAACCAGGAGAACACGAATGGACAAGGCCGCGGAAGAGTTTTCAATATTAATGCGGCAGAGGCACAGGAAGACCCGGAGCTTGTTACGGGTACGTTTCTTATTGACAATAAATCTGCTTACGTTTTATTTGATTCGGGTGCGGATAGAAGCTATATGAGTAGAGATTTTTGTGCTAAATTAAGTTGTCCATTGACGCCGTTGGATAGTAAATTTTTACTCGAATTAGCAAACGGTAAATTAATTTCAGCAGATAATATATGCCTGAATCGAGAAATTAAACTGGGTAGCGAAATATTTAAGATTGATTTGATACTAGTAGAGTTAGGGAGTTTTGATGTAATAGTTGGCATGGACTGGCTGAAGAAGGTGAAAGCAGAGATCGTATGTTATAAAAATGCAATTCACATTGTACGAGAAGAAGGAGAACCCTTAATGGTGTACGGAGAAAAGGGCAACATGAAGCTACATCTTATTAGTAATTTGAAGGCACAAAAACTAATAAGAAAAGGTTGCTATGCTGTTCTAGCACACGTCGAGAAAGTACAAACTGAAGAAAAGAGCATCAATGATGTTCCCGTCGCAAAAGAATTTCCCGATGTATTTCTGAAAGAATTACCGGGACTACCTCCACATCGATCTGTTGAATTTCAAATAGATCTTGTACCAGGAGCTGCACCAATAGCTCGTGCTCCTTATAGACTCGCACCCAGCGAGATGAAAGAACTGCAAAGCCAACTGCAAGAACTATTAGAACGTGGTTTCATTCGACCAAGCACATCACCAAGGGGAGCTCCTATTTTGTTTATCAAGAAGAAGGATGGTACATTTAGGTTGTGTATTGACTACAGAGAGTTGAACAAACTTACCATCAAAAACCGTTATCCACTGCCGAGAATTGACGACTTATTTGATCAACTACAAGGCTCGTCGGTTTATTTGAAGATCGATTTATGTTCTGGATATCATCAAATGCGAGTAAAGGAGGATGATATTCCAAAAACTGCTTTTAGGACGCGTTATGGTCATTACGAGTTTATGGTTATGCCGTTTGGATTGACTAACGCACCAGCTGTGTTCATGGACCTTATGAACAGAGTGTGTGGGCCATATCTTGACAAGTTTGTCATTGTTTTTATCGATAACATACTTATTTACGCAAAGAATGATCAAGAGCAAGAAGAACATTTGAGAAAAGTGCTAGAAGTATTGAGGAAAGAAAAACTGTACGCTAAGTTTTCAAAGTGTGCATTTTGGTTGGAAGAAGTTCAATTCCTCGGTCACATAGTGAACAAAGAAGGTATCCAGGTGGACCCGGCAAAGATCGAAACCGTTGAAAAGTGGGAAACCCCAAAAACTCCGAAGCATATACGTCAATTTTTAGGATTGGCTGGTTACTACAGAAGATTCATCCAAGATTTCTCCAAAATAGCAAAAACCTTGACTGCATTAACGCATAAAGGGAAGAAATTTGAATGGAAGGATGAACAAGAGAAGGCGTTTCAATTATTAAAGAAAAAGCTAACTACGGCACCTATATTGTCATTGCCTGAAGGGAATGATGATTTTGTGATTTATTGTGACGCATCAAAGCAAGGTCTCGGTTGTGTATTAATGCAACGGACGAAGGTGATTGCTTATGCGTCTAGACAATTGAAGATTCACGAGCAAAATTATACGATGCATGATTTGGAATTAGGCGCGGTTGTTTTTGCATTAAAGACTTTGAGGCACTACTTATATGGGGTCAAAAGTATTATATATAGCGACCACAAAAGTCTTCAACACATATTTAATCAGAAACAACTGAATATGAGGCAGCGTAGGTGGATTGAATTGTTGAATGATTACAACTTTGAGATTCGTTACCACCCGGGGAAGGCAAATGTGGTAGCCGATGCCTTGAGCAGAAAGGACAGAGAACCCATTCGAGTAAAATCTATGAATATAATGATTCACACTAACCTTACTACTCAAATAAAGGAGGCACAACAAGGAGTTTTAAAAGAGGGAAATTTAAAGGATGAAATACCCAAAGGATCGGAAAAGCATCTTAATATTCGGGAAGACGGAACCCGGTATAGGGCTGAAAGGTTTTGGGTACCAAAATTTGGAGATATGAGAGAAATGGTACTTAGAGAAGCTCATAAAACCAGATACTCAATACATCCTGGAACGGGGAAGATGTACAAGGATCTTAAGAAACATTTTTGGTGGCCAGGTATGAAAGCCGATATTGCTAAATATGTAGGAGAATGTTTGACGTGTTCTAAGGTCAAAGCTGAACATCAGAAACCATCAGGTCTACTACAACAACCTGAAATCCCGGAATGGAAATGGGAAAACATTACCATGGATTTCATTACTAAATTGCCAAGGACTGCAAGTGGTTATGATACTATTTGGGTAATAGTTGATCCTCTCACCAAGTCAGCACACTTCCTGCCAATAAGAGAAGATGACAAGATGGAGAAGTTAGCACGACTGTATTTGAAGGAAGTCGTCTCCAGACATGGAATACCAATCTCTATTATCTCTGATAGGGATGGCAGATTTATTTCAAGATTCTAGCAGATATTACAGCAAGCATTGGGAACTCGTCTAGACATGAGTACTGCCTATCATCCACAAACTGATGGGCAGAGCGAAAGGACGATACAAACGCTTGAAGACATGCTACGAGCTTGTGTTATTGATTTCGGAAACAGTTGGGATCGATATCTACCGTTAGCAGAATTTTCCTACAACAACAGCTACCATTCAAGCATTGAGATGGCGCCGTTTGAAGCACTTTATGGTAGAAAGTGCAGGTCTTCGATTTGTTGGAGTGAAGTGGGGGATAGACAGATTACGGGTCCAGAGATAATACAAGAAACTACCGAGAAAATCATCCAAATTCAACAAAGATTGAAAACCGCCCAGAGTCGAAAAAAGAGCTACGCGGACAGTAAAAGAAAAGATATAGAGTTTGAAATTGGAGAAATGGTCATGCTTAAGGTTTCACCTTGGAAAGGCGTTGTTCGATTTGGTAAACGGGGGAAACTAAATCCAAGGTACATTGGACCATTCAAGATTATAGATCGTGTCGGACCAGTAGCTTACCAACTGGAGCTACCTCAACAACTCGCGGCTGTACATAACACTTTCCACGTCTCAAATTTGAAGAAATGTTTTGCTAAAGAAGATCTCACTATTCCGTTGGACGAAATCCAAATCAATGAAAAACTTCAATTCATTGAAGAACCCGTCGAAATAATGGATCGTGAGGTTAAGAGACTTAAACAAAACAAGATACCGATTGTTAAGGTTCGATGGAATGCTCGTAGAGGACCCGAGTTCACCTGGGAGCGTGAAGATCAGATGAAGAAGAAATACCCGCATTTATTTCCAGAAGATACATCAACACCTCCAACTGCTTAAAATTTCGGGACGAAATTTATTTAACGGGTAGGTACTGTAGTGACCCGAACTTTTCCATGTTTATATATATATTAAATGAAATTGTTATTTACATGATTAGTGTTTCCAACATTTTAAGCAATCAAACTTGTTAAGACTTGATTAATTGAAATAGGTTTCATATAGACAATTGACCACCCAAGTTGACCGGTGATTCACGAACGTTAAAACTTGTAAAAACTATACGATGACATATATATGGTTATATATAGTTAACATGATTTTATTATAAGTATGTATCTCATTAGGTATTTTAACAATGAGTTATATACATAAAAATGAGACTATTAATTTAAGAAACTCGAAAACGATATATATAACGATTATCGTTATAACAACGTCTTACTAGGTACATATGAATCATATTAAGATATTGATACACTTGGTTAATTATGTTAAATGATAAGTAAATATATTATTAAGTGTATTAACAATGAAATACATATGTAAAAATAAGACTACTAACTTAATGATTTCGAAACGAGACATATATGTAACGATTATCGTTGTAACGACATTTAACTGTATATATATCATACTAAGATATATTATATATCATAATATCATGATAATATAACAATTTAACATCACATTTTTTATAATAAACAATGGGTTAACAACATTCAACAAGATCGTTAACCTAAAGGTTTCAAAACAACATTTACATGTAACGACTAACGATGACTTAACGACTCAGTTAAAATGTATATACATGTAGTATTTTAATATGTATTCATATACTTTTGAAAGACTTCAAGACACTTATCAAAATACTTCTACTTAACAAAAATGCTTACAATTACATCCTCGTTCAGTTTCATCAACAATTCTACTCGTATGCACATGTATTCGTACTCGTACAATACACAGCTTTTAGATGTATGTACTATTGGTATATACACTCCAATGATTAGCTCTTAGTAGCCCATTTGAGTCACCTAACACATGTGGGAACCATCATTTGACAACTAGCATGAAATATCTCATAAAATTACAAAAATATGAGTAATCATTCATGACTTATTTACATGAAAACAAAATTACATATCCTTTATATCTAATCCATACACCAACGACCAAAAACACCTACAAACACTTTCATTCTTCAATTTTATTCATCTAATTGATCTCTCTCAAGTTCTATCTTCAAGTTCTAAGTGTTCTTCATAAATTCCAAAAGTTCTAGTTTCATAAAATCAAGAATACTTCCAAGATTGCAAGTTTACTTCCAAGTTTTCTAAATCCATTCCAAGTAATCATCCAAGATCAAGAAACCTTTGTTACTTACAGTAGGTTATCTTTCTAATACAAGGTAATAATCATATTCAAACTTTAATTCAATTTATATAACTATAACAATCTTATTTCGAGTGGAAATCTTACTTGAAATTGTTTTCGTGTCATGATTCTGCTTCAAGAACTTTCAAGCCATCCAAGGATCCTTTGAAGCTAGATCTATTTTTCTCATTTCCATTAGGTTTATCCAAGGAACTTTACGTAGTAATGATATTCATAACATCATTCGATTCATACATATAAAGCTATCTTATTCGAAGGTTTAAACTTGTAATCACTAGAACATAATTTAGTTAATTCTAAACTTGTTCGCAAATAAAAGTTAATCCTTCTAACTTGACTTTTAAAATCAACTAAACACATGTTCTATATCTATATGATATGCTAACTTAATGATTTAAAACCTGGAAACACGAAAAACACCGTAAAACCGGATTTACGCCGTCGTAGTAACACCGCGGGCTGTTTTGGGTTAGTTAATTAAAAACTATGATAAACTTTGATTTAAAAGTTGTTATTCTGGGAAAATGATTTTTATTATGAACATGAAACTATATCCAAAAATTATGGTTAAACTCAAAGTGGAAGTATGTTTTCTAAAATGGTCATCTAGACGTCGTTCTTTCGACTGAAATGACTACCTTTACAAAAATGACTTGTAACTTTTTTTTTCCGACTATAAACCTATACTTTTTCTGTTTAGATTCATAAAATAGAGTTCAATATGAAACCATAGCAATTTGATTCACTCAAAACGAATTTAAAATGAAGAAGTTATGGGTAAAACAAGATTGGATAATTTTTCTCATTTTAGCTACGTGAAAATTGGTAACAAATCTATTCCAATCATAACTTAATCAACTTGTATTGTATATTATGTAATCTTGAGATACCATAGACACGTATACAATGTTTCGACCTATCATGTCGACACATCTATATATATTTCGGAACAACCATAGACACTCTATATGTGAATGTTGGAGTTAGCTATACAGGGTTGAGGTTGATTCCAAAATATATATAGTTTGAGTTGTGATCAATACTGAGATACGTATACACTGGGTCGTGGATTGATTCAAGATAATATTTATCGATTTATTTCTGTACATCTAACTGTGGACAACTAGTTGTAGGTTACTAACGAGGACAGCTGACTTAATAAACTTAAAACATCAAAATATATTAAAAGTGTTGTAAATATATTTTGAACATACTTTGATATATATGTATATATTGTTATAGGTTCGTGAATCAACCAGTGGCCAAGTCTTACTTCCCGACGAAGTAAAAATCTGTGAAAGTGAGTTATAGTCCCACTTTTAAAATCTAATATTTTTGGGATGAGAATACATGCAGGTTTTATAAATGATTTACAAAATAGACACAAGTACGTGAAACTACATTCTATGGTTGAATTATCGAAATCGAATATGCCCCTTTTTATTAAGTCTGGTAATCTAAGAATTAGGGAACAGACACCCTAATTGACGCGAATCCTAAAGATATATCTATTGGGCCTAACAAACCCCATCCAAAGTACCGGATGCTTTAGTACTTCGAAATTTATATCATATCCGAAGGGTGTCCCGGAATGATGGGGATATTCTTATATATGCATCTTGTTAATGTTGGTTACTAGGTGTTCACCATATGAATGATTTTTATCTCTATGTATGGGATGTGTATTGAAATATGAAATCTTGTGGTCTATTGTTACGATTTGATATATATAGGTTAAACCTATAACTCACCAACATTTTTGTTGACGTTTAAAGCATGTTTATTCTCAGGTGAATACTAAGAGCTTCCGCTGTTGCATACTAAAATAAGGACAAGATTTGGAGTCCATGTTTGTATGATATTGTGTAAAAACTGCATTCAAGAAACTGATTTCGATGTAACATATTTGTATTGTAAACCATTATGTAATGGTCGTGTGTAAACAGGATATTTTAGATTATCATTATTTGATAATCTACGTAAAGCTTTTTAAACCTTTATTTATGAAATAAAGGTTATGGTTTGTTTTAAAAATGAATGCAGTCTTTGAAAAATGTCTCATATAGAGGTCAAAACCTCGCAACGAAATCAATTAATATGGAACGTTTTTAATCAATAAGAACGGGACATTTCAGCGCACATCACGTAAACCCTAACATCGCCCTTGGGGCATCAAATTCGGTTAACCCGAATGATGGTGGGTTACGTTTAACCACCCTTTATGAGATCCTCATCTCGTATGAGGGTTATTCACGGTACTCCGGACTGGAGAGTTAAACTCAAAAAACCCTTAAACCCTTCATCATTGTTAATCTTGCATGAACCGAACCCATTGCACCATTTTATGCGTGATCAGTACTCTTAGAAAGAAAGTTGACAATGGTAATTTAATTATGTTTTGAAAAGATCATTGAATTGGTGTTGGTCCTTTGTTGTTGAGATATAATATACTTGCACACTTGGATACAAATGTTGATTGTTTATTAAGAGACCAATTGGTTAATGGTAGTTAGATGTGGAATTGGAGCCGTGTAGTGTTGGGTAGTAGGAACGAAGCTTTGTTAAACATGTTAGGTGAGCTTAGTTCGGTTTCGCTGGTTTCACATGATGATTCGTGGTGTTGGTCTATGGCTTTAGATGGTATCTTCTCAGATCATGCGACAAGAGCTCGAGTAGATGATATCCTTTTGCCATCGCTTACACCATCCACAAATTAGTGCAATGTTTTACCGCGAAAGGTCAACATTTTTTTATGGCGAGTGGGGATTTTCATGTTACCTACTAGACTTACTCTTTCGAGTGTGGCTTGGAGATTAAATCGATTTCAGGTCCTCCGTGTTCTTATAATGTTGAATCTTGGGACCATATTCTTTTCGATTGTAATGTTGCATCACAACTTTGGTCGAAGGTCAGGAGGTGGATCGATGTTAGCATGCCGGTTTTGAATGCATGGTCAGATTGGATGCTTTGGTTCAAGCATTAGAGTGGTTTAGAAGAGGTCGAGACCAAGATGTTCGCGATTGTTGCGGCATGTGTATGGTTACTTTGGAGGCATAGGAATGGGGTTGTTTTCAATAATCATACGATAAAGATGTAGGAGCTTTTTGAGTTTATCTGTATCTTTTCTTTTAACTGGATTATATATAGTAGAAATTTTGATTTATCTTGGGTTTCTTGGCTCATTAAACCGATGTAAGTGGTGGCGGTGGCCTCTATAGAGTTTTTCTAGAGGATTGGAGTGTTTATAAAATTTTGTCATTCAAACAAAATCAGGGTTTTTTATAAGAGACTACAGTGTAGTCCCCCCGTCCCGCAATAATGATGTGTGTTACATAACATGTGTTTTTGATGTATAAGACCAGAGCCAACGGCTAAGTCTTTAAGTCTGTCATTTTTTGAACTCCAAAAGACACTGTAGGTATAGCTACGTCATTTACTTCATTAAAATGAACTTTTAGGATTTTGTCTTATTTGAGAAGTAGTAAGACGTGAAGCTTTTGACCGAAAATCCAAAAATGCATGCCCCATATTTTGTTTTATGCTATTATTTTATTATTACTTCTATTGTATATGTATATTATATTACAATTAGTGGGATCAGTCTTTTTAAAGAAGGAAGTAATGGTTGGTAGTGTTCAGTCTTTTACGATCTTTTTAAAGAAATGTTGATGTAACGCTGACGTGGAGTTTAGTCTTTTTTAAATAGTATGTCATGGTTGAAGGTGGCCTAAACATGACATAAATCTAAGATTGAAGTTGATGACATCTGTTAGTTTTAGAATTATACAAATTACTTTATTCCTTTTTCTACCGGTCAATATGACCACCACCACCTATCATTGTCGCTTCTCTTATCGCTATGGGTCTGACTACCCGGACGCACCTATTCACTTTTTTACCTAGTGATGTGTGCGAGATGGTGTATAAAATACTATTAATTTTTTTGCTGGAAATTCTATTAAATATGATACAATTTTACACAAGATATTTATTTATTTATAGAATGGATATACCCAAACCTTGCTACAACACTTATAGGCAGTGTACCTAATTGTACAGTAGTGTAGTTTTTAGTAAGTCCGGTTCGTTCCACAGGGATCTTTAGCCAAGTTTAACGCTATATTAGTTTTAACTTATAATTGTAAAAATACAAAAATATATATAAGTAGTATTATTATTATAAAGGGGGTTTTTACCGTTTAATTACCGGTTTGTCAATTTTTAAAACTTTAGTCGCAGTTAAAACCTAATGTAAAATATTAAAAATAAATATAACTTAATTTAAAGCGTAAAGTAAATAACGATAATGAAAGTGCGATAAAATAAAATTGCGATAATTAAAAGGTACGATAAATGATAATAAATTAAAGTGCGATAATTAAAAGTGCAATTAAATATGAAAATAAAGGAATTATGCTTATTTAAACTTCCGTAATCATGATGTTTGACGTGTTTATTTTAGTTTATTCCCATGGGTTAATTGTCCTTTGTCCTGGATTATTCAATATGTCCGTCTGGTTTTTGTCCATAACAGTCCATCGGTCATAAATTTAAAGTGCGAGTGTCCTCGTCAAATTATCCTTATATCCGAAGTCAAATATTCCAACTAATTGGGGACTTAAACTGTAACAAGATCTTAATACTTTGTTTAATAATTACACCAGGATATCGACTGCGTGTAACCCAAGGTTTTAATACTTTGTTAACAATTACGCCAAGTGTCCTTGTACATAATCCACCCTTGTTTTAATAAGTCCATTAACTATTAATTTATTCCCGTGTCCGGTTAAATGAACGATTATTCGTACATATAAATATCCCGCCCATCGTGTCCGATCGAGTGTATGTGGTTATTTATAGGTACGTCCAATTGTAAATCTTTATATTAAATTAACAAACTATCAATTAGTTAAAAAAATATCAAGCCCATTAATAGCCCATAGTCTAATTTCCACAAGTGTCGTTCTTTTGTCCAAACCCCAATTATGGTACAAAGCTCAATTACCCAATTTTAATATTTTAGCCCAACATCATGATTACTTCAGAATTAAATAAGCATAATAATAACTTAGCTACGAGACATTAAATTAAAAAGGTTGAACATAACTTACAATGATTAAAAATAGCGTAGCGTTACACGGACAGAATTTCGACTTACACCCTTACAACATTCGCTAACATACCCTTATTATTAGAATTTAAAATTAAAATTATAATATATATATATATATATATATATATATATATATATATATATATATATATATATATATATATATATATATATATATATATATATATATATATATATTTACGTATGAGTAAGAAGAAGGAAAAAGATGGATATATTTTGGCCAAAACACGTTGAATTTATAGGACCTGGGCTGGATTTTTCAGCCATGCAATCGCATGGAATTAACTCTTCCAGGCCATGCGATCACATGGCCAGCTGGGAAAGTTCGCATGTCTTTGTTTTCTAGTTTGCCGACGGTTTAATAAATAAATATAATATATAAATAATTTTAAGAATTATTTAAATATTATATTATATTTATGTGCATAGTTGACTTGTAATTTTTAGTCCGTTGCGTCGAGCGTTGAGAGTTGACTCTGGTCCCGATTCCGGATTTTCGAACGTCCTTGCGTATAATTTAATATCTTGTATTTTGCGTTTTGCGACTTGTATTCTTGTAATTTTGAGACGTTTCTCACCAATAATTTGAACCACTTTGATTGTACTTTGTACTTTTGAGCTTTTTAGTCATTTGCGTCTTCAATTCGTCGAATCTGTCTTTTGTCTTCACCTTTTATTATTTAAACGAATATTACTTGTAAATAGAACAATTGCAACTAAAAGCTTGTCTTTCTTGAGGGATAATGCTATGAAATATATGTTCGTTTCTAGCATTATCAAATATTCCCACACTTGAGCGTTGCTTGTCCTCAAGCAATATAGTCTTGAAATAAAAATACTAGAATCACTTCTTTATTCTTCACACTTTGTACATCAGTGATTTCTATACGGCGGTATGAACAATGGTAGTAACGATATGGTTTACAGTCCCACATGACCATAAAAATTTAGATCCTTAAGGAAATTGGATCTTTATGAAAACATTTGATCTTTTGAAAATACGATCTAGCTTTTACCCTAGATAAGTTTTCCGGAATAACCCTTCACCGATGTTTGCAAATTATTTTTGTGGGTTTTGTGGGTTTCAGATTTTAAAATTTTGGCTCAAAACTTGCGGTTTTGTGTCACCCACTTGCTAACCTTGTATTAGAAAAGCAACACGTCCACTATACTTGCTCCGTATATTACCTTTCGGTAAACTACCGTCCGGTTGTAAAGGAAAGCGTTGAACAAGCAACTGTTAAGGCAATGTCCCCTGACATGCTTTTAATTATGGTCTATAACGTGTTGGATGCAATTACTATCCTTTGTAGGAGTAATAGTAAAGCTCACCCTTATAGTTTTTCGGTCTGGCAAAAGGTCCTGTCTTTGACCATGCTATGCAACCACCATTCTTACGGTTGACACCCGATTTGGTTCAGGTGACCTAATGAATTCCAGGTGAATTCCTAGGATTTTACGTTCAATGGTAATGAACGCATTAAAAATGGGTTTTTCAGAAAACAAATCGGTTTGTAATTTTGATCAAAATATTTTCTCGTTCAAGCTCGAGTTTAGATATCATCGAATTCCATGAGTTTGTAATTCTCAATCTTTAAGGTCAATCTCTAGGATTGAGTAATATCAGGCTTAAAAGCTGATTTTTAATCTTTAAGGAGATTATCCTTTCTGGGGGTCTGATTCATTAGTCTTATCAAGCTAATTTGCATGGCGTCCTCCCCATTTTACGAGACAGATCCTCTCATGGTTAGGATAAGTCTGACCACTTGGCGACCCTGTTTGATGTTGAGGACCGTGGATTTTCTGCTGATTTTAGAGATGACTTTTCTAGATTTTTCGTCAACCTACAGCTGGTCTGGACGACAACTTCATGACCTAAATCAAGAAGCGCGTGTCTTTTTCGGAAGACTTTACTTCCTTTTAATGATGGAATTGATTCATCGTGTAGATCCATCTTTCTTTCAAATATATTACAGTAAATCGGGTAAAGCTGATTAGTTTAGTCTAAAGCAAAAGCATCTTCAGTTATTTGTACAAAAATATGTGATATATGTTCAAAATAACTTGGTAAATTTTTCCCACACTTGGCTTTTATTTTCCTTTCTTTGCCTTTTTATTGTCCTCTATTCCATTTTAAATGAATTCTAATATTTTGGTTTGTTTCTCAATTTATGTCCTTTCCGAGGTAACAATAATTTCGGTGTTAACACCTAGTTTTATCGTTCATAAATATGTATAAACATGATTTTGAATTCATTTAATTGAAAATTTTGAAAATTTTACTAGAACTGGGTAGTCAGTATATAAGACTAGGGTTGTTCTTTATTATCAGAGAGCACTAGATTCTAACACAACTACTGCATTACTAGTATTTTTAATGGTAACCAAGTGTATAAGTTAAAATATTTAAAAATCTGAAAGAATTTAACCCCTTCCCACACTTAAGATCTTGAAATGCCCTCATTTGCAAGAAATCAGTAACAATTTAAATTATTGAGGGTGATTAGCGTAGAAAAATGATTAAATTTTACCAAAGTTTCCAAACATATTAGCGTTTGTTTGTTGAATGATAAATGATGCACATCATTTGTTCATTCCGTCTTGTTGTTACATCACATTTGTTTTTTATTTTGTCGTCAAAATCAGTAGCTTTTGCTGAACTTAATGCCAGTCTTTAAAAATGCGCTGTTTTACCCTGTTGTGTACAATTGACAATATACATACATACAAATATAAACATGCATGGTAATTTGAAATGGGACTTTAAATCCCACTTTCAAATCAAATATGAAATATTAGTACCAAATAATAAAAATATTAAACAATACATTAATGTATCACAATATCATATGTTTAAACATAAATAAATAAAAATAATAAAAAGATAAAAATCATAAAAATCACCAACAGGAACTATATCAATCTGGATAGGGGTTCCAGTTCATGTTGTCGTCCAGGTTCCATGGTTGGTGATAGGTGTACTGGTAGGCCTGGTTAGGGTCGTAGAGAGTATATGGTGGTCTCATCTCGAGCTGGTGTGGAGGATAGTAAGCGGGTCGGGTTGGGACGTAGTGATCCTGAGGTGACAGCCGTCTCATAATCTGACGCTGATGATAGTCCCAAGTATTATGCTGTCGTTGCCTGGAATGCTCGTAATCATTCCGGGCTTGCCACTGCTCCATCCGACTAAATCTCTCTCCGTTTGTCATATCTACCTCGTCTACACGCTGGTAGACGTCAGTCATAGCTTCCCTAATGACATCCCTAATGTCATCCACTTCCTCCATTTCCTCATCTGAAACTCTCTCTACCTGAGGATGACTACCTTCATAGGGTACTGGCTGGTTGCGTCTGCTCTTTAATACCTTAGCACCCTGATAGACCTTCAATCCTAAAGGCTTAACATGTTCCCTACATTCCAAAAGTGGACCTCCTTGGTCCCTATCTACACCTAAATACTCTCTAATGAGAGTAACAAAAATACCTCCTCCTATTATTCCCCCTTCCAGTATTCCTTCCACCATCTTAGACAAATAAAAACCAACACAGTAAGGGATATTAACAAAGCTTCTTGGGTCTCGAATACACTTTAGGTAAAATAAATCATGTAAGGTCATTTTCTCCTTGTTGTGACCTCTCTGTGTAATCGAGTTAGCCAGAAATCTATGAATTATACGAAGCTCGGCTTTGTTAATATGTAAGTAGGAGTGTTTTCCTCCCAGTGTAAAAACATTATAGTTTGACATACGCCTCCAAACGGCGTTCACGTCAAAATTCCTATCTACCCTTTCACCACGATAAATCAAATTCATACAATCGAATAGTAGCAATTCACTAGGAGTGTAAATCTGTAATGCCCTGGCCATGTCCAGCATGGACATCCTGTACATCCTACGGCCAAGTATAAACCTAAGAAAACTTCTATCATCTAACCTATCTACATCTGCATTTAATGCTATAGTACTCATAAGCTCTATACACCATTCCTTATATACAGGTCTATGGATGGTGAATAAACGTTCCCAATCGTGAAAAGAAGTGCTGCCATACCTTTGGATCAAATGTTGTCTAACTGAGTTAGCAAGTTGGACCCTTTCCAAAGGATCCCAATCGATTACCCTTGGCACTTCTACATTTTTCGGTAGCAGTTTGAATTTGTTACTTTGATATGCTGGGTAATCCCTCCAGCTTCTATCGAGTCTCAGATTAGGATGCAACGTGTGTTTAGGAATTGTTGGGTATTCTACTGGTGGATGTATCGGAAATACTATGAAGGCATCAACAAATTGTAGCGGATCATAATAAGGTACGTGTTGATCAGGTTGTTGTTGTGGTTCCTGTTGTTGCTCCGGTTCAGGTTCATATTGCATTTCTGGTTCAGGTTCTGGAGCAGGTCGTCTAGATGATGATGATGAACCTCCAGTTTCAGTATTAGTAAATCTCTGCAAAACACATTAAACACAAAATTTGTGCATCCAAATATGCATTAGTGTTAGCAAAATAACAAATTAACATAATTACAATAACATGTTAAATCAACTTAAACTTATACGCATTTTCACAATTTTAACAATTCTACACTTTTTCAAATAAGCATAAATGAAAATGTTTACAAAGTTCATAAGCATTCAACTCAAATAACATGTTAAAACAACCATTACTAGCAATTAAACAAGTTTTAAATGGCATTTACATTAATTTAATCAAGTTCTTGAATTTTATACCTAAAAAGTCCACTTTAATTCTCAAAATCATGTTTAGGATCAAAGTTTGGATCATTTAGCTACCTAAACATGTTACACTACTTAATTTAGCAATAATTCATGACAAAAATCGGCCATAACCTGTTTATATCAAAAAGCCCCAAATTGCTCAAGAACACAAACCCTAGATTTCTAAAAAATTTGAAGTTTTTGGCTTTAAATCATGTTAAATAGCATCAATCTAGGTTATACATGCATAATATACTAACAATTTAACACTAATTACACTAGAAATTAACAAAATCAAATTAGGTAAAATATAGCTCAAGAACACTAAAAATTAAATTTAAAGAGATTTAGGGGTGAAATTGTTACCCTTTTTGATAAACTCCTTATCAAATTCATGTTTAGAGCGGATTGTAGCGAGAAATTTAGTGAAATTTGGTGAAAAAATGATGAAATTTGAGAGGTTTTGGGGTATTTTCGCGTATGTGTGTGTGTGGAGTGTGCAGAGAACAGCTCGCTGGAGCTCTTGTATCTGGCCTGATTTCCAGCCTCATGCGATCGCATGAGGTTGCAGTGCAAACCCCATGCGATCGCATGGGGTTCAGGTACAGTGATTTTTGCCCTTTTTTTATATATAAAAACCTTATACTTAATAAAACATATAATTAATAAAAAAAATTAAAATTTTGTTTCTTTTTAGGATGAGGGCGTTTCGGATCGTTGTCCTAGTCCGTCCCTCAACAAAATTTTTAAAATTTTGTCATTTTTAAACGCGGTTGTTTTAAAAGCAAAGATTTTTGGGTTTTTTAATGTTTTTGGCATACTTTAATTTAATAAGATTAAAAATAATGATAATAAAAGTTCTCGTCCCTCCCTTGGGTTCAACGACCTAGTTTTCAACTCACGACGAATTTTAAAAATCATATTTTTAACTTAGCGAAATAAAGTAAATTTTTGTTTTTAAATTCACACCAAACTTAAATTTAAATTGCATAAAATTAAAAATTCATATTATTAAAATTTTAAAAATTCACACCAAACTTATATTATATTTTTGTTTTTATACATACAAACTTATATTAAAAATATTAATTTTTCAATTATTTACAAACTTAAATATATTGATTTAAAAAGTTTACAATAATAATTTAATATTAATATATTAATTTTAAAAACAAAGTAAAAATAAAAATTAAAAATCTTTTTGGTCTTTTATCCCACTTAAATCAATCAAATATTATCAAAAATATACGCCCCTCTTTTCGGTAAAGTAATTTCGGCTATATTACCTAGTTTTACTCCTGAAGAATTTTTGAAATATTTTGGGTTGATTGATTAAAGATATTTATACCTTAAGAATAAAAGGTAAATTTCGCAGTGATGTAATAAATTTTTGTATGATATTAATAATTTCGGTTACGCATACCTAATTTTATTGAATACCAATTTAATACTTTATAGCGAACAATTTAGCGTTTATTATCAAAAGGTTAAAAATAATAAAAATAAAAATAAAAACTGTACATACTTACCTGTGAAATAGAATTCTCAGTGACCTGTTTTAGCCCACTCATAAGATAGTCGGACTAATTGGTTTTCCATAGCTACATAGGCGTAACCTCGAGCATTCAATGTTTTTTCTTCTAAACATATGAACGGTCCATCTCTGCATAAAGTAACGAACTCGGTATTGGAATATGTTTGATTCGTCGAGCATTTTCCTTCGTGTGACCATTTTCCGCATTTGTGACATCTTTCAAGGTGTCGTGCTCTTCTTTTTGCTGCGGATTTTGATTTTCCTTTACCAAAATGTAACTTATTATTTTCGTTCCTGGATTCTTTTCTTACTCCGTCCAATTTGCCTCTGATTAATGATACCAATTCACTTGGAAGGGTGTCATTATTACGTTTAGTGATCAAAGCGTGTAGCATTAGACCATGGTTTAGTTCACAGGAAGTCTTCATCTTGTAAAACCTAAAAAAAATAAAAATTCAGAATGGGAGGAGAAGACTAGTTCTTTAAGGTCTGCTAGGGAAAGACCATTCGAATTCTATTTTCGCAAACTACACGAAAACAGAATATCTAACTCTAACAGAAATATATATTATCCTTAAAAGACTTGATTCTCCCCACACTTAGTTAGCTGTGGTGATGAAATTGTGATTAACTTCGTTGTCAACTTCCATTGGACTATCTATGTAATGTTTAACTCTGTGACCATTAACCTTAAATTCAATCCCATTTGAATTTATTAATTCTACTGTTCCGTATGGGAAAACTCTTTTGACTATGAATGGTCCAGACCATCTTGATTTCAATTTTCCAGAAAATAGCTTGAATCGTGAATTGAAAAGAAGAACTATGTCTCCTTCTTTAAATTCTTTTGAACTTCTGATTCTTTTATCATGCCATTTCTTCGTTCTTTCCTTATAGATTAACGAATTTTCATATGCTTCGTGTCTTAATTCTTCTAATTCGATTAATTGACTTAAACGTAGACGTCCAGCTTCATGTAAATCAAGATTACATGTCTTCAAAGCCCAAAATGCTTTGTGTTCAATTTCTACTGGAAGATGACATGTTTTTCCATAAACGAGTCTAAAAGGTGTGGTTCCAATTGGAGTTTTGTAGGCTGTTCGAAAAGCCCAGAGTGCATCCTCCAATTTCATGGACCATTCCTTCGGATTTGATCCTACGGTTTTTTCTAGAATACGTTTTAAAGCTCGGTTGGTATTTTCAACTTGTCCACTTGTTTGTGGATGATATGCAGTGGAGATTTTATGAGTTACTCCATATCTTTTGAGAACTTTCTCAAGTTGATTATTACAAAAATGACTACCCCGATCACTTATTAAAGCTTTCGGTGTTTCAAACCTTGCAAAAAGACGTTTTAAAAAGTTGACTACAACTCGTGCATCATTAGTTGGGAGAGCTTGTGCTTCCACCCATTTAGATACATAATCAATAGCAACGGGAATGTAGAGATTATTATGAGATTTTGGAAATGGACCCATAAAGTCAATGCCCCAAATGTCAAATACTTCACATACTTGAATGACATTTTGTGGTATTTCATCACGTTGACTTATTTTTCCGGCCCTTTGATAAGCATCACAGGATTTGCAAAGAAGGTGTGCATCTTTGAAAATTATAGGCCAATAGAATCCAGCATCGTAAACTTTTCTTGCTGTGAGCTGAGGCCCATAATGCCCTCCTGTTGGTCCTGTGTAACAATGGTTTAAAATTTGACTAGCTTCATCTCCGAATACACATCGGCGTATTATTCCATCGGGATAACTTTTAAACAAATGTGGATCTTTCCAGAAATAGTGTTTTATATCACTAAAATATTTCTTTCGTTTTTGGTACGACAATCCTTTTTCAAGGAATCCACATACTAAATAGTTTGCATAGTCTGCAAACCATGGAATTTCATTATAATCTATCTTTAATAGATATTCATCAGAAAAGTTGTCTTGTATTGCCGATTCATTTAGAACTTCTAATTCAGGATTTTCAAGACGAGAAAGATGATCAGCGGCGAGATTTTCTGCTCCCTTTTTGTCTCGGATTTCTATATCGAACTCTTGTAAGATAAGATCTAATGGATTAATCGTGGTTTAGCATCTTGTTTCGAAAATAGGTATCTAAGAGCCGAATGGTCGGTATAGACCACCGTTTTAGCTAGAACGAGATATGAACGAAATTTGTCAAAAGTAAAGACAATAGCAAGGAGTTCTTTTTCAGTAGTTGTGTAATTTGTTTGTGCTCCTTGTAACGTCTTACTAGCATAATAAATAGGTTGAAATCGTTTTTCAACCCTTTGTCCTAAAACGGCTCCCATTGCAAAATCACTTGCATCGCACATTAGTTCAAATGGTAGATTCCAATTTGGGGTTATCATGATCGGCGCATTAGTGAGTTTTTCTTTAAGAATATTAAAATATTTGATGCATTCATCTGAAAACATGAATGGAGCATCCTTTTCTAGGAGTTTATTCATAGGAGTGGCAATTTTAGAAAAATCTTTTATGAAACGTCGGTAAAAACCGGCATGCCCTAGAAAACTCCTAACTCCTCTAACATTGGTGGGATGTAGAAGTTTAGCAATTACATCTACTTTAGCTATATCCACTTCAATTCCTTCCTTTGAAATTTTATGACCAAGAACGATGCCTTCTTTAACCATGAAATGGCATTTCTCCCAATTAAGTACTAGATTTGATTGTTCGCATCTAATAAGCATTCGTTCAAGATTAACTAGACATGATTCAAATGTATCACCGAAGACTGAAAAGTCATCCATGAAAACTTCCATGCATTCTTTTATCATGTCGTGAAAAATTGCCATCATGCACCTTTGAAAGGTTGCAGGGGCGTTGCAAAGTCCAAATGGCATGCGTTTGTAAGCAAAAGTACCATAAGGGCACGTGAACGTGGTTTTCTCTTGATCTTCGGGTGCTATTGGAATTTGAAAATATCCGGAAAAACCATCAAGAAAACAATATTAACTATTTCCGGCTAATCTTTCCAACATTTGATCAATAAAAGGTAAGGGAAAGTGATCTTTTCTGGTGGCGTCATTTAATTTTCTATAATCAATACAAACATACCATCCTGTTACAGTCCTAGTAGGAATAAGCTCATTTTTCTCATTTGTGATGACAGTCATGCCACCCTTCTTAGGTACGCATTGAACTGGGCTTATCCATGGACTATCAGAGATTGGATAAATTAAACCTGCATCTAGCAGTTTAATAATTTATTTCTTAACAACATCTTGCATATTAGGATTTAGTCTTCGTTGGCGTTGCACATACGTTTTATGACCTTCTTCCATAAGGATTTTATGTGTGCAATACGAAGGACTTATTCCTTTAATATCATGAATCTTCCATGCAATAGCTGGTTTATGAGCTTTTAGCACAGAAATAAGTTGAGATTTTTCATTTTCAGTAAGAGAAGATGATATTATTACAGGTAATTCAGTTTCACCATGTAAATAAGCATATTCCAAATGGTTTGGAAGTGGCTTTAACTCTAATGTCAGTGGTTCTTCTATCGATGATTTATATCGATATCTGTCTTCTTCTTTTAGCATTTGAATTTCTTCTGTTGTTGGTTCATATCCATTAGCCATAAGTGTAGCTAACATTTTAGTTTCATCAATTGGTTCAGTTCCTTCTCCTAAAGAACATTCTCCTGTTCCTTGTAATTCTGGAATTTCTTCTAACAATTCTGCATGTGAATCTATAGTTTGAATATAATAACATGTATCATCTGCAGATTGCGGTTGTTGCATGGCTCTATCAATAGAAAAGGTAACACTCTCGTCCTCTATACTTAGGGTCAGTTTCTTACCAAACACGTCTATTATTACTTTAGCCGTGTTTAAGAATGGTCTTCCTAATATGAGAGGTACTCGAGAATCTTCTTCCATGTCCAGAATAACAAAATCTACTGGAAATACTAAAGTACCAACTTTAACTAGCATGTTCACCATTATCCCTCTAGGATATTTTACTGATTGATCGGCTGGTTGTATGCTTATTCATGTTGGTTTCAATTCTCCAAGGTCTAGTTTAGTGTATAGTGAATACGGCATTAAATTTATGCTAGCACCTAAGTCTGCCAATGCTTCTATTGAACTAAGACTACCCAGAAAACATGGAATTGTGAAACTTCCTGGATCAGATAATTTTTCTGGTATCTTATTCAAAAGTACTGCAGAACAATTAGCATTCATAGTAACAGCCGAGAGTTCTTCCATTTTCTTTCTATTTGTGATCAGATCTTTCAAGAATTTAGCATATCTAGGCATTCCTGAAATCACATCAATGAAAGGAAGATTGACATTTATCTGTTTAAACATATCCAAGAATTTGGATTGCTCGGCTTCAAGTCTCTCTTTTCTCATTTTACCCGGGTAAGGAAGTGGTGGTTGGTATGGTTTAACATAAGGTTTTGCCTTAACTGTGTTATCTTCATTAACCTTTTCAACTACCGGTTCTGTTTCCTTATCTTGCTCAGATTTGTGGTTCTTGTGGAGTAGGAATAGCTTCATCAGAAATTACAGGTATTTTAGGTGGTTTAAGTGTAATACCACTTCTTGTGGTAATGGCTTTAGCTGTTTCATTCCGGGGGTTAGCATTTGTATCACTAGGTAGACTTCCCGGTTTTCTTTCACCTATCAACCTTGCTAGGTTGCTCACTTCTTGTTCCAGAATTTGAATAGAAGCTTGTTGATTTCTAAATGCTTGAGCATTTTGTTCATTAGTTTGTTTATGAGATGTGAAAAAATGAGTTTGAGAATCAACTAGCTTTGACATCATGTCTTCTAAATTTGGCTTTTTATCATCAATTTGTGGTGGTTTGTTTTGAAAAATAGGTCTTTGCTAATTGTAAGTATTATTGGATACTTGTTGATTGCTTGGACCTTGTTGGTTGTTGTATGGAACATTTCGGTTATAATTCTGGTTTTGATTGTAACTTGGTCTTGGCGGTTGATAATTATTCTGATAATTATTTCCAGGCCTTTGGTTTATGTATGAAACATTCTCTCTTTGTTCCATTGTTAGTTCAATATTGAGACAATCTTTTGTTAAATGTGGTCCTCCACACTGCTCATAACTAATTCTTATTGAGTGTATATCCTTATTCATCTTTTCCATTCGTCTCTCGACAGCATCTATCTTTGCAGAAATGGAATCTAAGTCATGGCTAGAATCGGCTCTAGCTGCTTTAGATGATCTAACGATATCTTTTTCTTTATGCTACTCATGTGAGTGGGAAGCAGTGTTATCAATAATTTTGTAAGCATCAATTGCGGTTTTCTTCATAATGGAACCACCAGCTGCTATATCGATATCTTTTCTTGTAGTGATGTCGCATCCTTGGTAGAATATTTGTACTATTTGACAGGTGTCTAAACCATGTTGCGGACATCCTCTTAATAACTTTCCAAATCTTGTACACGCCTCATATAGAGTTTCATTTGGCTTTTGTGTGAACGTAACAATTTATCCTTGAAGTCTTACGGCTTTAGATGCCGGAAAGAATTGTTTAAGAAATTTTTCAACTAAAACGTCCCATGTATCAATCGCCCCTTCAGGTAACGATTCTAACCAATCTTTGGCTTCTCCCTTTAAAGTCCAGGGAAATAACATGAGATATATATGTTCATCCTCCACTTCTCGGATTTTAAATAGTGTACAGATCCTATTAAAGGTTCGAAGATGTTCATTTGGATCTTCCTTCGGCGCACCACTAAATTGGCATTGATTTGTTACCATGTGTAGAATTTGTCCCATGATTTCATAATCTAGCGCATTTATGTCAGGTTGAGTAATTGCGTGACCTTGGCCAGTGCGTTTAGCTTTCATTCGGTCTTCCATACTTAGAGGTTCTAGATTTTCCATGATTGAATTTGTTGAATCTGAATCACTATAGGATCCTGATTTAATGGGTTGTTCCTCGAAAATCTCCGTTTGAATGATTGGTGGTTCCGGAGGAAAGATTAGTGGTTCAGGATCTCTGAATTGTCCATGAATATCCTCCGGGTTCTCAATTGTGAGGTTGGGTTCAAAAACTGGATTATCGGAAATTTGAATTGGAGTACTTGGTTGACTGGATGAAGATTCTAAAGAAAAATCAACGGCGACAATATTTGCTAGATGTCTTGATCGAGTTACAGGTGGTGAACGTACAAAAGGTGGTGAACGTTTTGCTCGGTGCATTCACTGAATATCATATTAGTTATAAAAGATAAAAATTATTTAAGTTATCAAATTAACAGACTTTTCTGCTTTTGCCCACGTTTCGAATAGCCAATAGATGTAGCAGGGAGCCAGAACCCTTTAAATCGGAAGCTCACAACTCAGCCACTAACAAATCCAACTATTACTACGAAGCAGAAAATTTGGATGTCTATCAATTTAACCACTTAAAATAATTTTTCGTAGAAATTTAAAGAAATTTTAGAGAAGAAATAGAAAAAATCTAAGTCCTAAAAACTAGAGCGGCGAAAAATAAGAAAGAAAAAAAGCGCGTCGAAAAATAATAGGCGTCGAAAAATAAAAATAAGAAAGTAGCGCGTCGAAACTTAAAAAGGAACTAAAAACTAAGAATTAAAAGTTGCGTCTAAAGGTATTAAAGCTTAAAAGAAAAACTATATCCCAAATGGCAATAACTTAAAAAGTACTAAAATCTTAAAACGGAGTCGCAAAATTCTAAAACACCTAAATCTTAGTCTAAAGAAAAAGCACTTAAGGGATTTTACGGCAAAGCCTAAAAATCTAGAAATAAAAATAACTATGGCAAAAACTATGTCTTAAAACTAAATACGAGCGAAAAATATAAATATTACGCTAAAACGAATAAAAAAATACAAAATATAAAAATAAACTTAAAGTTGTAAAAAGTACAATTTATTAAAAATATTATTTTTATATTATTTATTTTATAAAAGTATTAATTTTATATATTTATAAAACTAATTAAACTTAAAATACAAAAATATAAAACTAAAACTTAATTAATTAAATACACTAACCCTAATTAGGGTTTTGATTAAATAATAATAATAATAATAATATACTCCGTAATTATTGCTGTTACTAGTCAACTCTGGCGTGTCAGATGGTTTCATGCGATCGCATGAATTTTTGCTTTCGGGCTCATGCGGTCGCATGAGCTAGGGTTTCGGGCCAGTATATGGGCTGCTACAGTACCAGGTCGAATGTTTTTTTTTCTGTTTTCTAATTCTGTTTTATAATTATATAAATTAATTATATAAAATAAATAAAAACTTAACTTTTAAAAACTAAAATAGAAAATAAAAGTACTTTATAATTTATGTATTTTAAACAATTCTTAAAAATATATACTTTATTTTGTTTTTCTTTTTATATTTTTGAATTTTTAATATTTAAAAAGTATATTTTTTTTTATACAAAGAACTTAATAAAAAAATTTTATAGCGTTGCGCTTTCGGCGTTTTAGTGTCCCCGGCAGCGGCGCCAAAAATACTTGATGTGTGCGAGGTGGTGTATAAAATACTATTAATTTTTTTGCTGGAAATACTATTAAATACGATACAATTTTACACAAGATATTTATTTATTTATAGAATGGATATACCTAAACCTTGCTACAACTCTTATAGGCAGTGTACCTAATCGTACAGTAGTGTAGTTTTTAGTAAGTCCGGTTCGTTCCACATGGATCTTTAGCCAAGTTTAACGCTATATTAGTTTTAACTTATAATTGTAAAAATATAAAATTATATATAAGTAGTATTATTATTATAAAGGGGGTTTTTACCGTTTAATGACCGGTTTGTCGATTTTTAAAACTTTAGTCGCAGTTAAAACCTAATGTAAAATATTAAAAATAAATATAACTTAATTTAAAGCGTAAAGTAAATAACGATAATGAAAGTGCGATAAAATAAAATTGCGATAATTAAAAGGTACGATAAATGACAATAAATTAAAGTGTGATAATTAAAAGTGCAATTAAATATGAAAATAAAGGAATTATGCTTATTTAAACTTCCGTAATCATGATGTTTGACGTGTTGATTTTAGTTTATTCCCATGGGTTAATTGTCCTTTGTCCTGGATTATTCAATATGTCCGTCTGGTTTTTGTCCATAACAGTCCATCGGTCATAAATTTAAAGTGCGAGTGTCCTCGTCAAATTATCCTTATATCCGAAGTCAAATATTCCAACTAATTGGGGACTTAAACTGTAACAAGGTCTTAATACTTTGTTTAATAATTACACCAGGATATCGACTGCGTGTAACCCAAGGTTTTAATACTTTGTTAACAATTACGCCAAGTGTCCTTGTACATAATCCACCCTTGTTTTAATAAGTCCATTAACTATTAATTCATTCCCGTGTCCGGTTAAATGAACGATTATTCGTACATATAAATATCCCGCCCATCGTGTCCGATCGAGTGTATGTGGCTATTTATAGGTACGTCCAATTGTAAATCTTTATATTAAATTAACAAACTATCAATTAGTTAAACAAATATAAAGCCCATTAATAGCCCATAGTCTAATTTTCACAAGTGTTGTTCTTTTGTCCAAACCCCAATTATGGTACAAAACTCAATTACCCAATTTTAATATTTTAGCCCAACATCATGATTACTTCGGCATTAAATAAGCATAATAATAACTTAGCTACGAGACATTAAATTAAAAAGGTTGAACATAACTTACAATGATTAAAAATAGCGCAGCGTTACACGGACAGAATTTTGACTTACACCCTTACAACATTCGCTAACATACCCTTATTATTAGAAGGAAAAAGATGGATATATTTTGGCCAAAACACGTTGAATTTATAGGACCTGGGCTGGATTTTTCAGCCATGCGATCGCATGGAATTAACTCTTCCAGGCATGGGCGGAACATTTAAGGGACAAAAGGGGGTATCCGCCCCCCCTCGATTTGGGGGAAAAAAAATTTTACACTAAAAAAAAAAAAATTTTACGAAAATATAAGGTTTTTTTTAGTGTTTACACCCCTTCGATTAGTTTCTTACTCCCTTCAATTAGTTTCGCCCCCTCTCGAGTCGGGGTCAAGTTCCGCCACTGCTTCCAGGCCATGCGATCGCATGGCCAGCTAGGGAAGTTCACATGTCTTTGTTTTCTAGTTTGCCGAAGGTTTAATAAATAAATATAATATATAAATAATTTTAAGAATTATTTAAATATTATATTATATTTATGTGCATAGTTGACTTGTAATTTTTAGTCCGTTGCGTCGAGCGTTGAGAGTTGACTCTGGTCCCGGTTCTGGATTTTCGAACGTCCTTGCGTATAATTTAATATCTTGTATTTTGTATTTTGCGACTTGTACTCTTGTAATTTTGAGACGTTTCTCACCAATAATTTGAACCACTTTGATTGTACTTTGTACTTTTGAGCTTTTTGATCGTTTGTGTCTTCAATTCGTCGAATCTATCTTTTGTCTTCACCTTTTATTATTTAAACGAATATTACTTGTAAATAGAACAATTGCAACTAAAAGTTTGTCTTTCTTGAGGGATAATGCTATGAAATATATGTTCGTTTTTAGCAATATCACCTAGCATGTCATCTCAATGATTAGATAGTCCCATCCCACCATACTATATTTTCCACCCTATTTTGATACTCCGTATTTCAAAAGATATGCAAGTAGAACATATTGAATTTTTTATTGCTTTTTAATACAATTACATATTTACATGTAGATTTTCAAAGTCATACCAATATGGAGTACTTACTTTCTTTTCATATTTTAATGTGATGAGGATAGGCGAAGTTGGTTAGAAATCAGAAAGCAATGGTTGGAAAAAGATAAGATTAAGGCGAACATGGTTAGGCAAAAATCACGAGTCAAATGGATCCACGACGGGGATGAAAACACCAAATATTTCCATTCGGTCTTCAAAAGAAGAAATTCAAAAAGAAATATCCGGGGCTTAAAAATAAATGGTAGTTGGTGTGAAGATCCCATTGAGGTGAAGCAAGCTACTCACGATTATTTTAAGGCACTTTATGAGAAAAGAAATGTCAACAGAATGCGATTTGCGAACCAGTCGTATGTGGGTGGGTTATATATTCAGCATGGTGTCGATGTAGCTGCTGTTTCTAGCCCAATTGACCCTTCTGTTCCATTCAGTGCTTCGTCCATTACTGCTTCCACAGCTACCGCAGCTTCTGCTGCCCTTCCAGACGCGTGTACTAGTGCACCTGCCGCAGCTACTGCAGCGGCCATCAATGCTCCTATCGTACAGGCTGCTGATGTTCAGGTACCTGATGATGTCGCTAAAATAAGTGTGGATCAAGCCGCTGAAATTGAAGGAAAATTCACTGAAAAAGAAGTCTTGAAAGCAATAAAAGAGTGTGATTGTTCAAAAGCGCCTGGCCCTGATGGTTTCAAATTTAAGTTCTTTAACCTACATTAGGATTTGATTAAAGAGGATCTTATGAAGGCGCTCGATTGGTTTTGGGATAATTGTGATATCTCCAAAGGGTGTAACGCCTCCTTTATTACTCTAGTCCCGAAAAATAATGTTCCATTAGGGCTTAATGAGTATCGACCCATAAGCCTAATAGGTTGTTATTACAAGATTCTAGCGAAAGTGCTCTCTATTCGCATAAGAAAGGTCTTGCCCTCGGTTATTGGATACGAGCAAAGCGCTTATCTTAAAGGTAGATACATTCTTGATGGCTCCTTGATTGCGAATGAAGCCATTGATTATCTAAAGCGAAAAAAGAAGAAAAGTCTCATTTTTAAAGTTGATTTCGAGAAAGCCTTTGATAGCTTGAGTTGGGATTTCTTGTTGGATATGATGAATAGAATGGGCTTTGGGATTAGATGGAGAAAGTGGATTCATGCATGCCTCAAATCGGCTTCAATTTCAATTTTAGTTAACGGTTCACCTACCAACGAATTTCTTATTGAGAGAGGGGTTCGACAAGGTGACCCGTTATCACCTTTTCTTTTTCTTATCGCTGCGGAGGGTTTGAATCTCATAGTTAAAAGAGCTTGTCGTGATGGTCTTTACAAGGGTGTTGAAGTAGGGATAGATAAAGTAGGCTTATCTCACCTACAATTCGCGGATGATACGATTTTTATTGGGGAATGGCAAAGCCAAAACTTTTGTAACCTCGTGAAAATTCTTAAATGCTTTGAGAACTTATCGGGACTTAAAATCAATTTCCATAAAAGCGTGTTGTATGGGTTAGGGGTTGCTAGCATTGACATTGAAGGCTTGGCTTCGCGTGTTGGTTGTAAGGTAGGCGATCTCCCGTTTATCTATCTTGGTCTTCCGGTAGGTAAAAACCTGAGTAAGGAGCAAAGTTGGAAGCCCATGATTGAGAAATTTTACTTGAAACTCACGAATTGGAAAGCAAGGTCGATTTCTTATGGTGGAAGATTAACGCTCGTTAATTCGGTTCTTAGTAGTCTACCGCTATACTATTTCTCCCTTTTTCGTGCTCCCATGAGTGTTCTAAAAAATTTAGAGAGTATTAGAAGGAATTTTTTTTTGGAGCGGGACGGGTGAGAACTCTAAATTGTCTTGGGTTAAATGGGATGAATGTTTATTACCATACGATTATGGGGGTCTAAATATTGGGTCTTTACGGGGGAAAAATCTCGCTCTTTTGGGAAAGTGGTTTTGGCGGACAAAGACCGAGCCGAATGCACTTTGGGTCACGATTATCAAGAGTATTTATGGTTCTAACTGGCTACTTCCTCCTACGTGTCTTTCCGGATCGGTAGGGGTGGGTAGTGTTTGATCCAATATTTTACGTGCAGGTATCATGATCGAGAAATTGGACACAAATTTCGCTTCCTCTTTCATAAAGGTAATTGGTGATGGTGCGGACACAGATTTTTGGAATGATTCATGGCTTTGCGGTGCGCCATTAAAGCAAAGGTTCACGCAGTTATTTCACTTGGATGAAGATTCGAAGGCAAGAGTACAAGACCAGATTACTTGGAATGATCATAGTTTTGTTTGTAACTTTCGGTGGAAAAGAGATATTTCGGGTCGGGCCATCAATGATCTTGACTCTCTTACGGCACTACTAAATGCTTATGTGAAGCAAGATAAGGCTACGGATTCGTGGATTTGGAACCTAGCGGGTAATGGTTTATTTTCTACAAAGAAGCTAGCAAGTGTTATAGACGAAAGGATTCTCAACTACGGGTCGTATGCAAACAATGAAGATTTTTTGAAGAATAATTTGGTTCCCTTTAAAGTCGCGATCTTCATATGGAGAGCATTAAAAAGGAGGATCCCGGTACGTACCGAACTCGATAAAAGAGGTATTGACTTGGATTCCGTTAGATGCCCTTTGTGTGATGATGATGTGGAATCTATTGAGCATTCGTTAATTTTTTGTCGTTATGCGATGGACATTTGGATTCGTGATTATAAATGGTGGGGCCTAGGGGCGGTTACAAACTTGAGTATTAGTGAATTGTTTAGAAGCAAATGCAACCGTTCTCTATCCCCGCTTTGGTCGAGTATTTGGCAATCTATTGAGTGGACGTGCGGCTACTTGATATGGAAGAATCGTAATCTAAAGGTGTTCTCTAATTCCTCTTGGTGTGGACCGTCGGGTTTGATGGAAATTCAACTCAAATCATTTGAATGGATTTCTACTCGCCTAAAGAATCATAGATTGGATTGGCTAGGTTGGATCTCGAATCCATGGTCTTGTCTTGTGTAATATAATAGTTTAGTAGTTGCTATCTGCGCAACTTATGCTTAATTCGTTTTCTTGTTGGTCTTGATTGCTATTGTACGGGTTCCCCCCCTACCCTAGCGGGCTTGTGGTAATATATTCTTGCTTTTCGAAAGAAAAAAAAAATATTCACTCCTACTTGACTTATCATGCATAATACCATCATACAGATACATGCACAATCTACTATACTATCACACATAACAATAATATGAATAATAATTTAGACAATAATTTAACACTTTTAACCCATACTAACTTATCTTAATTTTTACCCATGTATATCATCACAAGATGGCAATTTTCAATGTCACCCTGAGTTGGACATGCTATCTCATATTCAAGAACCCGTTGTTCACATTAATACTCGTGGACGTCCAAGTGTGAAGCAGCAAAAAAAAGGCATCATTGAACCGACAACATGAACCTGCCAGACATAGTTCTTACGCACAAGATCGATTCGGTATACCGGAATTGAACTAAGAACCTTCCAGACATAGTTCTTATGTACACCAAACATTTTTCTCGTCTATCCCATTATTAAATCAAATTCCAGAAATGTTTCGACCGTATGTAACAAACATACACAATGTAGAAGGTGACGGGAATTGCGGATTTAGATCGATAGCTTCATTTCTCGGTCTTCATGAAAATCGTTGGCCACAAAGTAGGATGGAGTTGCTTGAAGAGATAATAATGCATAAAGAAATATACGTTAATCTGTTTGGAGAAAGTGAATTGTTCCAACTTTATCAGACGATCAATCTTCCACAAGATGCTAGTGCAGTTCGGAAGTATTGGATGACTTTGCCAGATATGGATTTTCTAATTGCTTCAAGGTACAATGTAGTTTTGCTATGTTTGAGCAACGAAGCAGATACAACATGTTTACCACTTTGGAGCAGTCCACCCGAGTCACAACAACATGATATATGTGTAATTGCTCGCATAAATGGTAACCACTTTGTAAAAGTGGATTTACAAGGATACTATCCGATACCTCCGACTCATCCACAATGGAATATATATAAATATGATGGCGAATGGGAACGTCCGTATAGAAATCAACAAGATATGTACATTCAATATATGCGTTCCAATTATGAGTCTTCGCATGTAAATCTCGATTAAAATATTAATTTCAAATTATTTGTTGTTGTTAATTATTTATTTTATTTAAGGAAATTATTTATTTTGTCAAATAATAAACTTATTGAGAAAAATAAAAAAGTATAAATAAATTAACATTTAATTAATATAATTATAATTAATAAATAAAAAATTAAAATGAAGCTATAAAATCAAAAAATTAGAAATCAGTGCTTACTACTTAAAATATACTATTGACTTATTAAGTAGTATTTATATTTTCTATATCCTATTAATATATTTATTAATTAAGTGTAATTAATATTATTAATATTATTAATATTAATATTAATATTAATATTAATATTAATTAATATTATTAATACACATATACTAAAAGCTATGGAGAATGTCGTCATTTCAGTTATATCCTATTATCGTTTTGAGTTTGCGTTCACATTACAAACGGTCCCTCAACTTCAGCTATAATTTACACAACGACTCCTCAAGTTTACACTTTTCCAGGGGTAAAAAGTTTAAATATATAATTTAATTAAAATAAAAGAAACTAATTTCACCCGAATTTATAACGGGCCATATCTTCTCGCTCGGTGCGATTTAAATTTTTCCGAGACCACCGTTCAACTCGAAAAAATCTTACGAACCCAACGAGACTAACTATACGCGGAACAGACACTTCTCAAAAAAATGCTAAAACAACGACAACCCGTATCTTTCCGCTCGCCACGAGTTAAATTTTTTCGACGGCAGCGTCAGACTCGAAATAATTTTGTGAACAAAACGAAACTAACCACGTTCGAAACGGACACTTTTTAAAAAACGTTAAACACAACGACAGCCCGTACCTTTCTGTTCGCCGCGAGTTAAATTTTTTCAACAGCACCGTTACACTTGAAAACATTTATTGAACAAAACAAAACTAACTACGTTCGAAACGGATACTTTTTAAAAAACGCTTAACACAACGACATCTAAAACGGCGCTTAACACATGAGCCGTGTTGCCCTCTGTAAATACACAACGCTACATTAAATATGAATATGCAGGCCGAAACCCTCCGCCGCAACGCGCGAGCCGGTTCGGACTAGTTTAATAATAAAAAGGACATTTGTGTTAGGACTCTGACGTTCATGGGCTAGGGAGGGTGTCCTCTAAGAATTTCCCTATCGCTATTACTTGAGATATGTGTAGAACCTCAATCCACATATATATACTGTCACAACTGTTAACGGATATTAGACGTAGACAATATCTTATGTAATATCTAACATTAAATGTAGGCATATCTATCCATATCTCATATTAAATGTAGGATCTCTAAAATCAGGGGATATGAGATCAGATCATGTACTATATATTTGGCCTCTTTGATCAATAAGAATCATGGGTGAATTATAACATTCTAACATGGTATCAGATGGTTTGATCCAAAACCTAGTCGGCCGAATGTGTGCCGCTTCTGCTATACCACCCATCAAATCTTCCTAACCCCATCTTGGCAGAACATCTAATTTGGTCATCTATCTATCTTTTTCAATTTCTTGTTTCTTGCAAACCCAAAAACCACATTTATCACAACTTTTCCTAAAAGACATTTCAGATGTTTGCTTAACAAATGAAACATTTTTTATTTGAATGAACACGAATATTTGGACTTCATGTTGTACTTGTGATAATCCGTGCTAGAAATTTGAAACTTAAAGAACAAATTTTATTTTTCACTTTTCTATCTCAATATTACTCCGTATATAGTTTAGTTCAAACTTCATTAAAATGATATGTTACGGTGGTACAGAAAACAGTTGAAATGGTCACAAGAATATTTTATTAGGCCGTATAATAACACATCTGAATGAATAGGACACTACCCTTAAAATTAATGATAAAATGTTCCCCTTAATTTAACATAGATAGGCTACTTAATTAGCCCAACGTGAACATCCTCAATCCAATACTCCAAGGTACCATACTAGTACTATCTAAAAACAGTCACCCTTTTACATATTTTTCAATGACACCCTTCATAATAAATAATACAAGAAAACAAACAATCCTCAATGTTTAAGTATTTTGTGTAAAAAATTACAAAATTAATCACTTATTCTAGTCGTGGTTTCCGCTCATCAACATCTTACCAGTTAAGCCACAAGACAGGGCCTCATTTGGTATGTTGCGCACAAGATGAACCCCTTCGGCGAAAACCACACCCATGCCCATATGCAAATGTGGCTCTATATGACAATGAAACGCCCACACACCTGGATTATCAGTCACAAATCTTAACGCGGTCCACCCATAAGGGAATATTACCGCTGTATTCCTCAGTGGTGGATTTATCAAATTTAATTTCTTTTCGTCGTTCTTAGAAAACTTCCCTTCACCATATCCCAACACCCAAAAGTCATGTCCATGAAGATGCCAAGGATGTATCTCACTCACATTTGCATTTAATGCATTGGCATTTTGTAGTATCACATCAATTGTATTGTTAAATTTTAGCATATAAACACCATTTCCATAGGTGGTGTTAGGGTTCGCCGGGGGCCTCATAATGTCATACGTGTCATGGAACGTGTCGGGTGGACTTTTTTGGTTAAACGCTTCGGTGAAACCATGTTTTATTGATCCTAAGTAAGGGGTTGGAGGTAGGGTTAATGACACATTGTTGATGGCCCACTTAGTGTAACCATCTATTCGATTTTGTGTATTGAGTAGGAAAATTCGTCGATGGTATGTGGTGGGAGGCTTTGGTGATCCTGAAAGGGCAAGTATTTTATTAGAGAATGTTTTGCTATGGACGTAGTCATTCCAAAGAGGGGTTTGTGGCGGTGCGAGTCTAGGAAGTTTTGATGCAGTTGTGGATTTATAGTGTAATATAACTAAGCCTTGAGGCGTTTTTGGTTCTCGTCCTCTAACGCCGACCGAAATCCAATAATTCTCGTTAGGATTTTGGTCGGTTTTGAATAGGACCGAGTAGGTTTCACCCGAGTATATGTCGAAGTCGTTTACCGAAAATGGTTCAATGTAGTTCCCATCAGCCTCAACCATCACCATTTTGTGGTTCTGCAAAAAAAAAAAAAAAATAATAAAAAAAAAAAATAAGAAGAAAAAAAAAAGTTAAAAAGATGTTAGCATAATGCTACTTTTTAGTTGTTTGTTCATAATTAAAGTTGTATAGATAGAATAAATAGAATGACTATATATTTGTCGATATATCTTTGACAATGAGGTAACTAAGCTAACGATAGAGATGCCCCTACTGCAAGTTGCGATGAATATGCTCCACTTTATTTCAGATAATTATACTTTTAATACGTCATAATATCACAATGTTTGGTTATTTATATAGAGACCACTTAATAAAGATATCAACAAACATTCACACATTGCTACCAAATCTGTAACCATATATTGTCACGATCACTGTCAGTAAAGCCTGTAAGATGGACGTATCAATCACATAGAGTATATACATACACAATGTGTAAGATGAGGAACCATAAACTATCGTTTATATAGAAACATGTTTATAAAAAAATCCAATGTATTTTTTTGATAAACATAAGGAAAACTTTAATAATCACAAAACCGAAAGAAAAAAAAAAAAAAAAAAAAAAAAAAAAAAAACTAACGAAAACATACATGATACAACTAACTAAACATTCTAAGACCAAAAACCAAAAATTGAATGTGTATGTTGTGTAAATAAACTCATTAAATGGGTTTAGTGAATGCTAATATTATTAGTTATATGAAATTAACAGGATAATTTGTATCTAACATTGATTAATATTACAAATAAATTATTATCTCAACTTTAATTGCTTCTGCGAAAAATAAAAAGGCTTTTTTTTTTTTTTTATTCTTTTCATAATTAAACTCTTTACTTTTCTCTTATTAGTAAGACTCCTTAATCATTTAGTTTTTAATAGTTTTACCTCTCAACTCTTTTGCATACATGAAAATAATGAATTGCTCATCAATTTATTTTTAGTTATACTTATTCCGAGAGAATGAATATTTTACTTGAACATGATACCTCTTATAATAATAATATTATCCGGAGTAACTCTAATAACTAGTCTCTCAGATGGTTGATGATTAATATTATTTACGATAAATATAAAACTAATTATTATTATATTTTTTAATAAAAAATTAATATTAATATTAATATAACTACTTATAATATACGGAGTAATGGAAAAGTGAGTAGACCAACCCCAATGGCAAGGTTGAGTGAAGCTAAAGCAGTAGTGCTTGCCACCCTGAGTCTGTATGTTCTGTTTGGCTTTACATGTAGAATGTTTGGTGCGCATTTTTCGTTTCCCTTAAACTTGCACCCTGGAAGACCACCGTTGCTATTATGCGCCGCTGCTAATGAACAATTGTATTGCCCTCTTCCATTCAACAACAGACTCTGCAAAATAAATAAACAAAAAATTGTTAAGTTAGTAATTCGAAACGTATTTAAAAATTTAAAAATATAGAATCAATAGGTCTTTTAGGTTTGTTTTTTAGTACTTATTAAAATTCCCACATGAAAGCCTTGTTACACAAACTTTGTAGTTGGTTGCTAAACAAAAGGTGCATTAACAACATTCCAACAAGCATGCAACCATGATTTGTGTCCTTTTATCTTTTCAATTCAACTTTTTGAATAGCTTTTTCTTTCATATTATAAATACTAGAAATGAAAACCACGATTTATAATACAAGATTTAAATTAAATTAAATTAAACTAAATAGAAATAAAAACCACGATTCTACCATCCACACCCTTAGATATTTACCAAACATAAATAACGTAGTAGCATAAACAAAGAACAAAGTCTTGGGCAATGTGTAAAAAAACGAAATTATATTTTTTTTCTTCTAGTAATACTCAATTATGGCCGAGTAAACCGGTCTCGTCAGGTTCACTAGCACATGGGGTATTTTGTTGCCGTATGTAGGTGGGTATCAGGTCCTTTTTATCGGTAGCGGCGTAGCGCCTAAGAATTTAGATAGGCAACGATCTCTTTGTTGGAGATCTGGTTCAGTCCAGATTTGGAGGTAGATCCGGTCTTTTGCGGTTTAAGATCTTTTTATGACAGCTCGTGATGTTGTGGCCGCCGATGTTGTTCTATTGTGATAGTCGACGTTCTCTTAATCGTCGTCGCTGTTTATTGTTTGTTAAGTTTTTTTTTTACATCATTTTTTAGTACAGTTGTTACATAGGTTAATTTCATTTTGTTGGTGTACTTTTCGAGTTAATTGTGATCCGCTCATTTGGTTTGACAGTTGAGTTATGACTGTAGTTTTTTGTCGTTTGTTTTGGTTATGTTTGGATGTCATTGTGTATATGTTGTACTTGTTGATCTTCGGACGCTTCTAGTGTTATTACTTTTTTTTTTTTGGAAAAAAAATTCACTGCCACGGTAATTTTTTGTGTAGTACTCCATATAAATTATGAATAAACCCTTTCAAATCATCTATACATTATATTGCATTATATTGCATTATATTTGTTATATTATTATTAAAATTAATATTATAATTTATAATATAATATATAACATATTGTAATTGTAATAAGTTTATAAAGAATTATAATTATATTTACACGGTATTATTCTAAACTAGGAAATGGCCGAATGGCCACTCCGTTGGACCAAATAATCGGGGTGAAAAACGTAAAAAAAAAAAAAAAAAAAAAAAAAAAAAATACTAAAAGATAAAATAGATGACGTCATCATGACATCAGCTATGTACTATTCATTGATGATATTATTATGTATAGGGTTAAAGGCAAAAATAGGCTACAAAATTACACAAATGTACCGATGTCGCCCACAAACTCATTTCCGTCCTACTGTCGCCTACAAACTTTCAAAAAATGTGCTAATATTAACATTTTATATTTTTGACCTGTTGAATACTAAATTTGACCTGATACTTTTTTTTTTATAAATAAAATCCAATCCACGAACGACACGTGTTGATTTAATATCATTTTTAATCGGTTTAGCTGGTAGCAAGTCATTTTTGTTTACATTGATACACTTTTTGAAAGTTTTTATTTACATTGGTACACTTTTTGAAAGTTTGTAGGCGACAGTAGAACGGAAATGAGTTTGTGGGCGACATCGGTACATTTGTGTAAGTTTGTAGCCTATTTTTGACTTTAACCATTAAGTATATTGTTAATAAGGAAGGAATGCACATATTTAAGTTAATTTGAACTTGCACAATATGCTCAGGTCGTCTTAATTTGAGAGTGGGTGAGTTATATTTACCCTCTAGGACTTCTGATTATATGAGTCTCAAAACTCAAAATGAGTGTAAATCTTTGTGTATATGTACGTTCTTAATTAAGTAGATACGTATAATCTAATTGTTAACACTTGAAACATGAATGAATAATACGGAGTATGTTTTACTTTTTAATTGAAGCGTAACACAAAAACAACAAAATTAAAAAAAAAATAATAATAATAATAATAATAATAATAATAATAATAATAATAATAATAATAATAATAATAATAATAATAATAATAATAATAATAATAATAATAATAATAATAATAATAATAATAATAATAATAATAATAATAATAATAATAATAATAATAATAATAATAATAATAATAATAATAATAATAATAATAATAATAATAATAATAATAATAAAACAATTTCCTCCGGCCATGTTCAAAGAAAAACATAACCTTTGTGACAAAAAACTTTAAATAATACTTTCCATATCAAAAATATATAGTGGCATTCGTTCCTCTATACTTGTTCAATAAAAGCAACTATTATATATTTAAATTTCTATATCTACTTCATCTTGTTAGGAATTCGGTAGGCCCTAACAAGACACGTGATTCATCAAACCACCAAACCCACAAACGACAAACGATTAATAAAGCTAGAACGATAAATAAAAACGATAAACGACACAGGGTATTTAACGTGGTTATATCCCAACTCCAAAACACGGAGAAAAGTTTAGTTCACGGGCGCAAACCAGAGATTTTCTTCTATTATTGTGCACACATTACAATGAGGCTAGGGGTTACAATTTATAAAAAGAGTTAAACTTATCCATCAAGTTACACTTGTCCTTCAAGCAAAAGATATTCCATAAATATCTACTACTTGCTCCATACTCCATTCCTACTAGAAGATTTAATTAAGGCAACAAAATCTCTACGACTTGTTCACCAAGTCAAGTTCCCTACGACTTGTTCACCAAGTCAAGCGCCTTGCTCATCAAGTCACGTCTTGTTCCTTTGATCAAATTCTTCACACCTTCAACAATCTCTCACTTGAAGACTTTGAGCAAACTCTTCACTACTCAACAATCTCTCACTTGAAGATTTTGAACAAACCCCGAACATCAATCTCCATTCCAACCAAGAACGTCAAACCACTATTATACCGCCAAACTCCATTTGGGACACGCACACTCATCACATACGTCGAATGAGTAGACTTTCGATACAAGGTCTTCAACACTACTTGTTGGAACTAGAAACCAATAACCACCTCAAGTGTTAATGTTGTTCAAACACCCATAGCAACTCCCGATCTTGTAACGACCCTGGATTTTCCAACGTTTATTTATTAATAATTATTATTATTAATACGTGTGATTAAACGAATGTATGTCATTACATTTGCATGTTGCCATGATTGCCCGAACTTGACTTTAATTGCCCGAAACGTCTTTGTGACACCCGGAACTTACCCGAATAATATTTTCAAGTATTATTTACATTCATGATTAATTTTATTAATCATTTTAATTAACTATGGTGATTAGTTGGTTACTTGGGCTTTAATTGGATTTATTTGTTAAATACTTGAACTTGGGCTTGACAAAGTTAATGGACTCATGATATTGGACATATAAGCCCACCCTACATCTAAATAGACTACTAGAAGCCCAACTTTAGGCTAGTAACTTGTTAATATAAACCTTGGAATAACTAGATTAAACTAAAAACAAAATACTTACAAGCATGCTAGTAACCCTTTCCCCCATGCATTTACTTTTACCATTCAACACTTACACCATGCTCAACACAAGAATTTAGGAAGTTGACCACCCCCATTGGATGGCCTAAAAATCGTCCACTTTACATGGGGAGGGGGGAGGTTCAATTTTTTTTTATGTTACTTATTACTTGCATTCATCTCACTCTTACACACACTTCACTTTGCTACTTCTCTTTCTCACATTTTTCTCTCTACTTGGTAAGTAACAAGGCTTATTTTCTCTTCTTTTTCTTCATCTAAAACCGCCACCATCATCATTCTTTTACTTGGTTGTGTTGTTGTTTAATTACTTGTTCTTGTTGTTGATTACCTTCTTGAAGTTGTTTGTTGTTTTAAATAATCAAACTTCCTAGTTTGTTCTTCATATTATCTTGTTATTCAAGAACAAGCAACAACCTAAACTCTCTAGTTTATGGTTCTACAATTGATATTTTAAAGATTTAAAGTTCATAAGTTCTAAAAATCATACATGCATTCATGTTTGTAAACTTGAGGTTTACTTTCTTAAGAATCAAAGCCTTGGCTTGAATCTTTAAAGTATGAATAACCATGAACTTATTACTTGTAAATTTATTCATACACTTTTAATTTCGTGATTCTTGTTATAATGGTCAAAGTGTTACTAGTTAACCTTGACCTCATTTATCTTGAACTAAAGTTAAAAGTTCAAGAACATGCAAATGAAACTTTTAATTATAACTTTGTACACTTATGTTTGATCTAGACTTTTGGGTCTTGGATCTTCAAGATCAAACTAACCACTTAAGATCTTGATTAGTTAGTTTATTTTCAAGTTTGTAGTACAATATTACTTTTCTAATTCATGCATGTGTTGAATCTATGATCTTGATGCAACTTTGGTTCATCAAACTTCATACAACTCTTAAGTGAGTTGTGCTTCATATCATAGACTTACACTAGTGTTATGATGGTCAAATCTTGGTTAAGATGATGCAAACACATCAACGAGTTGTACGCTTGAAGTTATATGCATCAAGAATGAGAACCGTGATAAGCATCAAGTACCAAGACCACCGGAACTCACTTTTAACTTCCTGTTTTCTGTTTACAGCCCTCTGTCCTACTGTTTCTGTAACAGACCAGTAGACCTGGGCTACTGAGACCTTTATTTTCAAATAGATCTTTTCGAGTAGATAACTTTTCATATAAGACTCGTCTTAATCCGAGTTACGGTTTAGAATCTATGGCCCTCCGAGCGTCACTATGTCCATTTATTTTTCTGTTTTCTGTTTATAGTTTCAGTTTTTCTGGTTTCTGTAACAGACCAATACACCTGGGTTACTGTAACCTTGATTTTCAGATAGCTCAGTTCGTGTAGATAACTTTTCATATAGGACTCGTCTTAATCCGAGTTACGGTTTAGGATTTATGGCCCTCCGATCGTCACTATGTCCTTTTAACGTTGTGCAGAAATTTCTGACCTACTCGCACTTAGACCGTCGCCACGGTCAAGCGAAGACGAGTTTGCTTCTGTAAATTTTACCACACTTAACGGACTTGTATACGGAGCCATGGCCACTGGTCTCACCTTATTTCAGTAGGTGTAGAGGCCGTGGTGACTGACCGAACTCAGCCCTTGTTTTAAACTACTTTCATGAACGAAACTTACTTTACGCCTTTTGTTTGATGATGAATGATGATGACCCTTAAGACCTTATTTACATGCTTTTAAACCTTTTGGGACGATTTAATGACTTAGTACTATTTGACTTAGGTTGAGGACCTTCGGACCGATTACTTGCACACCTTTTCCGAACCAACTTTACGACTACATTATCATTGTGAGTTATAGCATCCCTTTTTACTTTAACTATTTGGGACTGAGAATACATACACGTTTTATGTTTTACATACTAGGCACGAGTACTTAAAAACTTATATATGTGTGGGTTATACAACGGCACAAACATTCCCTTTAGCTCGGTAACGTTTAATCATTGGTTTTTGAACCGTGAACGCGAATCTTAGATATGGATCCATAGGGTTTGACATCCCCACTCGGGCTAGTCGCGCTAGCATTTAACGAGTGATTAATACTTCGTAATCATACGCACTTGCCAAGTGTACTTTCAGGGGGTATAAACGTTAAGTTAGTTACCAAGTGCCCACGGTTAAGCATATACTTTATCATATCGTTTTGAAACGCTCTTTGTAGCACTGAAATCTCGTGGCCTGCCTTACATACTGTTATACTTAAACTATAGTTCACCAACCTGTGTTAACGTTTTAAGCATGTTTTTTTCAGGTGCTTGAGGTTAGCTTCCGCTGTGTACTAGTCGTACTGTAGACACCCGCTGCTTAGAGTTGTTATCGCATGAACTACTTTACCTTGCATTCAAACTTTAGTACTTTTGAATTATGACTTGTAACGACCATTGTGGTCACATACACTTATTATTTGCTTCCACTTAGTGAAGCATGCTTTTGGATTGTAAAACATTTGATGTCGGTTATGACATCACCTTTTTATCGTGAATGCAACTTATTTTATTACAGCATATAGTACTTAACCTTGTAATGATCCTGTTGTTGATGATTCGTACACGATGGTTTTGTACGGGGCATCACAGATCTCCTCTCAGCTACGACTTTTGGTCACGCCGCTCTTCCACACCTGAGGGAGGGAAGTCTTTCGACATCAAAACCGATAAGCTTCAACCAGATCTCCAGTTACTAACAGCGGTACTCTCGGTTTCTTGCACCACCATCTTCTTACACAAGAAGATCAATTGAAGTATGCAACTCTTCAATTATAGGATTCTTCATGAGACTACACCACCTCACTAATCAATCTAGACATCCCGAACCCACATGTCAATGATCACCCTCGTACAGAATTTCCCGTCTATCTATGATTTCCTTTTAACAGCAATCAGAAAATTCAACAGACGTCTTTGTACTCTTCATCAAGGCTCCAGTGAGAACAACCTCGAAATCTACCACCTTTTCAACTTTCCGCTTTCTCGCTGGTACACTGACCTCCTCATAGCTATGAATTTCACAAACCCTATATTCTCATCCTAAGCACGCTCCCACTGTACGAGTAAGAAATAAAACTGCGGCTATCCGAGAACAATCTGGTTCGTTCCACCGGTCAGTTACAAATCTCTTTGCCATTCGAGGGTATACTTGCAGCATCCAAGTACCCTAGTGTTATACGCACTAATCATGTGAATACAAGAGACCCACGTTGCATAATCGTCTCCATAACTCCCATTAGTCTTCAAACTCCCACTAGCTCAGTACTTCCGTCGATTACCAAACTCCCACCGAGTTCCAGACACCCTCTAGAAAGCTCAAGTTCCAGGACTTACAAGATTATCCACTTCTACCATCACCTGAACATTCCTAATTGGTCACCCATAAGAAACTGCTCGCTTTGTTGAACAAACCATCACCTAAACCCGAGCCACAGTCGAACGCGTCCTATCCGACAACTTCAAACCAATTTCTTCAGTGAGAGAAGCTAACCCTGCCCACATACTCCAAAATACTATGGAATATTCGACCAAATACATTAGTCGACTCGTTCAATAATCTGATGTTGGACTTTGGTTTGCACCATAACAAACCTCCCCTCAAACCCAAGTTCAACTCGGCATCCCTCCAATGATAGTCAAGATCCAACCTTCTTTAGTACTTGCCGCAACATCGGAACACAACTTGAATGGGACCACATCAAGTCTATTTACGGTACAAGGCTCCAAGATCAACTCATCCACTGAGGGTGCACAACCGCATGTGCCAACCAAGGGGTTAAGTCAAAAGTCGACATGCTGCAAATGTCACGTTGCGCTATCCACACATCCAGACTACAACCTGCGAGTGTCTAACCTTCACGATGACTCTCACTTTTGATTTTCAAACGAATGTCCCATTGTTTGCTACCTTACCTCCCAAACCTGAGAGAAACCAACTTCTTAAGCACACACACTTGTTTTTTCCCAATATTCGATGTATGACTAAGGTTTGCACCCAAAACAAACCTCCCCTCAAACCCAAATCCATATGAGCCTCCCTTCCAACGATAGTTCAGACCCAATCTTTACCGCCGCCAAACGGAACTCCCAACTGTCTATGTGCGGACCAGTGAGATTTCGATACAAGACTCCAGGATCAACTCAACGTTACCAGGAAAACGCACGCGCGCTCAGAGGTGCGCCCACAACGCCGTCCATCACATTCGGAATATATTTAGCTCCCGTAACAAACCTTCATCTCTGGAAAAAAAATCACAGCCTTTATCGCCCGAAGATTCGCAAGACAAAACGTCTCGCCACTCGCAACATCAAAACCGGAACTCTCTCCATAAAACTGCCGCAACTTTAAAAAATCGTATCTCAAGATCCAACGGTCCGATCATCACCAAAATTTTACCACTCTTAGATCGGTAACTCTGGAACCTACAGTCATAGTTTCACGTCGATCCAACGGTAGACGAACCCTCTATGAATTTTCTCGTACAACTGCTCTAAACCCGAACGGCTGCAACTTCTAAAAAACATTACTCAAGATATAACGGTTCGATCACTGTCCAATTTTGACCATGACTAGATATATGAGTCTAACATCTACAGTAAAATTTTCAATGTGATCCGACGGTTAACGAACCCGTAGTAATTTTTCTCCTCTAATAGCTCTGTAACTAAATCTTGAACAGAAGCATTCGAAAAATCATATCTTGAAATCTAAAGGTCCGATCTTCCTAAAATTTTTACAGCTACTAGATCTATGACTCCAGCACCGTCGGTAAAAATTTCAAGCCAATCCAACGACTAACGAACCCGCAGTAATTTTTATTCTCCAGCTGCGCAGTAGAATCCGAATTTTGAAAAGTTCACCATTCCCTCGAACGGGACCGCAAGGAATGATAACTTAGATCCGATACCCGAATCTTCCCCAAAATCTCTTCTTTGTCTTCAGCAACAAATCTTCGATATCTCGACACAAGTTGCAAGACACACAACCCTGTCGTTTAATCTAACCTTGATGAAAAACCCGAATCATCAAACGAATAGAATATTTTGTTTTCAAATCGCCATCGTGCCCGTCTTCGAACCTTAAAGCTCTGATACCACTTGTTAGGAATTCGGTAGGCCCTAACAAGACAGGTGATTCATCAAACCACCAAACCCAAAAACGACAAACGATTAATAAAGCTAGAACAATAAATAAAAACGATAAACGACACAGGGTATTTAACGTGGTTATATCCCAACTCCAAAACACGGAGAAGGGTTTAGTCAACGGGCGCAAACCAGAGATTTTCTTCTATTATTGTGCACACATTACAATGAGGCTAGGGGTTACAATTTATAGGAAGAGTTAAACTTGTCCATCAAGTTACACTTGTCCTTCAAGCAAAAGATATTCTATAAATATCTACTACTTGCTCCATACTCCATTTCTACTAGAAGATTTAATTAAGGCAACAAAATCTCTAAGACTTGTTCACCAAGTCAAGTTTCCTACGACTTGTTCACCAAGTCAAGCGCCTTGTTCATCAAGTCACGTCTTGTTCCTTTGATCAAATTCTTCACACCTTCAACACATCTATCTTTTTTTTTACATCAGTTTGGCCTTTGGATCACTCAGGTAGACAAAACCATCCACGCGTTTAGGAGTGTTCATTGGTTCAATTTTCAGGTAGTTCGGTTTATTCAGTTCGGTGTATTCGGTTTTTAAATTTTTTGGGGCAAAACCGAAAATCGAACCGAAAACCGAATTCAAAGGTAAAACCGAACCTAACCGAAACCGAATTCGATTTCGGATTCGGTTCGATTTTCGGTTAAAACCTAATATTATGAAACAACTAAGAACGATGGTTGTTTAATTGTAGCGTTAGTGATGTCTTGGTTATTCATATGCTAAAACAATGATGTACTATTAAATCATCAAGAATTCGATGATTTATTAATATTTATAACTTAATTATGACGTTTATTGCTCCTGTTATTAAGAAGAAGAACATAATAATTTGAGTAACATAATTATATGTGAGCTATCAAATTATCATATGGGTGAAAACATATTTTATTGATTAGATCTCAAATTATAATGACATTAAAACATAAATATACAATTTAAATATATAAAAATTTTGAATTCGGTTTTCGGTTAAACCGAATTCAGAATTTTTAAAACCGAAAACCGAATTTAAATTCGATTTCGGTTTGACTTGATCCGAAAACCGTTTTTCAAATTCGGTTTGGCTTTTTTTCGGTATGGTTTTCGGGTTAAACGGTTTCAAACAAAATACTGACCACTCCTACACGCGTTCATCTCTCGTAGTTGCATAACCCGCCCCCAACTACCACCTTGGAGGAAACCCGGACCAATTCGGGTGCAATGTTGCAGCCAGCGGAGTCAAACTCCCGACCTCTGGCTAAGAGAGACAAACCACTACCAGTTGAGCTACAACTCAATGTTTCACCTTCATCTATCTATTACTTTTTAATAAATAGGATTAATTTATTTTTCAGATAAATTTATTCAAACTTACCAAAACCTATAAAGATATATACTCACATGTATCAAATTTATCTCAAATCAAGCAAAAATTCTCAAGGTATAGTGTTTTTTAGACCATGAATCAATACGATATAGTGCCAATACATAGTCATGTCTAAATTTTAATTTGACATTTACATTTACATATTTTACATTTTACATATGCATGATAATAAACTTAATTTTACAACAAGACTATTTGTTACGGGCGTCAAATGTGGCATCAAATTAACGTGTCTAAATATTGACGGAAAGCAACGCCCATTACAAGGCGTCAATTTTAACTATAATTTTTTGAGGCATAATTAACCATAGTATCATTTATTTACTTATTTATATTTTATATATATAGAAAAAAAGGAAGAAAAAACAAATTTCTTACTTGTGGTTCACCTATCCAACGCATCGGATTAGCAGAGAGATCAACCTCTTGTTCATGAATATCTTTATGCCACCAATCACTCAGCAACAAATTAAACTCTCCATCATAATTGAATGGTTCTTTTTTCCCTTCTTCAACGTCTACTATTAGTAACCCATACAATCCTGCTGATCTTTGCATCCCATAATGTCCATGATAAAAGTATGTACCTGCCTGCACCAAATCATCCATAGTTTATCATTCGAATTTTGTATTTTTTTCAAATCTTATTCATCCTCACGTTATAACACTTCTCTATGAATAATACTTCTTAATTTATTCACGTTATAACACTTCTCACGTTATAACACTTGATTAATTTATTCAGGTCACGTTATAACACTTCTCTATGAATAATAGTGTGTATTTTTCTAAGAACATGCACCCTTAAAGAGTGTCATTAAAAATCAAATTTATGAATTAAATTAAATTAGTTATGGTTAGTTATCTTCACAATCTGGGTGATTATTTTTAATGTACAAATAAATTAAGTATGTTCGAATTTTTAAACATAACTCTTATAGTAATCATTAGAAAAAATTCCAATAACGTATCCTATCTTTTAACATACAATATTACCAATATCTAAAAATCTACTGAAATCATCATGGTTATATTATACCGAAAGGTTGTGTGATATATTTATGGTAGTCTACCTTGTTATGGTGAATGTTGTGTAAAATAGTTATGGTAGCTTGTGAGTGATTTGATTAAATATGATTAGTATTGAGTGAAAATTAAGAGAATAAGTAAATTTAAATAAAAAAGAAACAAACCAATCAAAACGAGTCAAAGGTTGTTATGTCTCCGACTACACCCTCACGCCTAAAAATGTTGTCTCACAACACCATATAACATACGTTGTGAGCGTCATCATTCTCCCCAACTAGGATTCGACGCACAAAATCACGCCTGGTCTTACATAAAGTATTTCCATTGTTTTGTAGATAGGTATTATTATTATATTAGTACTATAGGATAGGATTTTCAATATGATATTATAATATGTATCATTTCTTAATTAGTTGGAATATTTTAAAATTTTAAAATAAATGTGATATGACAAAGGATATAAATTATTATATATACATATAAATAATTAAATAATAAATATAGAATCAAAAGTTCCATATTTTCATACATACCTTATCAACCTTGAACCTGTATTCAAATGTTTCTCCAGGATTTATAGCACATTGTGATATAGATGCAGTTCCATCAGCCCATGGTGTTCCAAGCTACATGTATTCATTATTATAAAAACAGAAACTTAAACACCGTTTAATTAATAACTCAATTAATACCATATATACTTATATAAATTCCAAAACGTTACAAACCTGTCTAATTCCATGCCAATGAATAACAACTCCTTCCGTATGGAGTTTGTTAGTAAGATGGACAACAACGGTGTCCCCAACTCGAGCTTTAATGGTCGGGCCAGGGAACTGACCGTTGATGCCCATCACAACATTTTCTAAACAATCAGGTGCACCGTACATGTATTCGACTTCCCATTCGAAATGTCTAGCTTTTGAGGCCAAAGTAGAGCTCAATAACACCCCAAAATAACAAAAGTATACAAGTAAACAAATAGGTGTAAGCCTGGTAAGAGCCATTTTTGGTATAAAATGGGATGTGAATGAATCAACTATAATGGTAAAGGTATAAGGTACTATATATATTTGGGTGAAACTTTTCAAGAGCTCTGGTTGTTAATGCGAAACTACTAGTGATAATGCCTTCGTTACTTGTTTAAAAAGCTATGTTGCTCTGTATTTAGTAATTATTGTTCTTCGAATGGACATCCATTCTATTCATGTTTTTTTTTTATTTATTATATTATAATTATAATTATAATTATAATTATAAATTATAATTATTATTTAATTATTCATTATTATTAAATTATTATTGTTATTATTATTATTATTGTTATTATTTTTGCTGAACGGCAAGTTTTGCATCGGTGTATCATTTATTTCAACGACACTCATCATTTGCACACACACGCGTTCGAGAGGAAAACGAATCGCTTACTGTTTTTATTACTATTATTTTTTCTATATTGTAATATAATTAAATTAAATTAAATTATAATTATAATTATTAACTTTATATTATTATACTTCTACATATTATTATTATTATTATTATTATTATTATTATTATTATTATTATTATCAAATATTAATTGTTAATTATCATTAATATCGTTTTTATTTTTATTTATTTTTATTTTTTTCTGAATTCCGCGTGCTTTGACCGATTGTTTGATACTGTACTCCATACTTGATTATTTTGCAAACTTTTTAAAAGCAAACAATAACGTAGTTTACAAGTAGGATGATAATTTATTTTTTTAAAGCAGCATTATATTCAACTAAAAATAGCTAATACACAGATACATATAAACACCATGTAGGGTTAGAATAATTGTAGATGCTCTAATTAACTCGATGTAATTTAGGGTTTCCATTATGGCTTTGAAACAAGTAAAATTTCTTCAAGGTAGATTCACTTGCCATAATTTTTTCATGAATATTTACAAATATACATCAGTGAACTCAAACTCACGGTTTTATAACTTTATAGTTGAAGAGGCTTGATACTGCTAGAATGTTAGGCCAATGGCTCTTTGATTTTGAAACAAATAATATATATGGATGGTTTGTTTGTATGATTTGCAACCTATGTTCTAATTATAAGTCTGGTGTTAATCCTGACTGTAACGTTACATACAAAATGCATTTTTTTGGTGATGTGACAAGGTCATGAGTGAAGTTAAATAATGGTTATTGTTAAATTTTAGTGTTAAATTTGAGTGAAAAGATATTAAAGATGTGATAAAATTTGATTGAAAGTTTGGTGGAGAAAAAAGTTAATAATGTATATAAATATGTATCAAAATCTGAACGGTAAAAAAAACACAACCTTTTTTTGGTCAAGAAAGTCACTAATGCCCCTATCCATTAGAGAGTGATGTCGGGTTAGGGGCGTCACGTTTCGTCAAATTGTGACACATCATCTAACGAGAAATATGTAACACGGTGTTATTAATAGTCTAAGATCACTCTCAACCATAACATCTTTCTTATAATTAACACACTGTCACATCAACTTCACATCACTATTTCCTTCTTATTTCCTACTCATCACTACATATCACTCTCAATCATCATTATAGTGTTTCTCAACCACTTTAAATTAATTAAATAAACTATAGTACACATCTTAAAGTCAAATGTACAACCAATTAAAACAATAACATCCGTGATGGTTTATGCTTAACATTCACGAAATCCTTTACGAGCTAAGATTTGCGTTACTTTGGCACTTTGCTCCAAACGATGCCAATTATTGGCTAGAAGATTGGCGGCAATTTAACATCAACATCTCCCGTTGTTAGTGCTCTAACACCAATTAAAAAAATAGTATTTTAAAATGAATTTGATTATTGCAATACGCACTAAGGATGTGTTTGATAAACCTAAATGATTTATCGCTAAATTGTTCATAATTTGAATAATTCAAAGATTCTGGATGAAAATAATCAGCTTGATAATTATTTTGAACGAATATTGTGAATGATGTAAAATTACTTTATTAATATATGACACGAATAAAATTACAATATAGTTGTTTAATAAGTGTTACTGATATAATGTAAAGAGAATATTATAAAAAATTTAGGTGTTTAATGGTTAAGAGATATTTATAGTTCTGAATTGTTTAACATTGAATGATGAATCATTCAACATCATCTGTCATTCAGAGGTCAGTAATAAATGCGTTGAATGATGAATGATTCGGTATTCAACGTTGAATCATTCAATTAAAAAGGAGAACAAACATACACTAAAAGAATTATGTTGTTCACTATACATTCAATACGGAGTAGTTAATTAGAAAAGGTGCTAAACATTTTTATTAGTTTTGCTCAAAAGATTTTCCCGTAGTAAACTTTTTCGTCTACAATTAAATATTTGAAATGTAACATAAAATAAACATGGTTCATAGTCATTTTCGAATTGATGAATCGAATTTGATAACCACTTACATGATAAAAAAAATTCTCACTAATTTTTTTTATTATATAACAAGAATAACACATGTAGTTAATTAACCTAATTTAGTTGATGTTAAAGTTAAAATGATTTAAACTATTTAAAGTTATTGAGATAGTCCTTGTAATTTGTATACAATTGTTGGTTTAGTACCAAAACTTTTTTTTTATGTAGATACTCCTTCTGATATACAAATCGTACTAACAGTAGTGGAGACAGAGAGGGAATAGAGGGGGTGCTCAGCTTCCTCTAATATGCCGAATTCAAATGAAATATTAATATATAGCCCATACTTAATTATCTTAACTATGTCTCTCTCAATTATTCATCTTACCGATCCTTTTTCTTGCCAACCAACTTCCGGTTAATTTTCACACTTGATCTCTTTATCCACCATCAATAGAGCCTCTTTTCCGATCTATGTGTAACACCCAGATTTTTTTTATATCACAGCGGAAGTACAATTAGTTACTAAAATAACCCTGGTTAATGCTTACAAACCATAGTTAACAAATCAACTTAGTTACTGTTATTACAATATTCCAAAACATCGGTGTTACGTGAAAACATGATTAAAATTGAAACATCAGAGTTAATCACGTAGTCAAACATGTCTTCAAACCCGTCCGCAACACCCATCATAAACAGCAGTACCTAAACCTGCAAGGGTGGAAATATGGGGGAATTAGCACAATTTCTAAGTGAATGTATACTATCTAACAGACAAAGCATAAGCAACTGAATATGCAAAGGCCACAGATATGCTAACGTCCTGAACTAGCATATAACAACAACTAACAATATGAGGATCGGCGGCTTGTACGAGCACACGACTTAGTTGATCAAGCTACAGTCTACCGATAGTCCGCTTTACTGACTCCACCGCATAACCGTCCAGACGCAACACATGCGTCCTTCTATGCTATACTGAACAATTAGTAACACCATGACCCGACCAGGCTACCACAGTCGACCTCACATCAACCCTACCTTGCCGCCTCGGTTGGTGTCCAACTAACAGTGCGTACATAATATCACAGATATTCAGTCATGCAATCGTCCTAACTAGCATGGAAATATCTAACTATACATGGCAATCATACAAGACATAAACATAATAATAAAGAGTCTGAACAAGTAGCGTGTCAGCTACTTAATACTCTATCCGGAGATAGACCCACTCACCGAATACCAGTAATAAGCTCAGATAATCTATCACTGAGCGGCTTCCTTATCCTTATCACCTGAACATAAGGTAAATCAAGTTAGTTTCTGTCTGTTAACACAAAACAACACAGTACAGAAAATCAGTCACAAAAAGCACCGCTAAAAGTCCACCTAACACTTATGCATTTTCAGAATTTACATCCTGATAATCATAAGTCACGCAGACAGCATAATGGCAAGGAAACAACTAAATCAAACAACAACTACTGATCTGATCTGCATCTGTACGGTTGCACATGCACCCGTACGGTTGCAAGTCCATCCGTACAGTTGCATAGTGCATCCGTACGGTTTCACACTTTCTGCCCTGTTGCACCAACACCACTGCATCCGTACGGTTGCACATGCACCCGTACGGTTGCACCGTGTACCCGTGCGGTTGGAAGCTGCAACCGTACGGTTCTGTTCATCGAGCAGCAGCAGCAGAAAACTGACGGGTTTCGACCTAAAATCACCAATTGGTGCTCTAGAGCTCGTTTCTTACCTCTAAACTGACCAAATCAGTTACACTGGACATCAATAAACATAAACCCACAAGATTTTAACACAAACAACATCAAAATCAACCATTTTGACTCAAAATTGCTCTTTTAACAAAGTTAACACAAAATCATCATTTTCTCAAAGATTAGAGCTTGAAATACTTTGATTCTTACCTCTAAAAACTCAGTAAATCGTAGAGAACAAGTTGATATGAATGATTTGAGCTCTAGAACACAAATTAGAGATCTAGGGTTTTCAAGTGGTGAGAGTTAAGGTACGGAGTAATTTCGAAGTTTCAAGAAAAAGATAGAAATGAGCTATAACAAGCTTATATATGTGAGTTAAATAACATACCCCATCACACACGGGTATTTACCAGTTATCTGATAACTTTTGTACTTAATTTGACTGCCCTAACGGAGTCTAAATTAAATAAACGAACCTGTTCTGTGACCCTTGTCACAAACTGGTCTTAACCAAATAATAACATAACACTAAACAAATAATTAAAATAAAAGCATAATTAATCACACAATTATGCCTAAGGGCAATAAAGTCATCTTACATCTAGGCCCGATCTGAGGATGTTACAAATCCACCCCTTTAAAGAGATTCCATCCTCGGAATCTGGTCATGGTCAAACAGACGTGGATAATGAGCCTTCATCAGCTCTTCGGTCTCCCACGTAAGGTTCGATCCTAAACTATGCTTCCACTCAACAAGCACCATATAGGTCTCCTTCTTTTTCAGCTTTGTCACCTTTCTATCAACAATCCTAACCGGTTCTTCAACTAACTTTTGATTTAAGTCCACCCTCAAATCACTTAATGGAACCAATTGCGTCTCATCATCAACCTTACACTTCCTAAGGTAACACACATTGAAAGTGTTATGAATTCCTGCTAACTCTGTCGGGAGCTCTAATACAACCGTCTGATCATTAACTCTCTGAATAATCTTGAATGGCCCTATGTATCTCGGAGCTAACTTTCCCTGCTTACCAAACCTGATAACACCCTTTCACGGCGAAACTTTCAAGTAAACATGATTACCCACCTCAAAGTTTACTGGACGTTTACGTGGATTAGCGTACATTTTCTGTCTCTCACGTGCCACTTTTAATTTTTCACGCGCTATCGCTACCTTGTCGGCTGTTATCTGAACTAATTCTGGACCTGCAAACTGTTTCTCACCGGATTCTAACCAACAAGTCAGCGTTCTACACTTGCGACCATATAACATTTCATAAGGCGGCATACCAATACTCGAATGGTAAGTGTTGTTGTAGGCAAACTCGATCAAAGGTAGATGTATATCCTACGGACCACCGTACTCTAATACGCAGGACCTAAGCATATCCTCTAGTGTCTGTATAGTACGCTCACTTTGACCATCGGTCTGTGGATGATACGCGGTACTCAGATTTACCCTCGTTCCCAAACTTTTCTGTAAACTATTCCAGAAGTTCGATACAAATCTAGAATTCCTGTCAGATACGATAGACAACGAAACCCCATGTTGACTAACTATTTCTTTCAAGTACAATTCTGCCAAAGTACTTAACGAATCTGTCTCTTTTGTTGCTAAGAAATGTGCACTTTTCGTCAGTCGATCAACAATTACCCATATCATATCATTACCTCTCTGAGATCTAGGTAATTTGGTTACAAAATCCATCGTAATATGGTCCCATTTCCATTCTGGAATTTTCAACTGCTGTAATGAACCATAGGGTTTCTGATGTTCTGCATTAACCTATGCACAAATATGACACTTTTCCACCAATTGAGCAACATATTTCTTCATTGTTGGCCACCAATATATCGGTTTTAAGTCGTTATACATCTTAGTACTACCCGGATGGACAGTTAACCTCGATTTGTGTGCTTCATTTAAGATCAGTTTCCTTAAATCTCCAAGCATAGACACCCAAATTCGGTTTTTAAACGTCTTAAGTCCACGAGAATTGTCAATCAATTGGTCCTTTATTTTGGTCATCAATTCAGTCTTTAAATTCTCCTCCAATAAAGCTTGGGCTTGCACCTGTTTTATCTGTTCAATTAGGTCAGAAACTGAAATGTCCCGTTCATATTGATTATAAACGTTCCATATTAATTGATTTCGTTGCGAGGTTTTGACCTTTATATGAGACGTTTTTCAAAGACTGCATTCATTTTTAAAACAACCATAACCTTTATTTTATCAATAAAGGTTTTAAAAACATTACGTAGATTATCAAATAATGATAATCTAAAATATACTGTTTACACACGACCATTACATAATGGTTTACAATAGAAATATATTACATCGACATATGTTTCTTGAATGCAGTTTTTACACAATATCATACAAACATGGACTCCAAATCTTGTCCTTATTTTAGTATGCAACAGCGGAAGCTCTTAGTATTCACCTGAGAATAAACATGCTTTAAACGTCAACAAAAATGTTGGTGAGTTATAGGTTTAACCTATATATATCAAATCGTAACAATAGACCACAAGATTTCATATTTCAATACACATCCCATAAATAGAGATAAAAATCATTCATATGGTGAACACCTGGTAACCGACATTAACAAGATGCATATATAAGAATATCCCCATCATTCCGGAACACCCTTCGGATATGATATAAATTTCGAAGTACTAAAGCATCCGGTACTTTGGATGGGGTTTGTTAGGCCCAATAGATCTATCTTTAGGATTCGCGTCAATTAGGGTGTCTGTTCCCTAATTCTTAGATTACCAGACTTAATAAAAAGGGGCATATTCGATTTCAATAATTCAACCATAGAATGTAGTTTCACGTACTTGTGTCTATTTTGTAAATCATTTATAAAACCTGCATGTATTCTCATCTCAAAAATATTAGATTTTAAAAGTGGGACTATAACTCACTTTCACATATATTTCCTTCCTCGAAAATAAGACTTGTCCACGGATCGATTCATTAACCTATAACAAATATGTACATATATATTAAACTATGTTCTAGTGATTACATGTTTAAACCTTCGAATAAGATAGCTTTATATATATGAATCGAATGATGTTATGAACATCATTACTACCTCAGGTTTTGTGGATAAACCTACTGAAAATGAGAAAAATAGATCTAGCTTCAAAGGATCCTTGGATGGCTTGAAAGTTCTTGAAGCAGAATCATGACACGAAAACAAGTTCAAGTAAGATTTCCACTCGAAATAAGATTGTTATAGTTATAGAAATTGAATCAAAGTTTGAATATGAGTATTACCTTATATTAGAAAGATATCTTACTGTAAATAAGAAAGATTTCTTGAGGTTGGATGATCACTTTACAAGATTGGAAGTGAGCTAGTAAACTTGAAAGTATTCTTGATTTTATGAAACTAGAACTTGTAGAATTTATGAAGAACACTTAGAACTTGAAGATGGAACTTGAGAGAGATCAATTATATGAAGAAAATTGAAGAATTAAAGTGTTTGTAGGTGTTTTTGGTCATTGGTATATGGATTAGATATAAAGGATATGTAATTTTGTTTTCATGTAAATAAGTCATGAATGATTACTAATATTTTTGTAATTTTATGAGATATTTCATGCTAGTTGCCAAATGATGGTTCCCATATGTGTTAGGTGACTCACATGGGCTACTAAGAGCTGATCATTGGAGTGTATATACCAATAGTACATACATCTAAAAGCTGTGTATTGTACGAGTACGAATACGGGTGCATACGAGTAGAATTGTTGATGAAACTGAACGAGGATGTAATTGTAAGCATTTTTGTTAAGTAGAAGTACTTTGATATGTGTCTTGAAGTCTTTAAAAAGTGTAAGAATACATATCAAAACACAACATGTATATACATTCTAATGGAGTCGTTAAGTCTTCGTTAGTCGTTACATGTAAGTGTTGTTTTGAAACCTTTAAGTTAACGATCTCAATTAATGTTGTTAACCCAATGTTTATTATATCAAATGAGATGTTAAATTATTATATTATCATGATATTATGATGTATGAATATCTCTTAATATGATATATACATTAAAATATCGTTACAACGATAATCGTTACATATAAGTCTCGTTTCGTAATTCTTGAGTTAGTAGTCTTGTTTTTACATATGTAGTTCATTGTTAACACACTTAATGATATATTTAAATATCATTTTATCATGTTAAATATAGTGTATCAATATCTTAATATGATACATATATATTTAGTAGACGTTATCATAACGATAATCGTTATATATATCATTTCGAGTTTCTTAACTTAGTAATCTCATTTCTTATGTATATCACACATTGTTAATATACTTAGTGAGATACTTACTCATCATAATCTCATGTCAACCATATATATATGTCTATATATACCACAACATGTAGTTTTTACAATTTTGTAACGTTCGTGAATCGCCGGTCAACTTGGGTGATCAATTGTCTATATGAAACTTATTTCATTTAATCAAGTCTAAACAAGTTTGATTGCTTAATACGTTGGAAATATTTAGTCATGTAAATATCAATCTCAATTAATATATATAAACATGGAAAAGTTCGGGTCACTACAGAAACTATTTCGGTTCTCATAAATTTTACGGTCTCCGCGGTCTTTTTACGACTTAAAGCATCGGCAACAACATTTGCTTTGCCCGGGTGATACTTTATTTCACAATCATAGTCTTTTATAAGCTCTATCCACCGTCTCTGTCGCATATTCAGTTCTTTCTGCGTGAAAATATGCTGAAGACTCTTATGATCTGTACATATTACACATTTTGTACCGTGTAAGTAGTGTCTCCATAACTTCAACGCAAATACCACTTTGGCCATTTCTAAATCATGAACCGGATAATTACATTCGTGTGTCTTTAACTGACGAGAAGCGTACGTAATAACTTTATCTCTCTGCATCAGTACACACCCTAACCCGATAATTGACGCATCACAATAAACCACAAAGTCATTTGGACCCTCTGGCAATGCTAACACTGGAGCCTGACACAACAATTGTTTGAGCGTCTGAAAATCCTGTTCCTGTTGGTCACTCCATCGAATACTTACGTCTTTTCTGGTCAATTTGGTTAACGGACCCGCTATTTTAGAAAAAACTTTGATAAACCGGCGATAATAACCCGCAAGACCCAAGAAACTCTTAACTTCTGTCGGCGTCTTCGGCGAATTCCAACCCATTACCGCTTCTATTTTCGATGGATCCACTTTAATACCTGCTTCACAGATAACATGACCCAGAAATTGCACCTCTCGAAGCCAAAACTCACACTTCGAGAACTTAGCGTATAATTGCTCTTTCTTTAACAACTCTAACACCAATCGAAGATGTGTCGCATGATCAGCTTCTGACTTGGAATACACCAATATATCATCGATAAACACAATCACAAACTGATCTAAATACAGTTTACAAACTCTGTTCATCAGATCCATGAAAACTGCTGGAGCATTCGTCAACCCAAATGGCATAACCAAGAACTCGTAATGCCCATATCTCATTCTGAACGTTGTCTTCGGTATATCTGATTCTGCAACCCAAACCTAATGATACCCGAATCTAAGATCTATTTTTTAAAAATACGACGCACCCTGATGCTGGTCAAACATATCATCGATTCTAGGTAAAGGATACTTATTCTTAACCGTTCTCTTATTCAATTCTCGATAATCTATACACATTCTCAGAGTACGGTCTTTCTTCTTTATAAACAACACCGGCACACCCCACGGCGAGGAACTCGGTATTATAAACCCCCTGTCTAACAGTTCCTGTATCTGAGACATCATCTCTCTAATTTTAGAAGGTACTAACCTATAAGGAGCCTTAACCACTGGAGTTGTTCATGGAACCAACTCAATCTTATACTCTACTTCTCTTACCGGCGGCAACCCCGATAACTCGTCAGGACATACCTCAGGAAATTCCGAAAGTACTGGAATATCAGTAACATATCTCTTCTCTATCTTAGCGTCAATAACATAAGCCATAAAAGACTCACACCCTTTAGAAAGTGACTTTTTCGCCTTCATCATAGATATCAACGGAAAACTGAACCCACTTCGTTCCTCTCGAGCCACAATACGGGTTTCGTCGGTCAAACGAAAAGTCAAAATCTTCTTATCACACTTAATATGGGCCTTATGCAGGCTCATCCAGTTCATCCCTAACACTACATCAAAACTAGGGATAGGCAACACTAAACAGGACATAGAAAGTGGTCTACCATCAATTTCTATACTAGCTCCAGACACATACGTTGTGACTGTAATCGTCTTACCATCAGCTACCTCTACTCTAATAGGCTCAGGCAGCACAGTAGCAGGTAACCCTAACTTAGTACAGAAATCTATAGACATAAACGTCCTATTTGCACCTGAATCAAACAATACTTTAGCAGGTATTGAGTTGATCAAGAACATACCGGTTATGACGTCATCAATATTAGTTGCAGCCTCAACTGTCATCTGAAAGGTCCTGGCTTCCGCAGTCGGCGGGTTCTTTCTCTTCTGTCCACTAGAGGCTGTGGAACCCCCGTCAGATGCCGAACGCGCCCCTGACCCTGCCCCGGAACTTGCGCCCTTTGACGCCTGACAACTAGCTGAACGGTGACCCGACTGATGATAACTCCAACACACATTCTCCCTAAAAGAACACCTCCGAGACTCATGACCTACCATACCACATCTCAAACATCTTCTCGTTGCCTCAGAACACTGCCCACTGTGAGAAGACTTACAACCTTTACACCATTCTCTCCTTCCTGAACCAAACCCTGAACTTGCTTGATTACCTTTACCATTTTGTCTAAACCTAAAAGATTTCTTAGACTTAGAACCTGACTGACTGGTAGCTTGACTACCTTGTGATATAACGTTTCCCAAATTCATACCCCTTGCTGCTCGTACATCACTTTCTACCATCTTTGCCATCACAAAAGCCTGAGATAACGTTGGCGCGAACCTTACAAACGTCCTGTATTCCGGCAAGATCATATTTACAAAATGTTGGATTCTTGATTGTTCATCAGGCACCCATTGTTGCACAAACCTTAACTTGTCCATGTATTTCTCAATCACCTCATCAATTGACATCTGCGGTGTCATCCACATTTCTAGGAACTCCATCTTGATTCTGTTCATATCGAACACATTACAGTACTGTTCACATACCTTCACATAAAACTGTTCCCAAGTAATCATTCTAACTTGCTCTGGAGGGACTAGCTGTCACGACCCTACTTTTTCCGTTATCTTTTACCGTTAATTGTTTAACGACCGTTAACTGTTATTCGTGCTACGTCATTTCTATGACCTATATTATTATTTTTGTAATAATATATATATTAATTATTATGTGTTATGTGAATATTTGTATTCATATTTTGAGTTATACGTTTCTACGTGTCGCGGATTTCTATCCGGTGAATCTTTTCGGTTTTTAAACCAACGGTCGAGTTTTTGGGATATTTAAATCCTAATTATTTTAAATATGATATTTTAAGATCATATTATTATATATAGTATTTATATTTATTTTTCGTCGCGTAATTGTTATCTCTATGGATTTTTAATCGCGTAAGCGTGTTTTCGCGTTTCGGGGTTCGTTCGGGCTTTCGGGCCACAAGGAAATCAACATTTAGCAAATTTGGGATAATGGGGCCCACCCCATTGCTTGGTATGGCCGAAACCACCAAGGGAGGGAGTAATACTCCCTTGTTTTCTCATTTTGTGATTTTATTTTCCTTTTCATCAATTTTCCAAAACCTAAAATTACTTTGTGCTCTATCCTCTTCCTCCTCTCCTTGCAGTCACCCCACACCAACAAAACATCATCATCATCATTCAATATTGCTTGGATCATCAATTAAAGTGCATCAACGCGTTCCTTTCAATCTCCTCTACGCGAGTATACTTCTTGATTCTCGTTTAGGGTATAAACCCTAACCCTAGAACTTTTGATTTTTCATTATTTTTCTGTATTTTGATTATATATTGATAGTATGATGATTACTTGTTGTTGTAATGGTGTTTGTATGCGTAAAATTACTCAAATACATATGTTTTCGGTTTGATTTATTTGGGACAGCAGCTTTTTGTTTAATTCTGGAATTGTGACTGATATAAAGGTGAAAATAAAGTATTTACATGAGTTCCTCTCATCAATACATTAATTTTAGACTCCGGATTCATGTCGTTTCGATTCCCGGAGCCCTAGATATGATCAAAATGGTATTTTGTTAAAATTGAAATGTGATATTGATATGAACCAGGTTTGGTCCGACTTTGTGACCATATTTGGTGAGTTTAGGGTGTTTTAGTGTGTTAGGATTGATGGTGGGATAAACTTTCATGTTCGGGTCATCTAAATCCGAGCCACGAATCACCCGTTATGGCTAAAACACGATTTTGATTGAATTGAAGTTCCAAGTGGTGTCATGGCTAATCACCATGACTAGTGGACTGTTCTTGGTGTGTTCTTGAGTATACCAAAGTGTCGGGTGGTTTGATTAGGCGGAGATATATGTAAGGCTCGCCGAAAACCGACACTCGGGGCTCAAGATACGACCCGATGAACTTTTGATTTTAAACTTATGATTAATTATTAAACTTATGATATAAATAATGAATTTCATTATCATTTAATTACTTATGATATAAAAAGTAATTATTAAATTTTAAGACTTATGATATATATTTATTATATCATTTAATTATTACTTATGATTTAATTAACATTTTAATTAAACTTATGATTAATAATACTTTTATTATTAATGGAAAATACTTATGATAAGTATTAAACTTATATTATAAGATTATTATTATAAGACTTATAATAAGGATTAATTAATTATTTAATTATTATAAGGCTTAGTTATTATTTAATTATTATTTAATTATTAAATACTTATGATTTAATAATTATAATTAGAAACTTATGATATGATTAATAATTCATTATTAATTAATAATACTTATGATATGATTTAAAATTTATTATTAATTAATAATACTTATATTATGACTAATATTTAATTAATTAATTAAATACTTATGTTATATTAATTATATCATTTAAACTTATATTAACTTTAATAATTCATTAATGTAATTAAACTTATGTTATGACATAATTAGACATATTTAACTTTAATAAACATTATAACTTACATTATTATTACAACTTACACTTTTAAAATCAACGTTGACTATGTTTGACCAAGGTTGACTTTTGAGTTGACTTTCAGTTGACTTTGACTTTCAGTTGAATTTTGTTGACTTTCTAATTAAGGAAACTTTCCTAACTTATAAACTTTCCTAAAATATAAACTTTCCAAAAATAGAAACTTTCTAAAAATAGAAACTTTCCAAAAATAGAAACTTTCCAAAAATAGAAACTTTCCAAAAATGGAAACCTGCTAAAAATAGAAACTTGCTAAAAATAGAAAGTGTGTGTCCGTAAGCTGTTCCGATCAAACCGATGCATGCTGAGTATTGTTCTATGTCTACTTGCAACATGTACAATAGCTATCATACTAATACTTGACCTAAGTTAGTTATTTATATCGACCTGCTTTATTTATAGGTCGGCGTTGTGATCATTCCTGATCACTGTACTTCATTTGCTGTTCGCTTATTTGTGTTGGTTACTTCGTTACTATTAAGGTGAGTTATAGTCTCGTTTTTACATACTTTTCAAAGTATATTTTTGGGATGTGATTACATGCATTTTATTTCACGTTTAGACACAAGTGACAATTAAATTTAAATTATTCATTGTGAGTTGGAAAAAAATATTTCCTAGTCTGGTAACTGTAATCATTGGTTTCTACCGGTGAACGCGAATCCTACGGATAGATCTATCGGGTTTGACAATCCCATTTCGAGCTAGTCGCGCTAGCAATTTATAATCGGAATATTTAGTACTTCGTATTTTGTTGTAGATACACTGTCCAGTGTATATTATTATTGTGTTTGGCAAGGGTAAATAAACAGTTAAGTGGTTACCAGGTGGCTCATTGATAATGGAATAATGTTTAATGTTTTCTAACATTTTTAAATCTTGTGGTCTAAAGTTTATTCAATTATTTAAACCTATAATTCACTCAACCTTTGTGTTGACAGCTTACTCGCATGTTTTCACTGGTACTTGAGTTTATGTGATGCTTCCGCTGTGTTTAGAAGAGTCTGCATGCATTTGGGCAGATTTTAATTAAACAAATTATGAAACTTAAGTTTGCATTCTGTTTTTGGATAATTTAAATTTGTGGGTTTGTTGAAAATGTTTTATGTCAACTTTGGTTAATTAATATGTTGGGTTACTTTTAAACTACATATTTTGGTATGCTTTCCTTTTTGGGAAACTTTTGAAATAAAAGAATGCAATGTCGTTTGTTAAATTCATTTAAGTTCGATCAAGCTGTGGGACCAAGTGATGGAGCTGTTAAGTGTTTTGACGGGGCCATTACAGTTGGTATCAGAGCTCAGGTTGTAGGGAACTAGGAGGTCTTAATGTGGTCAACCCGTGATTCTTAGGGTGCATTAGAGTCTAGTCTACAGCCCGACCCTTTTGCTATAGCATTATTATGCATTTCATTTCGTATGAGATATATCATAAGCATTTATTTCTATTTGGTATATGGTTTGTGGTTTTACTATTTGCAGATGTCGACTTCGAGCAACAACTCTGTTCCTGCTCCTGCTCCTACGACTGCTGAAAGACGCCGTGCTGATCAACCTTTGATCGATGATCCCGTTCACTACTACTTTTCCACCCTAACTCACATGAACAGAGCTTACACCGACAAGACGCATATTAATGCGCTTAGTGATTGTATGCGTACTTTGCCACATAACGAGGTGATTGACCAGATTCGAGCTAGTATGGATTCGTTTGTTAGCTTCAAGAATAATGTTAGGTTCGAGAATCGTAAGCATAACCATGAATTTGACGTTAAGTTCGAGGCTCTAGAGAGCACAGTTCGTGGTTTGAAGGCAGAGTTGGAAGAAGTGAAAGGAAAGTTGCGGAAGTATGAGCCTCCTGCAGAGACTCATGCTGGCCCAGCTTATCACACCCGCTCTAAGCAGATGTGATATGATGATTCATGATTGATTACTTATTTCATAAGACTTAATGTCCTTTCATACATACATTTTTGGGTTATGTACGGCGTTTTGCCGATGATTTTATTAAGGTTTTGTTATGGGATGTTTTTCATTATGTATGGATGGTTATTTTTATGACATCTATTATCATTATCACATTTTATTTCTGATGTTGTGACTCTTGGCATGTTATATTATGCGTAATGTAGATCATGTATGTTAGGTGCTATATATGTTGTATGATGTTATCATAAAATATGTATGCATGTGGTGGTTATTTCTATAACTATCATAACAGTCATGTTATTACTCATAGTGTTTACTGACTATTATTTTCATGGTTAATCTTTTCTTGTTCGATCTATTCGTTTATAACACTGGTATTATTCTTAGTACTAACAGTTGTGTTATTCTGTTTTGAAGATCATGCCTCCTAGAGAGTCCAACGAAGCCCGTATGCAACGTCTTATCACCGAAGGGATAGCTGCTGATATGGCAGCAAATGCTATTGCTAATATGAATAATAACAATCAGGTGGGATGTTCTCACAAAACGTTCATGGCAGGTCGTCCACAGGAATTCAGTGGTACTGAAGGACCCATAGGACTTACCCGCTGGTTCGAGAAAATCGAGTCTATTTTCAGGGTTAGTCGAGTCCGAGAGGAGGACAAGGTTAGTTTTGCTAGCTGCACTCTTAAGGATAGTGCATTGACTTGGTGGAATAACTTGGTTAATAGTTTGGGAAATGATGTGGCTTATGGTTTAACTTGGAATAATTTCAAGGAAAGAATGATCACCCGCTATTGTCCCCGGGGTGAGCTTAAGAAGCTAGAGGTTGAACTTAAGAACTTGAAAATGAAGGGCACCGAATTAGATGCCTACGAGCAAAGGTTCTTCGAGTTGACTTTGTTGTGCCCTAATGTTTATGCTGATGAGAATCTTAAGATTGAAGCTTACATTGATGGGTTATCTGAGAAAATCGAGCATGGGGTTGAGTCTAGTGAGCCCCAGACAATTGAGGCCACGATGTCTATGGCTCATAAGTTGAATGATAAGATCTTGAGAAAAAGCAAGGCTGCTGTAACCAAACCCAGTGAAGAGACTGTTAAGAAAGCTGATAATGGGAAGAGAAAGTGAGATAATAACCGTAATCAAAGCCAGGGTCAGCAGAAAAAGCAGGATACTTCTGGTTCAAACTACCACAGTCAGCGTGTGTATCCTCGATGTTACAAGGCTCATGAGGGTTATTGTACGGTGACTTGCAAGAGGTGTTCCAAACAGGGACACATTGCTAAGGATTGTACGGTGCTTCTGCCGGGTTCTGCTACTCTTGATGCAGGTGGTAATAGTGGTAATAATGCTGGTAATAGAGGTGGGAATGGTAATGGTAATGGAAAGTCGAATAATGGTGGTAATCAGAGAGTTTGTTACGAGTGTGGGAAGCCGGGGCATTTCCGTGATGCCTGTCCCAACAAGAAGACTGCAGAGACTGTACGTGGTAGAGCGTTCAACATTAACGCCAGGGATGCTGAGGAAGATCCTAAACTTGTTACGGGTACGTTCTCAGTCAACGATTTATCAGTTTATGTACTATTTGATTCAGGGGCTGATTTGAGTTTTGTGTCGAGTAAATTAAGTCCAAAAATTGAAACACCGTTAGCTCCTTTAGATAATACTTATGTTGTTGAAATAGCTAATGGTAAAGTGCTTACTGCTAAGACTGTGTATCGTAAATGTAACATTAGTTTGGCTGGTAGAGATTTTGAGGTAGATTTGGTACCGATTGAACTTGGTAGTTTTGACATTGTTATTGTGTAACGACCCAAACCATACCGCGACAAAACCCCGTTAAATTCGTGACTAAAAAAAAAAAATTTGCTGTTGGGGCTACCTGCGCGGCGCGCACTCCCCCTTGCGCGGCGCGCAAAAGGGGGCTGTCCCCGGGTTACTTAATTGTAAAAATGTTTGACTAGTTTCCGACATTTTTAGCCAAAACGCTTTTAACCATAAATTCATATATATAAAACTAGCACGTTCAATTAATAAAATTGAGTTTACGAAGCGGGGCCCACATCGACCCAAATTACCCTTTAAGTATCAAAATACAATTTTTGACCATAAGACTCTTAATACGAAACAAGGCCGAGCATGGAGATTGGGGATACGCTACCCAATCCTAAACAATCCAAAAGCAAGCCTCTAAAGCAACTATGCAAGTCTTCTAGTCCTCGCACTTACCCGAGCCACCATCCGCATGCAATCTATAAAAAGAGTCAACAACGAGAGGGTAAGCTAACGCTTAGTGAATGATAATATACTACATACATATATATGCATAAAATGGACACGCCACATAAATAAACAAATATCGCATACCGGAGCGTCCAAGCCTAAAGGCAAGCTAATCTAAGTATACCATACGATCACTAAGCAACAAGCTAATAATACCATCAATAAGGTAAGTTCACCAACGTCAATGTGAACAACGCCAATAACTACCCCGGAGGGTTAACTACATCACGACAACACAACATTAATCACGAATTAGCAATTCGACAATCATGCAACATATCGTGCATATACCAATAACCGCAAGTCCACAATAGCTAGCAATACCAAAAGCATATAGTTCATAATTAAATATGCCAATACATAATTCATACAACCATGGTTAACCAATTCGAACAAGGGAAACGGTACATACAAGACCGTTGGAGTTCATAACATCCGTTAGTGCTACTTAATCAACGCGTAGTCACTAATCCCCCGGGTGATGTCTTAAACAACGCGACTCACTCACCCTTTACAATGTGGCGTCTTAAACAACGCGACGATTCCACATGCCATTCAATACGATGGATGGTGTCTTAAACAACGCGACATCCCCTCCATTACATTGTGGTGTCTTAAACAACGCGACATCCACTTCTTTACCATGTGGTGTCTTAAACAACGCGACAATGCCACATTCATACGACACAAATAAATACATTATATACACATACGCATAATTATTCCACTCACAACCACGTGTGATAACGTACACCCAAAATGTGTACTTTACTAAAGGTAGTCAACCAAAACGCACAACCGTGCCAATTGGACCTATGCACAAGTCCATCAAATCCACCTATATGTGAAGTGAGCTCTATAGCCGAGAATCACTTCACCCGACCCGCACCCATCCTACACATACATATGTACTTAGGATAATATCACTCACCTTGAAGTCTTGAAGAGTGCTTCCAAGTAATCCGCAAGTCGCCAATGGGGAAATACCTAATCCATTATCACAATTACAACATTACACTTAGAATGGATTCACAAATCAACCCAAATTGACACTTAGTGCAAATTTGACCCAAATGCACTTCCAAGTACAAAACGCACCCAAAATTAACCAATAATCACTAACACAAGTGAGAATGGTCTTAATACGCCAATTAAACCCGATCATAGGTGTTAAACACCTATCTTGCCCAAAATGACACTTAAACCCTAGTTTGACCCATAAGAAGTCAATATCACGCTATTAGCAAGTTTTGACACCAAAACACATTTAACTCGGTTTAACACTTCAACTTAATCCATTTTAAGTTTATAAACTTTGTTAAATCGCCAATTGGGTCATAATCACCACCAAACCCTAATTTGACCCAAAGTCAAAGTTAGTCAACCAAATAACCCTAAATAGGTTTCAATACTTCCACAATCACTAAACCTAGTGATTAAACCCAATTTCAAGTTCTAAACATAACCAATTTGTTCACCAAACCGAAATCCACCAACAATAACAATAAACCCGATTACTAGCATCACTAAAGTCACTTCATGAGTCTAAATGGGTTTATCAACAAATCAAGTTCAAACCCTAACTTTGAATAGCAAAATCAACAATGAAATTCGGAGTTAGAACTTACCAATACCGCCAAAATGATGCCGTTGACGAGTGGAACAACTTTAATACCCGAGGTTTGACCCGAAACACCCTTCTTCTTCTCCAATTGGAGCTCTCTCTCTCTAAAACTCTCCTCTCACTCTAGGGTTTGAAGATGAGAGTGTTTGATGAGTGAAATATGATCCAAACTGATCAAAGGATCAGTTTTGATGACCCTAAACCGACCCCAAGTGAAAAGACCAAAGTACCCTTCATCTAAAGCCTTTAAAAAGGCTGAAAATTGCTTCTGACCCATTCGGCGCGCCGCGCCACATTGTGGAGCGCCGCTCCACTCTGCAGGTCAGATTTCAGAAACTTGTTTTGGCCATAACTTTTTGACCGTAGCTCCGTTTTCGATGAATCAAATATCGTTGGAAACGTAATAAGATTTTCTTTCCAATGGTAAGGCTTTGAAACATCAACACAAACTTTATTTGGGGTTGAAAAGGTACGTACACACCTTGTACCTCAAACAACGTCCAGTTTTCCTTCGACGGTCGAGCAAGCAACACCTACATGTTGTGCACACTCCATACACACATAGTACACCTTAAATACATTATGTACAATAAATATTTGGGTCTTACAACTCTCCCCCACTTAGAATCGATCACGTCCTCGTGATCCTCGTCACTTAACCAAACGGACCACACACCACGGTCCTCAACATAAGTCCCAATCCGACTTTCATAAGCAATTCTTCCCGACGAATCGCCTTCCACAACTAAATCGTCATCCACGATTTTTTTTTTTTCTCAAATCTACAATCCGAGCACTAAAACCATACTCATTCCCTCGCATCGGGAAACTCATCCCATCTCTAACCGAGATATCACTCCTCTAGCGTACCATTACCAAGTACCGTGCTAAAGCAACCAAGTCTCAACCTAAGGTCAACAACCCGAAACGATGAAGACCGAACCAAACGAATCCTTACGGATAACACCAATCACTAAACATCCCTTGTAGCGCATAATACAACCAATACGCAACTACCGTAACATCATAGGCGAACGACTAGAACCGCTAGCGTCCAATCGACTATAACAACTTAAAACCCTAGGCGTACAAAATCGACCACTGTCACGCCCGTAACGACATGTGAGCGAAATACGGCTATCGCATCAGTAATCACACAATACGGTCCTCACGATCCCACCATAGGAGTATAAAACAACTGATAGATCACTCAACACCGGATGAAGTCAGCGGACCCGAAAGTCATGCTTCACCGATATAACAATACCTCATGATGAAGTCAGCGGACCCCGAAAGTCATGCTTCACCACTATAACAATACCTCACACAACGAGTAGTGCAACATCGCGCTCCGCTACACTATAGTGAACCCTAACGGATACCGCTAACCGTCTACACTATCGAGCAAGAACCACCTATATCAAACATAGGCACAAAACAATATTTCTCTAGAAGAGAATCCGTTACGCACATCCCTTAACCGAGGGATTTCACCTTGCTCGCCAAAACACGTCCATTATCTCTCGACGAGATTCACCAAACTTACCACCTCGGTGGTAATTTACAAATCCAATATCATAAGTACCAATGAGCCAAAAATTGTACTCTACCACCAATTGACCAAAACTAGGTCTCAACACAAGTTTCGGATCTACCATAAGCACTATCCGAAATCTCACCCTAAAACTTCCTCGTGCGGGAGTGTAACTCCCCCACTTGGAACTACGTTCCATATCCATAACTCGTACTACCGTACAGTGCTACCAAATGTAGACTTTACCAACGATTGGGTACACACGACCCATCACCACATCTCGCTCTAACCTCGAGTTCACGAAGGATTTTAACCAATCCTTATACACTTTGAACGAAAGCGTACCGCAACACAATCGGAGTCGAACACCACGCTAGTAGGTATAAAAGAGGCACCTAATGTTGCATCATGTAGACTCCATTACCAACACACATCGAGATTAAAAACACTCGATCTCAAGGGTTCCAACCACCCGACGAACCTCATGGTTCATCACTTCAACATAAAAGCGAACACGCGCTTAACAATCGAACACCAAAACCATTTCCGTGGCTTGGTAGAAACATTTCTCAAATATCAAGGAATGCTTGGTTGCACCAAGTCTTACGCCCTTCGCCCGACAATCAAACGTCACCATAGGGTACTTCCATTAGGAACGTCACCCATAACAACAATATGCACAACACAAGGCATTAACAACTCAAACTCAAACAGCATCGAACATTCCCAAGACTTGTGACCCCTCATGCCACCATTGTAACATCTAGACGCGCTAGAATTCGATATACTCGTCCGCGTACCACCCGTGCTCACACTCGGACCCTTAGTCCTCTTACTCGGAGCACCATAAGAAACAACCCTTCTATCCCTTGAAGGCTCACCCTTCTTCGATCGTGTATGCGACTCGAAACCCCTAGCCAAGTCGAATAATTCCGAAAACGATTTCGCTTGACCACGTCTAATTTTTCTTTTCAAGTCGTCATTCAAAGTCCGATAGAAATCCCCCATTAATAAACGATCACTTCCCAAATACTCCGGACAAAAACGAGCCTTCGCCATAAAGGTCGTCTTGAGAGTATTTAAATCCATAGATCCTTGTCGCAAATTTCGCAACTCATTACGCAATTCCCACAAATCGGCCGAAGTCCGGAATTCCTCGAAGAATTCCTCCTTAAATTCGTCCCACGATAAGGCCATAAACGTTTCACCACCGACAAGATCAATCTTACCATCCAACCAATCCCTCGCCCTATCCCGCAACAAACTCGTAGCGAGTCTCGTCTTTCTCTCGGGAGGGCAATCAATAGTACGGAAACACCCTTCGACGTCCGAAATCCAAGTTGTGCTCACCAAAGGATCCGACTTTCCGTCATACATCGGGGATTTAGTCCTCATGAAGCTCTTAAGATAACGCTCCATTTCACTACTACTTTGAAGTTCGGAATACCTCCTTTCCATTCTTTCTTCCAACGCACCCATTTGCTCCGCAACGGCGGCCGCAACTCTAGCGTTAAACTCCGCATCATTCGCCTCGGTCTCGTTTCGCATCGTCATTCAAAAGAATGCAAAACGATTAGTCCACGAACGTATAAAACCGCACGCACAACACCGTCCCATCTTGCTAAACACTCGTCGTACATCACTTGTTAGACACGATTTGTACCCGTAATAAGGTTTGAAAGTTCTTATTACGCACACACGCCGCATCGACTCGTTAGTACAACGACCGCCTCGCTCGATGATAAGAACAAACACAACCAAAATTCTACGCGATACAAACACACGCGAGAATTATTACCACAACACAAAAGCATATTAATAATATCCGCATTACTAATATATACGTTAGTCGACCTATAAACAAGGCACTAACTAAACCCATTCCGACCCGAAATCCTACAAGTCCCGCAACAATTTAAGCACACACAAAAGTCTAAGTCTAGGCACCTATCTCAAGTCACCTAAATCCCTTAGACCATGCTCTGATACCACTTGTAACGACCCAAACCATACCGCGACAAAACCCCGTTAAATTCGTGACTAAAAAAAAAAAATTTGCTGTTGGGGCTACCTGCGCGGCGCGCACTCCCCCTTGCGCGGCGCGCAAAAGGGGGCTGTCCCCGGGTTACTTAATTGTAAAAATGTTTGACTAGTTTCCGACATTTTTAGCCAAAACGCTTTTAACCATAAATTCATATATATAAAACTAGCACGTTCAATTAATAAAATTGAGTTTACGAAGCGGGGCCCACATCGACCCAAATTACCCTTTAAGTATCAAAATACAATTTTTGACCATAAGACTCTTAATACGAAACAAGGCCGAGCATGGAGATTGGGGATACGCTACCCAATCCTAAACAATCCAAAAGCAAGCCTCTAAAGCAACTATGCAAGTCTTCTAGTCCTCGCACTTACCCGAGCCACCATCCGCATGCAATCTATAAAAAGAGTCAACAACGAGAGGGTAAGCTAACGCTTAGTGAATGATAATATACTACATACATATATATGCATAAAATGGACACGCCACATAAATAAACAAATATCGCATACCGGAGCGTCCAAGCCTAAAGGCAAGCTAATCTAAGTATACCATACGATCACTAAGCAACAAGCTAATAATACCATCAATAAGGTAAGTTCACCAACGTCAATGTGAACAACGCCAATAACTACCCCGGAGGGTTAACTACATCACGACAACACAACATTAATCACGAATTAGCAATTCGACAATCATGCAACATATCGTGCATATACCAATAACCGCAAGTCCACAATAGCTAGCAATACCAAAAGCATATAGTTCATAATTAAATATGCCAATACATAATTCATACAACCATGGTTAACCAATTCGAACAAGGGAAACGGTACATACAAGACCGTTGGAGTTCATAACATCCGTTAGTGCTACTTAATCAACGCGTAGTCACTAATCCCCCGGGTGATGTCTTAAACAACGCGACTCACTCACCCTTTACAATGTGGCGTCTTAAACAACGCGACGATTCCACATGCCATTCAATACGATGGATGGTGTCTTAAACAACGCGACATCCCCTCCATTACATTGTGGTGTCTTAAACAACGCGACATCCACTTCTTTACCATGTGGTGTCTTAAACAACGCGACAATGCCACATTCATACGACACAAATAAATACATTATATACACATACGCATAATTATTCCACTCACAACCACGTGTGATAACGTACACCCAAAATGTGTACTTTGCTAAAGGTAGTCAACCAAAACGCACAACCGTGCCAATTGGACCTATGCACAAGTCCATCAAATCCACCTATATGTGAAGTGAGCTCTATAGCCGAGAATCACTTCACCCGACCCGCACCCATCCTACACATACATATGTACATAGGATAATATCACTCACCTTGAAGTCTTGAAGAGTGCTTCCAAGTAATCCGCAAGTCGCCAATGGGGAAATACCTAATCCATTATCACAATTACAACATTACACTTAGAATGGATTCACAAATCAACCCAAATTGACACTTAGTGCAAATTTGACCCAAATGCACTTCCAAGTACAAAACGCACCCAAAATTAACCAATAATCACTAACACAAGTGAGAATGGTCTTAATACGCCAATTAAACCCGATCATAGGTGTTAAACACCTATCTTGCCCAAAATGACACTTAAACCCTAGTTTGACCCATAAGAAGTCAATATCACGCTATTAGCAAGTTTTGACACCAAAACACATTTAACTCGGTTTAACACTTCAACTTAATCCATTTTAAGTTTATAAACTTTGTTAAATCGCCAATTGGGTCATAATCACCACCAAACCCTAATTTGACCCAAAGTCAAAGTTAGTCAACCAAATAACCCTAAATAGGTTTCAATACTTCCACAATCACTAAACCTAGTGATTAAACCCAATTTCAAGTTCTAAACATAACCAATTTGTTCACCAAACCGAAATCCACCAACAATAACAATAAACCCGATTACTAGCATCACTAAAGTCACTTCATGAGTCTAAATGGGTTTATCAACAAATCAAGTTCAAACCCTAACTTTGAATAGCAAAATCAACAATGAAATTCGGAGTTAGAACTTACCAATACCGCCAAAATGATGCCGTTGACGAGTGGAACAACTTTAATACCCGAGGTTTGACCCGAAACACCCTTCTTCTTCTCCAATTGGAGCTCTCTCTCTCTAAAACTCTCCTCTCACTCTAGGGTTTGAAGATGAGAGTGTTTGATGAGTGAAATATGATCCAAACTGATCAAAGGATCAGTTTTGATGACCCTAAACCGACCCCAAGTGAAAAGACCAAAGTACCCTTCATCTAAAGCCTTTAAAAAGGCTGAAAATTGCTTCTGACCCATTCGGCGCGCCGCGCCACATTGTGGAGCGCCGCTCCACTCTGCAGGTCAGATTTCAGAAACTTGTTTTGGCCATAACTTTTTGACCGTAGCTCCGTTTTCGATGAATCAAATATCGTTGGAAACGTAATAAGATTTTCTTTCCAATGGTAAGGCTTTGAAACATCAACACAAACTTTATTTGGGGTTGAAAAGGTACGTACACACCTTGTACCTCAAACAACGTCCAGTTTTCCTTCGACGGTCGAGCAAGCAACACCTACATGTTGTGCACACTCCATACACACATAGTACACCTTAAATACATTATGTACAATAAATATTTGGGTCTTACATATTGGGATGGATTGGTTATCTGCGAATCGTGCTAAGATTGTGTGTTATGATAAAGCTATTCGTATTACTAATGTGGTTGGAGAGCCGCTGATGGTTTTTGGAGATAAGAAATGCCGACAGTTAAATCTTATTAGCTGTTTGAAAGTTCTTAAACATCTTCGTAAAGGCTGTCATGCTATTCTGGCCCAAGTTGTTGATTCCAATAAAGAAACGAAGAGTGTTGGTGATGTTCATATTGTTAGAGATTTTTCCGAGGTGTTTCCCGAAGATTTACCTGGCCTTCCGCCGCAATGCGCGGTAGAATTTCAAATTGATCTTGTTCCTGGTGCTGCTCCTATAGCACGTGCTCCTTACCGAATTTCGCCTTCCGAACTTCAAGAATTGTCAAGTCAACTCCGTGAGTTGTTAGACAAGGGTTTTATTTGTCCTAGTTCATCCCCTTGGGGAGCACCTGTTCTATTTGTTAAGAAGAATGATGGTTATTTCCGTTTGTGCATTGATTATCGTAAGTTGAACAAGCTTACTATTAAAAACTGTTACCCCCTTCCAAGAATTGATGATCTGTTCGATCAGCTTTAGGGTTTATCTGTTTATTCAAAAATCAATCTTCGTTCCGGCTATCATCAGTTGCGTGTTAAAGAATCTGATGTTTCGAAAACTGCTTTTCGCACCTGTTACGGTCACTTTGAGTTTCTTGTTATGCTGTTCGGATTGACAAATGCACCTGCTGTATTCATGGACCTCATGAACCAATTGTGTAGACCCTATCTGGACAAGTTCGTTATTGTGTTCATCGACGACATCCTTATTTATTCAAAGAGTGATGAAGAGCACGAAGAAAATTTAAGGTTAGTGCTTGATCTATTGAGAAAAGAAGAGTTGTACGCTAAGTTCTCTAAGTGTACATTCTGGTTACGAGAAGTTCAATTCCTTGGACATATTGTTAGTAAACAAGGGATACAAGTTGATCCTGCTAAGATTGAGGCGATTGAAAAGTGGGAAACTCCGAAAACTCCTACTCAGATTCGTCAGTTCCTAGGATTAGCAGGTTACTATAGAAGGTTCATTCAAGATTTCTCTCGTATAGCGAAACCTCTGACTGCTTTAATGCACAAGGGGAAGAAGTATGCGTGGAAGGATGAACAAGAGACTGCTTTTCAAATTTTGAAGAAGAAGTTGACTACCGCTGCGATATTATCACTGCCCGAGGGTAATGATGATTTTGTTGTTTATTGTGATGCTTCGCGTCAAGGCTTTGGTTGTGTTTTGATGCAACGAAAGAAAATTATTGCGTACGCGTCACGTCAATTGAAGATTCACGAGCAGAACTATACAACTCATGATTTAGAGTTGGGGGCCGTTATTTTTGCGCTTAAGATTTGGAGACATTATTTGTATGGGGTCAAGAGAACTGTGTACACAGATCACAAAAGTCTTCAACATATCCTCGATCAGAAACAGTTGAACATGAGACAACGAAGATGGATTGAGACGTTGAATGATTACGATTGTGAACTTTTATATCATCCGGGTAAGGCCAATGTTGTGGCTGATGTGTTGAGTCATAAAGAAAGGGCTGAACCTCGCAGGTTTAGAGCCTTGAATATGATAATTAGAACAAACCTCGCAAGGCAGATTCTTGAGGCACAACAAGAAGCCTTAAAGGAAGAGAATTTTGTGAAAGAGAACGTAAGAGGTATGGCTAAGAAGTTTGAGGTACGAGCAGATGGTACTAGATACTTTGCAGGACGTCTTTGGGTTTCGAAGTTTGGCGAACTGCGACAACTTGTTTTGGATAAGGCTCATAAGTCTAGGTACTCTATTCATCCTGGTTCAGGAAAGATGTATCATGATCTTAAGGAGCTGTATTGGTGGCCTAATTTGAAAGGTGATGTGGCTACGTATGTGGCTAAGTGTTTGACCTGTGCTAAGGTTAAAGCAGAACATCAAAAATCGTCTGAACTTTTGGTGCAACCTGAGATTCCCGAGTGGAAGTGGGAAGGAATTACGATGGATTTTATTACTAAGTTACCGAGAGTTGCGGGTGGCTATGACACTATTTGGGTGATTGTAGATCGACTCACTAAGTCAGCTCACTTTTTGCCGATTAGGGAAACGGATTCGATGGAGAAGCTTACTCATTTGTACTTGAAGGAGATTGTTTCTAGGCATGGTGTTCCTGTATCCATTATTTCAGACCGAGATAGTCGATTTGTATCGAAGTTTTGGCGATCCTTACAGGAAGCCTTGGGAACTAGGTTAGATATGAGCACCGCTTATCATACTCAAACAGATGGTCAGAGTGAAAGGACCATTCAGACGTTAGAAGATATGTTACGAGCGTGTGTTATTGATTTTGGTAATGGGTGGGATAAATACTTGCCGCTAGCTGAGTTTTCTTATAACAACAGTTATCATGCAAGTATTAAAGCCGCACCGTTTGAAGCTCTGTATGGTAGGAAGTGTTGGTCTCCTGTCTGTTGGAATGAGGTTGGGGATGCTCAACTCACAGGTCCAGAAATTATTCATGAGACTACCGAGAAGATCGTACAGATTAAGGAAAGGTTGAGAACCGCTAGAAGTCGACAAAAGAGTTATGCCGATAAGGGAAGGAAAGATGTAGAATTTCAAGTTGGTGATCGTGTTATGTTAAAGGTTTCACCTTGGAAGGGTGTGATCCGTTTTGGTAAAAGGGGAAAGATAAGTCCTCATTTTGTTGGACCGTTTAAGATCATTGAGAGAGTTGGACCGGCGGCTTATCGTTTGAAGTTGCCACAAGAACTCAGTGCTGTTCACGATGTTTTTCATGTATCGAAATTAAAGAAGTGTTTGGCCGAAGCCGATAAAACTATTCCTCTAGAAGAACTTCATGTTGATAAGCAACTACACTTTATTGAGGAACCTATTGAAATTATGGATCGAGAGGTTAAGACTCTTAAGCAGAGCCGAATTCCTATTGTCCGGGTTAGATGGAACGCCAGACACGGTCCCGAGTTCACTTGGGAGCATGAAGATCAGATGAATCAGAAGTACCCGCATTTGTTCCCAGATGCTGAGTCAACCCCTGCACCTGCTTAAATTTCGGGACGAAATTTCCGTAACGGGAAGGTACTGTCACGACCCTACTTTTTCTGTTATCTTTTATCGTTAATTGTTTAACGCCCGTTAACTGTTATTCGTGCTACGTCATTTCTATGACCTATATTATTATTTTTGTAATAATATATATATTAATTATTATGTGTTATGTGAATATTTGTATTCATATTTTGAGTTATACGTTTCTACGTGTCGCAGATTTCTATCCGGCGAATCTTTTCGGTTTTTAAACCAACGGTCGAGTTTTTGGGATATTTAAATCCTAATTATTTTAAATATGATATTTTAAGATCATATTATTATATATAGTATTTATATTTATATTTATTTTTCGTCGCGTAATTGTTATCTCTTTGGATTTTTAATCGCGTAAGCGTGTTTTCGCGTTTCGGGGTTCGTTTGGGCTTTCGGGCCACAAGGAAATCAAATTTTAGCAAATTTGATCTAATGGGGCCCACCCCATTGCTTGGTTCGGCTGAAACCACCAAGGGAGGGAGTAATACTCCCTTGTTTTCTCATTTTGTGATTTTATTTTCCTTTTCATCAATATTTCCAAAACCTAAAATTACTTTGTGCTCTCTCCTCTTCCTCCTCTCCTTGCCGTCACCCCACACCAACAAAACATCATCATCATCATTCAATATTTCTTGGATCATCAATTAAAGTGCATCAACGAGTTCCTTTCAATCTCCTCTACGCGATTATACTTCTTGATTCTCATTTAGGGTATAAACCCTAACCCTAGAACTTTTGAGTTTTCATTATTTTTCTGTATTTTGATTATATATTGATAGTATGGTGATTACTTGTTGTTGTAATGGTGTTTGTATGAGTAGAATTACTCAAATACATATGTTTTCGGTTTGATTTATTTGGGACAGCAGCTTTTTGTTTAATTCTGGAATTGTGACTGATATAAAGGTGAAAATAAAGTATTTATATGAGTTCCTCTCATCAATACATTAATTTTAGACTCCGGATTCATGTCGTTTCGATTCCCGGAGCCCTAGATATGATCAAAATGGTATTTTGTTAAAATTGAAATGTGATATTGATATGAACCAGGTTTGGTCCGACTTTGTGACCATATTTGGTGAGTTTAGGGTGTTTTAGTGTGTTAGGATTGATGGTGGGATAAACTTTCATGTTCGGGTCATCTAAATCCGAGCCACGAATCACCCGTTATGGCTAAAACACGATTTTGATTGAATTGAAGTTCCAAGTGGTGTCATGGCTAATCACCACGACTAGTGGACTGTTCTTGGTGTGTTCTTGAGTATACCAAAGTGTCGGGTGGTTTGATTAGGCGGAGATATATGTAAGGCTCGCCGAAAACCGACACTCGGGGCTCAAGATACGACCCGATGAACTTTTGATTTTAAACTTATGATTAATTATTAAACTTATGATATAAATATTGAATTTCATTATCATTTAATTACTTATGATGTAAAAAGTAATTATTAAATTTTAAGACTTATGATATATATTTATTATATCATTTAATTATTAATTATGATTTAATTAACATTTTAATTAAACTTATGATTAATAATACTTTTATTATTAATGGAAAATACTTATGATAAGTATTAAACTTATATTATAAGATTATTATTATAAGACTTATAATAAGGATTAATTAATTATTTAATTATTATAAGGCTTAGTTATTATTTAATTATTATTTAATTATTAAATACTTATGATTTAATAATTATAATTAGAAACTTATGATATGATTAATAATTCATTATTAATTAATAATACTTATGATATGATTTAAAATTTATTATTAATTAATAATATTTATATTATGAATAATATTTAATTAATTAATTAAATACTTATGTTATATTAATTATATCATTTAAACTTATATTAACTTTAATAATTTATTTTAATTTAATTAAACTTATGTTATGACATAATTAGACATATTTAACTTTAATAAAAATTATAACTTACATTTTTATTACAACTTACACTTTTAAAATTAACGTTGACTATGTTTGACCAAGGTTGACTTTTGAGTTGACTTTCGGTTGACTTTGACTTTTAGTTGACTTTTGTTGACTTTCTAATTAAGGAAACTTTCCTAACTTATAAAATTTCCAAAAATATAAACTTTCCAAAAATAGAAACTTTCCAAAAATAGAAACTTTCCAAAAATGGAAACCTGCTAAAAATAGAAACTTTCTAAAAATAGAAAGTGTGTGTCCGTAAGCTGTTCCGATCAAACCGATGCATGCTGAGTATTGTTCTATGTCTACTTGCAACATGTACAATAGCTATCATACTAAGACTTGACCTAAGTTAGTTATTTATATCGACCTACTTTATTTATAGGTCGTCGTTGTGATCATTCCTGATCACTGTACTTCATTTGCTGTTCGCTTATTTGTGTTGGTTATTTCGTTACTATTAAGGTGAGTTATAATCCCGTTTTTACATACTTTTCAAAGTATATTTTTGGGATGTGATTACATGCATTTTATTTCACGTTTAGACACAAGTGACAATTAAATTTAAATTATTCATTGTGAGTTGGACAAAAATATTCCCTAGTCTGGTAACTGTAATCATTGGTTTCTACCGGTGAACGCGAATCCTACGGATAGATCTATCGGGTTTGACAACCCCATTTTGAGCTAGTCGCGCTAGCAATTTATAATCAAAATGTTTAGTACTTCGTATTTTGTTGTAGATACACTGTCCAGTGTATATTATTATTGTGTTTGGCAAGGGTAAATAAAGGGTTAAGTGGTTACCAGGTGGCTCATTGATAATAGAATAATGTTTAATGTTTTCTAACATTTTTAAATCTTGTGGTCTAAAGTTTATTCAATTATTTAAACCTATAATTTACTCAACCTTTGTGTTGACAGTTTACTCGCATGTTTTCACAGGTACTTGAGTTTATGTTATGCTTTCGCTGTGTTTAGAAGAGTCTGCATGCATTTGGGCAGATTTTAATGAAACAAATTATGAAACTTAAGCTTGCATTCTGTTTTTGGATAATTTAAATTTGTGGGTTTGTTGACAATGTTTTATGTCAACTTTGGTTAATTAATATGTTGGGTTACTTTTAAACTACATATTTTGGTATGCTTTCCTTTTTGGAAAACTTTTGAAATAAAAGAATGCAATGTCGTTTGTTAAATTCATTTAAGTTCGATCAAGCTGTGGGACCAAGTGACGGAGCCGTTAAGTGTTTTGACGGGGCCATCACAGTTGGTATCAGAGCTCAGGTTGCAGGGAACTAGGCGGTCTTAATGTGGTCAACCCGTGGTTCTTAGGGTGCATTAGAGTCTAGTCTATAGCCCGACCCTTTTGCTATAGCATTATTATGCATTTCATTTCGTATGAGATATGTCATAAGCATTTATTTCTATTTGGTATATGGTTTGTGGTTTTACTGTTTGCAGATGTCGATTTCGAGCAACAACTCCGTTCCTGCTCCTGCTCCTACGGCTGCTGAAAGACGTCGTGTTGATCAACCTTTGATCGATGATCCCGTTCACTACTACTTTTCCACCCTAACTCACATGAACAGAGCTTACACCGACAAGACACGTATTAATGCGCTTAGTGATTGTATGCGTACTTTGCCACATAACGAGGTGATGGACCAGATTCGAGCTAGTATGGATTCGTTTGTTAGCTTCAAGAATAATGTTGGGTTCGAGAATCGTAAGCGTAACCGTGAATTTGACGCTAAGTTCGAGGCTCTAGAGAGCATAGTTCGTGGTTTGAAGGCAGAGTTGGAAGAAGTGAAAGGAAAGTTGCGGAAGTATGAGCCTCCTGCCGGCCCAGCTTATCACACCCGCTCTAAGCAGATGTGATATGATGATTCATGATTGATTACTTATTTCGTAAGACTTAATGTCCTTTCATACATACATTTTTGGGTTATGTACGGCGTTTTGCGAGGATTTTATTAAGGTTTTGTTATGGGATGTTTTTCATTATGTATGGATGGTTATTTTTATGACATCTATTATCATTATCACATTTTATTTCTGATGTTATGACTCTTGGCATGTTATATTATGCGTAATGTAGATCATGTATGTTAGGTGCTATGTATGTTGTATGATGTTATCATAAAATATGTATGCATGTGGTGGTTATTTCTATAACTATCATAACTGTCATGTTATTACTCATAGTGTTTACTGACTATTATTTTAATGGTTAATCTTTTCGTGTTCGATATATTCCTTTATAACGCTGGTATTATTCTTAGTACTAACAGTTGTGTTATTCTGTTTTGAAGATCATGCCTCCTACAGAGTCCAACTAAGCCCGTATGCAACGTCTTATCACCGAAGGGATAGCTGCTGCTATGGCAGCAAATGCTAATGCTAATGTGAATAATAACAATCAGGTGGGATGTTCCCACAAAATGTTCATGGCAGGTCGTCCACAGGAATTCAGTGGTACTGAAGGACCCATAGTACTTACACGCTGGTTCGAGAAAATCGAGTCTATTTTCAGGGTTAGTCGAGTCCGAGAGGAGGACAAGGTTAGTTTTGCTAGCTGCACTCTTAAGGATAGTGCATTGACTTGGTGGAACAACTTGGTTAATAGTTTGGGAAATGATGTGGCTTATGGTTTAACTTAGAATAATTTCAAGGAAAGAATGATCACCCGCTATCGTCCTCGGGGTGAGCTTAAGAAGCTAGAGGTTGAACTTAAGAACTTGAAAATGAAGGGCACCGAATTAGATGCCTACGAGCAAAGGTTCTTCGAGTTGACTTTGTTGTGCCCTAATGTTTATGCTGATGAGAATCTTAAGATTGAAGCTTACATTGATGGGTTATCTGAGAAAATCGAGCATGGGGTTGAGTCTAGTGAGCCCCAGACAATTGAGGCCGCGATGTCTATGGCTCATAAGTTGAATGATAAGATCTTGAGAAGAAGCAAGGCTGCTGTAACCAAACCCAGTGAAGAGACTGTTAAGAAAGCTGATAATGGGAAGAGAAAGTGGGATAATAACTGCAATCAAATCCAGGGTCAGCAGAAAAATCAGGATACTTCTGGTTCAAATTACCGCAGTCAGCGTGTGTGTCCTCGATGTTACAAGGCTCATGAGGGTTATTGTACGGTGACTTGCAAGAGGTGTTCCAAACAGGGACACATTGCTAAGGATTGTACGGTGCTTCTGCCGAGTTCTGCTACTCCTGCTGCAGGTAGTAATAGTGGTAATAATGCTGGTAATAGAGGTGGGAATGGTAATGGTAATGGAAAGTCGAATAATGGTGGTAATCAGAGAGTTTGTTACGAGTGTGGGAAGCCAGGGCATTTCCGTGATGCCTGTCCCAACAAGAAGACTGCAGAGATTGCACGTGGTAGAGCGTTCAACATTAACGCCAGGGATGCTGAGGAAGATCCTAAACTTGATACGGGTACTTTCTCGGTCAACGATTTATCAGTTTATGTACTATTTGATTCAGGGGATGATTTGAGTTTTGTGTCGAGTAAATTAAGTCCAAAAATCGAAACACCGTTAACTCCTTTAGACAATACTTATGTTGTTGAAATAGCTAATGGTAAAGTGCTTACTGCTAAGACTGTGAATCGTAAATGTAACATTAGTTTGGCTGGTAGAGATTTTGAGGTAGATTTGGTACCGATTGAACTTGGTAGTTTTGACATTGTTATTGGGATGGATTAGTTATCTGCGAATCGTGCTAAGATTGTGTGTTATGATAAAGCTATTTGTATTACTAATGTGGTTGGAGAGCCGCTGATGGTTTTTGGAGATAAGAAATGCCGACAGTTAAATCTTATTAGCTGTTTGAAAGTTCTTAAACATCTTCGCAAAGGCTGTCATGTAGCGACCCGACCGAATCATGTTTAACGGCGTCGTCTACTTAGGTCCCGTTACGTGGTCATAAGTCTTTAACAAGATGTTTGTCCAAAAAAAATGTCGCATTCATTTCATAAGTAAAAGGATGTTTCAAATTTACAAAAGTAGTTCAATGACTAGTTACATTTGAATGTTTAACGTACAAATGAAACCCATGCGACACAATTTATAAAAAAAAGTCAAAAGACGCTCCAACTATACACGCATACTCGACATCCAAGCAAGTATCAAAAGGTAAGCGGAAGCATGTATCCTTAAGCATTCAAGGACCTGAGAAAACATATAGAAAACTGTCAACGAAAACGTTGGTGAAATCATAGGTGTTTTAGTAAACGTTGCATTTGAACCACAAGATTTAATATAAGATGATTATCAAAATCATTTGCATTCCCAAGTTGTTATTTGTTTCGCGGGCACCCAATTATCAAACTTAACTGTTTTGTACCCTGTTACGTAGTGTTAGAACATACACTATACTCGAAAATATATTTCATCCGCTAACGGTAGCGAACCGTCCGAATGAGGCTCGTCAAGCCCATGTGATCACATAATATAAGTTCTCGTTTACACCCTGCAAGTGTAACTAATGATACTTGAATTGAGGATTTTTGTTCAAACCCCTACGTGGAATGTTCATTTTCGTACTTGTGTTCAAAGTGTAAAAGTATGATACGTATATGTTTCTCATCCCATAGTTTAAAGCATAAAAGTTGTTTGAGAGATGGGACTATGATCTCACCTTATGTGCACGAGTAATAAGTACTTCAACAAGTAACGTGTGCAAAGAACAATGCTAGTCTTGACCTAAACAAATAGGACGTATCAATAACGGTAAACACGATAGGTCAAAGATGTTCAATTAGTCCTATGGCTCGTTATGACTTGATTATGTAGCATGTGAATCAAATTGTCAAGTTTCATGCAAGATACAAGTATAGGAACAAGTTAGAAAGATTGCAAAATCATTTGGTTAAGTTTGACAAAAAGTCAAACTTTGGTCGGTCAAAGTCAACGAAAAAGTCAACGCATTCGGGTCGGGTCCTGAACAAATTTTCTGAGGTTTTTAATCATATATAAGCATGTTAGAACAAGTTTCGTGTGAATCGGAGGTCCCTAGTATAGTAAACATTTTTCTTATAAGTGACAAGTTGGTCAGCCCACTTTGGCGCGCCGCGCCATTACCTGTGCAGAGATTTCTGGCAGTTTTCAAGTTTAATGCACGAATCTAACTTCAAACTATCACCCTTTATGACCCGCAAACAACCAAAACAAGTATCTTATATCATCGGAAAGGTATTTTGACAAGGAAAACAACTAAGCACATTTCATCAATCACATTAACTTTTACAACAACCAAAAATCACATTCAAGGCTCCTCATTTAATGCATTCAAGTTCATAAATGCAATTCGATGATTCGGCAACCAATTTACATGAATGATATGCCGTTTCGAAGGTAATCAAACATACAATACAACCTAACACTTACATATAACATTTCATGTCATTTCAAGCATCAAAAGTCCATTTCAAGTTCATCAAACCCTAACCCAATTTCACCAAAATCACTAATCAAGTTCATGAAGTTTTCTAAAGCAACTTTACACATCAAATTAAAGCTAGTGATACTAGGAACACATTTAATACATGCACTTTATCATAACAACAACATTTAAGCAACCAAATCATCAATCAAACACACCAAACTTTCAAGTTCATGCTAGTTACTGAAAAAAACAAGATCGAACATACAATTCATATATTCATGTTAGACTTGAGCCATAGACACTAATTAACAACTTTATAAGTTAAAAACATTAAGAACACAAAATCTAGTGATTTTAGAAAGTTACCCAAATTAGATGTAATCGGTATGGAATCGAAGAGGAAGTTGCAAGGATTCCAAATATATAATTTGTTTGGATTGAAGCTTGCTAGATTCGAAATGGATGATGATTCTTTGTGATGAAGTTTGAGAGAAAACTTGAAAGTATTGAAAGAAAATGAAAATGAAAATGGAAAAGAATGGGGAGGTGGGTGTTGACTAGTCAAAAGCTAGTCACATCTTTGCTCCCTTGGCGAAAATAGTCCCTCGAGTTCGGTTGAGGGTGCGTGAATTACCTAAACGAGATATTTTAAATACGCGTATTAACGAAGGATGTTATAATCATATAACGGACTTTAAATAAATAAACGGAAAAAGGCGGGATGTTACATTACCTACTCCTTAAAAGAAATTTCGTCCCGAAATTTAAGTAGACGCAGTAGTCGTTGTTTCTTCCTCGGGATCTTGCGTTTCTGGAACCGGGAACAAGTGAGGGTATTTCTTTTGCATTTGATCTTGCCTTTCCCAAGTAAACTCGGGTCCTCTTTTAGCATTCCAACGAATCTTGACAATCAGGATTCGGCTTTGTTTCAACGTCTTGGCGGAGGTGTCCACAATTTCAACCGGTTCTTCCACAAAATGAAGTTTGTCATCAATAGTAAGTTCCTCGAGAGGGATGACGATATCGGGTTTGGCAAGACACTTTTTCAAGTTAGATACATGGAAGGTAGGATGAACGGAACTCAATTGAGGTGGAAGATCTAAACAATAAGCAACGGTTCCAATACGCTCCAAGATTTTGAAAGGACCAATATATCGCAGATTTAGCTTTCCGCGTTTCCCAGAACGGATTACACCTTTCCAAGGTGCGACTTTTAACATTACTCGGTCACTGACTTGAAATTCAAGGTCGTTGCGTCGTTTGTCGGTATAGCTCTTTTGACGAATTCGGGCCGTCCTAAGCCTATCTCGGATTTGAACGATTTTCTCGGTTGTTTCATGAATGAGTTCGGGTCCGGTGATTTGTGCGTCGCCAACTTCGGCCCAAAAAAGAGGAGAGCGACATTTTCGGCCATATAACGCTTCAAAAGGTGCGGCTTTAATACTCGCGTGATAACTATTATTGTAAGAGAATTCGGCGAGAGGTAAGTGCTTGTCCCAAGCTTTTCCAAAATCGACAACGCAAGCTCGTAACATGTCTTCCAAAGTTTGGATTGTGCATTCACTTTGTCCGTCGGTTTGAGGATGATATGCGGTGCTCATGTCTAAACGCGTTCCCAACACTTCTTGTAAGGTACGCCAAAATCTAGAAACAAAATGGCCATCTCGGTCGGAGATAATCGATAACGGTACACCGTGATGGGCTACGATCTCCTTAATGTAAAGTTGTGCAAGTTTCTCCATTTTGTCGGTTTCTTTCATAGCGCGAAAGTGTGCAGATTTGGTGAGACGGTCAATGATAACCCAAATAGTATCATAACCGCCCACCGTCTTTGGTAGCTTGGTGATAAAATCCATTGTTATTCTTTCCCACTTCCATTGCGGAATTTCGGGTTGTTGAAGTAACCCTGATGGTCTTTGGTGTTCGGCTTTGACTTTGGAACATGTCAAACACTTGGCAACATAAGTAGCAACGTCCTTTTTAATGTTCGGCCACAAATATTGTTCTTTAAGGTCGTGGTACATCTTATTGGCACCGGGGTGAATCGAGTATCGTGACTTATGGGCTTCATCTAAAATAAGGCTTCGTAGGTCCCCATATCTAGGCACCCAAATCCTTCCGGTGAAATATCGAAGTCCAGTCTCCCTAACTTTGAATCGAGAGACGAGAATGTTCAAGAGCTCATGTGAAACGTTTTCATCCTTGAGAGCCTCATCTTGGGCTACCCGAATTTGGCTATTAAGGTTGGTGTGGATGGTGATGTTTAAAGCTCGGACACGAAGAGGCACCGCTATTTCTTTTCGACTTAAGGCATCGGCTACTACATTTGCCTTTCCGGGATGCTAACGAAGCTCACAATCGTAATCGTTTAAGGTTTCAATCCACCTTCGTTGTCTCATGTTTAGTTGCTTTTGGTCGAAGATGTGTTGGAGACTTTTGTGATCGGTAAAGATAGTACTCTTGGTTCCATAAAGATAGTGTCTCCACATTTTAAGTGCAAAGACCACTGCTCCGAGTTCAAGATCATGTGTCGTGTAGTTTCGTTCATGAATTTTGAGTTGTCGAGAAGCATAAGCAATGACTTTCGTTCGTTGCATCAACACACGCCCAAAATCATGTTTCGAGGCATCGCAATACACAACAAAATCATCGTTGCCTTCGGGAAGTGACAAGATAGGAGCAGTAGTTAGCTTCGTTTTCAAGATTTGAAATGCGGATTCTTGTTCGGTTGCCCAACGAATTTTCTTCCCTTATGAGTTAACGCGGTTAGAGGACGAGCGACCAAAGAGAAATCTTTGATGAATCTACGATAGTATCCGGCGAGACTCAAGAATTGACGAATGTGAGTAGGAGTAGTAGGAGTCTCCCATTTACTAATGGCTTCGATTTTTGATGGATCGACCTTAATACCTTGATCACTTACAACATTACCAAGAAATTGAACTTCCTTCAAACAAAATTCACACTTGGAGAATTTGGCATAGAGTCGTTCTTGTCTTAAAAGTTCAAGCACAAGTCGGAGATGTTCCTCGTGTTCTTCTTCGTTTTTAGAATAGACCAAAATATCATCGATGAACACGATAACGAATTTGTCAAGGTACGGTTTGCACACGCGGTTCATAAGATCCATGAACACCGCCGGTGCGTTAGTGAGACCAAATGGCATGACAAGGAATTGATAACTACCATAACGAGTCCGGAAAGCGGTTTTGGAGACGTCTTCCTCCTTAACCCTTAGTTGATGATAACCCGAACGGAGATCATTTTTGAATATACACAAGACCCTTGTAATTGATCAAAGAGGTCATCGATGAGAGGAAGAGGATATCGGTTTTTTACCGTCAATTTTTTTAGTTCACGATAATCAATGCACATTCGTAGGGATCCATATTTCTTCTTAGAGAATAAAATCGGAGCGCCCCAAGGTGAATGGCTAGGTTGGATAAAACCACGATCAAGTAGTTCTTGGATTTGACTTTGCAATTCTTGCATTTCGGATGGAGCGAGTCTATATGGTGCACGTGCTACGGGTCCGGCTCTCGGAATAAGATCGATTTGGAATTCAACCGGTAGATGAGGTGGAAGACCCGGCAATTCATCGGTAAATACATCGGAATAGTCACTAACAATTGGCACATCATCGATGTGCTTCTCATCGGACTCGACTTTCTTAACGTAAGCAAGGATCGCAAAAGAACCCTTACGGAGTAGTTTTCTAACTTTAATGCATGAAACGAGGTTGAGTCCGGTGCAACTCTTATCGCCATAAACAATCAAGGGTTCACCATTCTCGATAGGAATTCAGATTGCGTTAAGATCACAAAGGATGTGAGATTTCATTTTGGCTAGCCAATTCATACCGATTATTACATCGAAGCTTCCTAGTTCCATGGGTATCAAGTCAATTTCAAACTCATTACCCAAAATGTTTAACGTACACCCCCGGTAATATGTGTCGGCACTCAATAGTTTCCCATTTACCACTTCAATGGTATAAGTGGTATCTAGTGGGAGTGGTGGAGTGCTAAAAGAATGAGTCAAAGTCTTGGATACAAAACTCTTATCGGCACTCGAATCGAATAAACAAGTAACATATGTGTTGTTAAGGAGAAACGTACCCGTGACTAATTCATTGTCATCTCGGGCTTTCTCGGTGTTGATGTTGAAAGCTCGGCCGCGTGTGTTGGGGTTGGCTTTCTTCTTCGGACATGCATTTCTAAAATGACCCATTTGGCGACATTCATAACAAGTACCCGGTTTTGGTGCATTGGGCACCTTTTGAGCGACGGGGGCGGCACTTCTACAATCGTTGGCCACATGACCACCCCTTTGGAACCGGTGGCAAAATAGATTGCTACATTCACCATAGTGGTGTTTGTGGCATTTGTGACAAAAGGGTTTATTTCCGCCATAACTTTTCTTGGCGTCGGAGGTGAAAGGCTTTTTGGTGAAGTTGTTGTTGTAGTTATTTGATTGAGAGGGTTCCCACTTTCTTTTATTACCACCCGACTTATCCTCGGCCTTAGGTGCCGGAACTACGATTTCGTCAACCGTTTCGATCAATTGGCGGGCCATGTTTAAGGCTTGTTGTAGGTTAGCGGGTTTGGATGACATCACTCCTTGTTTGATGCTCTTTGGAAGACCATCCATATAGAGTTCAACCCTTTGAGATTCGGGGTTCACGAGGTTAGGACACATCAAGGATAGTTCGGCGAATCATTGATTGTAGGCCTTGAGATCGTTCGTTTCCGACCGCCTTTAAAGTTCTTAGCTCTTGTTCGAGCTTTCGGTTTTCTTCACGAGGGAAAAATTCGACGATCATCCTTTCTCTTAAGTCGGCCCAAAAGAGGGCGTGAGCTTCATCGGTACCCACCGATTGGACATACGTGTTCCACCATGTGAGGGCGATGCCGGCAAAGGTGTGGGTGGAATATTTGACTTTATCTTGGTCCCGACAACCGCTTATGCTAAAAACGGCTTCCGTTTGTTCGAACCATCGAGTGAGTACAACCGGTCCCCCAGTTCCATCAAAAGTGTGAGGTTTGCACCCCATGAAGGCTTTGTAGGAGCACCCTTCGCTTGAGTTACCGGCCCCTTGATTGTTGTTGTTGTTATTGTTATTATTGTTGTTATTGTTGTTGGTGGAGTGACCGGCCATGGCCGCCTCTACGGCGGTGGCTACCATTCGTTGTAGAGCTTGTTCGGGTGTCTCACGGCGTGGTCCACGGCGAGGAGCCATTGTTCCTTCAATACACAAGAATATCGTTGATTAGTATTCTTAATAATACTAACCATGATATGAAATAAGGATAGAGAGAAATTTTCCTTGACTCGCCTTAAATTCTTTATGTCATAATGTCGGAATGTTCATATGAGTCACCATAATATAATCTAGGAAATTATATTACCCTAATTCATATGTGCATTCGACACTATTTCATATAGTCAAGGTGGCGCGTCAATTAAATCAAGTAATCTGAGATTAAGATTGAATAAGAATTAGATATGATAGAGGAGTTCGAGTATAATGCACAAGTAGTCAAGTAATTCCTACTTTAAGTCTATATGCCGGTTGTAGTCTAGACTCACCAATGTACCCTATGACTCGGGGTTGACACCAATGAACTCTAAACCCCTACAACCAACACTCTGATACCATCTGTAGCGACCCAACCAAATCATGTTTGACAGCGCCGTCTACTTAGGTCCCGTTACGTGGTCGTAAGTCTTTAACAAGACGTTTGACCAAAAAAATTGTCGCATTCATTTCAAAAGTAAAAGGATGTTTCAAATTTACAAAAGTTGTTCAATGACTAGTTACATTTCAATGTTTAACGTACAAATGAAACCCATGCGACACAATTTATAAAAAAAGTCAAAAGACGCTCCAACTATGCACGTATACTCGACATCCAAGCAAGTATCAAAAGGTAAGCGGAAGCATGTATCCTTAAGCATTCAAGGACCTGAGAAAACATATAGAAAACTGTCAACGAAAACGTTGGTGAAATCATAGGTGTTTTAGTAAACGTTGCATTTGAACCACAAGATTTAATATAAGATGATTATCAAAATCATTTGCATTCCCAAGTTGTTATTTGTTTTGCGGGCACCCAATTATCAAACTTAACTGTTTTGTACCCTGTTACGTAGTGTTAGAACATACACTATACTCGAAAATATATTTCATCCGCTAACGGTAGTGAACCGTCCGAATGAGGCTCGTCAAGCCCATGTGATCACATAATATAAGTTCTCGTTTACACCCTGCAAGTGTAACTAATGATAATTGAATTGGGGATTTTTGTTCAAACCGTACGTGGAATGTTCGTTTTCGTACTTGTGTTCAAAATGTAAAAGTATGATACCTATATGTTTCTCATCCCATAGTTTAAAGCATAAAAGTTGTTTGAGAGATGGGACTATGATCTCACCTTGTGTGCATGAGTAATAAGTACTTCAACGAGTAACGTATGCAAAGAACAATGCTAGTCTTGACCTAAACAAATAGGTCGTATCAATAACAGTAAACACGATAGGTCAAAGATGTTCAATTAGTCATATGGCTCGTTACGACTCGATTATGTAGCATGTGAATCAAATTATCAAGTTTCATGCAAGATATAAGTATAGGAACAAGTTAGAAAGAATGCAAAATCATTTGGTTAAGTTTGACAAAAAGTCAAACTTTGGTCGGTCAAAGTCAACAAAAAAGTCAACGCATTCGGGTCGGGTCCCGAACATATTTTCTGAGGTTTTTAATCATATATAAGCATGTTAGAACAAGTTTCATGTGAATCGGAGGTCCCTAGCATAGCAAACATTTTTCTTATAAGTGACAAGTTGGTCAGCCCACTTTGGCGCGCCGCGCGGGGATATGGCGCTCCGCGCCATTACCTGTGCAGAGATTTCTGGCAGTTCTCAAGTTTAATGCACGAACCTAACTTCAAACTATCAACCTTTATGACCCGCAAACAACCAAAACAAGTATTTTATATCATCGGAAAGGTATTTTGACAAGGAAAACAACTAAGCACATTTCATCAATCACATTAACTTTTACAACAACCAAAAATCACATTCAAGGCTCCTCATTTAATGCATTCAAGTTCATAAATGCAATTCGATGATTCGGCAACCAATTTACATGAATGATATGTCGTTTCGAAGGTAATCAAACATACAATACAACCTAACACTTACATATAACATTTCATGTCATTTCAAGCATCAAAAGTCCATTTCAAGTTCATCAAACCCTAACCTAATTTCACCAAAATCACTAATCAAGTTCATGAAGTTTTCTAAAGCAACTTTACACATCAAATTAAAGCTAGTGATAGTAGGAACACATTTAATAATTGCACTTTATCATAACAACAATATTTAAGCAACCAAATCATCAATCAAACACACCAAACTTTCAAGTTCATGCTAGTTACTAAAAATAATAAGATCGAACATACAATTCATATATTCATATTAGACTTGAGCCATAGACACTAATTAACAACTTTATAAGTTAAAAACATCAAGAACACAAAATCTAGTGATTTTAGAAAGTTACCTAAATTAGATGTAATCGGTTTGGAATCGAAGAGGAAGTTGCAAGGATTCCAAATATGTAATTTGTTTGGATTGAAGCTTGCTAGATTCGAAATGGACGATGATTCTTTGTGATGAAGTTTGAGAGAAAACTTGAAAGTATTGAAAGAAAATGAAAATGAAAATGGAAAAGAATGGGGAGGTGGGTGTTGACTAGTCAAAAGCTAGTCACATCTTTGCTCCCTTGGCGAAAATAGTCCCTCGAGTTCAGTTGCGGGTGAGTGAATTACCTAAACGAGATATTTTAAATACGTGTATTAACGAAGGATGTTATAATCATATAACAGACTTTAAATAAATAAACGGAAAAGTAAACGAAAAAAGGCGGGATGTTACATGTCATGCTATTCTGGCCCATGTTGTTGATTCCAATAAAGAAATGAAGAGCGTTGGTGATGTTCATATTGTTAGAGATTTTCCCAAGGTGTTTCCCGAAGATTTACCTGACCTTCCGCCGCAACGCACGGTAGAATTTCAAATTGATCTTGTTCCCGGTGCTGCTCCTATAGCACGTGCTCCTTACCGACTTGCGCCTTCCGAACTTCAAGAATTGTCAAGTCAACTCCGTGAGTTTTTAGACAAGGGTTTTATTTGTCCTAGTTCGTCCCCTTGGGGAGCACCTGTTCTGTTTGTTAAGAAGAAGGATGGTTCTTTCTGTTTGTGCATTGATTATCGTGAGTTGAACAAGCTTACTATTAAAAACCGTTACCCCCTTCCAAGAATTGATGATATGTTCGATCAGCTTCAGGGTTCATCTGTTTATTCAAAAATCGATCTTCGTTCCGGCTATCATCAGTTGCGTGTTAAAGAATCTGATGTTTTGAAAACTACTTTTCGCACCCGTTACGGTCACTTTGAGTTTCTTGTTATGCCGTTCGGATTGACAAATGCACCTGCTGTGTTCATGGACCTCATGAACCGTGTGTGTAGACCATATCTGGACAACTTCGTTATTGTGTTCATCGACGACATCCTTATTTATTCGAAGAGTGATGAAGAGCACGAAGAACATTTGAGGTTAGTGCTTGATCTGTTGAGAAAAGAAGAGTTATACGCTAAGTTCTCTAAGTGTGCATTCTGGTTACGAGAAGTTCAATTCCTTGGACATATTGTTAGTAAACAAGGGATACAAGTTGATCCTGCTAAGATTGAGGCGATTAAAAAGTGGGAAACTCCGAAAACTCCTAGTCAGATTCGTCAGTTCCTAGGATTAGCAGGTTACTATAGAAGGTTCATTCAAGATTTCTCTCGTATAGCGAAACCTCTGACTGCTTTAATGCATAAGGGGAAGAAGTATGAGTGGAAGGATGAACAAGAGACTGCTTTTCAAATTTTGAAGAAGAAGTTGACTACCGCTACGATATTGTCACTGCCCGAGGGTAATGATGATTTTGTTGTTTATTGTGATGCTTCGCGTCAAGGCTTTGGTTGTGTTTTGATGCAACGAAAGAAAATTATTGCGTACGCGTCACGTCAATTGAAGATTCACGAGCAGAACTATAAAACTCATGATTTAGAGTTGGGGGCCGTTATTTTTACGCTTAAGATTTGGAGACATTATTTGTATGGGGTCAAGAGTACTGTGTACACAGCACAAAAGTCTTCAACATATCCTCGATCAGAAATAGTTGAACATGAGACAACGAAGATGGATTGAGACGTTGAATGATTACGATTGTGAACTTTTATATCATCCAGGTAAGGCCAATGTTGTGGCGGATACGTTGAGTCGTAAAGAAAGGGCTGAACCTCGCAGGTTTAGAGCCTTGAATATGATAATTAGAACAAACCTCGCAAGGCAGATTCTTGAGGCACAACAAGAAGCCTTAAAGGAAGAGAATTTTGTGAAAGAGAACGTAAGAGGTATGGCTAAGAAGTTTGAGGTACTAGATACTTTGCAGGACGTCTTTGGGTTCCGAAGTTTGGCGAACTGCGACAACTTGTTTTGGATGAGGCTCATAAGTCTAGGTACTCTATTCATCATGGTTCAGGAAAGATGTATCATGATCTTAAGGAGCTGTATTGGTGGCCTAATTTGAAAGGTGATGTGGCTACGTATGTGGCTAAGTGTTTGACCTGTGCTAAGGTTAAAGCTGAACATCAAAAACCGTCTGGACTTTTGGTGCAACCTGAGATTCCCGAGTGGAAGTGGGAAGGAATTACGATGGATTTTATTACTAAGTTACCGAGAGTTGCGGGTGGCTATGACACTATTTGGGTGATTGTAGATCGACTCACTAAGTCGGCTCACTTTTTGCCGATTAGGGAAACGGATTCGATGGAGAAGCTTACTCATTTGTACTTCAAGGAGATTGTTTCTAGGCATGGTGTTCCTGTATCCATTATTTCAGACCGAGACAGTCGATTTGTATCGAGGTTTTGGCGATCCTTACAGGAAGCCTTGGGAACTAGGTTAGATATGAGCACCGCTTATCATCCTCAAATAGATGGTCAGAGTGAAAGGACCATTCAGATGTTAGAAGATATGTTACGAGCATGTGTTATTGATTTTGGTAATGGGTGGGATAAATATTTGCCGCTAGCTGAGTTTTCTTATAACAACAGTTATCATGCAAGTATTAAAGCCGCACCGTTTGAAGCTCTGTATGGTAGGAAGTGTAGGTATCCTGTCTGTTGGAATGAGGTTAGGGATGCTCAACTCACAGGTCCAGAAATTATTCATGAGACTACCGAGAAGATCGTACAGATTAAGGAAAGGTTGAGAACCACTAGAAGTCGGCAAAAGAGTTATGCCGATAAGGGAAGGAAAGATGTAGAATTTCAAGTTGGTGATCGTGTTATGTTAAAGGTTTCACCTTGGAAGGGTGTGATCCGTTTTGGTAAAAGGGGAAAGATAAGTCCTCGTTTTGTTGGACCGTTTGAGATCATTGAGAGAGTTGGACCGGCGGCTTATCGTTTGAAGTTGCCACAAGAACTCAGTGCTGTTCACGATGTTTTTCATGTATCGAATTTAAAGAAGTGTTTGGCCGAAGCCGATAAAACTATTCCACTAGAATAACTTCATTTTGATAAGCAACTACACTTTATTGAGGAACCTATTGAAATTATGGATCGAGAAGTTAAGACTCTTAAGCAGAGCCGAATTCCTATTGTCCGGGTTAGATGGAACGCCAGACGCGGTCCCGAGTTCACTTGAGAGCGTGAAGATCAGAAGTACCCGCATTTGTTCCCAGATGCTGAGTCAACCCCTGCACCTGCTTAAATTTCGGGACGAAATTTCCGTAACGGGAAGGTACTGTCACGACCCTACTTTTTCCGTTATCTTTTACCGTTAATTGTTTAACGACCGTTAACTGTTATTCGTGCTACGTCATTTCTATGACCTATATTATTATTTTTGTAATAATATATATATTAATTATTATGTGTTATGTGAATATTTGTATTCATATTTTGAGTTATACGTTTCTACGTGTCGCGGATTTCTATCCGGCGAATCTTTTCGGTTTTTAAACTAACGGTCGAGTTTTTGGGATATTTAAATCCTAATTATTTTAAATATGATATTTTAAGATCATATTATTATATATAGTATTTATATTTATTTTTCGTCGCGTAATTGTTATATCTTTGGATTTTTAATCGCGTAAGCGTGTTTTCGCGTTTCGGGGTTCGTTCGGGCTTTCGGGATTTCAGGCCACAAGGAAATCAACATTTAGCAAATTTGGACTAATGGGGCCCACCCCATTGCTTGGTTCGGCCGAAACCACCAAGGGAGGGAGTAATACTCCCTTGTTTTCTCATTTTGTGATTTTATTTTCCTTTTCATCAATATTTCCAAAACCTAAAATTACTTTGTGCTATCTCCTCTTCCTCCTCTCCTTGCCGTCGCCCCACACCAACAAAACATCATCATCATCATTCAATATTGCTTGGATCATCAATTAAAGTGCATCAACACGTTCCTTTCAATCTCCTCTACGCGATTATACTTCTTGATTCTCGTTTAGGGTATAAACCCTAACCCTAGAACTTTTGATTTTTCATTATTTTTCTGTATTTTGATTATATATTGATAGTATGATGATTACTTGTTGTTGTAATGGTGTTTGTATGCGTATAATTACTCAAATACATATGTTTTCGGTTTGATTTATTTGGGACAGCAGCTTTTTGTTTAATTATGGAATTGTGACTGATATAAAGGTGAAAATAAAGTAGTTAGATGAGTTCCTCTCATCAAGACATTAATTTTAGACTCCAGATTCATGTCGTTTCGATTCCCGGAGCCCTAGATATGATCAAAATGGTATTTTGTTAAAATTGAAATGTGATATTGATATGAACCAGGTTTGGTCCGACTTTGTGACCATATTTGGTGACTTTAGGGTGTGTTAGTGTGTTAGGATTGATGGTGGGACGAACTTTCATGTTCGGGTCATCTAAATCCGAGCCACGAATCACCCGTTATGGCTAAAACACGATTTTGATTGAATTGAAGTTCCAAGTGGTGTCATGGCTGATCACCACGACTGGTGGACTGTTCTTGGTGTGTTCTTGAGTGTACCAAAGTGTCGGGTGGTTTGATTAGGCGGAGATATATGTAAGGCTCACCGAAAACCGACACCCGGGGCTCAAGATACGACCCGATGAACTTTTGATTTTAAACTTATGATTAATTATTAAACTTATGATATAAATAATGAATTTCATTATCATTTAATTACTTATGATATAAAAAGTAATTATTAAATTTTAAGACTTATGATATATATTTATTATATCATTTAATTATTACTTATGATTTAATTAACATTTTAATTAAACTTATGATTAATAATACTTTTATTATTAATGGAAAATACTTATGATAAGTATTAAACTTATATTATAAGATTATTATTATAAGACTTATAATAAGGATTAATTAATTATTTAATTATTATAAGGCTTAGTTATTATTTAATTATTAAATACTTATGATTTAATAATTATAATTAGAAACTTATGATATGATTAATAATTCATTATTAATTAATAATACTTATGATATGATTTAAAATTTATTATTAATTAATAATACTTATATTATGACTAATATTTAATTAATTAATTAAATACTTATGTTATATTAATTATATCATTTAAATTTATATTAACTTTAATAATTCATTTTAATTTAATTAAACTTATGTTATGACATAATTAGACATATTTAACTTTAATAAACATTATAACTTACATTATTATTACAACTTACACTTTTAAAATTAACATTGACTATGTTTGACCAAGGTTGACTTTTGAGTTGACTTTCGGTTGACTTTGACTTTCAGTTGACTTTTGTTGACTTTCTAATTAAGGAAACTTTTCTAACTTATAAACTTTCCAAAAATAGAAACTTTCCAAAAGTAGAAACTTTTCAAAAATAGAAACTTTCCAAAAATAGAAACTTTCCAAAAATGGAAACCTGCTAAAAATAGAAACTTTCTAAAAATAGAAAGTGTGTGTCCGTAAGCTGTTCCGATCAAACCGATGCATGCTGAGTATTGTTCTATGTCTACTTGCAACATGTACAATAGCTATCATACTAAGGCTTGACCTAAGTTAGTTATTTATATCGACCTGCTTTATTTATAGGTCGGCGTTCTGATCATTCCTGATCACTGTACTTCATTTGATGTTCGCTTATTTGTGTTGGTTACTTCGTTACTATTAAGGTGAGTTATAGTCCCGTTTTTACATACTTTTCAAAGTATATTTTTCAAAGTATATTTTTGGGATGTGATTACATGCATTTTATTTCACGTTTATACACAAGTGACAATTAAATTTAAATTATTCATTGTAAGTTGGACAAAAATATTCCCTAGTCTGGTAACTGTAATCATTGGTGTCTACCGGTGAACGCGAATCCTACGGATAGATCTATCAGGTTTGACAACCCCATTTCGAGCTAGTCGCGCTAGCAATTTATAATCGGAATGTTTAGTACTTCGTATTTTGTTGTAGATGCACTGTCCAGTGTATATTATTATTGTGTTTGGCAAGGGTAAATAAAGAGTTAAGTGGTTACCAGGTGGCTCATTGATAATGGAATAATGTTTAATGTTTTCTAACATTTTTAAATCTTGTGGTCTAAATTTTATTCAATTATTTAAACCTATAATTCACTCAACCTTTGTGTTGACAGTTTACTCGCATGTTTTCACAGGCACTTGAGTTTATGTGATGCTTCCGCTGTATTTAGAAGAGTCTGCATACATTTGGGTAGATTTTAATGAAACAAATTATGAAACTTAAGCTTGCATTCCGTTTTTGGATAATTTAAATTTGTGGGTTTGTTGACAATGTTTTATGTCAACTTTGGTTAATTAATATGTTGGGTTACTTTTAAACTACATATTTTGGTATGCTTTCCTTTTTGGGAAACTTTTGAAATAAAAGAATGCAATGTCGTTTGTTAAATTCATTTAAGTTCGATCAAGCTGTGGGACCAAGTGACGGAGCCGTTAAGTGTTTTGACGGGGCCATCACACTAGCTATCATAGAATCCCACCACACCATTGCTCTGTCTTTCAACAACCTGCTCGCATAAGTTACTTTCAATTCTAGCTCACACTGACATGCCTCGAATGCCTTTTCAACTTCTCTTAACCAGTTAAGAATTGTGGTTGGGTTAGAACTTCCTGAGTAGGGAGAAGGTCCACAATCCCTAAATTGTTTAAAGGTGCATCTTTTTAGTGGTTGGTATTGTTGTTGAAATTGCTGTTGCGAAAATGATTGTTGATATATGGGTGGCTGTACTTGGTTCATCATCACGGGATTTTGATACTGGTAGTAATTCTGTGGTGGCATAACATGCTGAGGGAATTGGTTCTGTAATGGGTATTGGTACTGGTTCTGGTGTATTTGCGGTATGGTTTGTGACTGAGCAGTGGCAAAACCTGGTGGTGTATCCTCATTACCCGACTGTCTAACTAACTCAAGCTCAGTAATCTTTTCCTGAGCTTCCTTAAGTTTACTTTCAAGCTCATGCACATAATCAGCCTCGTAAACCTCTGCCTCATCCTCCACATCTGGAGCACTGAACGTTCCGGGGTGGATTGGGTTTATAGCGTTCGCATCCCTGTCATCTGCCATCTGTGCTACAAAACACTCGCATAAAAGCTTAGTGGATAACTGTTAGATTACTAAACACTAACATGCACAACATCCTGCATTCACTTAGCCCCACCCCACAGACATGTTTGACTTAACTCGGGATTTAGGAACAAATACGCGCACGTACTTGCACATGCACCCGTACGGTTGCACCGTGTACCCGTGCGGTTGGAACCTGCAACCGTACGATTCTGTTCATCGAGCAGCAGCAGCAGAAAATTGACGGTTTTGACCAAAAATCACCAATTGGTGCTCTAGAGCTCATTTCTTACCTCTAAACTGACCAAATCAGTTACACTGAACATCAATAAACATAAATCCACAAGATTTTAACACAAACAATATCAAAATCAACCATTTTGACTCAAAATTGCTCTTTTAACAAAGTTAACACAAAATCATCATTTTCTCAAAGATTAGAGCTTGAAATACTTTTATTCCTACCTCTAAAAACTCAGTAAAACGTAGAGAACAAGATGATGTGAATGATTTGAGTTCTAGAACACAAATTAGAAATCTAGGGTTTTCAAGTGGTGAGAGTTAAGGTACGGAGTAATTTAGAAGTTTCAAGAAAAAGATAGAAATGAGCTGTAACAAGCTTATACATGTGAGCTAAATAACATACCCCATCACACACGGGTATTTACCAGTTATCTGACAACTTTCGTACTTAATTTGACTGCCCTAACGGAGTCCAAATTAAATAAACGAACCTGTTCTGTGACCCTTTTCACAAATTGGTCTTAACCAAATAATAACATAACACTAAACAAATAATTAAAATAAAAGCATAATTAATCACACAATTATGCCTAAGGGCAATAAAGTCATCTTACATCTAGGCCCAATATGAAGATGTTACACTATGGTTAACTTCGGTCATCTCTTCCTTTGCTCCGGCAGTTTACTTTAACAAGACAACATCCCTTGATCTTCTCACCGGCGGGTTGTAGCTACTGGCAGCTGCCTCTCCGACCACCGGCATCTCACCGGTGGCACGGATTGCTTGCTTTTCCGTTTAAATAAGGTACATCCACTATCTTCCCTTTTCCGACATCAGCTCGGTCGTTCTTCTTCGGCCTCATTTATTGCAACCAGGCGGCGTGCGATTCTCGCACAGGTTCTGGTAGCTTTGTGTATTTCGTGGTGCTCGGTTGAGTTATTGTCTGATAGGGCTGGGGGAGTCTTGTTTGGTCGTTCCTCCGCCGCTTGTTGTCGGATTTTTTCCTTTGAGGTTATAGGCGATGAGTTCTTGATGAATTCTACAACGCTTTTGGGCGGGTCTCGGGTTAGGCGAAGGGTTGTGTTCGATTTGGCGGGTTGTGGTTTGTGTGAGTGTTGTGTATTGAAATCCAGTAGATTTCGGTGGTTTGACCGCCGTCAACGACTACTGGGGGCAGGTGGAAGGTGCTGGCGGCCTTTCGATAGTTGCTAGTAGAAGTTTCCGGTCCTTGGTGGTTGAGGGTGGCGGCAATTAGTCCTTAGCGGTTTGCTTGTTACCATTGGTGGTTGTCTGATGGCTACTAGCGGCTGTCAACGGCTGATAACAAATCTTGGAGTTGAGGACGGTGTTGACGGTAGTTAGTGGTCGTCCGCGGCTTAAGATGGTGCTATTGGTGGTTAGTTGTTGCTGGCGGTCGCTGGAGTTTGCTGGTGGTTGCTGGCGGAAGCTAGATGATGTTTTGCAACTGCTTATGTCTAACAATGCTTGAATCTGGGGGTTTGTAAATGCCCTTTGAAAATTTAGTGAAGATGGCTCGGTTTCTTTACGGTTTGATTCTGCGTTTTGTGCTGTTTGGTTGTTGTTTGTCTGATTTGTTCATACTTTATCCCGTCGTTGAGTATATTCGGGTGGACTCGATGTTGTTGTCTGCGTGTGTCGACTTAGTTGACCTCGGAAAATTGATGTTTACTAGGAGTGTTTCTATGGAGTCCTTTTATCCGCTCGAACGATGATTTTCACTAATTCTATGGTCTAGTGCTTCTTTGGTTTTGGAGACGACACATGCTTTATCAGATCAGAGAGTTTACTTTGGTTTGCAGGCATCGGGTTAGGTGTTGCTGGGTTACTCGGTGTTCATGATGGTTGAGCGGTGTTTGAGTAGCGACAGATGCGATGTTAGATACGAGTTCGACATTTATGTATGTTATAGATTTAGGTTTAGCGGTTTGAACGTGTTTATTTTCATCGTGTTTATTTTCATCTGCAATCTCAATGAGCTCGCTCTACTCCCATTGTTATCGTTCACAGTTTGTAGGACAGTTAGGGCGAGACCTTTTAAACCTAATTGTTCATCTAACCTAATTGTTTGTGGATATGAATTTTTCAAACCTGAATATAGAGTATTTTAATTGAAACATATCGTACATGTTTACTTATCAATTATTTACATATGTCATATCAGTTTTCATTATAGTAGCATTTTTTTATTTGTTTAATAGAAGTAGTTATCTATTTACACATTAGATTATTGTAGTTCAAGTATTTTTGATATAATTTTATTTCTAATGTTTATCCATGCTTTCATATTCAATGTTATACAAACGAATAATTTTGTTGGAGTAAAAGATACAGATTAGTTATTTGTTAAATTTAGGGATGATATTATTTAATTGCAATTTTTATTGATATTGATTGCTTATCCATATTGTTAAAGATAATCGGAAAGTAAACAAAAAATATAGAAAATGTGAATGATAGATTTACCCTTAAAGTGGACCGGAAGTAAAAAAAAAAAGTGTAAAATGACACTTTTACCCCTTTGAACAATAAAATCGTACAAAAATTAGTTTAAGAGTATAATTTAGTTAGGTTGTATTGGGAGCGTTAATAGATTTTGATAGATTTTGTGCTTATGGTTAAGACAATGAATATGAGGGTTGTAAAATTAAGGTTTGTATTCAGGGTAAAAGTTGAAGATGAGATAATTAAGTTGAAGAAAAAAGATAAAATAAAAGAAATGGGGAGAAAAGATTACAAAGACAAAAATACCCTTGAAAGCCTAGCACATGATCAGATTTAACGAAACTTTTTAACAACCAACAATATGAGCGATTATCTTAGTAAGTTTGCATACCACGAGAACTATTAATATAAAAATAATTAGGTACTAAAACAACAATTTTATACATAGAGACTATCTCATTAATTATTAATTATATCTTTAAAGGTTAACACAAACTATTTTTATGATTCATAAAACTACACAAATTCGTGTAGTGTTAACTTCTTGTGTAATTGTTAACTTCTTGTGTAATATTTTACATTACATACATTTCAAAGTGTACGTATGGTCACTAATAATTCATCATAACTACGGAGTAGTAACATCTAAATTGTGGTGGAAGTATATATTTTAGGATTGGCTAACGACAATCTTTATAGATATCGTTAAGATGCATAAAAAAACTTGCACATTGCAGTTATGTTTGACTTAAATGTGACGGTTATTGAATTATACAAATTTTTTATACACTTTAACGACCGCCCTAAGGGTTGTAGAGTTGTCTTTAGCAATTTTCATATTTTAAATATATTTTTAAAAGATTTAAAATCAACCATGCTTTTAAAGGTATCATTAGTTGCTGTGTAATTTGAATGATGAAGCATCATTCTTTGTTTTGTGCACACATTTAGTGGATAGCATAAGCATCCATTCTTTGTATTTTTCTTTTTAATTATTATATTCCACTTTTGTGGTATTCTCTGTTTGAGTGATTCTCTGCAATCCAACTGTGTTTGTGACCACTTGCCCCACGAAAAAAGTTGACCAAGTCAACAGATATTTTAGTATGTTATTTATATCAGGTGTGTTGGTCACATAAGCTATAGCTAATTTGTTATTTTGTATTCCGTATAATACTCGTAATAAATAATAGAGCTTATTAAAAAAATAACTTTCAATAAATATAAGTTAGTGAAAGTAGTTTTTTTTTTTTCCCCTTTTACATAGTCACTTGATCATGTTCTGTTTGATTGTGCCATTGTTGCGGACGTGTGGAGAAAGACAAGGATTTGAATTGATTTGGACATGCCGATATTGCACTCATGGAATGAGTGGGCTACGTGGTTTGATGGTTGCAATATTTAAATTAGTTGAACGTGCGGTTATATCAGTAGCGAAGCCAGGATTTCGTAACACTGATGGCACAAAATAAAAAAAAAAAAAAAAAAAAAAAACCCGAGTCACGATAATTAATTAATAAATTATAATTCATTGCAAACATTAATAAATCCAAGTTAACTTTTAGTCGAAATGTTCCTTACGATCTTTCATTCATTGAAAACGGTCTATACATGCTTCATCCAATAGATTAGCAAGTGCTTAACTTCATACTTGGGCGCTTCATTTAAATCTAAATGTTGTTTGTATTCAATAGATAGAATGGGAATACGAATTGCAAAATTATAGTTCTCATCTAAAATGTTGTGCTCATACGTATATTTCTAGCAAAAGGGTTGATTTTTACAAAGGAGCCGGTCCTTTAGCGCTAGCCTTTATAAGAATTATACAATATGTTATATGTTATTTGAAGTATCAAGTTTGATAAAATTGATCGTTGATAACTTATAAAATGTATATTAAAATAATTTTTGTGAATATGGAGGGCTAAAAATACTAAAATATAGGATTTAGAGGGACTAAATTGTATAGCCATCTAATTTTACTGTTTTTAAAAGTATACGTTTTTTTAATCACAATTCACAATCCCATTAAAAGTTAAAATTAGTGGGTAGAGTCATCTTCCTCATTCAATTTTCTCTTTCCTCACTCAACTTTCTCATCATTTCACTTCTGTTAAAAGTTATTTTTTTCTTCTTCTTTATTGGTACTAAATCTGTTAAGGTAACAAACACATTAATAATAAACCACGATTCTGTGGGATGTGTATTGGATAATATTTATAGTACAGAATTACAATATGTGATAAACATACAATACAATAAACTCTTAATATAAAGAGAGTTTAAGCTAATCACAAATTCCTCAGGTGCTCACCCCCCCCCCCCCCCCCCAAGCTAAGGGGAGGGGGTCCAACCCGAAGCTTGTCTCGAAAAGATTCAAACAATGGACGTGGAAGACTTTTAGTAAAGATGTCCGCGAGCTGAAGTGTAGTGGGAACAAATTTAGTATACAAGCGTCCAGAAGCAACAAGTTCTCTGATAAAATGATAATCAATATCTATATGCTTCGAGCGTTTATTGGAAACTAGATTTTGACTTAAGAAAAGAGCACTCTTATTGCAACACAAAATAGTCGGGCGATCGGGCGGAAGCACACGAAGTTCACGGAGAAGATGAGTAATCCAGATAATCTCTGCAGCAGTATTTGCCAAGGCACGGTATTCAGATTCACAACTCGAACGGGAAACCGTAGGTTGTTTCTTTGCACTCCACGAAACAAGATTTCCACCTAGAAAAATAGAAAAGCCATAGGTAGAGCGACGCGTTTCAAGACACCGAGCCCAATCAGCGTCAGAATACCCAAGTAGTGCAGGAGTAGGCGAGTGACTAAATGTTAATCCATAAATGAGTGTGCCTTTGACATAACGAAGTATTCGCTTCACCGCTTGATAATGAGCCATAGTGGGAGATTGAAGAAATTGACTGACTTGGTTAACATCATAAGATAAGTCAGGTCGGGTAATTGTTAAATATTGTAGAGTACCGACGAGGGATCAATAAAGTGTAGGATCCAGAAAGAGAGGTCCATCAGAGCAAAAAGTCTCATTAGTAGCAAGAGGCGTAGCAATAGGTTTAACCTCAAGCAACTTTGCCCGAGTGAGAATATCATGTGCGTATTTCGTTTGACTGAGAAAGAGACCGTGTAACAACCCAAACCGTTATCCAACCGAATATGCAACAAATAAAAAATTTTATTTTTTTTATTTCAATATAGGTGCGCGGCGCGCACCACCTTGTGTGTGAAACGACCCGTCCTAAGCCATCAGGACGAATACATTACATTTGGTTACATCGCGAGGTATTTGACCTCTATATGATACATTTTACAAACGTTGCATTTGTTTTTAAAAGACAACCTTTCATTACATCAAAAGTTGACAGCATGCATACTATTTCATAATATATCCAACTATAATTGACTTAATATTAATCTTGATGAACTCAACGACTCGAATGCAACGTCTTTTGAAATATGTTATGAATGACTCCAAGTAATATCTCTATAATGAGCAAATGCATAGCGGAAGATTTCTTTCATACCTGAGAATAAACATGCTTTGAAGTGTCAACCAAAAGGTTGGTGAGTTCATTAGTTTATCATAATAATCATTTCAATATTTTAATAGACCACAAGATTTTCATTTTCAGTTCTCATAAATAAACGTCCCATGCATAGAGACAAAAATATCATTCATATGGATTGAACACCTGATAACCGACATTAACAAGATGCATATAAGAATATCCTCTATCATTCCGGGAAATCCTTCGGACATGATAAAAACGAATTCGAAGTACTAAAGCATCCGGTACTTTGGATGGGGTTCGTTAGGCCCAATAGATCTATCTTTAGGATTCGCGTCAATTAGTAGATCGGTTTACTAATTCTTAGGTTACCAAGCAAAAGGGGCATATTCGGATTCGATCATTCACCCATATAATGTAGTTTCAATTACTTGTGTTTATTTCGTAAAACATTTATAAAAAATTGCACATGTATTCTCAGCTCAAAAATATAAAGGATAAAAAGGCAAATGAAACTCACCTATTGTATTTTGTAGTAAAAATACATACGACGACATTGAAAAAATGTAGGGATGGACTTGGATTCACGAACCTATATCATTTATATATATATGTTAATACACATATTTTCAATCGAACAATTATATTTATGTGAATTTATCAGTTATATCATATTTATATTAGTAATATGTATATGTTTCCTATATTCATTTTGTATATAGAAATATAAATTTTGTTATGTTGTATTAAAAATATTTATATATAAATATCATTTGTTTGTTAGTACTAAGATAATATGTTAAGTGATAACAATAATAATAGTAATAATACTAATATTAATAATAATGATAATAGTGTCAATAATCGTATATGATAATATTAACGATAGTTTTTATAATAAATCTCATAGTAATGATAATAATAGTAGTTTTTAATAAAATGAAAAGTTTAACAATAATATTAATAAAAATAATAATTTTGATAATATAACATAATACTTAATAATAATAATTATTATAGCAATCTTATTACTAATGATAATCTAATAATACTTTTGTTAATAATAATAATATAATAATAATAATGATAATAATAATAATAATAATAATACTAATAACAATAATATTAATAATAATAATAATAATACTTCTAATAATAATACTAATAATAATAATATTAATAATAATAATAATAATAATAATAATAATAATAATAACTATTATTATTATTATAATTATAATTATAATACCTAATATAAAGGGGATCGGTGGGTTTTGTTGTGTCCACAAACAGATCGAGATGGCAGAGCACAAACGCAGAAAGAAATCACAATTCATAGGACCTTCGATTCATTAATCGATCAATCGATTCACAGCAATTCGAGATATACCCGGTCATCAATTCATCATCATCATTTCACTCATCATCATCAGTCTTTATCATCGAATCATCATTATTATCCGAACAGATATCCATGATCGAGAATGGTTTCAAGGATGGTGATTTACGGTTGTTAACTGGAACAATAGCCATCGGTGGTGTTTAATTTGTTGTGATGGTTTGAAGTGAACCGAAAACAGAAACAGGATTGAATGAAGTAGATGAATCACGAGCAGGATTTAGAGTTTCAATTCCATGTATCGAATCAAGGAATATAGTGGTAATTGATTATTTATTTGTATTTCATTTAGTTTTAATCTTATGTTTGATTACCTAAAAACAATTTAAGCAGGTTTATCGATGGTAAAGCTCGATTGCAAAGTTACACAACACAGCAGCAGTTTAATCAAGATTAGATGGTTGTTAATGATGACTTATAATGGGTGGTGAACTATGGTGGTAGTTCTCGGATCATCTCAGCAGGTAAAAAATTTGAGTATTGTAACAGAAGGTTGTAGATTATAGGGTCCTTGGTTTGTTTTGGTTTGTGAAAGGATTGGGCAGGTGGTATATGTTGAACTAAATCGACTAAACTTCTAGTATTCATAGAATAGTAACAGGAGGTGTATGTTGTAGGTTTGATGATGAATTATAATGGTGTTGGTGGACTAAAACAGGAGCCAGAAATAGCAGTAGCAGTCTAAGTGATGATGGAATGGTGATCGTGGTGGTGTAAGGTGGTTGTGGAAGAGGTAATTTTTGATTTCTTTAGGTGTTTCTCATGTATATAGTGTATATATGTAAATTAGAGATATGGATAGATATGGATGATGGTGATTAAGGATAGTCTGATGATTTGTTCCCATCAGAATCAGGAAATGTACCATATTAGTTGCAGTATGCTTGGTTATGTTGCAGGTATAATGATGGTGAAGGTCTTCGAATGAAACAAGAACATAGCAGCTTGGTGATGATGGTGGCAGTTATGAGTAGCTGAAAATGGCAGCAGCAGTAACACTAATTGATGGTGATTCAAGATCATGGTTTTCTTGAGTGGTTCTCAAGGGTGGCAGCGATGGTGATGGTCTAGTGTTGATGGTGGTTTAAGTTGTGAAGCTGGATGGTGGTTCTCGTGATGGTGGTACCATGGTGAGGTTCAAGATGGTGGAGGTGGTTGATGGTAGTTTATGACGGCAATAACAGATAGTATGTGCTAGCAAAAGTAATTTGAGCATGCTATCATTAACATGGTGATAAAGGGTGATGATTTGGTTCTGCGTTTAATACATGAACTACGGACAGGGTAAACGAGCTGTGAGTGATGTTTTTGTTTAAATGTACACTCAGAATCTGCCTAAAATAATTGTATTTGATATTGAGAGAGAAAATTTGATTTAGTTGTTAAAAATGAAAGTAATCGTTTTGGTTTGTATCAATGAAAAGGTCGACCAGTTTTGTTTTGTTCATCCAGTACAGAGTTAAAATAAAAAAATAAAAAGTTGAAAAGGATTGCAAACTGCTTTTGATTGCTTCTATATGTAACTTCGAATCTCATTACATAATTGAAGACACGAATCAATTTAGAAAAAGTGTGACGTGGAGATGAAACATAATACGTACTATATCACTGTGTTTATAGATAATCAGTATTTATGTGTATATATATATATATATATATATATATATATATATCTATATATGTATAAATATATAAATAATATTCTGTATAGTCAGTATTTATGTGTTTATATTTATGTATATAAATATATATATATATATATATATATATATATAATCAGTATTTATATATATATTCAGTATATGTATTTATATATGTATACTTGTAATTCATATATGTATATGCATAATCTGAATCTGCATTGTCATATTTCGGTATATATATATTTTTGTATATTAATTATATAAAGAAATAAAATAATATTAATTATCTAAACATTAGTATTAAATATTAATTTTTATTAATGATAATGAAACTAATAATATCTACAATAATAATAATAATAATACAACTTAAACATATCAAATTATATATATATATATATATATATATATATATATATATATATATATATATATATATATATATATATATATATAGAAGTAATAATGTTACAAATGTTAATATTAATATTAACAACAATAATAATAATGAAAGTAATGAAAATAATATTAATATATCAATTATATTCAAACTTGTAACTTAATACGATACCGCTTATTATTTATGTAATATCATATTATGTGATGCCATTTACTGATTAGTTAATATTTATATATTTTATGTATTTATTTAATAGGAAACTTATATAGATTTATATTTTATGTATTTATTCAACCACATGATTTTTAATGCAAAATAAAGACCGAGCATGGCGATTGGGGATACGCTACCCAATCCTAATCAATCCAAAAGCAAGATCTTCTAAAGCAACTATTCGAGCCCACTAGTCCCACGCTTACCCGATCCACCGCATCCATGCAAATCTATAAAAAAAGTCAACAATGAGAGGGTAAGCTAAAGCTTAGTGAGTGAGAATATACTACATACATATATATGCATAAAATGGACACGCCACACAAATAATCAAATAACACATACCGGAGCATCCACGTATAAGGCAAACTAAGCATACCGTTCAATCGCTATATGTCATAACCCGGCCTTAACCATAAGGACGAATACAATAACATATAATTTCATCGCGAGGTATTGACCTCTATATGCGACGTTTTTCAAAAACTGCATTCGTTTTTACAATACAAACCATAACTTTTATTACAAATACAAGGTTTAAAGAAGATAATAATGATTATCGTTTAGTGATAATCTTAGACTTACAAACTTTACATGTGATAATAACAATACGACTTCCAACATATTTTACATTACAAATCCTCCGATATGCAGTTTTATTTTTGACACAAATATGCATACTCAAGATCTTGCTTAAATTCAACATGTTGCAGCAGAAGCTTTTAGTTATCACCTGAGAATAAACATGCTTAAAACGTCAACATAAAGTTGGTGAGATATAGGTTTAATGCCGGCAGCGTTATAAATATAGACCACAAGATTTCATATATTAACGTTTTAATAAAGATATTCTAAGTTGTTGAGCACTTGATAACCATACTTAACATTTAATCAACGTCGCATATTCCCTTTATTATGAAATCTTACTACACCGTACCAAGTGTAGTCACCGAAACGAAGTACTGTGCAACCGTTGAATACTGGTCGTCCAGTCCGGTTGGGGTTGTCAGGCCCGATAGATCTATCAACATGATTCGCGTTTACAATACCTCATGTAAATAATAGTTACCAAGTTACAGGGAAGTATGCCAGTGGTACAACTCAACGTAGAATATATATTTTTAATCACTTGTGTCCATAACGTAAATCATAAAATGCATGTATTCTCATCCCGAAATATTTAGAGTTTAAAAGTGGGACTATATACTCACTTTTTCCTTGAAGGTATTTATCACGACTTGGTCTCCGATAGATATCACGAACCTAACCATATATATAATATATCAACATATTTTCTTTTTAAGTAATCGTTACATATATATATATATATATATATATATATATATATATATATATATATATATATATATATATATATATATATATATATATATATATATATATATATATATATATATATATATATATATATATATATATATATATATATATATATATATATATATACTTTTAATACTTTTAATATTTTCTTAATCCGTAGTTAGCAGTCCGATGTTAGTGGTCCACAATTAGTTGCTCAATAAAATAAATAAAGACCCCATCGTATTCATATTGATCAGAATTAATCTTGACCCATGGTACCATGTTGTCAAAGGACGTGTTGCGTACATAAAGTACCGTGTTGTCAAATGACGTGTTGCGTACAATCATGAGGTCTTATGATTAATCTTCTCGTGTTGTTTACGGGTGGTCCTGAAATATATAAAATCAAATCATAAGTAAATATATATGAAATATCATATTAATTAGAAAATATATGATTAATTTAATTTTTCTCCAAATATTTTCGTAGCTAAACTAGCTTCGGATACCCGATCTTGTTTTAGTCGTAGTTTCTTCATTACAACTCCGTTTTTGTTGGTTCAACTTGCCACTTCCTTGGATCGAGTCAAATTTTAAGAATATGAACTGAAAATACCTTAGGTTGTATTCGAAATCACAGGTTATAGGTCAAACTTTGGTGAAACTTATTAAAAGTGATCATTTTCCATCATAAAAACAACATTTAATGATCATTTTTCTAAAAATACTTATACTTTGAGTTAAACCATGAAATTTTTATGTGTTAACATATTCATAAGAAATATCATTTTTCCAGAACATGAACTTCCAATTCAAAGTTCAAGATAGTTTTTATTTATCCAACCCAAAACAGCCCCCGGTTGCACTCCGACGACGTAGATTCAGTTTTTAAGGTGTTCTTTGTAAAACCAAGTTATATCTTGTTAAGTTAGCATATCATTATGATATATTACAGGTCTTGAAGTGTTTTAAAAGTCAAGTTAGAAGGATCTATTTAGTTTGCGAACAAGTTTGAAATCATTCAAACTATGTTCTTGTTGTTAAAATTTTATACCACAAAATAAGATAGCTATATAAATATGAATCGAATAAGGTTATGAACAAGGTTACTACCTCAAGTTACTTGGACAAAGTTACTGTAAAAGATGAGAAAAATCTTAGAACCAAAAGAGTGGTGGAGTTGGATTGAAAGGTTGGAAGTAAACTTGTTTACTTGAAAGGATTTTTGAAGTGTTCTTGAATGGATTTTCTTATGATGATTAAGGGTTGTTTTTGAAGCTAGATCTTCATGGTTATTTGCTGAGATTGTGAAGAACACTTAAGGTTCCTAAGAGTGTGTTTTTGGTTAGAGAAAATGTGTAGTAAAAATGAAAATGGAATGGAGTATAAATGGTGGTGAAAAGATGTATAAATTTGTAATATTGTGCAAAAGTCTTGTAATATGCCAAATTGATTAATCATGCATGCTAAGATCCAAAAATTGGCTGACTCATGGCTGCTAATAAAGTGATTGTGATATGTATATACCAATAGTAAATACGTATAGAAGCTGGGTATGATACGGGTACATATACCCTAGATATACGTATAAAAATCTTGAGAAAACGGAACGAGGATTCAAATATAGCTATCTTTTGTAAATATACTTATATTTTTTTATGTATATAAATCCTTTAAAAGTGATAAAATACATATCTATACGATACATGTATAAGCATTATAAGTTTTAAGTATTTAAGTCGAAGAACGTCACATATAGTTATCGTTTTGAAAACTTAAGTTAGTAGTCTCAAAATATACTTATAACTCATTGTTATTAGTACACAATGAGATGTTAAAACATTCTTAGATCATGTTAAATATATAAAAATACATATATATACACAAATGTATAATTATCGTATGTTATATAGTTCGTGATATCATCGGTCAAATTTGGACGGTCAAACGTTGTGTAAAACTCTTTTCAAAAACATAAGTCTCAACAATTTAGATTGCTTATCATATTGGTAAGGTTTAATTTATGTAAATATTAATCTTATAAGTGTAAAACGATCGGAAAAATCCGGGTCGTTACACTATATAACAAGCTAATAATCAACAAGTAAGTTCATCAACGACGACATGAACCGCTCCAACAAGCTACACCCGGAGGGTTAGCTACATCACAACGATACAACGATATATATAACCATAAAGCGTACAACACCCAAGGTTAACCCCTTAACCCAATACCGAAAACCAAATACCACAATGAAGATTGGCCGAACTACACGAGCCTTAGTAAATCCGCATCCACACGAGACTACTATCTTCATTACCACAATAACATCGAGGTTAGTCGAATTACACGAGCCTTAGTGAATCCGCAACCACAAGAGATCACTACCTTAATAAGATGACCGAACTACACGCGTCATTGTGAATCCGAACTACACGAGACTCACTTCCGATAAGATGACCGAACTACACGTGTCATCGTGAATCCGCATCCACATCACAAGCACATGATGATAACGTACACACAAAGTGTGCACCTCGCCAAAGGTGGTCAAACAAAATGCACAACCGTGCCAATTGGACCTATTACACAAGTCCATCAAATCCACCTATATGTGAAGTGAGCTCTATAACCGAGAACCACTTCACCCGACCCGCACCCATCCTACACATACATATGCACATAGGATATTAACACTCACCTTGTCGCCTTGATGAATGCTACCGAATAATCTGCAACTCGCCTATGGAATGTACCTATTCCATTATCACAAATACAACAACACACTTAGAGTGGATTTATAAACCAACTCAATTCGACACTTAGTGCAAATTCGACCAATTGCACTTACAAACACAAATTGTGCCCAAACTAACCAATAATCACTAACACTGGTGACAATGGTCCTAATATGCCAATTTAACCCAATCATAAGTGTTAAACACTTAAAATTCTCAAAATCACCCACAAACCCTAATTTTGACTCATTTCAAAATTAGTCTTTCAAATACTCTAAATGGGTTCCAACACTTCCATAATCAGTAAACCTAGTGATTAAAACCAATTACAAGTTCTAATCATGGCTAATTTGTTCACCAACCCAAAACCCACCAACAACAACCAATAACCCGATTACTAGCGTCAATAAACTCACTTCAAGAGTTTAACTAGGTTTCTCTACAAATCAAGTTCAAACCCTAACTTTGAATATCAAATCAAATAATGAAATTCGGAGTTAGAACTTACCACAACAACTAAAACGTAGCTAGGAATGATTTGAACAATTTTAACACTCGGGCTTTTGATCACTTCGAGCTTCTTCTTCACCAAAACCCCAATTCTCTCTCTAGAACTCTCCCTCTCTCTCTAGATAGTTGAGAGTGTTTGTGGATGTGAAATATGATCCAAAAGTGGATCCAAACCAGCTGATATGTCCACAGATTCGGCCTCAAATGAAAAGACCAAAATGCCCTTCATTAAACTCAAAAATAGAAAAAGACAGAAATCTGTCGCAGGCATAGTGCGCGGTGCGCTCACCTTATGGTGCACGGCGCGCACAATAGTCTGAGCAGATTCTGAGCTTTTAATTTACACTACGCTTCACCCACTAAATGTACATCATTATAACTCTATGTACCATAAATATTAGGGTGTTACAACTCTCCCCAACTTATAATCGATCATGTCCTCGTGATCCTCGTCACGAAACCAAACGGACCCACACTCAACGGTCCTCGAACATACGTTTCAAACCGACTTCTACCCCAATTATCATAAACTCGAAGATTAAACCACTTACCAATTACACACGTGCACGCATTTTGTAACGACCCGTCAAAATTGCTATTGACGCGGCACGTTAATCATTGATTCCATAGTGAGGTTTTGACCTCTATATGATACGTTTTGATAAAATATTGCATTCATTAAAATAAGTGACTTTCTAAACATAGAAAGTTATAAACATGTGGGCGAGTGCTTAGGTATAAGCAAAACCCCGAAATACATAAGTCTTTAATTTACAGGTTGACATCACAGTCCAATTATTTATTACACAACGCAGTTTTATTTTGAATGCAATAAACTTTGTACAAAGCATGAGAGACTCCATGCAGGCAACAAGCACATCACAGCGGAAGCATTCTAAGGACCTGAGAATAAAACATGCTAAAAAGTCAACACGAATGTTGGTGAGTTATAGGTTTAATTGCTCGAGTCATAAACATATATAAAGATAGACCACAAGATTTCATCAAAAGTTTATCAATAGATTCTACGTAACAGAGCACCCTGGTAACTAAACTTAACGCTATAGTGATAATTACCCCATTCATTTTAATACACGCAAACCAACGTGTCTTAAACTCAAATAACATACGTCCGTTAAAAGGCTAGCGCTCTAGCTCGGACGGGGATGTCAAGCCCTATGGATCCATATACAATTATTCGCGCCCACCAGTCCATATCCTATGTACTGGCAGCTACTAGTTACCAAAGCTAAGGGATTTTCGGTTTAACTCAGTGTAGAATTTAGTATGTACTTGTGTCTTATCGCGTTTAAAATAAATTGCATGTATTCTCAGCCCAAAAATATTTAAAGTATTTAAAAAGGGAGACTATAAACTCACTGTTCAATATTGAGGTTCAATATTGTAGGCAAATGATGACTGCATGGTTGGTCTTGGATTCACGAACAATACCCCGAACAATACCCAATATTTCCTTATTTTAAAACGGTTTGAAACCCGAATTAAAAATCACCCTCGTATATACCTTATTATTATTAAACTTAATTTAAATTTATAATTATAAAATAAATATAGAAAGAAAGAGTGATATTGAATTCTGAGTACCTAATTCGGCAGAACAAGGCTGGCTTTTATAGGCACATTTCCTGATTTTGGTCCTCATGCGATCGCATGAGTTTTCAGTGCTTTTGCCATGCGATCGCATGGCTAGACTGGACAGCTTTGTTTTCTAGTTCATCGACATCAAATAGCGTTACTGTATCAAATAGTGTTTTAATGTAGCAAATAGTGTTTACTGTAGCAAATAGTGTTTTACTGTAGCAAATAGTGTTTTACTGTAGCAAAGTAATTTTACTGTAGCAAATAGGGTTTTACTGTAGGAAAGTCGTTTTTACTTGTACATATATATATATATATATATATATATATATATATATACATACATATAATTGTTCATGAGTCGTCGAGAGTAATCAAAGGTAATTGTATATATGAAACAGTTCTAAAATTTTGAGACTCAATCTAACAGACTTTGTTTAACGTATTAAAATAATAAATCGTATAGAGAATTGGTTTAAATAAGTCAAAAATTTTTGGGTCATCACAGTACCTCCCCGTTAAAGAAAATTTCGTCCCGAAATTTTGAGTATTACCTGTTTCATGAGCGATATCAGTGAACAAATGTGGATACTTTTGCTTCATTTGATCCTCACGTTCCCAAGTAAACTCGGGTCCTCGTCTAGCATTCCAACGAACTCTAACTATCGGTATTTTGCTTTGTTTTAATTGTTTGACCTCACGGTCCATGATTTCAACAGGTTCTTCGATAAAATGGAGTTTATCATTGATTCGTATTTCGTCAAGAGGAATTACGACATCCTCTTTAGCTAAACATTTCTTCAAATTTGACACGTGAAATGTGTCGTGAACACTACTAAGTTCTTGCGGTAGCTTTAATCGATAAGCAACTGCTCCAATTCTTTCGGTGATTTCAAAGGGTCCTACGTACCTAGGACTTAGCTTTCCTCGTTTACCGAATCATACAACACCTTTCCAGGGTGACACTTTCAACATGACTTTGTCACCCACTTGAAATTCTAGCGGTTTTCTTCTTACATCAGCATAACTCTTTTGGCGACTCATGGCCGTTTTCAATCGCTGTTGTATTTGAATGATCTTGTCGGTGGTTTCATGAATAATTTCTGGTCCAGTAAGTTGTCTTTCTCCTACTTCACTCCAACAGATAGGAGATCTGCACTTTCTACCGTAAAGTGCTTCAAATGGCGCTGCGTTGATGCTCGTATGATAGCTGTTATTGTATGAAAATTCTGCCAACGGTAAGTGTCGATCCCAACTAGTTCCAAAGTCAATCACGCATGCCCGTAACATGTCTTCCAATGTTTGTATTGTTCTTTCACTTTGACCATCTGTCTGTGGGTGATAAGCGGTGCTCATATCTAATCGAGTTCCCAATGCTTTTTGTAATGACTGCCAAAAACGTGATGTGAATCGGGTGTCACGATCAGATATGATGGAGATGGGTACACCATGCCTGGAAACTACTTCCTTCAAATATAGGCGTGCTAATTTCTCCATACTGTCTGTCTCCTTTATTGGTAGAAAGTGAGCTGATTTAGTTAAACGATCAACTATCACCCAAATAGTATCATGACTACTTGTAGTCCTTGGCAATTTCGTAATGAAATTCATGGTTATTCTTTCCCATTTCCACTGCAGAATTTCTGGTTGTTGCAGTAATCCTGACGGCTTTTGGTGCTCAGCTTTGACCTTTGCACACGTCAAACATTTGCTTACATAAGTAGCAATTTCTGTCTTCATATTAGGCCACCAATAAAACTTCTTGAGATCGTGGTACATTTTCCCATTTCCTGGGTGAATTGAGTACCTCGTTCTGTGTGCTTCATCCAGTACTAGTTGCCTTAGATTATCATGTTTTGGTACCCATATCCTACCAGCAAAATACAGGGTTCCATCAGCTTTTACTTCAAGTTGTTTTTCTAACCCTTTGCTCATTTCGCCTTTTTCGTTTTCTTCTTTTAAAGCTTCTAACTGTGCTGCTTGAATTTGCTGTGTGAGATCAGTGCGAATTGTAATATTCAAAGCTCGGACCCTAAGAGGTTTTACTCTTTCTTTTCGACTTAGGGCATCAGCTACAACACTAGCCTTTCCGGAGTGGTAACGGATTTCACAATCGTAATTGTTTAACAACTCTACCCAGCGACGTTGCCTCATATTGAGATGTTTTTGATCAAAAATATGCTGAAGACTCTTATGGTCGGTGTATACTGTACACTTGGTGCCATATAGATAGTGTCTCCATATTTTGAGTGCAAAAACTACTGCTCCAAGTTCCAAATCATGCGTCGTATAGTTCTTTTCATGAATTTTTAGTTGTCGTGAGGCATATGCGATAACTTTTGCGCGTTGCATTAATACACATCCTAAACCTTGGCGTGAAGCGTCACAATAGATCACAAAATCATCATTTCCTTCTGGTAATGACAAAATGGGTGTAGACGTTAACTTCTTCTTTAATAACTGGAATGAGGATTCCTATTCCGTGGATCAATCATACTTCTTTCCCTTTTGAGTCAATGCAGTTAAGGGTTTAGCGATTCTAGAGAATTCTTGAATGAATCTTCGGTATTAACCAGCAAGACCTAAGAATTGGCGGATTTGTGTTGGAGTCTTCGGTGTTTCCCATTTACTAATGGCTTCGATCTTGGCAGGGTCAACTTTAATTCCATGTTTACTGACAACATGGCCCAAAAATTGTAATTCTTGTAACCAGAAATCACACTTCGAAAATTTTGGGAACAATTCTTCTTTCTTGAGTATCTCTAGTACCTGTCTTAAGTGTTGCTCATGTTCTTCCTTGTTCTTCGAGTAAATCAATATGTCGTCGATAAAAACAATGACAAATTTATCTAAATACGGTCTACAGATGCGATTGATTAGATCCATGAATACTGCTGGAGCATTAGTTAATCCAAAAGGCATGATTAGAAACTCATAGTGACCGTAACGGGTTCTGAACGCGGTTTTAGGAACATCTTCTTCCTTCACTCTCAGCTGATGATATCTAGAGCGTAGATCAATCTTAGAATAAACACTTGATCCTTGCAATTGATCAAACAAATCATTAATCCTCAGTAATGGGTACCGATTCTTGATCGTTAATTTGTTTAATCCTCGGTAATCTATGCACATTCTCATAGATCCATCCTTCTTCTTGACGAACAGAATAGGAGCACCCCAAGGTGAAAAACTGGGACCAATAAATCCACGGTCCGATAATTCTTGTAACTGGTCTTGTAATTCTTGCATTTCTGAAGGTGTAAGTCTATATGGAGATCGGGCTACAGGTGCAGCTCCTGGTATGAGATCAATCTGAAATTCTACACATCTATGTCGAGGTAGCCCCGGTAATTCTTCTGGAAATACTCCGGGATATTCTCTTACAACCGGCATGTCATCAATGCTTCTTTCTTCAGTATCAATCTTCTTTACGTGTGCCAGAATAGCATAACAACCTTTTCTTATAAGTTTATGAGCCTTCATACAGCTGATAACGTTCAGCTTCGAGTTGCTCTTCTCCCCATAAATCATTAATGACGTTTCATACTTACGAGGGATGCGAATTGCTTTTTCAGCGCAAACAACTTCCGCTCTTGTTTTGGACATCCAGTCCATGCCAACGATTATGTCAAAACTTCCTAATTCTACGGGTATCAAATCGATTTTGAAGGTTTCACCAGCGAGATTTATTTCGCAACCATGGCAAATTTTATCGGCTTTTATCAGTTTACCATTAGCTAATTCAATAGTATATTTATCGTCTAAAGGCAATGATGCACATTTTAGTTTAGAACTAAAGTCTTTACACATATAACTTCTATCAGCACCCGTATCAAACATAATAGAAGCTAGTTGATTATTAACGGTAAACGTACCCGTGACAAGATTAGGATCCTCACGTGCTTCACTGGTACTAACATTAAATGCCCTCCCACGTGCGGGTTCTTTGTTCTTCTCCTTATCAGGGCATTGATTTATAAAGTGACCAGACTTCTCGCATCCAAAACATTTCTTGACATCGGTCAGTTTTGTCTTTACTTCAGAAACGGTGGCATAACAATCTTTCGCCACATGTCCTTTCTTGTTGCACTTATCACAGACCACTTGGCAATAACCTGCATGATGTGTGTAACATCTTTTGCAGAACGGATGAGGTCCCTTATAGTTTGGACTTGCAGTTGCCCCATCTTGTTTACCTTTAAAAGTTTCTTGTTTCTTCAGGTGAGTACTTTTGCCCTTATAGTCTTCCCATTTCCTCTTTCCTTCAGTTGTCTTGACTTCGGTAATTGGTGCCTTAATAGAACTCTCTGTGATCTGGTCCATGAGTTGGTGTGCCATTGTCATGGCTTCCTGCATCGTATTCGGTTTGAACGATGTAACATTTCCTTTGATATTGATCGATAAACCATCAATATACATTTCTATCTTTCGTTTCTCGTTTGGCACCAATTCGGGACACAACAAGGCTAGTTCCATGAAACGCTTTTCATAGTTATTGAGATTCGCGCCTATAACCTTCAGATTACGTAACTCAGATTCCATTTTTCTGATCTCGTTTCGAGGACATTACTCCTAGATTAGCATCCTTTTCAGTTCTTCCCAAGAGATATCATATGCCGTATCTATTCCTTCTGCTTTAGCATAATTGTTCCACCAAGTAAGTGCACCGTCTTGCAACGTGCACGAAGCATACTTTGACTTGTCTCCGTTCGCACAATTACTGATTTTGAAAACGGAATCCATCTTTTCAAACCATCGGGTTAGACCGACTGGTCCCTCGGTTCCACTAAACGTCTGTGGTTTGCATCCTTGAAAAGTTTTGTATGAGCATCCGTTTCGTGAGTTTGTGTTTACGGTTGCTGCTTTGGATGCTGCTTCGGCTGTTTCTTTTGCTGCCTCGGCTGCAACAATTCTTTCATTCACACGTTTCTCGACTAGTTGCTCAAACTCAGCATCCGACATTTGAGACATGTTTCTTCAATAAACACAACAGATATAATTTAATCATATAGAATATTATAGGTAAAATGAGTTGTAAATAGTTAATCGTAGCATATTAATAATATGAACCGATTATTATAAAAGCCTTTTCTTCTTATTAGCATTTTATAATTATTTCTAGGGTATTACCTACCCGTTAAGTTCATACATAATAGCTAGTACAAGGAATTAACTACTAAAATCCTAATAATATTCCACTATGAAAAATTATAGCGAGTTACTACATTATTATGTAATAATAATAATAAGAAGTAGTAATAATACAAATAATCATTCCATGCATTTATTATTAATAAACCAAAATAATACAATACCATACAATACTGATATTTTACATATGCTTATTTTACATAACAAGATAGAGTAGCACACATAAGCAATAGAATAGCGCATGGAAGATTTATGGTTGCGGGGTTGTTTATTCAGAACTATCAGAAACTTCTTCCCATTTGGTTCTCTCAGCCAATTGTTTGTGTGCACATGGTCCGGCAGACATTCTGGCAGTGTATTTTATTTTTGGTTGGGGTTTTGAGGTACCCGTTGTCTCAGTTTGTTTAATACAATAAGGGTGGTTACGGATCGAATGGTCATGTTCCTTTTTAATAATTAAGGACTTTTTATTATTGTGATTGTTTTTATTATCTATAGCAAGTTGGAATTTCTCCTTAGTGACCTCTTTTATTTCATTAGTGAAATCCTCCTCCTTACTGATTTCGTCTGATGACGAACTGTCTGAGTCATGTGTAGGAGAATATGATGACGAACTGCGAGAATATGTACTGGTGGTCATGAACCGAAATCTGCCAGGCGTAATCGGCACAACCCGCCCTTCGGTGGTATATCTGGACCAATGTCCATATTTGTTTAGAAATAGACGATCCTCGTTTACTCCAGGGATCATGGGTCCATGCCAACGATACTGTGGCTCCGGAAAACTAAAGCTGGGTGGAGCTAGAACCTCCTCTGGGTTTACCGGCAGTTGAGATTCCCCGGCTAACAGAATTTCTTCTTTAATAGGTATTGGAACGCCCTTTTCAGTTGTGGATAGAATAGATTCAGTGTCCGATTCTGAGTCGTACAAAATGATAGGATTAGAAGAATTCATCTATCACATAATTGAAACAACAATTACGTTAGCATATAAATATATCACATATAATGTTTTTGACCAAATAATAAGCAAAAATCAGTAAAAACAGATATGGTCATAGTCCAGACTCACTAATGCATCCTAACAATTACCAGTTAAACACACTAATGTAATTTCTGGTTCCCTGTGACCTCAAGCTCGGATACCAACTGTAACGACCCGTCAAAATCGCTATTGACGCGGCACGTTAATCATTGATTCCACAGTGAGGTTTTGACCTCTATATGATACGTTTTGATAAAATATTGCATTCATTAAAATAAGTGACTTTCTAAACATAGAAAGTTATAAACATGTGGGCGAGTGCTTAGGTATAAGCAAAACCCCGAAATACATAAGTCTTTAATTTACAGGTTGACATCACAGTCCAATTATTTATTACACAACGGAGTTTTATTTTGAATGCAATAAACTTTGTACAAAGCATGAGAGACTCCATGCAGGCAACAAGCACATTACAGCGGAAGCATTCTAAGGACCTGAGAATAAAACATGCTAAAAAGTCAACACGAATGTTGGTGAGTTATAGGTTTAATTGCTCGAGTCATAAACATATATAAAGATAGACCACAAGATTTCATCAAAAGTTTATCAATAGATTCTACGTAACAGAGCACCCTGGTAACTAAACTTAACGCTATAGTGATAATTACCCCATTCGTTTTAATACACACAAACCAACGTGTCTTAAACTCAAATAACATACGTCCGTTAAAAGGCTAGCGCTCTAGCTCGGATGGGGATGTCAAGCCCTATGGATCCATATACAATTATTCGCGCCCACCAGTCCATATCCTATGTACTGGCAGCTACTAGTTACCAAAGCTAAGGGATTTTCGGTTTAACTCAGTGTAGAATTTAGTATGTACTTGTGTCTTATCGCATTTAAAATAAATTGCATGTATTCTCAGCCCAAAAATATTTAAAGTATTTAAAAAGGGAGACTATAAACTCACTGTTCAATATTGAGGTTCAATATTGTAGGCAAATTATGTAGACGTAAAGATAGTGGATGACTGTATGATTGGTCTTGGATTCACGAACAATACCCCGAACAATACCCAATATTTCCTTATTTTAAAACGGTTTGAAACCCGAATTAAAAAGCACCCTCGTATATACCTTATTATTATTAAACTTAATTTAAATTTATAATTATAAAATAAATATAGAAAGAAAGAGTGATATTGAATTCTGAGTACCTAATTCGGCAGAACAAGGCTGGCTTTTATAGGCACATTTCCTGATTTTGGTCCTCATGCGATCGCATGAGTTTTCAGTGCTTTTGCCATGCGATCGCATGGCTAGGCTGGACAACTTTGTTTTCTAGTTCGCCGACATCAAATAGTGTTTACTGTAGCAAATAGTGTTTTACTGTAGCAAAGTCGTTTTCACTGTAGCATTGTAGCAAAATACGGTTTCACTGTAGCAAATAGTGTTTTAATGTAGCAAATAGTGTTTTACTGTAGCAAAGTAATTTTACTGTAGCAAATAGGGTTTTACTGTAGGAAAGTCGTTTTTACTTGTACATATATATATATATATATATATATATATATATATATATATATATATATACATATACATATACATATAATTGTTCATGAATCGTCGAGAGTAATCAAAGGTAATTGTATATATGAAACAGTTCTAAAATTTTGAGACTCAATCTAACAGACTTTGTTTAACGTGTTAAATTAATAAATCGTATAGAGAATTGGTTTAAATAAGTCAAAAATTTTCGGGTCATCACACATTTCGAGACACGCAATGCACCAATCATCCAAAAACTACTACAAGCGTTAAGCATACACGGAAACATCACGCGTTTTGTCCAATTCCTCTAGGTAATTCTCCCCAACGAATCACCTTAAACACTAAATCGCCATCCGCGGTTTATCAAATCCGCAAATCCGAGCACTAAAACTTGCTCAATCCCTCACATCGGAAAAAACTCAACAAATATCGTACCGAGATATCAACCCCTAGCGTACCCTTACCAAGTACAATGCTAAAAACAACCACGTCTCAACCTAAGGTCAACAACCCGAAACGATGTAGACCGAACAAAAACGAATCCTTACGGATACGCTTACCACATAACATCCCTTGTAGTGCGCAATACGACCAATACGCAACTATCGTAACATCATAAACAACCGGCTAAAACCGATAGCGCCCAAAACGACTATGGCAATGCTAATCCCAAGGTGTACCAAATCGACTATTGTTACACCCGTAACAACATGTGAGCGAAACACGGCTATCGCATCACTAGTCACACAACATGGTCATCGCGACCTCACCATTGGTGTATAAACAACCAATAGTTCACAACACAACATGGTCCTTACGACCCCACCATTAGCGTATAAACAACCAATAGATCACACATCCAACAACATGAAGGCTGGCCGAAAACTACACGCGCCTTAGTGAATCCGCACCACACGCGACTCACCACCTCCACCGCAACAACAATCGAGATTGGCCGAACTACATGCGCCTTAGTGAATCCGAACTACACAAGAGTCACTCTCCCAAAAGAATGACCGCAACCACACGTGTTATTGTGAATCCGAACTACACGAGACTCACTTCCGCAGTATAATGATCGCATCCACACGAGTCATTGTGAATCCGCAACCACACGAGACTCACTTCCACAATAAGATGACCGAACTACACGCGTCATCTTGAATCCGAACTACACGCGATCTACCTCCTATTCTCAACACAGGAATGGTACTCCCATCCCCCATCGGTACTCGCATTTCCCGATAACCTTATACCATAACAATATAACACTACACCCATGATGAAGTCAGCGGACCACACCATCGGTCATGCTTCACAAATCACACGCTCTTTTGGCCTCATACAACGAGTAACGTAACATCGCGCACTGCTATGCTATAGTGAATCTTAACGGAATACACTAACCATCCACACACGTACGCGTACATAACGCCAACACAATCGAGCAAGAACCACCTATATCGCACATAGGCACAAAACAATACTTCTCTAGAAGAGAATCCGACACACACATCCCTTAACCGAGGGATCTCACCTTGCTCGTCAAACACGTCCATTATCTCTAAATGAGATTCACCACATTACCACCTCAGTGATAAGTTAAATTTAAAACTAAAAGTACAATTTATTCCATATCGTACTTTTACCACAATTGACCAACATAGGTCTCAACGTTAGCTCCGAATCCATACGAGCATCATCCAATATCAATACACTAGAACATCTTTGTGTGAGAGTTCAAACTCCCCCCGCTTAGACTCCGTTCCATAACCACGTCACAATACCTTGCTCCAACCACGAGCATATGAAGGATTCTGGATTATCCTTCGCTACTTCAACCGAAGTAATTACCAAACCGTACAAGTGTCGTTCTAGCAACGAGTTGCTATCACTTGTAACTTCCACACCGTCACACAATCACCTAAGGGTTCCTTACCGGTACCCTAAGTACAAGTTAACCACATACCACCGGAGTCGAATGCCACGCTAGTAGATATGAAAGAGGCACCTAACACTGCATCACGTAGACTCCATTACCAACATACATCGAGATCAAGCACTCGATCTTTAGGGTTCTATCCACCCGACGAACCCCGTGGTTTACCATCCTCAACACAAAAGCGAACGCGTGCTTAACAACCGAACACCAAAGCCCATACACATGGCTTGGTAGAAACATTTCCCGAATACTAAGGAATGCTTGGTTGCACCAAGTCTTACGCCCTTCGCCCATTAATCAAAACGTCGCCGTAGGGTAATTCCATTAGGAATGTCACCCGTAACAATAACATGCACAACACAATGCATTCAACCAACCAAGCTCATCGGCACATAATAAACAATCAAAGGACATATTTATTAAAACGAAACGTACCTTAACGTCTCCTTGTCGCACCCATCCCTGCTAACTCGGGACATTCCGACTTACGATGTCCTTCCTCTTGGCAATTGAAGCACACTGTACCATCACCCTTTGGCACCGAACATTCCCAAGACTTGTGACCCCTTACGCCACAATTATAACACCTAGACGTACTAGATTCTGATATACCCGTCCGTGTACCACCCGTGCTCACACTCGAAACCATAGTCCTCTTACTTGGAGCACCTGATATTGCTCCATTTACACATATTTATTACGCAATATCGACCTCATTTTATTCGGTTTTGATGATCGTTGGGGCTTTAAAGTTTTTTTCCTATGCCAAAGTGTCTACTCAAGGCAAAATGCCTAACTTGGTGTAAAATTGACCAAGAAATGTTCAAAAAGTGCAAAGAAAATGACAAGTGCAGGAAACAGCATCAAGGGCACCGAACCTCACAACCCAGAGCGCCGCACCTATGGTAAAAGCGGCGCAATCACCAACGTTTTGTCTCAATTTCTTCACAGTGAGCAGAAGCGTCGCTCTTCATAGTCAGAAGCGCCGTTCCTACAGCTCCAAGAGTGCCGCACCTAAGCCAATAGCGCCGCACCAGATGAAGCCTAGAGCGCCGCACCTAAGTCAACAGCGCCGCACCAATTGAAGCCAAGAGCACCGCACCTATGTCAAAAGCGGCGCTCCTGACGCTGATTCAGCCCACTTTCCTTACCACTATAAATAAAATAGGATAGGTCATTTGGCGAGAGAGCTGCAGTTTTTACTCCGAATTACACACACAAAACCCTAATTTCATCATCCATTAGAGTTTTAAGGTGATTTGGAAGAAGCAAGCTCAAGTTTCATCTTCATTAGTGCTAGATCTTTCTTTTGTTATCAATTTGGGTTGTAATCTTAACTTTACTCTTTCTTATTTTGAATCAAATAGTTGTAATCTTTACTTAATCTTCATCTAAGTTTAATCTTTACTTGTAATCTTTGTTTATCATCATTTATCTTTGAATCTTAGCTTGTAATCACTCAAGATGATGTTTATTGATGCTTTCATGATTATTGCTAGTGTAATCTTTGCTATGAGTAGCTAAATCTCTTGTGTTTGCTTATCTATGAATCTTTAATGCATGATGTGCCCTTAATCTATTGAATAAAGTTGTTTTGAATGAAAATACATGAGCTAGTGGTATTGAGTTATCCATGAGGTCCATTGCTATGTTTGATATTGGTTTTACTTTGATTACATGAATTGAGTAGCTCTTTAATTGATTTTAGTAGTGAATCAATTTGTGCTTCAACACCTTTGGTGATCTAGACAACTAGAATAGGAATTTCAAGTGATTGTGTTTCTAGGCTAGGTTGGTTTTCAATTGACCTTTGTTTATCATAGTAGTGTTTGACCATCTTAGGTGACTTTGATGGTTAAAGGGTTTTAAGTGATTTTAACTCGGGCATAATCTCAATAATCAACTCATACATTACTTGATCTAGTGTTGCTAAGCTTATGTGAATTTGCAAGGTAAAATTGGATTAAGAATATTTACTAGTTCAAACAACTTAAGTGATAACAATTTGGGAAAAACAAGGGCCATCTAAGCATAAAGAGGATTAGATAAGTGAAATCTCTTCATCATATTGATTACTTCTCATTTCTTGATTACTTGATACTTGTTACTTGTTAAGTTTTAGTTTGTTTATCGCAAATTTAGTTGATTAGTCAAAATCTCTCGCAAACCCCCAATCAAACAAAACCCCTAAGATAACTATTAGTTTCAAATACATAATCTACACCGCTCTCACGGGACGAACTTGATAAGAATACTTGCATTATGTACTATAGCAAACGGGTTTTAAGTGCTCGATAGATTGTGCGTGCTTTTTGTGATATTTGAATCTTGTATAAATTTAGGGAGTTATGTATGGTATATCCACGCCACGTCACACTTTCTTGGCATGGCTGCCGGGGAGCGGTTAGCTAAGTTAGGTTGTGTATTTGGTACAAGCTTTTAGTTATTCGATCCTTTTGTAAGGATTCGTCCTTATAAAAGTTACTTTTATTGTCTTTTATTTATTATTTTATACCACTAAGTGACAACGGAGTACGATATATTAGCCCGTGGAAACTGTCGGTAATATACAAACGAATTAGCTTCACGAGAATTTGATTTGTGTTACCGTTGTTGCCTTGTCACCACCCACTATCATATTATATATATGTATGATGTATGATATATGCAAACATGATTATCTGTCGTTGTTTTCCTACTTCTATCACTACCTTCACCTACACCATGAATCATCCACCTTCCATCACCACCCTAGACCACCTTACAATCACCACTCTTTATCTACTACTCGTTCTGTTTTTGTCCCGGCAAGAAACACCACGAGACTGCTGTTTCTATTAAACGATACCAACATCGGTTACCACCATGAAACACCACAACACACCTCCTACAACCAAACCATACTATCGAAGACACACCCTCAACCAAAACCCACTACTATTTTCTGTTACTATCGAAAACCCACCACCCTATCACTACCTTCATCACCATCATAAACATCCCTCAATCCATCACCTTCGTTTATATTCTGTTTCTACTCGTGTTCCGATCAACAACCATCAAAACCACCATCAATCACTACTGTTGCACCTGCTTATATTTCTGTTTCTAATCGAGCTGATAACTTCTTCTAACCAAGCGAAAAAGATGATGATTAAACTGCTCCTGCAGCTGCTATGTTCCTGCTTTGATCGAATGCTATTGCTGCGTGTCTTTTCTTCCTGTTTATTTTTTTTATTTCTTCAAACCATCACCCTCAAAACAACCATACACCACTATGATATGTTGCTGTTCCATGCCATTGCTGTTACGTTTGTTTTTGTTGTTTAATCGATAATGATAATGAGTATTGGTGAGATACGTGAGCATGATGATATTTTTTATTCATGATGTAATGATGATAAAGAAAATAATAATATGTAGAAGATGATGGATAGTAACGAAGAAAGTGATTAGCGATATCGATGATATCAGATGATCACGTGATAACAACAAATGATGATGATAATTATCGATGCTGTGCAGCTTCTTCTTTTATTCTATTCCTGTTCAACGATAACGATGATGGTGATGACGAGGTGAAAAAGATGATGATTTTATGCTGAAGATTGTTATGATTTTATGATGATGATCATGAAGGTGATCGAGTTTGGGAAATAAAGATGATGATGAAGTCGTGATTGGAAGAATGATGATGATCGACCGAATAAAACCCAGCCGCTATTATGCAATCTTTTTGATATATTTCACGAACAGTAAACTTTATAACGTATTGGACTAGAATTTTAGCATCTTGGGCTGAGTAATTAATTATAATGTTGGGCCTGAGATCGAGTAGTTGGGCCGAGATAAGTTATGATTTCAGTTGGGCCGAAAAGAAAATAAAAGGGTTAAATATAGCCAGATTACATATGACTTCAGAAAGATAGATTGGCTCAGGTGGTTGGGTGTGTTGATGTGAAGCGAGAGGTCATGGGTTCGAGCATATGCAGAGTCATATTGTGACAACCCGTCCTAATCCATAAGGACGAATACAATAACATATGGTTACATCGCGAGGTACTTGACCTCTATATATTACATTTTACAAACATTGCATTCGTTTTTAAAAGACAAACTTTCATTTCATTGAAAGTTGACAGGCATGCATACCCTTTCATAATATATCCAATCTATAAATGACTTACTCTGTTATCTTCTTAATAATAATCTTTATTGAACTCAATGACTTGAATGCAACGTCTTTTGAAATATGCCATGAATGACTCCAAGTAATATCTCTAAATGAGCAAATGCACAATGGAAGATTTCTTTCAAACCTGAGAATAAACATACTTTCAAGTGTCAACCAGATATTATAATAATTATTATTTAAAATATATCTCTATATATAAATAAAGTCTATTAAAAAATAAATATTAAATGTTTATAATACTCGTTTAATGTTTCGATTGATATTAAGTAAGTTAAATTCAAACTTATATGATTTTAAAATAAACGGTGATTCGAAAATGAGTTCTATAAATTTTAGGCTTACTAAAAATGTATTTAGGATCTAGTTATGAAATTTTAACATTTTTTATATTTTACCCAGAATTGAGAGGGACAGTTGATGTAATTTTTATTTAACAAATTAAGGATCGAATTTTATACCATAATGACCAAAATAAATAAATATAGTTAATTTAAAAATATGGGATTTTTCTGAAGACTTTTATCCGCCCCTGATTTAACAACGGAGTACGATATTTCGGTCCGTGAAAACTATCGGCAGAATTAAATTAAAAAGGGTGGCTGCTAATTCTATACATGTACGTTTAATAAATTTAGTTAATTATTATATTATATCCACTTGTTTTCTTTTGGTTTATGAAACACAGCATCTTAGATATACATATCTATATATGCATCCACAAGACACACTACTACTCATCTCCTTTTCTACTTCCTAAACCAAAACCCACTCAAACTACCGTGATTTTGGTTCAATCAACACCAATACTCTCATAACATAATGAACACCACAAATTAATCAACAACATGATCTATAAATTTATTTTTGCCATGCCTCATGTTTCTATTCGGGTACAACGCAAAACTCATCCCCTCGATCACCCACATAACTGCCACCTTTCACCGGACCACCGGTCATCACCATCTCCGGCTACCATCACCCTTGAAGCACCACGACAACACACCACTATCCATCACCACCTTCATTTTCTCTCTCTTCTTTTTCTCTCTCACTTCTTCGTGAAACACCATGAACAACCAAACCCATTTGAATACTTTTTACCTGCTACTGTTTTCTGTCACAATCGAACATCTTCATTTGCTTCTGCACGTTTTTGTTTCATTATTCAAAGCATGTTAAACTGCTAATGCATTACTGTTTCGTTAACCAAACCAAACAACACCATATATTAGTGAAGCTGCTTCATTGCTCCTGTTTCAGTCATAAAAACACCACAACCATCATGCCATACCTCAAACCATCGCCATCCCTACACTAGTCGTCAAAAAGAGATAAAAAACCGAAGACCCCATCACCTACAAGTAATATGCTTCGCACGATAACATATTTTTTTTTACTTTAAAAATAATCTTGTAGTGGTGAATAACTCCTCCCTTTTAAACATCAGCATGTCGGAAAAGATTGTTTTTGTTTTGTATCTTACAAAACTTATGAATTTTGCTTCACTTAAAACCTTATTCGATCGGATACTTTATATCTTAAGCTTTAAATGCTACAACTTGGTGAAGAAAAACTCTTCAAATCATAAGTTATTCGATTAAAAGGAAGTTTGGAAAACTAAAGTATGAAAGTTAAATCTGTAGATTCCGCATGATATCATGTAATTTTGGTCAAATTTTGAAAGTGCGAGATGGTTAATATAATTTGAAATGTACATGTTATAACAAGAATGTAGCAACGGTTCAGTGGTTCAGGGTGTTAGTTGGTTCACGGTTGGTTCTGAGTTCGATCCCAATGTGCAGCATTTTTTTTATATAACTAACAACAATCAACATGTTGTTGGACTGGAGCAACATGTTGGGCCGAGGTCCAACTTATAAATTCAGTTGGGCCGAGGACTAGCCTGTCTGATTTGGGCCGTGGCAAGGTTGTGAAATTGGGATTCAAATATATCAGTTTGGGCCGTATATTGTTTGTACAATTGGGCCGAGACCCAACTGATTAATTGTTGGGCTGAGACAGATAATGATAAATAATATGGGGTATAGAATAAATCAGAAAAGTAGTGAGTAGAGGATGGTTTGGAGTGTTTTGTGTTAGCGAGAGGTTGCGGGTTCGAGTCCGGGCAGGGGTACTATATTTTTAGCCTATTCTTGTGAGGTATAAATTTATTATTATTATTTCATTATTATTATTATTGTTAAAAAATACCATTCTTATAAATGTCATTTAGCAAAAGTATTATTATTATTATTGTTGTTGTTGTTGTTGTTGTTGTTGTTGTTGTTGTTGTTGTTGTTGTTGTTGTTGTTGTTGTCGTTGTTGTTGTCGTCGTTGTTGTCGTCGTTGTTGTCGTCGTCGTTGTTGTTGTTGTTATTGTCGTTGTTGTTGTCGTTGTTGTTGTCGTCGTTGTTGTCGTCGTTGTTGTTGTCGTCGTTATTGTCGTCGTTGTTGTTGTCGTTGTTGTTGTCGTTGTTGTTGTTGTTGTTGTTGTTATGATTGTTATTGTTATTGCTAGTATTAATTATTATTGTTAAAATTGTTATTATTACTAATATTATTATCATTACTTAATATTATTGTTATTATTATTACTAATATTACATATGTATTATTATTATTATAATTATGATCATTATTATTATTATCATTATCATTATTATGAACATAATACAATTTATCATTATAAATATTATTATTAGTATCATTTTATAAATTGTTAATATTATTATTGTTATTATCAACAAAAGTATTAGTAATAAAATTATTATTGACAATATCATTATTATTATTATTATTATTAGTATTATCATTATTTATAAAGTTATTATTATTATTATTAGTAACTTATTATTATCAAAACTATCATTTTTAACAAATAAATATTAGTTTCATAAAAGATACTTATTACATATACTATAATTATAATAATATCTCATATAACTATATATCAAACAGGCTAACATTTAGAATACATATACAATATTGATTTTTAATATAATACTAAACATATGTGTATATAAATATACATAGATATTAATAAAACTAAAAGTATAGATATTAACTATTGTAATGATATATATATATATATATATATATATATATATATATATATATATATATATATATATATATATATATATATATGTATATATATAAAATAAATATATATAACATATAAGTTAAGATATGATATACATAAATAAAGAATATGTTTTTAATGAAGTTTAGAATAAATCCTAAATAACTACAAATATATATAAATATTATGTAACTAATAAATGAAATTATGTGATTTCCAGTATACGTGTTAATATATATACTTGATATAGGTTCGTGAATCCGAGGCCAACCTTGCATTGTTCAGTTCCGTCGTATGCATATTTTTACTACAAAATATCGTATAGTGAGTTTCATTTGCTCCCTTTTTAAATGCTTTTGCAATATATATTTTTCAGAATGAGAATACATGCGATACTTTTATAACTGTTTTACGAAATAGACCCAAGTAATCGAAACTACATTCTATGGTTGAATGATCGAATCGAATATGCCCCTTTTTATCATGTCTGAAGTTGTCCCGGAATGATGGCGACTTTATCATGTCCGAAGTTGTCCCGGAATGATGGCGAATTTATCACGTTCGAAGTTGTCCCGGAATGATGGCGAATTTATCATGTCCGAAGTTGTCCCAGAATGATGGCAAATTCATCATGTCCGAACTTGTCCCGGAATGATGGGAATATTCTATATGTATCTTGTTAAGGTCGATTATCAGGTGTTCAATCCATATGAATGAATTTTGTCTCTATGCGTGGGACGTATATTTATGAGAAATGAAAATGAAAATCTTGTGGTCTATTAAAATTATGAAAATGATTGATTATGATAAACTAATGAACTCACCAACCTTTTGGTTGACACTTTTAAGCATGTTTATTCTCAGGTTTGAAAGAAACCTTCCGCTGTGCATTTGCTTAATTTAGAGATATTACTTGGAGTCATTCATGATATATTTCAAAAGACGTTGCATTCGAGTCGTTGAGTTCATCAAGATTATTATTAAGTCAATTATAGTTGGATATATTATGAAATGGTATGCATGCCGTCAACTTTCGATGTAATGAAAGTTTGTCTTTTAAAAATGAATGCAATGTTTGTAAATTGTATCATATAGAGGTCAAGTACCTCGCGATGAAACCAAATGTAATGTATTCGTCCAGATGGATTAGGACGGGTCGTTATAGGTAGTATCAAAGCGATGGTCTTAGCCAACCAGGTCTTGCATTAGTGTGTCTAACTGATAGTTGTTAAGATGCATTAGTGAGTCTGGACTTCGACCGTGCCTGCATGTCAAAAGTTTTGCTTATCATTTTGTGTCGAAAATTACCTGCTTATCATTCTTAGGGAATTACTTGCTTATCATTCTTAGTCTAGACACATCTTACTGCATTGATTGCATGAATAGTGTACAGACAAAAATTCATATCTTAGTGTATCTGTTACTCTAAACTTTGCCCGACATATTCCGTAAATTTCTCCGTAATCTACGAAATCTTTTGTCCTATATGTATAGATATTCTATATGATTAGAATACCATCCAATAGCCGGAAATCATTTCATATCGAAAAATCCTTTATTCAATCCTACGAAATGGAACTCGTCACTAGCTCAAGTTCCTCGGATTCCGATAAGGAGTTTCACTAGAGCTCTGAAAGTAGTGTGACCGAAATGGAGCAACCAATTAGCACATCATCTATTCTGGATGAATTGGGGATGGGTTCGTAGTCTATTAAATCATTGGAGACAAGAAGAAGGCGATCCCTTCCATCCACCACATTCTCCTCTTGGCGAAAAACCTGAAGTACTTACCGGCGAACCTGTTCGTAATACCATTTTCTCTCTCATTTCCAGAGTATTCCGTCACGATTATATACTATCTCAGATTCTAGATCTTATTCATCCACTCGTCCGAACCGACAATCATCCAGGAGTAATAGCAGAAGTCAACGAGCTTCGCGCTTGAGTATTGGCTTTGGAGAATATAGTGCAAAGGTTATAACCACCATCAGCAGCACCAGCAGCATAACCAGTACCACCATCCACAACATCCGCATCCCATATCTCAACATCGAAATCTATACCTCGAGCATAATCATCGTTCTACATCTTGTTCTACATCGATTATTTTCGTTCTACGTATAGTTCTACATCAATTGTTTTCGTTCTTCATGGCGAATATGTAATCTCTAAAGTTTTAGAGATTATTCGTTCTAATTCCAACCGAAAATCAAATGAGTTTAATATCATATAAACTCATTAAATCCATGATTACATCTGAAGAAAATATATATGTAAGTATATTTTCATAGAGATTGTAATTAAAAATTCTTTCGTACAAACTGTTAATGGTGAAAATATTTAACGGGTAGGTAATACCCGAGGAATATTTAGATTTCACATTAATAAGTTATACTATACATTTTTCGAATCTGATTCAACAGTCATTTACTATCCTACTTACATCCACAGATATACGAATCCGTTCATCGCAGAATAACCATTTTCATTCAATTTCATATCTGGATTTTGACTATTCAGAATCCAACAAGTGGCATAATGAAGAAAACATTGAACAAAAATAAAATTTGTTAGAAACAAACAAATTAACTATGAGAAATTTTGTTAAGAATCCACGCTAACAAAATCCTAGCTAACTGTTCCTAGTTAACTGTTAATTCCTTATTACATTTATTTATCGTAATTCATATATCGCAATTTTAATTCTCGCAATTTTATTTATCGTCATTTAATTTCTGTTATTTATTTTAAGCACTTTAAATATTGTCGAATAAACGGGGACAAGTATACAAGGTTTTGACATATCATATCGACGCATCTATATATTTTATTTAGAATAACCAGAGACACTTTATATGCGGTAATGATCGAGTTAGCTATACAGGGTTGAGGTTGATTCCAAAATAATATATATACTTTGAGTTGTGATCGATTCTGAGACATGTATACAATGGGTCACGATACATATTAATTAATTCGAATATTATATATTAAACTATATATGAATTATTGAATTTCTAACTGTGGACTACTAACTATGGACTAATAACATTGGACAATTAAAATGAATTAAAATATTGATTATAACATATGAAACTAAACATTTCTCCAAGTTTGCCACTTGATTCCATCTTAAACCTCATTTGTATCTTGATGATTATAATCTGCGTTCAAACCTTTCATGATTCTTGAAAACACCTCAATCGAGAGGATGCACCAACCGCACTTCATCTATAGAAGAAAAGATTGATGCATATAGTTATGCACCTAAAAACACTCGGAACCTGAGTAACACATATCTGTGCTAGCTCCTTTGGCATTGTTATTACCGAAAATAATATTGTAATTCCTTTTCAAATTAGCCGATTTTGTCACAGCTCCAATAAATCAATTTCGACTTTTCATTCGAATAAACTCTATTATAACTTGGATATATAAGTTTTCCTTTCGTTATCGTTACCGGAGAACCGTTTATATTCCACCGCATTAGCAGTAAACTTACCAGCAATTTCATTACTCATTGGCTTAAGTCACTCCGAAGAACCATTATATTTGTTCGTTAAAACCTATTCATATACTCATCCGCATCTTGTAACAAGAATTGTCATACCAATTACCGAGAATTAGCAATCAGTATTTTGAATATCGCAGCGTTCTACATCGATAGTTATATGTACACATATAACATATATCTCCTAGAATTATGATCTTCAATTCTGAAATTCTGAAAAGCACTCTAGTCTACGAATCAGTTCTTGAATTTTGAGAAAGCTGATAAAGCAGCGAAAACTGTTGATGACTTTAACAGTCAAAAGTATGATGATAAAGAATGAAGTGTTGGAAACCCTCAATAGAAAATTGATACTGGAAAACGGATTGAGCAAACCATGAAGGAGACTAAGGACAAATACAAGGACCAAACTCTATATTTAAAGAATCCTGATGATTCTGTTTCTGATGAAATCTTTAGCGAGTACCTTACTCCTTAATTGCTCTAAATCATTGTGAATGAATTTCTTCATCACACTTTGATTCTAAAATTCTAAGATATTATCGTATCTTTCATTATAAATACCCTCGATATTTCTGAAGTTATTTGCATAACTATTCTTATCAAAAATCATTTATCTTTTCACGATATCAGTGTTACATCAGAAAAAAACTGCTTTAGCTTCTAAATTCTGAAAAATTCGAATTTAAATTATGAATGATTTTAAAGTAGTGTTGGGAACTGAAGCATGAGTTAGTATAATATAATCACACTTGATCAACGTGATTATATTACAGTAAGTCATGCTGAGTTTCTAATGGAACGTGATGATTCACAGATCATAACATCATCATGTGCCATGTTACACGACTCTTACATTCTACCTAATCTCCAAACATATCAAGAACATATTTCCTTGATAGTTCTATCTTTTATCTTGAATTCTGGTAACTTAACCAATCAAGATCGTGCTATTACAATCTCTCTCTTAGAACATTAGCTATGTTCATTCGAAACTTCATACCTACGAATTCTAGACCGTTACTCGCTTTACTAGAGATCGAGAAGATAATAAAAAGGCAAAGTGCTCCAAAATATAAGAGAAAATATAAAGCCCAATAACAACACGGAGGTTACAAACTGTGGATATTAATATGAATAGCAATATAAAGATATGGTAGAATTAAGAATAGTATCACCCCAAGGTAATAGTAGAAGTAAACAGATTTTTATGGTGGAAGATTGAAAAGAAGGATGACAGAAATGATAATTAGGAAAATATCAAGGATTAGAACGGGATTAAGCATTTTCACAATCTTTTGGATGTATAAACTAAGAAAGAAAGTATAGGAATGGTGAGAATAATGGAACGGAAGAGTTTAATTTATAATGGAAATATCAGACAAAGTAATCGAGGCAGATTGCCGTATTTAATTATAGAGATCTTAATTTTCTTACTCGCCGAAGAATCAAATCTTTTAGATTTCGAAGATTTTTCTTAAATCCCTTGAATTCCGAAAATCAACCGTGACTACGTCACCGGTTAAGACGAACCTGCAATTATTCATTTCACTCTTTTGTGATAGCTTCATTCGTACTCTTCGAATTATCGAATTGTTTTATCCATATTACTCAATGATAATAAAACTCTATTTATCAACTCATATTCGTCATGAAAACATTTTTATTGTTAGTCATGACCACCTCGATCAAATTTCGGGATGAAATTTCTTTAACGGGTACGTACTGTGACGACCCGGTAATTTCCAACCAAATTTAAACTTAATCTTCATATGTTTTTGATACAATAAGCAAAGTATGTAATGTTGAGTCTAGAAAATTTTGAAACGATGTTCGTATATTCAATTGACCTTCAACTGCACTTGACGATTCACGAACAATTAATTGTAAATAGATATGTATGTATGTATATATAAATAATAATTCAAAATATAATTTGAAGTATTATATGTTGTTGTTATTAAAAATTAATAAAATAAAAATAGAATATTATAATAATTATTATTTAAAATATATCTCTATATATAAATAAAGTATATTAAAAATAAATATTAAATGTTTGTAATACTCGTTTGATGTTTCGATTGATATTAAGTAAGTTAAATTCAAACTTATATAATTTTAAAATAAACAATGATTCGAAAATGAGTTCTATAAATTTTAGGCTTACTAAAAATGTATTTAGAATCTAGTTATGAAATTTTAACACTTTTTATATTTTACCCATAATTGAGAGGGACAGTCGATGTAATTTTTATTTAACAAATTAAGGATCAAATTTTATACCATAATGACCAAAATAAATAAATATAGTTAATTTAAAAATATGGGATTTTTCTGAAGACTTTTATCCGCCCCTGATTTAACAACGGAGTACGATATTTCGGTCCGTGAAAACTGTCGGCAGAATAAAATTAAAAAGGGTGGCTGCTAATTCTATACATGTACGTTTAATAAATTTAGTTAATTATTATATTATATCCACGTGTTTTCTTTTGGTTTATGAAACACAGCATCTTAGATAACATATTTGTGACGACCCGGAAATTTTCGACCAAATTTAAACTTAATCTTATTATGACCTCGAGACGATAAGCAAAGTCTGTAATATTGAGTCTCAAAAATTTTGAAACATTATTCATGTAATCAATTACCCATTGACTGTGCTCGACGATTCACGAACAATTGTGTGCAAATAAATATGTAAATATAAATATAAGTGTATATATTAATTTGAATTAATATAATACAATATAATAAGATAAAGTATAAATATAAGGTAATATGCAGAATAATTAAGTTGTTACTAAAATGAATCTAAAAATTTATATATATATATATATATATATATATATATATATATATATATATATATATATATATATATATATATATATATATATATATATATATATATATTGTAATATATATAAAGTTTATAAAGATTAAATATTCAATATATGTTATCTTATAATATATATTATATAGTTAGTAAATATGATATAGTTAATAAACTATAACAGCAATATATTAAATGAAATTACAAGTTGAAAATATATTTGTATAATATTATTATTACTTTATTATTATTATTAATATTAATATCAATATCAGTATTATTAATATCATTATTCTAATATGAAAATAGAATATATATAACTTGTTATATCTTTTATATCACTTGTATTATTAGATATTATTACCATTAAGAATTATTAGTATTATTATAAATTAATATTATTATTATTATTATTATTAGGAACTAATACCTTTTATTATTATTAACATTTTTATTATTATTATCATTATCATTAATTATTATTAAATTTATTAAAATTAAGGTTATTGTTATTATCATTATTATAATTAATTATAATTAGTATTATGACTATTATCCTTGTAATTATCGTTATTATTATAAGTAATATAAATTAATATTGTTATCATGAATAATATTATTATTCTTCTTTATATTTTTTATTTATTACTTATTAACGGTATAAATATTATGAAAATAATTATTATTAATATTATTATTAATTTCATTAAGATTAATATGACTTATTATTATTATTATTACTTTTATTATTATTGTAAATATTATTAATTATTATTATTATTTGTATTTAGATTATTATTACTATAATTATAGATATTGATAATAAATATATAACTCATACGTACGATTTAAGGACCCATATCCATTTCAAATCACTTTCGTTCTATTTAATTTACCTGCTAATTGATTCCATTACATCAGAAAAATTCCAAAAAAACTGTTTAGGGTCGCTATCCCCTTTTATATATATATATTTTTTTCTGTCCTTGATTATTAAAACTGTCGACTTGCAATTCCTACTTAATCTCATCAATTCCAGTTGTATGTAATATTTATTGATCTCACTTTATCATTTATCAATCACAAAACCCCATTACAACTTTTATAGAATCGAATTTAAACAGAAAAGAACCCAAGAAAACAAGTCGACCCATGTTTTGTATCATTTATTCAAATACTTCGATTTCTCAATGAATTTCAAAAATTTCAAATGCAGTGTTGTTTGGAATCACATGTTTAAACTTTCTGGAAAGTTTCAGATTCAAACTCTTCGAATTGAAATCAAATTTTGGGGTCCAAGTTTATTTTTCAAAAAGTCAATAGTGATGTTCATCATAAAATTCGAATGCAATTCAATGTTTTGGATCTAATTCAGGTTACAGAAAGTTCATAGGCTTGATTTGAAACCTTTTTCATTCAATGATCGTAGTCTAAAACTTATTAAATTTATGAAAGTGATTTTGAGTTCATACGAAAATATTTTAAGATATTACAGCTTTATTTTTATATATTACAGTTCCAATTAATTTAATCATCAAGTGGAAATTGTTTAGGTGTTAATCACAGGTCATAAAACAAACAAATAATTGGGTGATTAAGAATTGTTTCTGGATAATCGATTTCTGTGAAAGGAAGAAGAAAAGGATATAAATAAAATATGGCTTAAATAGTATCGGATTCTATATTATTTCAGAAAAAGGGCGACAACCCAGCTGGTTTGGTGTGTATTCGGGTTTACGAGAGGTCTCGGGTTCGAGCCCGGGCGGCAGCAGTTATTTTTTTTAAAGCTTATTTGGAAGGTAGCATACTTTTATTTATTATTATTGATATTATGAGTATTATTATTATTATTATGAGTATTATTATTACTAGTATTATTGTTATTATTGTTATTATTATTATGAATATAACTTTTATCATTATAATTATTATTATTACTAGTATAAGTATTATCATTACTAATATGATTATGATCATTATTATCATTATTAAGAAAATAATACAACCTATTATTATTCTTATTATTAATTATTGTTATGTTATTATTATGTTAACATAAATACCATGATTAATATTATTATCATTTTTTTTCTAAGTAACATCATTAGGTATTATTAGTGATATTATTGTATGATTAATATTGATATAAGTATTATTATGAGTAGGATTATTATTATTATTATTATTGTTAGTATGAAAATAACACAAATTACTATAATTATCATTAATATTAGCATTAGTACCATTTTTAGTACTATTATTATTATTATCCTTAACAAAAAATATTATTAATATGAGTATCATTAGTAGTAATAGTAATAATGTTATTATCAATATAACTAAATACAACTTTTATTTATATTAAATATTATTAGCTATATAAAAATATACTTATAAGTATATTACATATAATTATAAATTAATTAGATTAACAATCTTTATATAAATACTCATATATAAAAAATTAAATATTTTTAATATATATATAACTATATAGATAATAATCATTTTAAATATATATACAAATTAATTACATAATATATAAAATTATAATTGTTTGATTACGAGTATATGTTTTAATATATATATACGAATGATATAGGTTCGTGAATCTGAGGCCAGCCCTGCATTGTTCAGTATCGTCATATGTATTTTTACTACAAAATACAGTATAGTGGGTTTCATTACTCCCTTTTCAAATGCTTTTGCAATATATATTTTTGGGACTGAGAATACATGCGCTTTTATAAATGTTTGACGAAATAGACACAAGTAATCGAAACTACATTATATGGTTGGATTATCTAAATCGAATATCGCCCTTCAAGTCTGGTAACTTAAGAATTTAGGAAAATGGCCCATAGTTGACGCGAATCCTAAAGATAGATCTATGGACCTTGACAAGTCCCATTCGGGGTACGAATGCTTTAGTACTTCGAGATTATTATGTGACGACCCGGGAATTTCTGACCAAATTTAAACTTAATCTTTATTTGATTTCGACACGATAAGTAAAGTCTGTAAAGTTGAGTCTTAAAATTTTGGTACTGTTTACATGAATTCAATTGAACCTCAGACTATGCCCGACGATTCATGAACATTTGTGTGTAAATAAATATGTGAATATATATATATATATATATATATATATATATATATATATATATATATATATATATATATATATATATATATATATATATATATATATATCGAAATAAATATAAGGGTTTATATATAATATTTTGAGATACACTTTAATCAATCGGAATTAAAAATGTAAAATGATAAATAAAATAATTAAGTTACAATTGAAATGAATATATAAATATATATGATCTATATTAATAATTATTATATTGAAACATATATAAAATATATATAAATGTTAAATATTCAAAAATGTTATAGAATAAGTATTACATAAGTAATGACACATACATATATAATACAAGTATAAATATAATTTTTATAATAATATTGTACTATTTCTAATAATAATATCAACCGTATTGTTATTAATAATCTATAGATACGAACATGATATATATAGAATGATATAGCATTATTATATTTAATATCATCGTTATTAGTATTATTAGTATTATTGTTATTAACAATATTATGATTATTACATCCAATATTATTATTAATGTTATTATTAATATTAACAACTGTATTATCAATTCTAATATAAGATATAAAGATATATATATATATATATATATATATATATATATATATATATATATATATAATATGATATGTATAAGTGTTATATCATTATTAAGGATATTATTATTATCATTAATAGTATTAATATAACTAATATTATTTGGTAACACCGCAAATATTGTTATTATCATTTTCATTTTTTTTAAATAAAACATGATTATTATTGTTATTACTCTTATTAATATTACTATTCGTATTAGTGTTATTATTATTATTAATGTTATTATTATTATTGTAATATTAGTATTTTTATTATTATTATTATTATTATTATTATTATTATTATTATTATTATTATTATTATTATTATTATTATTATTATTATTATTATTATTATTAATAATTGGTATTATTAGTATTATTATTAATACAATTCTTATTATTTGTATTATTATTAATATATATTAAATATAAAATATATTAGATAAAATCTAACAGGTACGATTTCAATATCTGCTTTTATTTTTTTTTCTCGTGATGGGATTTCTGCCGACAAAAATTTTGCTACAAAGCAAGTTTAATTGAATCTAACTACTGTATTAATCTGTCATTTACCATCTATATTATACCTAATGCAATTCAAGAAGAAACAGATAGTGAAAAAAAAAATCAAAAACTCTAAGAAAACCACGTTCTTACTCTATTCTTGTTCTTTTTGGCCAAGATTCAAAAACGAAACAATAATCAAAATCTAAAAATGTAGTTTTGTTAGGATTCATTTACTCAATCTATCTGTCAAAATTTATATTCCAATTCCTCTTAACGAATTTCAATTTCTGAGTCAAAGTTTCGTAATGAAAAAGTCAACCATTATTCTTCAATTAAATTCGAATTTTCTGTTATAATTCGAGTTCAAATGATGGCATAGATAGTTTCTAAAACAGTTTTGCAATCTATTTCATGATGTAACTTTTAGCTAAAATGATCCACAAGTTGAAATCATATTTTCTTTTTTTTTTAACAGCGACGAAGAGCTGCTGCTCCTTTTATTTTTTTTTATTTTATTTTTTTTATTTTTATTCATGTGTCTGTTGAATGAATTTTACAAAATAGGTCATTATAATGAAATGTCAATCTCTTAAATCTTATTTAAAAATTCGTTTGATGAATTATGGAATGTCTCTGGTCGAATTTTTTTAAAGAAGATGAAGAACACAGAAAAAGGCTTAAATACATTTAAGTTATAAAATAAAACAGAAACATAAGTAGCAGCGTGTTGGTTTGTATGGGTGTTAGGTCAACAAGAGGTCTCGGGTTCAAGCCCAGTATGGGGCGATTCTTTTTAGACAAGACTTCAAGGGTATAAACAATAACTTTTACTTTTATTATTATTATTATTATTATTATTATTATTATTATTATTATTATTATTATTATTATTATTATTATTATTATTATTATTATTATTATTATTATTATTATTATGTGTATTATTAATTATTGTTATTATTATGATTACAATTATTATGATTGTTAGGATTACAATTATTATTACTATTATCATAGTTGTATTTATAAGTATTAAAGACATTATTATCATTAGTATTTTTTTATTATTAACATTATTATTAACCTTATCATTTATGTATTATTATTATTATGATTATGCTTATAAATGTTATCACTATTTTTAATTAATATTAGCATTAGTATAATTTTTAAACATTAGTATTATTAATATATTTATCATTAATATTGTTAATATTACTAAACTTTTCATTTAAAAACTGTTATTTTCATTATTATAAAATTTATTAATAAAACTATCATTAATATTATTATCATTATTATTAATACTAATCTAATCATTATTAATATTTTAATCACTACTAATATTATTCTAGTATTGTTATAATTACTATTTCAACAAACAAACAAAATATATATATAAAATATCTAATACATATGACATAACAAAATTTATATTTTATAAAGTTATATATATTAATAATGAAATATAAAAGTTACTAATATAAAAATTATATCACTAATAATATATATATATATACATATACATATATATATATATATATATATATATATATATATATATATATATATATATATATATATATATATATTTGTTTGATTACGATTATACTTTTTAATATATACACAAATGATATAGGTTCGTGAATCTGAGGCTAACCCTGCATTGTTCAGTATCGTCGTATGAATTTTTTTACTACAAAATATTGTAGAGTGAGTTCATTTGATTCCCTTTTACTCTTTTACAATATATTTTTGGGACTGAGAATACATGCGCAACTTTTATAAATGTTTGACGAAATAGACACAAGTACTTAAAAACATTCTAAGAATGAGTTATTATGAGTATATCGGATATCACCCCTTTATAGTCTGGTAATCTAAGAATTAGGAAACCGAGCTCCTAATTGACGCGAATCCTAAAGATAGATCTATGGGCACTAACGAGCCCCAGTCAGAGAATTTGTACTGCTTTAGTACTTTAAAATAGGTATACAACCGCCAGCTTTAAAAGATATGATCTGTTTGTGAGGTGTACACAACCATCATATTTAAAAGAGTGGCCTGATTGTATGTCTTTGCATGACGTGCGAAATGCCGGTATGCGGGGGATATTCTATATGCATCTTGTTAAGGTTGATTACCAGGTGTTTGTAGTTCGTATGAATGACTTTTATCTCTATACCGTGCGAAATGCCTGATATGAGATTATGTTTATGAAAGATATTAAAAATTGCGAGGCAACCTACGGGGGAGAAAAGGATACGAACCTACTCTGCTAAGCATTATGAAATATGGTTTCATACACGAGATAGGTGTACTGTATTTAAATCTTATGGTCTATTAAAATGATGAATTTTATTGTTTACGATAAACTAATGAACTCACTAACCTTTTGGTTGATACTTTAAAGCATGTTTATTCTCAGATATTAAAGAAATCTTCCGATGTGCATTAGCTCATTTTAAGGATATTATTTGGAGTCATTCATGGCATATTTCGAAAGACGTTGCATTCGAGTCGTTGAGTTCATCAAGATTATTATTAAGTCAATTATATTTGGATATATTATGAAATGGTTTGCATGCCGTCAACTTTCGATGTAATGAAAGATTGTCTTTTCAAAAACGAATGCAATGTTTGTAATATGTATCATATAGAGGTCAAGTACCTCGCGATGTAATCAACTATTGTGAATCATTTATAATTGATATGGACTTCGTCCGGATGGATTAGGACGGGTCATGAAAGTTGGTATCAGAGCGGTGGTCTTAGCGAACCAGGTCTTGCATTAGTGTGTCTAACTGATAGTTGTTTAGATGCATTAGTGGGTTTGGACTTCGACCGCCTCTGCATGTCAAAAGTTTTGCTTATCATTTCGTGTCAAAAATTACCTGCTTATCATCTTAAGTCTAAGACACATCCTACTGCATTGATTGCATGAATAGTGTACAGACAAAAATTCATATCTTAGCGTATTTGTTACTGTAGACTTTGTCTGACATATTTCGTAAATTCCTCCGTAATCTACGAAATCTTTTTTTCTATATATATAGATATTCTATGTAATTAGAATACCATCCAATTGCCGGAAATCATTTCCTATCGAAAAATTCGTTACTCAATCGTATGAAATGGAACTCGTCGCTAGTTCAAGTTCTTTGGAACCCGACAGCTATTCCGACATGGATGTTCACCTAAGCTCTGGAAGCAGTGTCACTAGAATAAATTAACCAATTAGCCATCCCCAATTCATCTGATGAGTTCGTAGCCTACTTAATCAATGGCGATGCGAAGAAGACGATCCTTTCCACCAATCGAATTCACCTCTTGGTGAAGATCCTGAAGCACTTACCGGCGAACCAGTTTGAAACACCATTTTCACTCTCATTTCCCAAATATCTCACCACGATTATATTCTATCTAAAATTCTAAACCTTATTCATCCGCTCATTTCGATCGATAATCATCCCAGAATAATGGAAGAAATCAACGAGCTTCGCGCCCGAGTTGTAGCCTTGGAAAATATGGTGCAAAACATACCAGCTTCGGCAACATCACTGGCACCAACAGTACCATCAGTAACAGCACCCGTATCATCAACAATCCATGCCTCAACATCTCATTCTGTACCTCGAGTATAATCATCGTTCTACGTATCGTTCTACATTAATTATCTTCGTTCTTCATGGCGATTATGTAATCTCTAATGTTTTAGAGATTATTTATTCTAGTTCGAACCGAAAAATCAAATGAGATTAATATCATATTAACTTATAAATCCATGATTACATCTGAAGAAAATATATATGCCTATACGCTTTCATAAAGATTGCAATTAAAAATTCTTTTGTACAAACTGTTAATGGTGAAAATATTTTAACGGGTAGGTAATACCCGAGGAATATTTGAATTTCACATTAATAAGTTACACTGTACATTCTTCGAATCTGATTCAACAGTCATTTACTATCCTATTTACATTCACAGATATACGAATCCGGTCACCACAGAATAACCATTTTCATTCAATTTCATATTTGAATTTTGACTTATCAGAATCCAACAAGTGGCATAATGAAGAAAACATTGGACAAAATAAAATTTGTTAGAAACAAACAAATTAACTATGAGAAATTTTGTTAAGTATCCACGCTAACTGTTCCTAGCTAAGTGTTCCTAGCTAACTGATTACATTTTATTTATCGCAATTTTATTTATCGTCATTTAATTTCTGTTATTTATTTACGCACTTTAAATATCGGGACACGTATACAAGGTTTTGACATATCATATCGACGCATCTATATATATTATTTGGAATAACCATAGACACTCTATATGCTGTAATGCTCGAGTTCGCTATACAGGGTTGAGGTTGATTCTACAATAATATATATACTTTGAGTTGTGATCGAGTCTGAGACATGTACACGGGTCACGATACGAATTAATTAATTCGAATATTACATATTAATTTATAAATGAATTATTGAATTACTAATTGTGGACTGCTAACTGTGGACTGCCAACATTGGAGAATTAAAATGAATTAAAATATTGATTATAACATATGAAACTAAACAATTCTTCAAGTTTGCCACTTGATTTCATCTTAAACCTCATTTGTATCTTGACGATTATAATCCGCGTTCAAACCTTTCATGATTCTTGAAAACACCTCAATCGAGAGGATGAACCAACCACACTTCATCTACGGAAGGAAAGATTTATGCATATAGTATTGCACCTGAAAAACTCTTGGAAACTGAGTAAACGTTTAACGCGTAGCTGTGTTAATTCCTTTAGCATTACTATTACCGAAAATAACTTTGTAATCTCTTTCCAAATTAGCCAATTTTGTCACAGCTCCAGCAAGTCAACTTTGACTTTTCATTCGAAACAACCTTATTATAACCTTGATATATATGTGTGCTCTTTTATTGTTACCGGGGAACCTTTTATATTCCATCATATTACCAGCAGACGTACCAGCAACCTCGTTGCTCCTTGGCTTAAATCTCTTCGACAAATCACTATATTTATCTATTGAAGTCTTATCATTAACTCATCGACATCTTGTAACGAGATTTGCCATACCAAGTATCGGGAAATCAGCAATCAGTATTTTGAATCTCGCAGCGTTTCTACATCAAAATTTATATATACATATAACTTTTATCCCTTAGAATTATGATCTCTCATCCTGAAACTCTGAACAAATTACAAGGACTAAACTTGTACATAAAGAATCCTGATGATTCTGTTTCTGATAAAATCTTTAGCGAATACCTTGCTCCTTAATCGCTCTAAATCATCGTGAATGAATTTCTGCATCATAATTTGATTCAAAAATTCTAAGATATTATCGTATCTTTCAATATTAATATCCTCAATATTTCTAAAGATATCTTCATAAATATTCTTGTCCGATATTAATTACCTCTCCGTGCTATCAGTGTTACATCATATAAGAAACTGTTAGTTTCTATATTCTGTAAACTTTCGAGTTTAAACTATGAATGTTTTTGAAGTAGTGTTGGGAACCGAAGCATGAGTTAGTATAATATAATAACACTTGATCAACGTGATTATATTACAGTACGTCATGCTGAGTTTCTAATGTAACGTGATGATTCACAGATTTTAACATCATCATGTGCCATGTTACACGACTCTTACATTCTAACTAATCTCCAAACATATCGAGAACATATCTTCCTGATAGTTCTATATTTTCTCTTGAATTCTGGTAATTTAACCAATCAAGATCGTGCTATTACAATTTCCTTCTTAGAACATTAACAATGTTCATTCCGAATCTCATACCTACAAATTCTGGACCATTATTCGCTTGACTTGAAGCCGGGAAGAGAAAATAAGAGCATGTAGCTCCGAAAAAAATATTAAGCTCAATAATAATACAAAAATTACAAACCGTGTATATCAATGTTTATTGCAATATAAAGACACGGGAGAATTAAAAACATTATAACCCCAATGGAGAAGTAGAAGAAAACAGATTCCTCCGGTGGAAGTTGGAAAAGGAGAATGATTGTTGCGATAGTAAGGATAAGGACAAGGATCAAAACTGAATTAAGCATTTTCACAATCTTTTGGATGTATGAACTAAGAAATAAAGTATAGGAATGGTGATAATAATGGAACGGAAGAGTTTAATTTATAAAGGAAAAAATCAGACGTAATAATCGAGACAAATCACCGCATTTAAATAAAGGGATCCTAATTCCCTTAAATACCAAAGAATCAGATCTTTTAGATTTCGAAGATTTTCTTTAATCCCTTGAATTCCAGAATTCAACCCTGACTACATCAAAAGCTAAGGCGAATCTCTATTCAAATTTCTTTTTAGATAGTTTCTCTCATACGCTCTGAGTAATTTAATTAATCTATTCAAATACTTAGCGGTGATAAAACTTTATTTATCAACTCATATTCGTCATGAAAACATTTTTAATGTTAGTCATGACGACCACATTCAAATTTCGGGATGAAATTTCTTTAACGGGTAGGTACTGTGACGACCCGGGAATTTCTGACCAAATTTAAACTTAATCTTTATTTGATTTTGACACGATAAGTAAAGTCTGTAAAGTTGAGTCTTAAAATTTTGGAACTGTTTACATGAATTCAATTGAACCTCAGACTATGCCCGACGATTCACGAACAATTGTGTGTAAATAAATATGTGAATATATATATATATATATATATATATATATATATATATATATATATATATATATATATATATATATATCAAAATAAATATAAGGGTTTATGTATAATATTTTGAGATACACTTTAATCAATCGGAATAAAAAATGTAAAATGATAAATAAAATAATTAAGTTACTATTGAAATGAATATATAAATATATATGATCTATATTAATAATTATTATATTGAAACATATATAAAATATATATAAATTTTAAATATTCAAAAATGTTATAGAATAAGTATTACATAAGTAATGACACATACATATATAATACAAGTATAAATATAATTTTTTATAATAATATTGTACTATTTATAATAATAATATCAACCGTATTGTTATTAATAATCTATAGATACGAACATGATATATATAGAATGATATAGCATTATTATATTTAATATCATCGTTATTAGTATTATTAGTATTATTGTTATTAACAATATTATGATTATTACATCCAATATTATTATTAATGTTATTATTAATATTAATAACTGTATTATCAATTCTAATATAAGATATATATATATATATATATATATATATATATATATATATATATATATATATATATATATATATATATATATATATATATATATATATATAAAATATGTATAAGTGTTATATCATTATTAAGGATATTATTATTATCATTAATAGTATTAATATAACTAATATTATTTGGTAACACCACAAATATTGTTATTATCATTTTCATTTTTTTAAATAAATCATGATTATTATTTTTATTACTCTTATTATTATTACTATTAGTATTAGTATTAATGTTATTATTATTATTAATGTTATTATTATTATTATTGTAATATTAGTATTATTATTATTATTATTATTATTATTATTATTGTTATTATTAATTGGTATTATTAGTATTATTATTAATACAATTCTTATTATTTGTATTATTATTATTAATATATACTAAATATAAAATATATTAGATAAAATCTAACAGGTACGATTTCAATATCTGCTTTTATTTTTTTTCCCTCCTGATGGGATTTCTGCCGACGAAAATTTTGCTACAAAACAAGTTTTTATCGAATCTAACTACTGTATTAATCTGTCATTTATCATCTATATTATACCTAATGCAATTCAAGAAGAAACGGATAGTGAAAAAAAAATCAAAAACTCCAAGAAAACCACGTTCTTACTATGTTCTTGTTCTTTTTGGCCAAGATTCAAAAACGAAATAATAATCAAAATCCAAAAATGTAGTTTTATTAGGATTTATTTACTCAATCTATCTGACAAAATTTATATTCCAATTCCTCTTAACGAATTTCAATTTCTGAGTCAAAGTTTCGTAATGAAAAAGTCAACCATTGTTCTTCAATTAAATTCGAATTTTCTGTTATAATTTGAGTTCAAATGATGGCATAGATAGTTTCTAAAACAGTTTTGCAATCTATTTCATGATGTAACTTTTAGCTAAAACGATCCACAAGTTGAAATCATATTTTCTATTTTTTTCAACAGTGACGAAGAGCTGCTGCTCCTTTTATTTTTTTATTTTATTTTTTTCTTTTTATTCGTGTGTCTGTTGAATGAATTTTACAAAATAGGTCATTATAATGAAATTTCAATCTCTTAACTCTTATTTAAAAATCCGTTTGATGAATTATGGAATGTCTCTAGTCGAATTTTTTTTAAAGAAGATGAAGAACACAGAAAAAGGCTTAAATACATTTAAGTTATAAAATAAAACAGAAACATAAGTAGTAGTGTGTTGGTTTGTATGGGTGTTAGGTCAACAAGAGGTCTCGGGTTCGAGCCCGGTATGGGGCGATTCTTTTTAAACAAGACTTCAAGGGTATACACAATAACTTTTACTTTTATTATTATTATTATTATTATTATTATTATTATTATTATTATTATTATTATTATTATTATTATTATTATTATTATTATTATTATTATTATTATTATTATTATTATTATTATTATTATTATCATTATTATTATCATTATTATTATTATGTGTATTATTAATTATTGCTATTATTATGATTGTTAGTATTACAATTATTATTACTATTATCATAGTTGTATTTATAAGTATTAAAGACATTATTATCATTAGTATTTTTTTTATTATTAACATTATTATTAACCTTATCATTTATGTATTATTATTATTATGATTTTGCTTATAAATGTTATCACTATTTTTAATTAATATTAGCATTAGTATCATTTTTAAACATTAGTATTATTAATATATTTATCATTAATATTGTTAATATTACTAAACTTTTCATTTAAAAACTGTTATTTTCATTATTATAAAATTTATTAATAAAACTATCATTAATATTATTATCATTACTATTAATACTAATCTTATCATTATTAATATTTTAATCACTACTAATATTATTCTAGTATTGTTATAATTACTATTTTAACAAACAAACGAAATATATATATAAAATATTTAATACATATGACATAACAAAATTTATATTTTATAAAGTTATATATTAATAATGAAATATAAAAGTTACTAATATAAAAATTATATCACTAATAATATATATATATATATATATATATATATATATATATATATATATATATATATATATATATATATATATATATATATATATATATATATATATATATATATATATATTTGTTCGATTACGATTATACGTTTTAATATATACACAAATGATATAGGTTCGTGAATCCGAGACTAACCATGCATTGTTCAGTATCGTCGTATGAATATTTTTACTACAAAATATTGTAGAGTGAGTTCATTTGATTCCCTTTTACTCTCTTACAATATATTTTTGGAATTGAGAATACATGCGCAACTTTTATAAAATGTTTGATGAAATAGACACAAGTACTTAAAAACATTCTACGAATAAGTTATTATGCGTACACCGGATATCACCCATTTATATTCTGGTAATCTAAGAATTAGGAAACCGAGCTCCTAATTGACGCGAATCCTAAAGATAGATCTATGGGCACTAACGAGGCCCAGTCAGAGAATTTGAACTGCTTTAGTACTTCGAAATAGGTATATAACCGTCAGCTTTAAAAGATATGATCTGTTTGTGAGGTGTACACAACCATCATATTTAAAAGAGTGGCCGGATTGTATGTCTTTGCATGACCGTGTGAAATGCCGGTATGCGGGGGATATTCTATATGCATCTTGTTAAAGTCGATTACCAGGTGTTTGTAGTTCGAATGAATGACTTTTATCTCTATACCATGCGAAATGCCTGATATGAGATTATGTTTATGAAAGATATTAAAAATCGCGAGGCAACCTACGGGGGAGAAAAGGATACGAACCTACTCTGCTAAGCATTATGAAATATGGTTTCGTACACGAGATAGGTGTACTGTATTTAATTCTTGTGGTCTATTAAAATGATGAATTTTATTGTTTACGATAAACTAATGAACTCACCAACCTTTTGGATGACACTTTAAAGCATGTTTATTCTCAGGTATTAAAGAAATCTTCCGCTGTGCATTAGCTCATTTTAAGGATATTATTTGGAGTCATTCATGGTATATTTTGAAAGACGTTGCATTCGAGTCATTGAGTTCATCAAGATTATTATTAAGTCAATTATAGTTGGATATATTATGAAATGGTTTGCATGCCGTCAATTTTTGATGTAATGAAAGATTGTCTTTTCAAAAACGAATGCAATTTTTGTAAAATGTATAATATAGAGGTCAAGTACCTCGCGATGTAATCAACTATTGTGAATCATTTATAATCGATATGGACTTTGTCCGGATGGATTAGGACTGTAACATCCCGCATTTTTCCGTTAAATTATTTTAACGCCCGTCTTTTCATTTTAATAGTATCCTTCGTAACTAGATTCGTATCCTCCGCTAGCTAAGATTCTTAATAATTTCGTTATTGAATTATAACATCTTCCGTTAATGCGCGTATCTAAAATATCTCGTTTAGGTAATTCACGCACCCGAATGAAACTAGAGGGACCATAGTTGCCAAAAGGGCAAAGAGGTGACTAGGTCAACTAGTCAACACTCTTCCTCATCCATTCATTATTTCCTTTTTCTTTTTCCATTTTCTAAATACTTTCACTAAACTCTCTCAAACACCAAAACAAGAATTCATCATCTAAATTCGGATTAGGGAGCTAGCAACAAAACAAATTACATATTTGGAATCCTCTCTTCATCCTCTACAATTTGATACCAATTTCATCTCATTTGAGTAACTTTCTAAAATCACTAGATTTTGTGTTCTTGATATTTTTGAATTATAAAGTTGTTAATTATTGTCTATGGCTCAAGTCTAACATGAATATATGACTTGTATGCTCGATTTGTTATTTTGGAGTAACTAGCATGAACTTGAAAATGGGTTTGCTTAATCTTTGATTTTGGAAGATTAAATGTTGTTAAATTGTTAAAGTTCATGTTTTAATTGTGTTACTAGTATCACTAGCTTCATTTTGATGTGTAGGTTGATTTGTAAAACTTCAAATACATGATTAGTGATTTTGTGAATTTTGATTAGGGTTCGATGAACTTAAAATGAACTTTTGATACTTTGAATGCCATGAAATGTTGTTAGTAAGTGTTTAGTTGTATTTCATGAGTAATTACCTTCGAAACGGCATATCACATGTGTGGATTGGATTCCCGAATCATGTAATGCATTTCAAGAACTTGAAACTTTGAAAACGGACTTTAAATGATCACTTGACGAGAAATCGGTTATTGGAAATGACGTTTTTTGTTTGATGAAACGTGTTTAGTTGTGTTCCTTGTCAAAAGAGCTTTCCAACGATATAAGGTGCGAGTTCTAAGTGTTTGCGGTTTGTGTTTTGTGCATGAAAAGATTTTGGTTTGGACTTAGAAAAACTGAAACTGGCGAGGTACCAGCTCCCGTGTATTGTCACGGCGCGACAATTGTGGGCCGCGACGCGGCATAAGCCGTGTCCAGGTTCTGACCTCCTTGGTCAAAATAAGAAAAATGTTTGGCACGCTATGGACCTCCGATTCACATGAGACTTTCTAACATGCTTATATATAAATAAAAACCTCAGAAAAATAGTTCGGGACCCGACCCGAACGTGTTGACTTTTTCGTTGACTTTGACGGACCAAAGTTTGACTTTTTGTCAAACTTGACCAAATGATTATGCAATCTTTCTAACATGATTCTTTACTTGTATCTTGCATGAAACTTGACAATTTGATTCACATGCTTCATAATCGAGTCGTAACGAGCCATAGGACTAATTGAACATATTTGACCTATCGTGTTTACCGTTATTGATACAACCTATATGTTTAGGTCAAGACTAGCTTTGTCTTTGCACGCGTTTACTTGTTGAAGTACTTTATTACTCTTGCACTCAAGGTGAGATCATAGTCCCACTTTTACTCTTTTGAACTTACATTTGGGATGAGAAAACATAAACATTTCTTTTTAACTAAGTGAACACAAGTAGAGGAAAACAAACATTCTACATACGAGTTTAGAACAAAATCCTCAATTCGATTATCATTAGTTACTCTTGCAGTGTGTAAGTGTAGGCGTGAACTTATGTTGTATGGCCATATGGGTTTGACAAACCCTCATCTCGGACGGTTCGCTACCGTCTACGGATGAAATATATTTTCGAGAAAAGTGTTGTTCTAGCACTATTAATGGGGTTCAACGGATGGAATGTTAAGCCTTGATAATTGGGTGCTCGTGAATATTAAGTTTTAGAATGTATTACTATTTTATCAATGTTGCAAATCTTGTGGTTCGACTTACTTTTACTCACTTACTTACTTAAACCTATGATTTCACCAACGTTTTCGTTGACAGATTTCTATGTTTTTCTCAGGTCTTTGAACGCTATGTGAAACATGCTTCCGCTCATTATTTGATACTTGCTTTGGATGTCGAGTATACATGCATTTCATGGAGCGTCTTTTGACTTTCTTTAAAACTGTGTCGCATAGGTTTCACATGTAACTATAACCTTGTAACGTAACTTTTGGATGAACAATTCTTGTAAACTTTGAAACAATCTTTATTTTTGAAAGGAATGCGACATATCTTTGGTCAAACGTCATGTTAAAGACCTATGACCACGCAACGGGACCTAAGTAGTCGACGCCGTCAATTGATGATTTGTCGGGGTCGCTACAAGTGGTATCAGAGCATTGGTTGTAGGGATTTAGAGTTCATTGGTGTCAACCCCGAGTCATAGGGTACATTAGTGAATCTAGACTACAACCGGCATATAGACTTGAAGTAGGAATTACTTGACTATTTTTGCATTTATACTCGAACGTTTCTACTCATAACTAACTCTCGCTTCATCTAAATCTTTCTTTGTTTAATTTGATTGACACGTCACCTTGACTTTATAGAATAATGTCGAATGCACATATGAATCAGGGTAATATAATTGCCGAGATTATAGTACGGTGACTCATATGAACGTTCCGACATTATGACATAAAGAATTTAAGGCGATTCAAGGAAAATTTTCTCTCTATCCTTATTCCATATCATGGTTAGTATTATTGAGAATACTAATCAACGATATTCTTGTGTCATGAAGGAACAATGGCTCACCAAGGTCAACACAACACTCCTCCCGGAACTCTCGAACAAACTCTTCAACGAATGATAGCTACCGCCGTGGGTGAGGCCGTGGCCGATCACTTCTCCAACAACAACAACAACAACAATTATAGAGCCGATGATTCGAACGAGGGGTGCTCCTACAAAAAATTAATGGGATACAAACCTCCCACTTTCGATGGAACCGGGGGACCGGTTGCTCTCACCTGATGGTTTGATCAAACGGAAGCCGTTTTTGGCATAAGCGGTTGTCGGGACCGAGATAAGGTCAAGTTTTCCACCCTCACTTTCACCGGTGTTGCTCTCTCATGGTGGAACACGCATGTACAATCGGTGGGTATCGATGAAGCCCACACACTCTCTTGGACCGAATTAAGAGAAAGAATGATCACCGAATACTTCCCGCGTGACGAGACTCGAAGGCTCGAACAGGGGCTAAGGAATTTAAAAACGGTCGGGAATGACCTCGAAGCTTATAATCAACAGTTTGTCGAACTAGCCTTAAGTTGCCCGAACCTCATGACTCCTGAATCCCTAAGAGTTGAACTTTACATGGAAGGCCTCCCAAAGAGCATTCACCACGAGGTAGTAGCATCCAAACCCGCCAACCTACAAGAGGCTTTAACGATGGCCCGCCAATCTATAAAAACGGTGAATGAAATTGAAGCGCCGACACCAACGGCCGAGGACCAACCGGGTAACGACAAAAGAAAATGGGAAGCCTCTCCATCGAGCAACTACAACAACAACTTCACCAAGAAGTCCTTCACCTCCGATGGCATGAAAGGGTATGCCGGAAACCTGCCCTACTGTAACGAATGTCGCAAACATCATTTGGGTGAATGTGGCAAACCATTTTGCATCAGGTGTCAAAGAAGTGGCCATGTGGCCCATATTTGTAAAAGTACCGTTACCGTCGCTAAAAAGAAGCCCAATGCGCCAAGGGCGGTTGTTTGTTTCGAATGTGGCCAACCGGGTCATTATAGGAATGTGCGCCTAAAGAAGAAAGCCAACCCCAACGCACGCCGTTGAACTTTCAACATCGACACCTAGGATGCCCGAGACGACGATGGACTAGTCACGGGTACGTTTCTTCACAACAACCTGCATATTTCATACTTATTCGATTCAGTTACTGTTAGACGTTTTATAACCAAGGCTTTGACTCGTACTCTTTGCACTCCACTTTTTTTCCTTTAAATACTACTTAGGCAATTTAAGTGACCAACGGAAAAATATTGTGTACCTATAAATTTTATCGGAGGATATACGTTAAACTTATTGGGTGGATAATTTGAATTGTGACTTGACACCTATAGAACTAATGTGACGATCGCTCTAAATTCATATGGACGAACACGTCATTCATTGATTTCATTGCGAGGTATTTGACCTCTATATGATACGTTTTGTAAACATTGCATTCTTTTGAAAAGGCACACCATAAATGAATATTTAAATCAAAGGTTTTCGACATCTAATGATTTCTACATATAGACAATCATCATAAATAATAGTTTACAATAATACTTCCGTTGACAATGCAGTCAAAATAAGATACATGGTGATGATTTGGTGAATGCAACATTTTCTTGAAAAATATGTCATGTAAGACTCCATACACATAGCTTGTCTAACATATAAGCAAACAGCGGAAGACTTCTAGGAAACCTGAGAATAAACATGCTAACAAGTGTCAACACAAAGGTTGGTGAGTTCATAGTTTTAGTGTTGCACATAATCTGTATATAAAGATGGATCACAAGATTTCAGTTGTTTCATCCAGAAGCGTTTATCAAAATATTCTACAAGATTGAGCACCCTCGTAACTAAACTTTAACGTTTTAATAAGTACCCCTGTTTTAACATACATGCAACCAACATGTACAATACACGCAAACTAACGTGTACTAACCTCAAATAGCATACGTCTGTTTTATAGTTCAGGCTAGGGTTTCTATACTTGGAACAGACGGGGATGTCAAGCCCTATGGATCCATATACTACTACTCGCGTTCACCAGTTCTTATAACTGGCAGTTACTAGTTACTAAAGCTAAGGGATTTTCGGTTCAAACTCGGTGTAGAATTTAGTATGTACTTGTATCCATTGCGTTTAAAATAAAGTGCATGTATTCTCAGCCCAAAAATATAGATTGCAAAAGCAATTAAAAAGGGAGCAATGAAACTCACCTTAGCAGCATATAAAGTCGTTCACCAAAATATGACTGAAACTCGGATTACCAAATAACTGTAGATCTCAACCTAGAGAATATATGCTGGTCAATAAATGTCTATCAAGCTAGGTCAGGTCATTGTGTATCACAATCCTAATGCTCAAGATCAACATACAAAAGTTTATCAAAAGTCATTTCAAAAAGTCATTCTGACTTAATACTATAGTTGAATGATCATGGCAATCGAAACATTTTAACATTTCACATAGTTTCCCAATTCTTGTAAAATTAGACTATAGTTTTTATAAGGCTTTAAAACATGATAAAACAGTCAATTTTGACAATTGTTCAACAAAACGAGACGTGCCTTATATAAGGATTCATTTACTCAGCTGGTAATATTCAAAAATCTAATTTATCAATCTTACAAACAAGTTGTTTAAATATCAATCGCAGATTCAAGAGCAATTTCAATTAATGTCAATCATAATTCAGTTGATCATATCTTTTAATTCGTTCACCGAAATTAAGCGATTTCTAAATGAAAAGTTATTGATTTTTTGCCAGCTTTCCAAAAACATGCATATCATATACCTTTTATCAGTAATATATGTACTTAATTCTTGATTCATTATAAACTATTTAACGACGAAATTTAGCATACAAGCATGCATAAACATATATACTCGAGCACTAGACATGTATACACTATTAATATATAAAAGATAAGATATGAATGCTCACGTATCAATATTGTGATTCAATATTGCAGGAAAGTATGTAGACGCAACAGAGATGATAAACACTAGGTTTGACTTGCGAACAATACCCATGAATATTACCCATAACCTCCAAAGCTATAACCCATAATTTTCCTTAGCTCTATCCCGCTCATAAAATCCGTTTTGAAAATCACCCGAGCATAACTCCGTCGTAGTATTTTATATATACTACTAATACTTAATTTGAATATTGCACTAGAATTATTACGGAATAAAAATATATGAAATAAATATATATGTACATATATGTGTGTGTGTTTCTGCAATCGATCGATCAATCGATATATATAGTTAGAAAATAATATTATAATAATAAAAGGAATCAAACGTGTTTAATTATAATAATATAATAATATAATAAAGTAATAAAATAATAATATAATAATAAAAGGAATCGTACGTTTATAATTATAATAATATTATAATATAATAAAGTAATAATAAAATAATAATATAATAAAGTAGAATATAATAATATAATAATAAAATCGAATCGATTAAGATTTTAAAAGTCGTATTTTTAAAATACTTCAGGAGTATTTTATGTAACTTATAATTAATAATTTCAATCATGTCGCTTTCATGTGAATAGTAAATTAATTAATTCCGTTTCATTTACTATTCATATGAATAGTAAATGAATTAATTTCGATTCAACTATTTAAGCTACACGTTATTGTACGTTGTGCTTTACAAATTGTACATTTTTAATTTAACTTCGTTTCTTAAAAAAATTACAAAAATTATATCATAAAAATAAAACGACTTAATACGTAAAATTTTTAATTTGAAAAGCATCGTTTAATAGTAAATTTTTATCATTTCATATATAAATATTATTCGCATGATTCGGTATATATTGAAAACTCTTATGTTTATATAATACATGTTATGACGTTCGTGAATCGTCGGACAAACAGGGTAATTGAATAGTTCAAGAATTTTGAGATCCAGTTTTATAGACATTGCTTATCGTGTCGGAAACGTTAAAGATTAAGTTTAAATTTGGTCAGAAATTTCCGGATCATCACAGTACCTACCCGTTAAAGAAATTTTGTCCCGAAATTTGAGTGAGGTCGTCATGGCTAACAATAAAAATGTTTTCATGACGAATATGAGTTGATAAATAGAGTTTTATCACCGTTGAATAATATGAATAAAACAATCCAATTACTCGAAGCGTATGAGAGAAGTTATCGTAATAGAGTGAAATGAAGAATAGAGATTCGTCTTAACTCTTGACCTAGTATCGATTGATTTCCGGAATTTAAGGAATAGAAAATCTTCATAATCTAAATAAGATTTGTTTCTTTGGAAATTGCAGAAATTAGAATTTTCTTTGATTAAATGTGTAATCTGCCTCTATTGCTATGTCTGATATTTCGCTATAAATTGACCACTTCCGTTTTATTATTTTCATCACTCCTATATCTTCTTCCTCATTTCATACTTCCAAAGATTGTGAAATGCTTCATCCAGTTCTGATTCTTGATATACTTCTAACTTTCATATATGTCATTCTTCTTTTTCATCTACCACCAGAGGAAGTTATTTTCTTCTACCACTACCTTGGGGTTATAGTATTTTTCATTCTCCCGTGTCTTTATATTGCTATACGCATCGATATACACGGTTTATAATATATGTGTTGTTGTTAGGCTTTATATTTTCCCTTATATTTAGGAGCTCCATGCTTTCATTTTTCCTTCCCGACTTCAAGTCAAGCGAATAATGGTCTAGAATTTGTAGGTATGGAGTTTCGAATGATCATAATATACAAAGTAGAAAGGAAAGGTAATAGCATGATTTGATTTGTCAAATTACCAGAATATCTAGAAAAGACCGAATCATCAAGATAAATATTTTCTTGATATGTTTAGAGATTAAATAGAATGAAAGAGTTATGTAACATGGTTCATGATAAGGGTGGGATCTGTGAACCTTTATCACGTTTCATTAGAAACTCAGCATGACTTACTGTAATATAATCACGTTGATCAAGTGTCATTATATTATACTAACTCATGCTTCAATTTCCAACATTACTTCAAAACATCCATTTTTCGAATTTTCAGATTTTAGAAACTAAAATAGTTTCTTTTATGATGTAACACAGATAGCGCGAAGAGATGAATGATTTCAGATAAAAATAGTTATGAAAATATCTTCAGAAATATGGAGGATATTTATAATGGAAGATACGATGATATCTTAGAATATTTAAGATAAGATGATGATAAAGAATATTGTCCGCAAAGGTTTTAGAGTAAGGAGCAAGGTATTTGCTAAGGATTTCAGCAGACACTGAATCATTTGGATTCTTTGAAGGCAGGCTTAGTCTTTGTGATTTGTCCACAGCCTTCGTCATTGTTTGCTCAATTCGTTTTCCAGTTCCAAACCTTCTCTTTTTCTGTGCTTTTTCAACACACTATTTTTTATCATCAAACTTTCAACTGTTAAAGTCATTTACAGTTTTTGCTACTTCATCAGCATTTTTACAAAATTCGGAGAACTAGTTTCGCAGTTTGGGGTGTTTTTCAGAAACTTCACATTCGAAGTATATAAGTCTAGAAGATAGACATTATATGTATATATATAACTATTGGCATAGAATTGCTGCGAAATTCGAAATACTGATAGCAAATTCCCGGTAATTGGTATGGCAATTACCGTTACAAGATGTGGATGAGTACATGATAGGGTTTCTATGAGTATAAGGATTTCTATGAAGGTCAAGGATAAATGAAGTTGTTGGTAAATTTACTGCTAATGTGGTGGGACATAAAAGGTTCCCCAGTAACAAGAACATATATGTCAAGGTTATAATAAGGCTAATCTGAAAAGTCGAAGTTGACTGGTTGGATGTGTGGTAAAACTGGATACTTTGAAAAAAAAAATTTAAAATTATTTTCGGTAATAACAATGCTAAAGGATCTTGCACAGTTTTGAAGTCAAAGTATAGCTTTGAAAGATGTAAAGATCTAAGAATGTTGTCACCGGTTCAGAGTTATGTCTTGGATTATGATCCGTCAATATTAGAATATATAATTGAATTGGTATGAAATGATTGTGTATCACTGTGAAGATAGTGAGTATAGTTAATGATTTTTGAATCAAAATTGAAGAATGTACAGTGTAACATATTAATTGTGAACTTAAATATTTTCCGGGTATTACCTACCCGTTAAAGATTTCACAAGTAATATTTTGTACAAAAGAATTTTCATTACAATCTTTATGAAAATATTTGTATGTATATTTTCTTCAGATGTAATACAGATTTAATGAATTAATATCATATTATGCTCATTTGGTTTTCGGCTTGACTTAGAAGTGATTAATCTCTAAAACATTAAAGATTACATAATCTTTGCGGAGTATTTCGCTAATGTAATCGATACTTCATTATTTATTCTTATTCCTCGGTGAAGGATGTTGGTGCTCGTGGAAATCTTGTGAACCTTACAAGGCACAGATGGTGTTTTCTGGAAAGTTTCGAGTATATCGAAAATGAAAATATAAAATCAATTATGTAATTGAATAATACACTTGGTTTATTATGAAATGGAATTCATTGAGTTGAAATAGAGATTGTAGTTAACGAAGGTTAAGTTGTTAACGAAGGATATACATCATAGCATATTAGTAATATGAATTTAACCGAGTAATATTTACCCTTTTTCAATTCATACATAATAGCTTAGTACGAAAAGATTTATTATGGTTTAAAAATTTATATATATAAGATATATATATAAATTCTTCAGAGGGAATGAGTTAATATTTAATAACTCGTTGACACAATATACACGTTATTGATTCGTAATGATGTCCACGGTGATTCTTGAACTGGCGGAGCTTGTGATGTTAGAGGTGCTGCTGATTCTGACGATGTTGAAAACACTAACTATGCTGGTGAGGCTAAGGGTACTGTTGATGCTGTTGGTAAAACAAGTCTAGCTTGTACCTTACGCACCATTCTTGTCAGGGTTTCTACTCTTCCTTCTATCATTTTGGTTCACTCATCTGATTTATGGTTAGGGCTAGAATAGATAATCTCTAAGATTATAGATTATATAATCGCCGTAGGATATTTCTCCGATGAAGTTATGAATCCATACTTCATCGTTTGTTGTTGTTGATACTCATTGGTATCCATGGTGCGTATGATGTTGATATCCGAAGTACAGATTATGATGTTGAGGCGTGTGATGCGGATGTGATTGTTGGTGGTGGTAATGATATTGTTGATGTTGATGATGGTGGTACTGGTTATGCTGTTGGTGCTGCTGCTGGTGTTCGTAACCCTTGCACCATATTCTCCAAAGCCCCTACCCGAGCACGAAGCTTGTTGACTTCTTCTATTATACCGGGATGATCGGTGGTTCGGACGATCGGATAAATAAGATTTATAATATGGGATAGTATATAATCGTAATGAGATACTCTGGAAATGAGAGAGAAAATAGTATTACGAAATAGGTTCGCCAGTAAGTGCTTCAGGTTCTTCGCCAAGAGGGAAATGTGGTGGATGGAAAGGATCACCTTCTTCATGTCTCCAATGATTAAGTAGGCTACGAACCCATCCCCAATTCATCCAGAATAGATGATGGCTAATCGGTTGATCCATTCCGGTTACACTACTTTCGGAGCTCGAGTGGAAATCCATATCGGAATAGCTGTCGGAATCTAAGGAATTTGAACTAGATACAGGATCCATTTCGTGTAATCAAGGAAAAGATTTTTGGAATGAAATAGATTATAGGACTAATTTGGTACTCCTTAATACATAGTTTACATATGTATTTATAATACCAGAATCCCATAAGTTACGGAGGATTTTACAGAAGATGTCAGGCAACGTTTACTGTAATAGATATGCCAAGATATGAATTTTGTCTATACACTATCTATGCAATCAATGCAGTAAGACGCGTTTAGACTAAGAATGATAAGTAGGTAATTTTCGACAAGAAGTGATAAGCAAAACTTTTGACATGCAGACACAGTCGAAGTCCAGACTTACTAATGCATCCTAACAACTATCAGTTAGACACACTCATGCAAGACCTGGTTCGCTAAGACCAACGCTCCGATACCAACTATGACGATCGCTCTAAATCCATATGGATGAACACGTCATTCATTGATTTCATTGCGAGGTATTTGACCTCTATATGATACGTTTTGTGAACATTGCATTCTTTTGAAAAGGCACACCATAAATGAATATTTAAATCAAAGGTTTTCGACATCTGATGATTTCTACATATAGACAATCATCATAAATAATAGTTTACAATAATACTTCCGTTGAAAATGCAGTCAAAATAAGATACATGGTGATGATTTGGTGAATGCAACGTTTCCTTGAAAAATATGTCATGTAAGACTCCATGCACATAGCTTGTCTAACATATAAGCAAACAGCGGAAGACTTCTAGGAAACCTGAGAATAAACATGCTAACAAGTGTCAACACAAAGGTTGGTGAGTTCATAGTTTTAGTGTTGCACATAATCTGTATATAAAGGTGGATCACAAGATTTCAGTTGTTTCATCCAGAAACGTTTATCAAAATATTCTACAAGATTGAGCACCCTCGTAACTAAACTTTAACGTTTTAATAAGTACCCCTGTTTTAACATACATGCAACCAACATGTACAATACACGCAAACTAACATGTACTAACCTCAAATAGCATACGTCTGTTTTATAGTTCAGGCTAGGGTTTCTATACCTGGAACAGACGGGGATGTCAAGCCCTATGGATCCATATACTACTACTCGCGCTCACCAGTTCTTATAACTGGCAGTTACTAGTTACTAAAGCTAAGGGATTTTTGGTTCAAACTCGGTGTAGAATTTAGTATGTACTTGTATCCATTGCGTTTAAAATAAAGTGCATGTATTCTCAGCCCAAAAATATAGATTGCAAAAGCAATTAAAAAGGGAGCAATGAAACTCACCTTAGCAGCATATAAAGTCGTTCACCAAAATGTGACTGAAACTCGGATTACCAAATAACTATAGATCTCAACCTAGAGAACATATGCTGATCAATAAATGTCTATCAAGCTAGGTCAGGTCATAGTGTATCACAATCCTAATGCTCAAGATCAACACACAAAAGTTTATCAAAAGTCATTTCAAAAAGTCATTCTGACTTAATACTATAGTTGAATGATCATGGCAATCGAAACATTTTAACATTTCACATAGTTTCCCAATTCTTGTAAAATTAGACTATAGTTTTTATAAGGCTTTAAAACATGATAAAACAGTCAATTTTGACAGTTGTTCAACAAAACGAGATGTGCCTTATATAAGGATTCATTTACTCGGCTGGTAATATTCAAAAATCTAATTTATCAATCTTACAAACAAGTTGTTTAAATATCAATCGCAGATTCAAGAGCAATTTCAATTAATGTCAATCATAATTCAGTTGATCATATCTTTTAATTCGTTCACTGAAATTAAGCGATTTCTAAATGAAAAGTTATTGATTTTTTGCCAGCTTTCCAAAAACATGCATATCATATACCTTTTATCAGTAATATATGTATTTAATTCGTGATTCATTATAAACTGTTTAACGACGAAATTTAGCATACAAGAGCACTAGACATGTATACACTATTAATATATAAAAGATAAGATATGAATGCTCACGTATCAATATTGTGATTCAATATTGCAGGAAAGTACGTAGACGCAACAGAGATGATAAACACTAGGTTTGACTTGCGAACAATACCCATGAATATTACCCATAACCTCCAAAGCTATAACCCATAATTTTCCTTAGCTCTATCCCGCTCATAAAATCCGTTTTGGAAATCACCCGAGCATAACTCCGTCGTAGTATTTTATGTATACTACTAATACTTAATTTGAATATTGCACTAGAATTATTACGGAATAAAAATATATGAAATAAATATATATGTACATATATGTGTGTGTGTTTCTGCAATCGATCGATCGATATATATAGTTAGAAATAATATTATAATAATAAAAGGAATCAAACGTGTTTAATTATAATAATATAATAATATAATAAAATAATAAAATAATAATATAATAATAAAAGGAATCGTACGTTTATAATTATAATAATATTATAATATAATAAAGTAATAATAAAATAATAATATAATAAAGTAGAATATAATAATATAATAATAAAATCGAATCGATTAAGATTTTAAAAGTCGTATTTTTAAAATACTTCAGGAGTATTTTATGTAACTTATAATTAATAATTTCAATCATGTCGCTTTTATGTGAATAGTAAATTAATTAATTTCGTTTCATTTACTATTCATATGAATAGTAAATGAATTAATTTCGATTCAACTATTTAAGCTACACGTTGTTGTACGTTATGCTTTACAAATTGTACATTTTTAATTTAACTTCGTTTCTTAAAAAAAATTACAAAAATTATATCATAAAAGTAAAATGACTTAATACGTAAAATTTTTAATTTGAAAAGCATCGTTTAATAGTAAATTTTTATCATTTCATATATAAATATTATTCGCATGATTCCGTATATACTGAAAACTCTTATGTTTATATAATACATGTTATGACGTTCGTGAATCGTCGGACAAACAGGGTAATTGAATAGTTCAAGAATTTTGAGATTCAGTTTTATAGACATTGCTTATCGTGTCGGAAACGTTAAAGATTAAGTTTAAATTTGGTCAGAAATTTCCGGGTCATCACCACTAAGGAGCTCAAAACCTATTCATTAAGGAGAAATGTTTTCCCTACAATTATGTATAGATCATTGGAACTAAGTAACTTTCGGTTGAAAACCGATACCCTTTTCCTCGTATCCATGACCTCATGATTATTTACATGAATCTCACGTATATTCCAAACCAACCTCTGTTCCAATTATCATCAATTGAGAGATCAGGGAGAAGATGTCTCCTAACCCACTTTTAGAACTCGCTACGATAGTTGTAAATTTCTTTTAGTACCGTTCGATTATCTAGGCCTCCGCCTGTATTCATAGGCCTCCTGAACCGCGTTTGTAAACTTATCTAGATGAATCCGTTATCGTATTTATAGATGATGTCTAAACCTATTCAAGTAAAGAAGAAAACGAACGACATCTCGGAATTTTTAGAAAAGAGCAACTCTATACCGAATTCTCCAAGTGAGAATTTTGGTTAAACGAAGTCCAATTTTTAGACCATGTTGTTAGTGGTCAAAGTATTTCAATACATCTCGCAATCAGAACCACACGTAATCGGGAAACCCTCACGACTCAGACTTGTATTCGTAAAATCTTAGATCTCGCCGGTTATTACTGAAGATTCATTTCTGACTTTTCTCGTGTTGCACGACCTTTAAACTCGTTAACTCACTGAGGGAAAAATTTAAACCTCTCCGTGTCTGAACTTTGAACATGATCTTTCACACAAACCTTACTGGCTAAATTCGTTTAGCACACTGGAACTCAAATATGGAAATATTTCTACTTGAACGCCCGAAAGGCATACTCTCTCAACTCGAAATCAACGAAACGGAATTTCGTTATTTTGGCACGAAAAATTTGAATACTTAATCATGGACCCAATCAACCTTCTCATCAACACGTGCCACGTTACATAGCTCTGTTATTTCACCATTTTTCCTCCTGATATTACTGGAACTTAAGATAACACCCAATCCAAGGATACTTCACTCTTCTTTGACTTATCATACAACTATGTGTACTATCTCGTTATCCCACCAAGCCTCAACATTCGACCACTAAGTGCGCGACATGGTTACCTCAAGGTGTGAACTCATCCTATTCTAAGTTCTCATTTCACTCCTGTCTTATCGCTCGCACTTTCGTGTAAGGAAACTTTTTATAAAACTTCTCATGGAGAGAGAAACTCTTCACATTATATTAGTATTCGCCACGATGGTGAATAGTCCTAACAACCATTTTCAGGAACCGATGGATCCGCCGCGGTGCGGACCTCTTGAGAAAAGAAACCTGTTCAAACGTGTTTTAAAGAAAATTCTAGCTCGGCACGGCGTACCATCTCCATTAAAATTTCAGATCGGGATACTCGTCTCACTTCTAAATTCGGGATGCCTTACAAGGAACCTCGGGGACCCGTCCAAACATGAGTGCCGTGTATCATCCACAACCAACGGACCAAATAAACTTACGTTTCACATCTTGGAAAGACATGTTACAAGCTGGTATCGTTACCTTTAGTAGTTCCTCTTACAACGACAGTTACCATTCGTGTATTAACGCCGCACTTCCGAAACCCTATATGACCGCAAATGTCATACCCCGATTCGTTGGACCAAAGCATATGGCAAGCAAATCACCGAATCCGAAGTCATTCAAGAAATAACAGTTGAGATCGTTCAAGTTCGAGAAGGACTCAAGACTACCCGTAGTCGCCAAAAGGGCTATACCAATATTCGACGTAAACCTCTCGAATCCCAAGTCAGTAACCGTGTAATATTGAGAACCCGCACCTTGGGAAGGTGTAATCCGTTTCGGGAATCAGGGAAAGTTAAAACCGTGATATATTAATCCTTTTGAAATCTTGGGGCGTATTGGAACCGCCTCCTACCGTTTAGATCTCCTGACTCAATTAAAGTTTCCGTTTACCTTACATTTCATGTAACAAACTTAGAGACGTGTCCTGCGGAACAGGAACGTGCTATCCTTCTAGATAAACCTACTATTGATGACAAACTCCCCTCCATGGGAAAAACCGGTTGAAATGGTGGATCGTAAACCAAGCCTTAATACAACATGAAACCCCGACTATCCAAATTCGTGGAAATGCCCAAGGACATATCTTCACTTATCCATAGCATTGACAACGTAAGGTCTCGAGTAAGAAACAATGACTATTGCTTCCAACTAAATTTTGGGACGAAATTTCTTTTAAGGTGTGGGTAATGTAACATCCCGCATTTTTCCGTTAAATTATTTTAACGCCCGTCTTTTCATTTTAATAGTATCCTTCGTAACTAGATTCGTATCCTCTGCTAGCTAAGATTCTTAATAATTTCGTTATTGGATTATAACATCTTCCGTTAATGCGCGTATCTAAAATATCTCGTTTAGGTAATTCACGCACCCGAATGAAACTAGAGGGACCATAGTTTCCAAAAGGGCAAAGAGGTGACTAGGTCAACTAGTCAACACTCTTCCTCATCCATTCATTATTTCCTTTTTCTTTTTCCATTTTCTAAATACTTTCACTAAACTCTCTCAAACACCAAAACAAGAATTCATCATCTAAATTCGGATTAGGGAGCTAGCAACAAAACAAATTACATATTTGGAATCCTCTCTTCATCCTCTACAATTTGATACCAATTTCATCTCATTTGGGTAACTTTCTAAAATCACTAGATTTTGTGTTCTTGATGTTTTTGAATTATAAAGTTATTAATTAGTGTCTATGGCTCAAGTCTAACATGAATATATGACTTGTATGCGCGATTTATTGTTTTGGAGTAACTAGCATGAACTTAAAAATGGGTTTGCTTAATATTTGATTTTGGAAGATTAAATGTTGTTAAATTGTTAAAGTTCATGTTTTAATTGTGTTACTAGTATCACTAGCTTCATTTTGATGTGTAGGTTGATTTGTAAAACTTCAAATACATTATTAGTGATTTTGTGAATTTTGATTAGGGTTTGATGAACTTGAAATGAACTTTTGATACTTTGAATGCTATGAAATGTTGTTAGTAAGTGTTTAGTTGTATTGCATGATTAATTACCTTCGAAACGGCATATCACATGTGTGGATTGGATTCCCGAATCATGTAATGCATTTCAAGAACTTGAAACTTTGAAAACGGACTTTAAATGATCACTTGACGAGAAATCGGTTATTGGAAATGATGTTTTTTGTTTGATGAAACGTGTTTAGTTGTGTTCCTTGTCAAAAGAGCTTTCCAACGATATAAGGTGCGAGTTCTAAGTGTTTGCGGTTTGTGTTTTGTGCATGAAAAGATTTTGGTTTGGACTTAGAAAAACTGAAACTGGCGAGGTACCAGCTCCCGTGTATTGTCGCGGCGCGACAATTGTGGACTGCGGTGCGGCATAAGCCGTGTCCAGGTTCTGACCTCCTTAGTCAAAATAAGAAAAATATTTGGCACGCTATGGACCTCCGATTCACATGAGACTTGTTCTAACATGCTTATATATGAATAAACACCTCAGAAAAATAGTTCGGGACCCGACCCGAACGTGTTGACTTTTTCGTTGACTTTGACCGACCAAAGTTTGACTTTTTGTTAAACTTGACCAAATGATTATGCAATCTTTCTAACATGATTCTTTACTTGTATCTTGCATGAAATTTGACAATTTGATTCACATGCTTCATAATCGAGTTGTAACGAGCCATAGGACTAATTGAACATCTTTGACCTATCGTGTTTACCGTTATTGATACAACCTATATGTTTAGGTCAAGACTAGCTTTGTCTTTGCACGCGTTTACTTGTTGAAGTACTTTATTACTCTTGCACTCAAGGTGAGATCATAGTCCCACTTTTACTCTTTTGAACTTACATTTGGGATGAGAAAACATAAACATTTCTTTTTAACTAAGTGAACACAAGTAGAGGAAAACAAACATTCTACATACGAGTTTAGAACAAAATCTTCAATTTGATTATCATTAGTTACTCTTGCAGTGTGTAAGTGTAGGCGTGAACTTATGTTGTATGGCCATATGGGTTTGACAAACCCTCATCTCGGACAGTTCGCTACCGTCTACGGATGAAATATATTTTTGAGAAACAGTGTTGTTCTAGCACTATTAATGGGGTTCAACGGACGGAATTTTAAGCCTTGATAATTGGGTGCTCGTGAATATTAACTTTTAGAATGTATTACTATTTTATCAATGTTGCAAATCTTGTGGTTCGACTTACTTTTACTCACTTACTTACTTAAACCTATGATTTCACCAACGTTTTCGTTGACAGATTTCTATGTTTTTCTCAGGTCTTTGAACGCTATGTGAAACATGCTTCCGCTCATTATTTGATACTTGCTTTGGATGTCGAGTATACATGCATTTCATGGAGCATCTTTTGACTTTCTTTAAAACTGTGTCGCATAGGTTTCACATGTAACTATAACCTTGTAACGTAACTTTTGGATGAACAATTCTTGTAAACTTTGAAACAATCTTTATTTTTGAAAGGAATGAGACATATCTTTGGTCAAACGTCACGTTAAAGACCTATGACCACGCAACGGGACCTAAGTAGTCGATGCCGTCAATTGACGATTTGTCTGGGTTGCTATAAGGACGGGTCATGAAATATTATTATACAGACGAGATGTCTGTGGGGATATTCTATGCATTAAAGTTAACGTCGGTTACCAGGTGTTTAATCTATATGAATGATTTTTATCTCTATGCAGTTTGCGAAATGCCTGATATGAGATGTATATTTATGGAAAAATGAAAATCTTGTGGTCTATTAAATTAATGGAAATGATTGTTATGATAAACTAATGAATTCACCAACCTTTTGGTTGACACTTTAAAGCATATTTATTCTCAGGTATGAAAGAAATTTTCCGCTGTGCATTTGCTCATTTTAGAGATATTACTTGGAATCATTCATGACATATTTCAAAAGACGTTGCATTCGAGTCGTTGAGTTCATCAAGATTATTATTAAGTCAATTATAGATTGGATATATTCTGAAATGGTATGCATGCTTGTCAACTTTCGATGTGATGAAAGTTTGTCTTTTAAAAACGAATGCAATGTTTGTAAAATGTATCATATAGAGGTCAAGTACCTCGCGATGTAACCAAATATAATGTATTCGTCTAGATGGATTAGGACGGGTCATTACAATTAGTATCATAGCGGTGGTCTTAGCGAACCAGGTCTTGCATTAGTGTATCTAACTGATAGTTGTTTAGATGCATTAGTGGGTCTGGACTTCGACCGTGTCTGCATGTCAAAAGCTTTGCTTATCATTTAGTGTCGAAAATTATTTGCTTATCATCCTTAAAGTCTAGACACGTCTTACTACCTCTATTGCATAGACAGTGTATAGATAAATTCATATCTTAGCATATCTGTTATTGTTACCTTTTCCTGACAGCTTCCGTAGATTCCTCCGTAACTTATGGGATTTTAGAATTATATATGCATATGTAAATTATGTATTGCAGGGTACTAATCTACATCCTATAATATATTTCTTATTGGAAATCTTTCATTTGATCGTACGAGATGAATCCCTCAACCCGTTCGAGTCCCTCAGATTCCGATAGCTATTCCGATTCTTATTCCGACAGCTATTCCGACATGGATATTCACCTAAGCTCCGAAAGCAGTGTAAATGAAATGGATCAACCAAACTAGTCATCTTCAATTCTGGATGAATTGGGGATGGGTTCGTAGATGACTTAACTGATGGAGACGCGAAGAAGGCGATCCTTTCCACCAACCAAATTCACCTCTTGATGGAGAACCCGAAGCACTTACCATCGAACCAGTCCGAAACACCATTTTCACCCTTATTTCCCGAATATCTCGCCACGATTATATTCTATCTAAAATTCTAAACCTTATTCATTCACTCATTCCGACTGACAATCATCCCGGAATAATATAAGAAGTCAACGAACTTCGCGCTCGAGTAATCAATTTGGAGAATATGGTGCAAAATTTACTAGCCTCAGCAACATCACTGACACCAATAGTACCATCAGTAACAGCACCAGTACCATCAATAATCCATGCCTCAACATCTCATTCTGTACCTCGAGTATAATCATCGTTCTACACGACGTTCTACATCATTTATCTTCGTTCGACATGCCGATTATGTAATCTCTAATGTTTTAGAGATTATATATCCTTGTTCTAACAGTAAATCAAATGAGTCTAATATCATATTAACTCATTAAATTCATGATTACATCTGAAGAAATTATATACGTATATATATTTTCATAAAGATTGTAATTAAAAATTCTTTCGTACAAACTGTTAATGGTGAAAGTATTTTAACGAGGAGGTAATAACCGAGGAATATTTAGATTTCACATTAATAAGTACACTGTACATTCTTTCAAATCTAATTCAACAGTCATTTACTATCCTATTTACAACTACCGATATACGTATCAGTTCACCGCAAAATAACCATTTTCATTCAATTTCATATTTGGATTTTGATCTATCAGAATCCAACAAGTGGCATAATAAAGAAAAACATTGGACAAAATAAAATTTGTTAGAAACAAATGAATTAACTATGAGAAAAATTTTGTTAAGAATCCACGCTAACTGATTACATTTTATTTATCGCAGTTTATTTATCGCAATTTAATTATCGCAATTTCATTTATCGTCATTTAATTTCTGTTATTTACTTTACGCACCTTATTTATCGTCATTTAATTTCTGTTATTTATTTTACGCAATTTAAATATCGGGACACGTATACAAGGTTTTGACATATCATATCGACGCATCTATATATATTATTTGGAATAACCATAGACACTCTATATACGGTAATGCTTGAGTTAACTATACAGGTTTGAGGTTGATTCTACAATAATATATATACTTTGAGTTGTGATCGAGTCTGAGACATGTATATAACGGGTCATGTCACATATTAATTAATTCGAATATTATATGTCAACCTATATATGAATTGTTGAACTACTAATTGTGGACTGCTAACTGTGGACTAATAACATTAGATAGTTAAAATGAATTAAAATATTAATTATAACATATGAAACTAAACATTTCTTCAAGTTTGCCACTTGATTTCATCTTAAACCTCATTTGTATCTTGACGATTACAAATTGTGTTCAAACCTTTCATGATTCTTGAAAACACCTCAATCGAGAGGATGAACCAACCGCACTTCATCTACAGAAGGAAAGATTTAAGCATATAGCTATACACCTGAAAAAATCTTGAAAACTGAGTAAATGTTTAACACATATCTGTGCTAGCTCTTTTGGCGTTGTTATTACTAAAAATAACTTTACAGTCTCTCTCCAAATTTGCCAAATTTGTCACAGCTCCACCAAGTCAATTCCGACTTTTCATTCGAATTAGCCTTTTATAACCTCGATATATAAGTTTGCCTTTCGTCATCGTTACCAGGGAACCGTTTATATTCCACCACATCAGCAGTAAATTATCAGCAACTTCATTACTCATTGGCTTAAGTCTCTCCGAAAAACCATAATAATTGTTCATTAAAACCCTATCATATACTCATCCGCATATTGTTACGAGAATTGCCATACCAATTACCGAGAATTAACAAACAGTATTTTGAATCTCGCAACGTTTCTACATCAACAGTTATATGTACACATATAACCTTTATCTCTTAGAATTATGATCTTCCATTCTGAAAAGAACCTAGTCTGCGAATTAATACTCAGAATGTTGAAAAGCTGAATGAAGCAGCAGAAACTGTAGACAACCGTAAACAACCTAAATCGTCGGAAGTTGATGAAAAAGAATAGTATGTTGGCAAAGCTAAAAAAAAGTGAAGATTTGAAACTGGAAAATGAATTGAGCAAACCATGAAGGAGGATATGGACAAATCACAAAGACTAAATCTGCCTTCAAAGGATTCTGATGATTCTGTTTCTGATGAAATCTCTAGCGAATACCTTACTTCTTAATTGCTTCAAATCATTGTGAATGAAATTCTTCATCACACTATGATTCTAAAATTCTAAGATATTATCATATCGTTCATTATGAATATCCTTGATATTCCTGAAGATACTTTCATAACTATTTTTATCTAAAATCATTTATCTCTTCGCGATATCAACGTTACATCAGAATGGAAACTGTTTTAGTTTCTAAATTCTGAAATATTCGAACTTAAAATATGAATGATATTGAAGTAGTGTTGGGAACTGAAGCATTAGTTAGTATAATATAATGACACTTGATCAACGTGATTATATTACAGTAAGTTATGCTGAGTTTCTATTGGAACGTGATGATTCACAGATCATAACGTCATCATGTGCCATGTTACACGACTCTTACATTTTATCTAACTTATAAACATATCACGAACATATTTCTTGATAGTTCTATCTTTTCCCGTAACTTCTGGTAATTTAACCAATCAAGATCGTGCTATTATGTCCCTTTCTACTTAGAACATTAGGATTATTCGAAACTCCATACCTATGAATTCTGGACCATTATTCGCTCGATTTAAAGTCGGGAAGAGAAAACAAAAGAATGAAGATCTGAAATAAAAATGAGAGTATAAATCACAGTAAATTGGAGAGAGTATTAATTGGGGAGGTCAATGATTATAGAAGGAAAGAAGCAGAGACATCGAAATATAAGGGAAGATATAAAACCCAACAACAACTCAGAAATTACAAATCGTAGATATTAATATGAATAGCAATATAAAGACATGGTAGAATTAAGAATAGTATCACCTCAAGGTAATAGTAGAAGTAAACAAATTTTTTTTTTCTGGTTGAAGATTGAAAAGAAGGATGACAGAAATGATAATTAGGAAAATATCAAGGATTAGAACGGGATTAAGCATCACAATCTTTTGGATGTATGAACTAAGAAGGAAAGTATAGGAATTGTGAGAATAATGGAACGGAAGAGTTTAATTTATAATGGAAATATCAGACAGAGTAATCGAGGCTGATCACCGTATTTAATTATAGAGATCTTAATTTTCTTACTCGTCGAAGAATCAAATCCTTCAGATTTTAAAGATTTTCTTTAAATCCCTTGAATTCCGAAATTCAAACAAGACAACGTCAAAAGTTAGGACGAATCTCTATTTCTGTATTTTAATCTTTTGCGACAGCTTCATTTATACTCTTTGAATAATCGAATTATTTATTCCTTATTACTCAATGGTAATAAAACTCTATTTATCAGCTCACATACGTCATGAAAACATATTTATTGTCAACCATGACCATCCTAATCAAATTTCGGGACGAAATTTCTTTAACGGGTAGGTACTGTGATGACCCGGAAATTTCCGACCAAATTTAAACTTAATCTTATTATGATCTCAACACGATAAGCAAAGTCTGTAATATTGAGTCTCGAAAATTTTGAAACATTATTCATGTAATCAATTACCCTTTGACTGTGCTCGACGATTCACGAACAATTGTGTGCAAATAAATATGTAAATATAAATATAAGTGCATATATTAATTTGAATTAATAAATACAATATAATAAGATAAAGTATAAATATAAGGTAATATGCAGAATAATTATGTTGTTACTAAAATGAATCTAAATATATATATATATATATATATATATATATATATATATATATATATATATATATAAATTTTTACATAAGTAGTATATATATATATATATATATATATATATATATATATAGTTTATAAAGATTAAATATTCAATATATGTTATCTTATAATATATATTATATAATTAGTAAATATGATATAATTAATAAACTATAACAGCAATATATTAAATGAAATTACAAGTTGAAAATATATTTGTATAATATTATTATTACTTTATTATTATTATTAATATCAATATCAATATCAGTATTATTAATATCATTATTCTAATATGAAAATAAAATATATATATATATATATATATATATATATATATATATATATATATATATATATATATATATATATATATATATATATATATATATATATATATATATATATATATATATATATATATAACTGGTTATATCTTTTATATCACTTGTATTATTAGATATTATTACCATTAAGAATTATTAGTATTATTATAAATTAATATTATTATTAGGACCTAATACCTTTTATTATTATTAACATTTTTATTATTATTATCATTATCATTTATTATTATTAAATTTATTAAAATTAAGGTTATTGTTATTATTATTATTATAATTAATTATAAGTAGTATTTTGACTATTATCCTTGTAATTATCATTATTATTATAAGTAATATAAATTAATATTGTTATCATGAATAATATTATTATTCTTCTTTATATTTTTTTTATTTATTACTTATTAACATTATAAATATTATGAAAATAATTATTATTAATATTATTATTAATTCCATTAAGATTAATATGACTTATTATTATTATTACTTTTATTATTATTGTAAATAAATATTATTAATTATTATTATTATTATTATTTGTATTTAGATTATTATTAATATAATTATAGATATTGATAATAAATATATAACTCATACGTACGATTTAAGGACCCATAACCGTTTCAAATCACTTTTGTTCTATTTAATTTACCTGCTAATTGATTCCATTACATCAGAAAAATTCCAAAAAAAAAAAACTGTTTAGGGTCGCTATCCTCTTTTATATACATATATATATTTTTTCTGTCCTTGATTATTAAAACTGTCGACTTGCAATTCCTACTTAATCTCATCAATTCCAGTTGTATGTAATATTTATTGATCTCACATTATCATTTATCAATCACAAAACCCCATTACAACTTTTATAGAATCGAATTTAAACAAAAAAGAACCCAAGAAAACAAGTCGACCCCTGTTTTTTATCATTTATTCAAATACTTCGATTTCTCAATGAATTTCAAAAATTTCAAATGCGGTGTTGTTTGGAATCGCATGTTTAAACTTTCTGGAAAGTTTCAGATTCAAACTGTTCGAATTGAAATCAAATTTTGCGGTCAAAGTTTATTTTTCAAAAAGTCAATAGAAATGTTCATCATAAAATTCGAATGCAATTCAATGTTTTGGATCCAATTGAGGTTACAGAAAGTTCATAGGCTTGATTTGAAACCTTTTTCATTCAATGATCGTAGTCTAAAACTTATTAAATTTATGAAAGTGATTTTGAGTTCATACGAAAATATTTTAAGCTATTACAGCTTTATTTTTATATATTACAGTTCCAATTAATTTAATCATCAAGTGGAAATCGTTTAGGTGTTAATCACAGGTCATAAAACAAACAAATAATTGGGTGATTAAGAATTGTTTCTGGATAATTGATTTCTGTGAAAGGAAGAAGAAAATGATATAAATAAAATACGGCTTAAATAGTATCAGATTCTATATTATTTCGGAAAAAGGGCAACAGCCCAGCTAGTTTGGTGTGTATTCGGGTTTACGAGAGGTCTCGAGTTCGAGCCCAGGCGGCGACAGTTATTTTTTTTAAGCTTATTTGGAAGGTAGCATACTTTTATTTATTATTATTGATATTATGAGTATTATTACTATTATTAGTATTATTATTACTAGTATTATTGTTATTATCGTTATTATTATTATGAATATAACTTTTATCATTATAATTATTATTATTACTAGTATAAGTATTATCATTACTATTATGATTATGATCATTATTATCATTATTAAGAAAATAATACAACCTATTATTATTATTATCATTAATTATTGTTATGTTATTATTATGTTAACATAAATACCATGATTAATATTATTATCATTTTTTTTTCTAAGTAACATCATTAGGTATTATTATTGATATTATTGTATTATTAATATTGATATAAGTATTATTATGAGTAGGATTATTATTATTATTATTATTATTATTATTATTATTATTATTATTATTATTATTATTATTATTATTGTTATTATTATTATTATTATTATTATTATTATTATTATTATTATTATTGTTAGTATGAAAATAATACAAATTACTATAATTATCATTAATATTAGCATTAGTACCATTTTTAGTACTATTATTATTATTAACCTTAACAAAAAATATTATTAATATGAGTATCATTAGTAGTAATAGTAATAATGTTATTATCAATATAACTAAATACAATTTTATTGATATTAAATATTATTAGCTATATAAAAATATACTTATAAGTATATTACATATAAGTATAAATTAATTAGAGTAACAATCTTTATATAAATACCCATATATAAAAAAATTAAATATTTTTAATATATATATAACTATATAAATAATAATCATTTTAAATATATATACAAATTAATTACATAATATATAAAATTATAATTGTTTGATTACGAGTATATGTTTATATATATATATATATATATATATATATATATATATATATATATATATATATATATATATATATATATATATATATATATATATATATATATATATATATATATATATATATATATATATATATATATATATATATATATATATATATATATATACGAATGATATAGGTTCGTGAATCCGAGGCCAACTCAGCATTGTTCAGTATCGTCATATGTATTTTTACTACAAAATACAGTATAGTGAGTTTCATTACTCCCTTTTTAAATGCTTTTGCAATATATATTTTTGGGACTGAGAATACATGCGCTTTTATAAATGTTTGACGAAATAGACACAAGTAATCGAAACTACATTATATGGTTGGATTATCTAAATTGAATATCGCCCTTCAAGTCTGGTAACCTAAGAATTTAGGGAAATGGCCCCTAGTTGACGCGAATCCTAAAGATAGATCTATGGACCTTGACAAGTCCCATTCGGGGTACGAATGCTTTAGTACTTCGAGATTATTATTATTATACAGACGAGATGCCTGTGGAGATATTCTATGCATTAAAGTTAACGTCGGTTACCAGGTGTTCAATCCATATGAATGATTTTTATCTCTATGCAGTTTGCGAAATGCCTGATATGAGATGTATATTTATGGAAAAATGAAAATCTTTTGGTCTATTAAATTAATGGAAATGATTGTTATGATAAACTAATGAACTCACCAACCTTTTGGTTGACACTTTAAAGCATGTTTATTCTCAGGTATGAAAGAAATTTTCCGCTGTGCATTTGCTCATTTTAGAGATATTACTTGGAATCATTCATGACATATTTCAAAAGACGTTGCATTCGAGTCGTTGAGTTCATCAAGATTATTATTAAGTCAATTATAGATTGGATATATTCTGAAATGGTATGCATGCCTGTCAACTTTCGACGTGATGAAAGTTTGTCTTTTAAAAACGAATGCAATGTTTGTAAAATGTATCATATAGAGGTCAAGTACCTCGCGATGTAACCAAATATAATGTATTCGTCCAGATAGATTGGGACGGGTCATTACGATATTTATATATGCATCCACAAGACACACTACTACTCATCTCCTTTTCTACTTCCTAAGCCAAAACCCACTCAAACTACTGTGATTTTGGTTCAATCAACACCAATACTCTCATAACATAATGAACACCACAAATTAATCAACAACATGACCTATAAATTAATTTCTGCCATGCCTCATGTTTCTATTCGGGTACAACACAAAAATAATCCCCTCGATCACCCACATAACTGCCACCTTTCACCGGACCACCGGTCATCACCATCTCCGGTCACCATCACCCTTGAAGCACCACGAAAACACACCACTATCCATCACCACCTTCATTTTCTCTCTCACTTCTTCATGAAACACCATGAACAACCAAACCCATTTGAATACTTTGTACCTGCTACTGTTTTCTGTCACAATCGAACACCTTCATTTGCTTCTGCACGTTTATGTTTCATAATTCGAAGCATGTTAAACTGCTACTGCATTACTATTTCGTTAACCAAACCAAACAACACCATATATTAGCGAAGCTGCTTCATTGCTCCTGTTTCAGTTTGAAAAACACCACAACCATCATGCCACACCTCAAACCATCGCCATCCCTACACTAGTCGTCAAACAGAGATCAAAAACCGAAGACCCCATCACCTACAAGTAATATGCTTCGCACGATAACATAATTTTTTTTACTTTAAAAATAATCTTGTAATGGTGAATAACTCCCTTTCAAACATCAGCATGTCGAAAAAGATTGTTCTTGTTTTGTATCTTACAAAACTTATGAATTTCGCTTCACTTAAAACCTTATTCGATCGGATACATTATATCTTAAGCTTTAGATGCTACAACTTGGTGAAGAAAAACTCTTCAAATCATAAGTTATTCTATTAAAAGGAAGTTTGGAAAACTGAAGTATGAAAGTTAAATCTGTAGATTCCGCATGATATCATGTAATTTTGGTCAAATTTTGCAAGTGCGAGATGGTTAATATAATTTGAAATGTACATGTTATAACAAGAATGTACCAACGGTTCAGTGGTTCAGGGTGTTAGTTGGTTCACGGTTGGTTCTGAGTTCGATCCCAGCGTGCAACATTTTTTTTTTATATAACTAACAACAATCAACATGCTGTTGGATTGGAGCAACATGTTGGGCTGAGGTCCAACTTATAAATTCAGTTGGGCCGAGGACTAGCCTGTCTGATTTGGGCCGTGGCAAGGTTGTGAAATTGGGATTCAAATATAGCAGTTTGGGCCGTATATTGTTTGTACAATTTGGCCGAGACCCAACTGATTAATTGTTGGGCTGAGACAGATAATGATAAATAATATGGGGTATAGAATAAATCAGAAAAGTAGTGAGTAGAGGATGGTTTGGAGTGTTTTGTGTTAGCGAGAGGTTGCGGGTTCGAGTCCGGGCAGGGGTACTATATTTTTAGCCTATTCTTGTGAGGTATAAATTTATTATTATTATTTCATTATTATTATTATTGTTAAAAAATATCATTCTTATAAATTTCATTTAGCAAAAGTATTATTATTATTATTATTATTATTATTATTATTATTATTATTATTATTATTATTATTATTATTATTATTATTATTATTATTATTATTATTATTATTATTATTATTATTATTATTGTTATTATTATTATTATGATTGTTATTGTTATTGCTAGTATTAATTATTATTGTTATTATTATTACTAATATTACATATGTATTATTATTATTATAATTATGATCATTATTATTATTATTATCATTATCATTATTATGAACATAATACAATTTATCATTATAAATATTATTATTAGTATCATTTTATAAATTGTTAATATTATTATTGTTATTATCAACAAAAGTATTAGTAATAAAATTATTATTGACAATATCATTATTGTTATTAGTATTATCATTATTTATAAAGTTGTTGTTATTATTATTAGTAACTTATTATTATCAAAACTATCATTTTTAACAAATAAATATTAGTTTCTTTAAAGATACTTATTACATATACTCTACTTATAATAATATCTCATATAACTATATATCAAACAGGCTAACATTTAGAATACATATACAATATTGATTTTTAATATAATACTAAACGTATGTGTATATAAATATATATATATAGATATTAATAAAACTAAAAGTATAGATATTAACTATTGTAATGATATATATATAAAATAAATATATATAACATATAAGTTAAGATATGATATACATAAATAAAGAATAGGTTTTTAATGAAGTTTAGAATAAATCCTAAATAACTACAAATATATATATATAAATATTATGTAACTAATAAATGAAATTATGTGATTTCCAGTATACGTGTTAATATATATACTTGATATAGGTTCTTGAATCCGAGGCCAACCTTGCATTGTTCAGTTTCGTCGTATGCATATTTTTACTACAAAATATCGTATAGTGAGTTTCATTTGCTCCCTTTTTAAATTCTTTTGCAATATATATTTTTGGGACTGAGAATACATGCGCTACGTTTATAACTTTTTTACGAAATAGACACAAGTAATCGAAACTACATTCTATAGTTGAATGATCGAAATCGAATATGCCCCTTTTTATCATGTCCGAAGTTGTCCCGGAATGATGGCGAATTTATCATGTCCGAAGTTGTCCCGGAATGATGGTGAATTTATCATGTCCGTATTTGTCCCGGAATGATGGCGAATTTATCATGTCCGAAGTTGTCCCGGAATGATGGCGAATTTATCATGTCCGAAGTTGTCCTGGAATGATGGGAATATTCTATATGCATCTAGTTAAGGTCGATTATCAGGTGTTCAATCCATATGAATGATTTTTGTCTCTATGCATGGGACGTATATTTATGAGAAATGGAAATGAAAATCTTGTGGTCTATTAAAATTATGGAAATGATTGATCATGATAAACTAATGAACTCACCAACCTTTTGGTTGACACTTTTAAGCATGTTTATTCTCAGGTTTGAAAGAAACCTTCTGCTGTGCATTTACTCAATTTAGATATATTACTTGGAGTTATTCATGACATATTTCAAAAGACGTTGCATTCGAGTCGTTGAGCTCATCAAGATTATTATTAAGTCAATTATAGTTGGATATTATGAAATGGTATGCATGCCGTCAACTTTCGATGTAATGAAAGTTTGTCTTTTAAAAACGAATGCAATGTTTGTAAAATGTATCATATAGAGGTCAAGTACCTCGCGATAAAACCAAATGTAATGTATTCGTTCAGATGGATTAGGATGGGTCGTTATACATATTTTTTTTCTAAGCCATTTTAAACACTTTTGAGGTAGCATTCTTTTTATTATTATTATTAGTATTATTATTATTATTATTACCATTGTAATTAATATTATTATCAAGAAAGTATTATGATATTTATATAAATGCGAAGTTAGTATAATATAATTATGATATAAGTTATTATAAATCTTAATTAAAGATATAATTTTGTATGTAGGTTAAAGATAATAATAACTAAGTTATGATTATAAATTAATTATAAGTATGATTATTATATATATGTAAATTTAATATAAATATATTATTATTATCATTAAGATTATTATTATTAGTATAAACATTATTGTTATTATTTTTATCATTATTATTATTATTATTATTATTATTATTATTATTATTATTATTATTATTATTATTATTATTACTATTATTATTATCGTTTGAATTATTATTATGTTTATTATTACTATTATCATTATTATTATTATTATTAGAATAATAATAATAATAATAATAATAATAATAATAATAATAATAATAATAATAATAATTATTATTATTATTATTATTATTATTATTATCATTACTATTTTAACATTAAAATTATTATTTTTAACATTATTATTATTATTCTCATTATTTGTATTACTAATATTACTACTAGCATTATTATTATCATTACAACAAATATTAATTAAATAAAAATATAATTACTTCATATGAACATAACAAAATTCATATTTTATTATTTAAAATATATAAAATGAATATACGAAACATATAAGTTATTGATATAAAGATGACATAACCAATAAATTTATATATATATATATATATATATATATATATATATATATATATATATATATATATATATATATATATATATATATATATATATATATATATATATAAATTTATTCGATTTCAATTATGTGTGTTAATATATATAAAAATGATATAGGTTCGTGAATCCAAGGCCAACCTTGCATTCTTCAGTTCCGTCGTATGCATATTTTTACTACAAAATATCGTATTGTGAGTTCATTTGATTTCCTTTTACTCTTTATATTTTTGAGACTGAGAATATATGCCCCATTTTTATAACTGCTCTATTAAATGCTTTTGAAATATATTTTGAACTGAGAATACATGAATTGCTTTTATAAATGTTTGACGAGATAGACACAAGAAAAACATTCCTCGAATGAATTATTATGCAGACAGAAGTTCTGCGAATTATTATTGAATTATGTGGACATGATAATTGCCACCAATTGATGTGAATATTTTTCCCCTGATTATTATTGCTTGGTAACCTAAGAATTAGAAATGGGTATGGCCCTAATTCACGCGAATCCTAAATGTAGCTACCGGGTTTAACACCCCCACCCAGAATGTTCACTAGACGGAAGAGCTAGTGGGCGTGGTGTTTAGTACTTTGAAGTTTATATATTATACAGACGAGATGTTCTATTTTAGGGATATTATTGATGCGCATTATATGTTAAGGTCGGTTACCATGTTGAGCAATGAAATCAAAATGAATGTTATGTATCGAGAAAATGATTTTTATACACCGGTTATGTGTATTAGTTTTGTGCACGAGATATGTGTACGATTATTAAAAATCGCGAGGCAACCTACGGGGGAGAAAAGGATACGAACCTACTCTGCTAAGCATTATGAAAAATGGTTTCGTACACGAGATAGGTGTACTGTATTTGAATCTTGTGGTCTATCAAAATAATAAATTTTATTGTTTACGATAAACTTATGAACTCACCAACCTTTTGGTTGACACTTGAAAGCATATTTATTCTTAGGTATTAAAGAAATCTTCTGCTGTGCATTAGCTCATTTTAAGGATATTACTTGGAGTCATTTATGGCATATTTCGAAAGACGTTGCATTCGAGTCGTCGAGTTCATCAAGATTATTATTAAGTCAATTATAATTGGATGTATTATGAAATGGTATGCATGCCGTCAACTTTAAATGTAAAGAAAGTTTGTCTTTTAAAAACGAATGAAATATTTGAAAAATGTATCATATAGAGGTCAAATACCTCGCGATGAAATCAACTATTGTGAAACGATTATAATGTATATGAACAGGGCATTTCACATAGGATGACCAGTGTGTGTAGGAGTGGCCGAAGTTGTGGGGACAGTAGGTGCTGATGGTGCATGAGTGGCCGAAGTTGTGGGGACAGTAGGTGTTTGAGACGTCCCGTTCATATCGAATATAAACGTCACGTATTCATTGGTGTCATTGCGAGGTATTGACCTCTATATGTGACATTTTTAAAAAAAAATCTGCATACGTTTTTATGATACAAACCATAAACTTTATTATAACCAAAGACTTAAACAACATAATAATGATTATCGTTTAGCGATAATCTTAGTCTTACAAACTTTACATTTGATAATAACAGTACGATTTCCAACATATTTCACATTACAAATCTTCCGATATGCAGTTTTATTTTTGACACAAATATGCATACTCCAAATCTTGCTTAAATTCGGCATAATGCAGCGGAAGCTTTTAATTATCACCTGAGAATAAACATGCTTAAAACGTCAATATAAAGTTGGTGAGATATAGGTTTAATGCTAGCAGCGTTATAAATATAGACCATAAGATTTCATATACACAAACGTTTTAATAAAAATATTCTAAGTGGTTGAGCACTTGATAACCATACTTAACATTTAATCAACGTCGCATATTCCCTTTATTATGAATTCTCACTACACCGTACCAAGTATAGTTACCGAAACGAAGTACTGTGCAACCGTTGAATACTGGTCGTCTAGTGCGGTTGGGGTTGTCAGGCCCGATAGATCTATCAACAGGATTCGCGTTTACAATACCGCATGTAAATAGTAGTTACCAAGTTACAGGGAAGTATGCCAGTGGTACAACTCAACGTAGAATATATATTTTTTTATCACTTGTGTCCATAACGTAAATCATAAAATGCATGTATTCTCATCCCGAAATATTTAGAGTTTAAAAGTGGGACTGTATACTCACTTTTGTCTTGAAGATATTTAACACGACTTGGTCTCCGATAGATATCACGAACCTAACCATATATATAATATATCAACATATTTTCTTTTCAAATAATCATTTCATATATACTTATAATACTTTTAATATCTATTAGTCCGTAGTTAGCAGTCCGATGTTAGTGGTCCACAATTAGTTGCTCAATAAAATAAATAAAGACCCCATCATATTAGTATTGATCAGAATTAATCTCGACCCATGGTACCATGTTGTCAAATGACGTGTTGCGTACATAAAGTACCGTGTTGTCAAATGACGTGTTGCGTACAATCATGAGGTCTTATAATTAATTCTCTCGTGTTGTTTACGGGTGGTCCTGAAATATATAAAATCAAATCATAAGTAAATATATATAAAATATCATATTAATTAGCAAAGACATGATTAGTTTAGTTTTACTCCAATTAATTTCGTAGCTAAACTAGCTTCGGATACCCAATTTTGTTTTAGCCACAATTTCTTCAATACAACTCCGTTTTTGTTGGTTCAACTTGCCACTTCCTTGGATTGAGCCATTATTTATGAATATGAACTATAAATACCTTAGTTTGCATTTGAAATCACAAGTTATAGGTCAAACTTTGGTGAATCTTATGAAAGTGATCATTTCCGTTGTAAAAACAACACCTAGATGATCATTTTTACAAAAATACTTACACTTTGAGTTACACCATGAGATTTTTATATATTAACATATTCATAATAAATATCATTTTTCCAGAATATAAACTTCCAATTCAAAGTTTAAGATGGTTTTTAATTCTCCAACCCAAAACAGCCCCGGTTGCACACCAACGATGTAGATTCAGTTTTAAGGTATTCTTTGTTAAATCAAGTTGTATCTTGTTAAGTTAGCATATCATTATGATATATTACAGGTCTTGAAGTGTTTTAAAAGTCAAGTTAGAAGGATCTATTTAGTTTGCGAACAAGTTTGAAATCATTCAAACTATGAAGAAAGTTACTGAATAAACAAGATATGAACTTGTTCTTGATGACTTGGAAGATTAAGAAGTGAAATCATGAAAAGAAACAAAGGTTGTAAGTAAGTTTATATCTTGATTTAAGATAAATAACTTACATGAATTGAATCAAAGTTTAAACATAGTTTTACCTTGATTATGAAGCTAAAAGATGGTGAAAATGCTTGGAGATGATCAAGTATGATGTTAGGAGTATTTTGATAAAGAATTTGGAGTGTAAGTATGAGAAAATGGAATGGAAAAATGGGGTGAAATCATAAAAACGAATTTACTTGTTATATAGAAAAAAAAAATCCTTAAGTTTGTTTTTTAGCTCATAAGTCTTCCTAATTGATCCCACATGTTGTTGACTAACAATGGCTGCTAAGAGCAGATAATTGAGGTCTAATAATTGGTATTTATCAATAGTAAATACATCTAGAAGCTACGTATAACACGGGTACATATACCCTAAGTATACGTGTAGAAATCTTGAGAAAATGGAACGAGAATTCAAATATAACTATCTTTTGTGAATATACTTATGTTGTTTTATGTATTTAAGCCCTTTAAAAGTGATTAAATACGTATTTATATGACACTTGTATAAGCATTATAGATTATAGGTATATATGTCAAAGAACGTTACGTATAGTTACCGTTTTGAAAACTTAAGTTAGTAGTCTCAAAGTATACTTATAACTCATTGTTATTAGTACACAATGATATGTTAAACCATCCTTAGATCATGTTAAATATGTATAAATACGTATATGTACACAATCGTATAATTATCGTATGTTATATAGTTCGTGATATCACCGGTCAAATTGGACGGTCAAACGTTGTGTAAAACTCTTTTCAAAAACACAAGACTCAACAATTTGGATTGCTTATCATGTTGGTAATGTTTAATTTATGTAAATATTAATCTTATATGTATAAAATGATCGGAAAATCCGGGTCGTTACAGTACCTACCCGTTAAATAAATTTTGTCCCGGAATTTTAAAGTTGTACCTATTTTGCGTTCTCGGGAAACAAATGTGGGTACTTTTGTTTCATCTGATCCTCTCATTCCCAAGTAAACTCGGGACCCCTTTAAGCATTCCAATGAACCTTAACAATTGGTATGTTGCTCTGCTTGAGCTGTTTAACTTCACGGTCCATGATTTCGACTGGTTCTTCTATGAATTGTAGTTTCTCGTCGACTTGGATTTCTTCAAGGGGAATGGTGAGGTCTTCCTTTGCAAGACACTTCTTAAGGTTTGAAATGTGAAACGTATTATGTACTCCGGCGAGTTGTTGTGGTAACTCGAGTCGATAAGCTACCGGTCCAATGCGTTCGATGATCTTGAACGGGCCTACATACCTTGGGTTCAGTTTACCCCTTTTGCCGAAATGTATTACACCTTTCCAAGGTGACACTTTTAGCATAACCATGTCACCGATCTGAAACTCTAATGGTTTCCTTCGGACATCGGTGTAGCTCTTTTGGCGACTACGGGCTGTTTTCAATCTCTCCTTGATTTGTACTATCTTCTCAGTAGTTTCGTGTATGATCTCGGGACCAGTTAATCGTCGATCTCCTACTTCATTCCAACAGATAGGGGATCTACACTTCCTTCCATACAGTGCTTCAAATGGTACAGCTTTAATGCTCGCATGATAACTATTATTATACAAGAATTCTGCTAATGGTAGATATTTATCCCATCCGTTTCCAAAATCGATCACACATGCCCTGAGCATGTCTTCAAGAGTCTGAATTGTTCTTTCACTCTGCCCGTCAGTTTGTGGATGATATGCGGTGCTCATATCCAAACGAGTTCCCAGGGCCTCTTGTAGTGATTGCCAGAACTTCGATGTAAATCTACTATCACAATCGGATATAATGGAAATAGGTATTCCATGCCTCGAAACAATTTCCTTTATGTATAATCGTAATAGTTTCTCCATTCTATCCGTTTCTTTTATAGGCAAGAAATGTGCAGATTTGGTGAGACGATCAACTATTATCCAAATGGTGTCATAACCCCATGCAGTCTCGGGTAACTTCGTGATAAAATCTATGGTAATACCGTCCCACTTCCATTCTGGGATTTCTGGTTGTTGAAGTAACCCTGACGGCTTCTGGTGTTCTGCTTTGACTTTGGAACAAGTTAAACATTCCCCGACATATGTTGCAATGTCTGTCTTTAAATTAGGCCACCAATAATGCGTCTTAAGATCTTGATACATCTTTCCAACTCCAGGATGTATCGAGTATCTTGTCTTATGTGCCTCATTCAATATCAACTTCCTTAATCCACCCAACTTTGGTACACATATACGTTTTGCAAAATTTCAAATTCCATCTCCCCGTATAATGAGTTGCTTCTCATACTTCTTCATTGTTTCATTTCCTATGTTTTCTTTAGTAAGAGCTTCTCGTTGAGCCTCTTTGATTTGTGAGTTGAGATTCATGCGAATTTTTATGTTCATCGCTCGTACTCAAATTGGCTCTCGTTCCTTTCTGCTTAGAGCGTCGGCCACTACATTCGCTTTCCCGGGATGATAGCGAATCTCACAATCATAGTCGTTTATCAGCTCGACCCACCTACGTTGCTTCATGTTCAGCTGTTTTTGATCGAAAATATGTTGAAGGCTTTTATGATCGGTAAACACAGTGCATTTAACCCCATATAAGTAGTATCTCCATATCTTCAATGCAAACACTACTGCTCCCAGTTATAGATCATGCGTCGTATAATTTCGCTCATGAATCTTCAATTGTCGGGATGCGTACGCAATAACTTTCTTTTGTTACATAAGGACGCAACCAAAACCTTGTCGCGAAGCGTCACAATATATCTCAAAATCATCGTTCCCTTCAGGTAATGATAAAATAGGCGTCGTAGTCAACTTCTTCTTCAGTAATTGAAATGCACTCTCCTGCTCAGAAGTCCATTCGTACTTCTTCCCTTTTTGCGTTAACGCTGTTAATGGTTTAGCTATTCGGGAAAAATCTTGAATAAATCTTCTATAATAACCGGCTAAACCCAAAAATTGACGTATTTGTGTTGGTGTCTTAGGAGTCTCCCACTTTTCAATGGCCTCAATTTTAGCTGGATCAACCTGAATTCCTTTGCTACTAACAACGTGACCAAGAAATTGCACTTCTTTCAACCAAAATGCACACTTAGAAAATTTGGCGTATAACTGTTCTTTTCTTAACAATTCTAATACCAACCTTAAATGTTGCTCATGCTCTTGCTCATTTTTGGAATAGATGAGAATATCATCAATGAAAACGATAACAAACTTATCTAAATACGGACTACAAACTCGATTCATGTGGTCCATGAATACAGTTGGCGCATTCGTCAATCCAAACGGCATGACCAAAAATTCGTAATGACCGTAGCGTGTCCGGAAAGCAGTTTTCGGAATATCTTCTTCTTTGACGCGTAGTTGATGATAGCCCGATCTTAGGTCAATTTTCGAATAAACACATGATCCTTGCAGTTGATCAAATAAGTCGTCAATTCTCGGTAGTGGATACCGATTCTTGATAGTTAACTTATTTAATTCACGGTAATCTATACACATTCGGAAGGATCCATCTTTCTTCTTGACGAATAAAATCGGAGCTCCCCACGGTGAAGTGCTCGGTTGAATGAAACCACGATCCAGTAATTCTTGTAACTGGCTTTGTAACTCTTTTATCTCAGATGGTGCAAGTCTGTATGGAGCACGAGCCACTAGTACCACCCCTGGTACTAGATCTTTTTGAAATTCTACAGATCTAAATAGAGGTAATCCTGGCAACTCTTCCAGAAATACATCAGGAAAATCTTTTGCTACAGGCACGTCGTTGATGCTCTTCTCTTTTTCCTTCGTTTCGGCTTTATTAACATGTGCTAAGATAGCATAGCACCCTTTCTTCAAGCACTTTTGGGCTTTCAAATAGCTAATGAGTTTTAGCTTTGAGTTACCCTTCTCTCCATAAATCATTACTGGCGTTTTATCCTTACGAGGAATGCGAATTGCCTTCTTGGCACACACAACTTCAGCTCCTATTTTGGACATCCAGTCCATGCCGACTATTACATCAAAACTTCCTAATTCTACGGGTATCAAATCAATTTTAAACGTTTCTCCGGCTAAATTTATTTTACAATCACGGCAAATTTTATCGGCTTTAATTAGTTTACCATTAGCTAACTCAATCATGTACTTAGCATCTAGAGGTAATGATGAGCAATTCAATTTAGCGTAAAAGTCTCTACACACGTAACTTCTATCGGCACCAGTATTAAATATAATAGATGCTGATAAGTTATTAATGGTAAACGTACCCGTAACAAGCTCTGGGTCTTCACACGGCTCTCTAGTATTAATAATAAATGCTCTTCCGCGTGCAGATCCGTTATTCTTATCTAGATTCGGGCACTGGCTCTTATAATGACCCTGTTTCCCACACCCATAACAAGTAACAGTGGCCAAGGCAGTTCTATTTACATTGGTGGCATGAGTCTTGGTGCCATTGGTATTTGTAACAGGAATCCTACAATCTTCAGCAAGATGACCCCTTCGATTACAATTATAGCACACCACATTACAATAACCAGAGTGATGTTTGTGGCATCTGTTACATAAAGGATTTCGTCCTTTGTAACCTGAGCTTGAACCATTACCCACACCTTGCGTGGTTTCTTGTTTCTTGTTGGATTGTTGATTACCTTCCCACTTTCTTTTGTTTTCCGATGTCTTGACATTGGTGTTCTTATCCAGAATAATCTGGTCCATCAACTCGTTTGCCATAGTGATGGCTTCATAAATAGTCTTGGGTTTCGATGCTGTAACATTTTCCTTAACATTTTTAGGCAAACCATCTTTGTACAGTTCTATCTTCCGTTCTTCGGTTGGTACCAATTCCGGACATAGCAAAGCTAATTCCATGAATCGCTGATTGTAGTTAGTGAGTTCAGTACCAACAACTTTCAGGCTTCATAATTCAGCTTCCAACTTCCTAACCTCGTTCCTTGGACAATACTTGTTGATTAGCATTGTTTTGAATTCTTCCCATGGAGAATCATAAGCTACATCTCCTCCTACGGCCTTCACATAGTTTTTCCACCACGTGAGTGCACTATCTTGTAAGGTGCACGATGCATACTTGGTCATGTCCTTCTCAATACAACCACTGATTTTAAACACAGACTCAATCTTTTCGATCCACCGGGTTAAACCGATCGGTCCTTCTGTTCCACTGAATGATGAGGGCTTGCAACCTTGAAAAGTTTTGTAGGTGCATCCCACACGAGGATTTGGGTTAACTGCAGCACCTCTTACAGCCTCGATCCATAACATTCTGTCGTTCACTAGCTGATTGATGAGTTCCTCGATTTCTTGTTCCGTCATTCGGTTCATTCGCGCCATATTCTTCAATAAGAATGAAAAAAATAATTATTCACATGGAATATTATAGATGTAGTGTGTATTTAAAGTACATCGTAGCTTATTAATAATATGAACCAGTTATTATTATAAAAGCATTTTCTTCTTATTAGCATTTTATAATTATATCTAGGGTAGTACCTACCCGTTAAAGTTCATACTTAATAGCTTAGTACGGAAATCAATTACTACCATCCTAATAATACTCCACCATGGAAAATTATTGCATTTCACACTTCACTATTTTACATATGCTTATCTTACATCAAATGCAACGACCCTGGAAATTCCAACTTTTATTTATTAATAATTATTATTATTATTACGTGTGATTAAACGAATGTATGTTATTACATTTACATATTGCCATGATTGCCCGAATAGTCTTTGTGACACACGAAACTTGCACGAATAATATTTTCAAGTATTATTTACATTCATGATTAAGTTTTATTAATCATTTTAATTAACTAAGGTCATTAGTTAATTACTTGGGCTCTTGTTGGATTTATTTGTTAATTAATAGAACTTGGGCTTTATTAGTGTTAATGGACTTAAAGAGCCCACCCTACATCTTTAGTGGATTAATTTAGCCCATTACACTTGTAAGTAATACTTTCAAACATAACTAGCTAGTTTAAGACACTTGGAATCTAGTTAGACATCTTCCCCATGAACAACCATCTAATAACCACCTTTTAAGGCTTTACCATGCATGAACTAGTGGGCAAATCTATTCCTCTTTCCCCCCATCAAACCGTCGGCCTAGCTCTTCAACAAGGGAGTTTTATTTCAATTTTTTTTTGTGTTACTACTACTTGCATTCTCTCACATTTACACACACACTTCAAACTTGCAACTTTCTTTCTCTCATTTCTCTCTCAAAGTTGTAAGTAACAACTTGTGTTCTTCCTTTTTCCTTTCTCCAAAACCGTAGCCCTTGGCTACACAATCATCATCATCTTTTGTTCTTCAATATTGTTTAATTACTTGTGTATGTTAGTTGTTGTTTCTTACTTACTTACTAGCTTTCAAGAATCAAACTTGTTAGTTTAGTTCTTCATTTTATCTTGTTCACAACAAGAACACACAAGAACCTAACTTACTAGTTATGTTCTACATTTAATTTCTTGAAAGATTGAAAGTTTATGTGTTGATTAAAATCATACTTGAAGCTCATGAAGTAAACTTAAAGTTTACTTTCTAAAGATCAAACATTGGTTTGAATCTTTAAAGTATGAACAACCCATGAACTAGTTACTTGTTTACTTAGTTTATCTCTTTATATTATGCACTTTAATTTCATGTTTGTTGGTTTCATGGTCAAGTATTACAAGTTAATCTTGATCTCATACTTCTTGAAACTTAAAGTTAACTTTAAAAGTTCAAGAACATGGAAGTATAACTTTTAGTTATAACTTCATACACTTGTGTTAGATTTAACTTAATAACTTTAGATCAAGACTTTTGAGTCTTGGATCTTCAAGATCAAACTAAGAACTATGTTCTACAACTTAAGATCTTGATTAGTTAGTTACTTTCAAGTTTATAGTTCTACATTTCTTTTATATTTCATGTATGTGTTAAACTCTAAGACTTTGATGTAACTTCGGTTCATCAAAACACTTGCAACACTTGATTATGTTGTGCTACATGTCTTAGACTTGCACTTGGGTTATGATGGTCAAAAATTGGTAAAGATGATGTGAACCCATCAACGAGTTGTACACTTGAAGCTATATGCATCAAGGATGAGAACCGTGATGAACATCAAGCACCAAAACCCACTAGAACCTACTGTTTTGCTATTTCTGGGTCTGATCAGTAAGACCTGGGCTGCTGTAACTATGATTTTAAGATATCTCTATTCGATTAGATAACTTTTCATATAGGACTCGTCTTAATCCGAGTTACGGTTTAGGATTTATGGCCCTCCGATCGTCACTATGTCCATTTAACGTTGTGCTGAAAATTCTGACCTACTCGCACTTAGACCATCACCACGGTCAAAGGAAGACGAGTTTGCTTCTGTAAATTTTACCACACTTAAAGGACTCATAGATGGAGCCATGACCACTGGTATCACCTTATTTCAGTAGGTATTGAGGCCGTGGTGACTGACCGAAGTCAGCCCTTGTTTTAAACTTTTTCCTTAAACAAAACTTACTTTATACCTTTCATTTGATGATGAATGATGATGACCTTTAAGACCTTATTTACATATTTATAAACCTATGGGAACGATTTACTGACTTAGTGATATTTGACTTAGGTTGAGGACCCGTTTGGACAACCTACATACTTGCTTATTTCCTGAGTCATACTTTACCGCTACTTATCATTGTGAGTTATAGCATCCCTTTTTTACTTTAACTATTTTGGGAACTGAGAATGCATGCGCATTTTATGTTTTACATACTAGGCATGAGTACTTAAACTTATATATGTGTGGGTTATACAACGGCATAAACATTCCCTTTAGCTCGGTAACGTTTAATCATTGGTTTTTGAACCGTGAACGCGAATCCTAGATATGGATCCATAGGGTTTGACATCCCCACTCGGGCTAGTCGTGATAGCATTTAACGAGTGTTTAATACTTCGTAAACATACGCACTTGCCAAGTGTACTTTCAGGGGGTACTATATTATTAAACGTTAAGTTAGTTACCGAGTGCCCACGGTTGAGCATATACTTAAACATACTGATTTGGATTACTATTTTGAAACACTCTTTGTAGCACTGAAATCTCGTGGCCTACCTTACATTACTGTTATACTTAAACTATAGCTCACCAATATTCGTGTTGACGTTTTTAAGCATGTTTTTCTCAGGTGCTTAAGGTTTGCTTGCTTCCGCTGTGTACTAGTCTTGCTGTAGACACCCGCTGCTTTAGAGATGTCACTGCATGAACGTTTACTTTCATTCAAACATTACTACTTTTGAACTATGATTTGAAATGACCTTAGGGTCACGTACTATTATGTCACACCCCCAAATAGGGCCTGGGGTATTTGTGACTAATTATATCAAATCACAGTTGTACAAACGAGAACGACTCTATATGAGACATTTTATTAAGTTTTGCAGCGGAAGATAAATAGATTACATTGTATTTAGAACATTAAATGTCTTTAATTGATATGATATGTAATGAAGACTCCAAGCATAGCAAGCAATCATCATCAAAGTAGCAGATATACAGCGGAAGCACTACTTAAGTACCTGAGAATAAACATGCTTTAAAAGGTCAACACGAGGTTGAGTGAGTTCATAGGTTTGTCATAAATAATGATTTCAGTAATAGTGTTAGACCACAAGATTTGTTTTCATAAGTAGATCACTCAGATCCAGTCAAGTTGATCTCCCGCAGGATCAAAAAGTTATGCCAGTGCGTGATATTTAGACTAAACGTTGTTTGCCCCGTGACAAGTTGTTCTGTCCTTGTCATTTAATTTCATTATCAAGTAATATAAAGACTTAGTCAAATGTATCGGGGACGTTACTCCCAATAGGCCTATCCCCAATAATTAAGAATGACGCAGCAATTAAAAATATCACTGTAGGGACTTAGTCGGACATAGCCGAGTATAGCATAGTTTAACAGTTTGGTACTGATATTTAGACTAGACTTTCAAGTTTGCCTTGTAACAAGTTATCGTTTATACTTGTCGGTTGGGGACTTGCTGGTCATAGCCCAACATATCACAGTTTAATAGTTGGTACTTGTATTTAGACTAGACTTTCAAGTTTGCCCCGTAATAAGTTATCGTTTATACTTGTCGGTTGGGGACTTGCTGGTCATAGCCCAACATATCACAGTTTAATAGTTGATACGTGTAAAACAGTTATAAAAGTTGCGCATGTATTCTCAGCCCAAAAATGTAAAGAGTAAAAGGGATCATAGGAAACTCACATTAAATAGCAGTTGAAGTATTCCACGCAAGAAGGAAAGTAAAGCAAGTAAGTGATCTGGATATCAACCTTGAGGTATAACGTTTGATTAGTTAATGTCTAACTTGACATAAAGTATGTTTATTAATATAGCAACTATATTGACAGTGACGGTTTTCGAGAAAAGTTCCTATTTCTCAAAAGTTTCTATTTTTGGAAACCTACTATTTATGAAAAACTTCCACTTATAGTAAGCTTTTAGTTTAAGAATGTTCGGGTTATAATTCTTAACAAAGATGTTGTACAATCTCGCCCAAACTTCGTCGCTAACATGCAAGTCACTCGAATGATCTATTGTTACCGAGCGGCCCAGGATCTCTTGACCAGAATCTAAGTCTTGGCATTCGAGATCCACAAGCGTCCCATAATGGTAACAAGGATCACCCTAGGCCACAAGTAGTGGTGATGTTTGTAGTCTTTGTACGCTATCTTTAATTATAACCTTCACGTTAGGTGCGTATATACATATATATTCATTAATTCGATTTTAATTATAACTCCTATATATTAATTCATAAAAATACTTTTATAATTTTTAGTAACATATATTACTAATTATAACATGTTATTTATTTTAATTTTAATTGCATATAATTTATAACATTATTTACATGTTTCAGTAAAAAAAATAATAAACCGAAGTAAATAGTAAAAATTAAAAAGTAAAAAGTAAAAAGTAAAAAGTAAGAAAAGAATACTTACTAGTAGTAATTCTTTAAAGAGAGAATGAGAGAAATTTTGGTGTGAGTTTGAATGAGAAATGAGGGGTATTTATACTTGAAAAAATTAGGTAAAAAGAATAAAATAATTAAAAGAAAAAGAAATATTTTAATTTTTAATGGGATTTTAAAATTCAAAAGTATTAAATGTTAGGTCATGGGATAATGCACAAAATAAAATAATAAAAGTAGTTTTCCATTATAATTTTTAATTAAAAAGTAATTTATTTATTTATTTATTTATTTTATTAAAAAAATCATTTATTTTAAGGATTTTATATATATATATATATTTTTTTAAAATAAACAAATTGATTTACTACTTTTCCAAGAATATTTGTCAATATTTTTTTTATTCATAATAACAATACTGATAATAAAGATATTAATTATTGATATCTTGTTTAAAAAGGATATTAATAATAATAATATTAATATATCAAATTAATGTGTAATTATTTACAAATAATTGTTCGTGAATCGTCAGAATTAGTCGAGGTTAAATGAAATCATATAAATATTTTTGTTTAACTTTTGCCGAAAATTTACGAGTTGTCACAGTATCCCCCTGTTAATATAAATTTCGTCCCGAAATTTATTTGTTGCCATCAGTCGACGTTGTTTGTAAACAGGTGAGGATATTTTCATTTTATTTGATCTTCACGTTCCCAGGTATGCTAGGGGCCTTTCGTGAATTCCAACTAATAGGATATTGTTTTGTTTCTAGCGTTTAAATCTTACGATCCATAAATTCTATGAAGTGCATTTTATTATTAATGCGGAGGTTATCTGAAGGATTTAACAAGAGTGTCATTGATTAGGTTTTGCTCAGAAAGAGATGATGACGTTATACAAGCATTTCAATATACATGAAATGTGTGATGAATAATAGTGAGCTTATTTAAACCTTGAGCGTTTATGCCATAATATTAGGGTAGTCAAAATAGAGAGGAGTTCGTGAAAATCACAGTTATGAAATTTGATAGAGATCGTCATTGTTTACAACATGGATATTGTAATGATGAATATGAGTTGAAAAATACAGTTTTATCACCTTTGAATAATGTGGATAAAACGATTCGATTATAGGAAGAGTATAAACGAAGCTATCGTAAAAGATTGAAATGAGGAAATTAAATATTTGCCTTAACTTTTGATATGGTTAAAGTTGATTTCCGGAGTTCAAGGGATTTAACGAAATCTTCATAATCCTTATAAGATTTTATTCTTACGGAAATTAGTATTTTCTTTAATTAAATGCGGTGAATTGCCTCGATTGCTGTGTCTGGAATTTTGCTATAAATTAGCTTCTTCCGTTTCATTATCTTCACCACTTCTATACTTTCTTTCCTCAATTCATATTTCCAAAAGATTTGTTAATATGCTCAATCCAGTTCTTGTTCTTGACCTTATATTGGTTATCACCACAATCTTCCTTCTTTTCCAACTCCCACCAGAGGAGTCTGTTTACTTCTATTATACTCTAGGATTTATTGTGTTTTTAGTTCTCCCGTGTCTTTATATTGCTATACGCATTGATATACATGGTTTGTAATTTCCGTGCTATTATCGGGCTTTATATTTTCCCTTATATGTCGGAGCTCTTTGCTTTTTTATTCTCCTCTGACTCTTAAGTAAAGCGAGCAATGGTCCAGAATTTGTAGGTATGAAGTTTCGAATGATCATAATATTCAAAGCAGAAGGAAAGGTAATAGCACGATTTGATTTGTCAAATTACCAGAATATCTGGAAAAGACCGAATCATCAAGAAAAATATTTTCTTGATATATTTAGAGGTTAAATACAATGTAAGAGTCGTGTAACAGGGCAAATGATGATTATAAAGTCTATGAATCATCATCTTCCATTAAAAATTTAGCATGACTTACTGTAATATAATCACCTTGGCCTGACGTCATTATATTATACTAACTCATGCTTTAATTCCCAACACTTCTTCAAAACATTTATAATCTAAACTTGAATATAGAAACTAAAACAGTTTTCTTTATGATGTGATAAAGTTATCGTAAAGAGATAATTAATTGCAGACAAGAATCGTTATAAAGATATCTTCAGAAATATAGAGGATATTTATAATGAACGATACGGTGATATCTTAGAATTTCTAAGATCCAATGACGAGGAAAATTCTTCTGTTTCCTCTGCATTTAATGCTACCATATCTGAATCATTGGTTATCAATCCGAGATGGTTTCAAGAAATTTTATTTTTAGATGATTAAACGCTGATTGTAATTTGTCAACGAATCTAATGGTTAACGAATAGGCGTTATTGATTTTAAAAGTGATGAATGATAATTTCGGTGGTTTGATGTGATAATTCATTGCAGAATACGAATGAATATAATTCATGAATGTAGTAATCTTTAGGAAGATAACACCTGCTAAAGCTTTACTTGAATTCCGATATGTTAATTTCAGAATGTGTAATTGATTTTATATAAAGATGATTGTGTATCATTGTGAAGGTAGTACGTATAATTAATGATTTATGAATCAAAATTGAAGAATGTACAGTGTATTAATGTGAGATGTAAATATTTCTCGGGTATTACCTACCGTTAAAATATTTTCACAATTAACAGTTTGTACAATAGAATTTACAATCTTTATGAAGATATACGTTCATATATGTATTCTTCAGATATAATCATAGATTTAATGAGTTAATATATATTAAACTCATCTGATTTGTGGTTTGGAACGAGAGTAAATAATCTCCAAAACCTTAGAGATTTCATAATTGTCGCGAAATATTTCGCTAATGAAGTTATGAATCAATATATTCATCATTACACTTGATTTATTATGAAAAGGAGTTTATTGTGTTGAAGCAGTGATTAACAATTGTTAAGTCATTAACGAAGGGTGTACATCATAGCATATTAGTGATATGAATTAACCAAGTAGTACATACTAGTTGAGATTCACACGTAATTGCTTAGTACGACAAGATTTATTATTGTTCCAAATCATATATATATATATATAAGGTATACATATATAATTCTTCACGAAGAATGAGTCAATACATCTTAACTCATTATTGCTAATATTCCTTGGTATCTTTGGGGCGTATAATGTTGATATCCGAGGTACCGAGTGTGATGTTGAGGCATGGGATGCGGATGTTGTTGTTGGTGAAGCTGATGCTGTTGGTGGTGATGTTGATGGTGCCAATGGTACTGGTGTTGTTGTTGCTGATACTGGTGCCTTCAGTGCTTGTGGTGTTGGTGATGTTGGCGGTATTGCTAGTACTGGTGGTGCTGGTTATGCTGCTGGTGTTGCTTGTGGTACTTGGGTAGTAGGTGTGAGCCTAGCTTCCAAATCGTGCACCGTTTCCTCCAGGGTTTCTACTTTACGCTCGAGTCTATGAATTTGTTCTACCCATTCCTCCGTAAGGTTTGTCAATTCTTGATATTTAGTTCGAAGTCTTCTAACTTCTTCTAATAACCCAATCTGGTTAGAATTCGGGAGTAGAGGACTAATACTATCTTGGGCTACATCGAGTCGACCTTCGAGGCGGAAAATCCTTGCGAAAAGTGTGTAAACGGTATTACGAACAGGTTCGCCAGTAAGCGGATCGAGTACTCCGATGTTTGGTGGTAAGTTTGGCTCGTGATAAGGAGTACCTTCTTCATTTCTCCATAGGGTGAGTATTTCGCGAACCCATCCCCATTTTCTGAAGAAATTATGGTAATTGATCGGTGGGTGTGCTCCCGTCACGTTATCTTCGGAGCTAGAGGAACTTGAGGAATCAGGTGAGAAATTCAGATTATGTGTTTGGAATAGGGTTTGATATGAAATGGGTGTTGAATATTAAATGATATATTCATTTCCTTGAATACATATATAAAGCAAAAAGATTTCCGTGATTTACGGAGGAAATTTAGGAAAAGTAGTCGACAAAGTCTATTGGGAAAGATATGATAAGATATAATAAGATATGATGTGTCATCCATTTATGTAATAATGGTGGTATGACGTGTTGAGATTATAATGATAAGTATGTAATCAGATAAACTTTCGATTAAAGACTTTCAATTCGTGATGGCCTATTCAGGTCTAGGGGCTTGAGCTATAGGATCCTTTAAATCGGTAATCCAAACGCTTTCTATTCTATAGTTTCGTAGACGTCATCTGTCAGGAAAATTCAATGATTAAAACAACAAGAAAGCAAAGAAAGTAATGAATATGAATAGTGATGACATTATAATGTCTTTGAGATTCTCGATAACTCAATGACATTTTTTGGTTCGCAAACCGATGCATAAAGGCATAAGGCATAAGGCATATAGGTACGTGATATAATAGGGAGTTATATACGTTTGAGTATGAATAGTAACAAATATAGGAGTTTCAAAATTCATGGATAATATTTCATGTAATACATATGTAATACACAACCCATGATAGATGACTTAGGAATGTCAAGAATTTCAGAAATCATAGTGTCGCATTTAAATATGGTGGCGTAATTGGATAGTACTTAGGAGAATGAGCAGAGTTCTTAGATTGGCACGACATTCTAAGATAATTAAGTTTCTAAAGTATAGTATAGCATTTAACAGTTAAAGGTAAAAATTAAAGGCACTATGGTCAAGGATAGTTGTAGTCCTACATTTCTAAGGTACCTAATTGTATAAGGCACACATAAAATGCAATCCTGGTTCTCTACAACAACCTGCTCTGATACCAATCTGTCACACCCCCAAATAGGGCCTGGGGTATTTGTGACTAATTATATCAAATCACAGTTGTACAAACGAGAACGACTCTATATGAGACATTTTATTGAGTTGTAGAACGAAAGATAAATAGATTACATTGTATTTAAAACATTAAATGTCTTTAATTGATATGATATGTAATGAAGACTCCAAGTATAGCAAGCAATCATCATCAAAGCAGCAGATATACAGCGGAAGCAATACTTAAGTACCTGAGAATAAACATGCTTAAAAAGGTCAACACGAGGTTGAGTGAGTTCATAGGTTTGTCATAAATAATGATTTCAGTAATAGTGTTAGACCACAAGATTTGTTTTCATAAGTAGATCACTCAGATCCAGTCAAGTTGATCTCCCGCAGGATCAAAAAGTTATGCCAGTGCGTGATATTTAGACTAAACGTTGTTTGCCCCGTGACAAGTTGTTCTGTCCTTGTCGTTTAATTTCATTATCAAGTAATACAAAGACTTAGTCAAATGTATCGGGGACGTTACTCCCGATAGGCCTATCCCCAATAATTAAGAATGACGCAGCAATTAAAAATATCACTGTAGGGACTTAGTCGGACATAGCCAGGTATAGCATAGTTTAACAGTTTGGTACTGATATTTAGACTAGACTTTCAAGTTTGCCTCGTAACAAGTTATCGTTTATACTTGTCGGTTGGGGACTTGCTGGTCATAGCCCAACATATCACAGTTTAATAGTTGGTACTTGTATTTAGACTAGACTTTCAAGTTTGCCCCGTAACAAGTTATCGTTTATACTTGTCGGTTGGGGACTTGCTGGTCATAGCCCAACATATCACAGTTTAATAGTTGATACGTGTAAAATAGTTATAAAAGTTGCGCATGTATTCTCAGCCCAAAAATGTAAAGAGTAAAAGGGATCATAGGAAACTCACATTAAATAGCAGTTGAAGTATTCCACGCAAGAAGGAAAGTAAAGCACGTAACTGATCTAGATATCAACCTTGAGGTATAACGTTTGATTAGTTAATGTCTAACTTGACATAAAGTATGTTTATTAATATAGCAACTATATTGACAGTGACGGTTTTCGAGAAAAGTTCCTATTTCTCAAAAGTTTCTATTTTTGGAAACCTACTATTTATGAAAAACTTCCACTTATAGTAAGCTTTTAGTTTAAGAATGTTCGGGTTATAATTCTTAACAAAGATGTTGTACAATCTCGCCCAAACTTCGTCGCTAACATGCAAGTCACTCGAATGATCTATTGTTACCGAGCGGTCCAGGATCTCTTGACCAGAATCTAAGTCTTGGCATTCGAGATCCACAAGCGTCCCATAATGGTAACAAGGATCACCATAGGCCACAAGTAGCGGTGATGTTTGTAGTCTTTGTACGCTATCTTTAATTATAACCTTCACGTTAGGTGCGTATATACATATATATTCATTAATTCGATTTTAATTATAACTCCTATATATTAATTCATAAAAATACTTTTATAATTTTTAGTAACATATATTACTAATTATAACATGTTATTTATTTTAATTTTAATTGCATATAATTTATAACATTATTTACATGTTTCAGTAAAAAAATAATAAACTGAAGTAAATAGTAAAAATTAAAAAGTAAAAAGTAAAAAGTAAAAAGTAAGAAAAGAATACTTACTAGTAGTAATTCTTCAAAGAGAGAATGAGAGAAATTTTGGTGTGAGTTTGAATGAGAAATGAGGGGTATTTATACTTGAAAAAATTAGGTAAAAAGAATAAAATAATTAAAAGAAAAAGAAATATTTTAATTTTTAATGGGATTTTAAAATTTAAAAGTATTAAATGTTAGGTCATGGGATAATGCACAAAATAAAATAATAAAAGTAGTTTTCCATTATAATTTTTAATTAAAAAGTAATTTATTTATTTATTTTATTAAACAAAAATCATTTACTTTAAGGATTTTTTTTATATATATATTTTTTTAAAATAAACAAATTGATTTACTACTTTTCCAAAATATTTGTCAATATTTTTTTATTCATAATAACAATACTGATAATAAAGATATTAATTATTGATATCTTTTTTAAAAAGGATATTAATAATAATAATATTAATATATCAAATTAATGCGTAATTATTTACAAATAATTGTTCGTGAATCGTCAGAATTAGTTGAGGTTAAATGAAATCATATAAAGATTTTTGTTTAAATTTTGCCGAAAATTTACGGGTTGTCACATATTAGCTATTGCTTCTGTTCACTGAAGCATACTTTTGATGTAAAACATTTGACGTTAGTTATGATGTCACCTTTTATCATGAATGCAAACTTGTTTTGAAAACGCATATAGTGTTTGACCCTGTAATGATCCTGTTGATGATGGTCCGTACATGTTGATTTAGTACGGGGCATCTCATTTGGTATCAGAGCATTGGTTGTAGGGAATTAGGATGCATTAGTGAGTCTAAGACCGACCCGAGTAGGATTCACTAATAGGACTAATCTACAACTTGCTAATTTACTTGTTTCTGCGGAACCTGCTGCATGCTACTGTTATACTACTGCATGCCACCGTTTACTTCTACTGCTGTATGAGCTTACTGCATGCTACCGTTTCCTTTTACTGCTATGTAAACTCGCTGTATGCTTTTGTTTACTCTCGCTACTGCATGCTGCCATCTGCTTTTAGCATGTTACTTCGGTATGATACTGTTAATATTTGTCATGCTACGTGTTGTTGTAAACGATCTAGGCTGCTGTAGTGTTATGCCTGATTACGCTCTTGCTACATGCCTACTATTCGCTATACCAACTTGGAGAACTTATCCTTCCCAGTTTAGATGTTTTCCTGAACTAATTTCCCACTCGTTTAACCCTAAGAACTAGTAGTGTAATCCACCTGTTACTACTGCTCCACCGTTCCAGAGACCGAAACATTATTTCATGCAATCTAGAAGATTGTTCAATTGACACATATCCTGTACGCTTGCATGACCGTCACTTAACTCTTTCATTCTTCACCACTGCTCGACGATCTAACGACACATTCGGACTTAAGTCCCTAACACTCCTAGACATTGGATAAGTCGGGAGGACATCTCCTCTCACAAGGTCATAGTACCTTCTACTGATGCTCAAACACATCCTATTACTACTTGCTACACGTACAACCCGACGTGAGACCCGGATTGAATATCTAGAAGGAACCTAACAACGTTACCTGAATCCGAACCTTTGAAGAAACTTCGGGACACTTAGGCATTAATACATGATCTACGGAACCTACGCACCCACATCGAGAAACTGTGAGATTAGTTATGTCGATTCTGTTTTGAGATGGCATAGATAAAGCACCGTTAGATGAAATTGTGTATAATTGGAAGTGATCACGTTACATTGACCATATAGAATGGTATTGGAATGAACGCACGATTTAGTACAATATAATGACGCCAGGCCAGTGTGATTATATTAAAGTAAATCATGCAGAAGTTTCAATGTTCCTACATGAGGAATATGGGGTGATTCAGGGAAAATTTTGTTAGGAATCACTTGAGCATACACATTATAGCCTGTTAAAGGTAGGGAAAGAATAACCACGTAGCCTATATACTGTACAAGAAGGGCCTTGATTGCAGAATTGAAAACCCGAAAATTTGTTATAGATATCGACACTGTAGTGACCCGAACTTTTCCATGTTTATATATATTAATTGAGATTGATCTTTACATGATTAAATGTTTCCAACTTGTTAAGAAATCAAACTTGTTAAGACTTGATTAATTGAAATATGTTTCATATAGACAATTGACCACCCAAGTTGACCGGTGATTCACGAACATTAAAACTTGTAAAAACTATATGATGACATATATATGGATATATATATAGTTAACATGATACTATGATAAGTAAACATATCATTAAGTATATTAACAATGAACTACATATGTAAAAACAAGACTACTAACTTAATGATTTTTAAACGAGACATATATGTAACGATTATCGTTGTAAAGACATTTAATGTATATATATCATATTAAGAGATATTCATACATGATAATATAATAATTTAAAATCTCATTTGATATTATAAACATTGGGTTAACAACATTTAACAAGATCGTTAACCTAAAGGTTTCAAAACAACACTTACATGTAACGACTAACGATGACTTAACGACTCAGTTAAAATGTATATACATGTAGTGTTTTAATATGTATTTATACACTTTTGAAAGACTTCAATACACTTATCAAAATACTTCTACTTAACAAAAATGCTTACAATTACATCCTCGTTCAGTTTCATCAACAATTCTACTCGTATGCACCCGTATTCGTACTCGTACAATACACAGCTTTTAGATGTATGTACTATTGGTATATACACTCCAATGATCAGCTCTTAGCAGCCCATGTGAGTCACCTAACACATGTGGGAACCATCATTTGCAACTAGCATTAAATATCTCATAAAATTACAAAAATATGAGTAATCATTCATGACATATTTACATGAAAACAAAATTACATATCCTTTATATCTAATCCATACACCAACGAACAAAAACACCTACAAACACTTTCATTCTTCAATTTTCTTCATCTAATTGATCTCTCTCAAGTTCTATCTTTAAGTTCTAAGTGTTCTTCATATATTCTACAAGTTCTAGTTACATAAAATCAAGAATACTTTCAAGTTTGCTAGCTCACTTCCAATCTTGTAAGGTGATCATCCAACCTCAAGAAATCTTTGTTTCTTACAGTAGGTTATCATTCTAATACAAGGTAATAATCATATTCAAACTTTGGTTTAATTTCTATAACTATAACAATCTTATTTCAAGTGATGATCTTATTTGAACTTGTTTTCAAGTCATGATTCTGCTTCAAGAACTTCGAGCCATCCAAGGATCCGTTGAAGCTAGATCCATTTTTCTCTTTTCCAGCAGGTTTATCCAAGGAACTTAAGGTAGTAATGATATTCATAACATCATTCGATTCATATATATAAAGCTATCTTATTCGAAGGTTTAAACTTGTAATCACTAGAACATAGTTTAGTTAATTCTAAACTTGTTCGCAAACAAAAGTTAATCCTTCTAACTTGACTTTTAAAATCAACTAAACACATGTTCTATATCTATATGATATGCTAACTTAATGATTTAAAACCTGAAAACACGAAAAACACCGTAAAACCGGATTTACGCCGTCGTAGTAACACCGCGGGCTGTTTTGGGTTAGTTAATTAAAAACTATGATAAACTTTGATTTAAAAGTTGTTATTCTGAGAAAATGATTTTTATTATGAACATGAAACTATATCCAAAAATTATGGTTAAACTCAAAGTGGAAGTATGTTTTCTAAAATGGTCATCTAGACGTCGTTCTTTCGACTGAAATGACTACCTTTACAAAAATGACTTGTAACTTATTTTTCCGACAATAAACCTATACTTTTTCTATTTAGATTCATAAAATAGAGTTCAATATGAAACCATAGCAATTTGATTCACTCAAAACGGATTTAAAATGAAGAAGTTATGGGTAAAACAAGATTGGATAATTTTTCTCATTTTAGCTACGTGAAAATTGGTAACAAATCTATTCCAACCATAAATTAATCAACTTGTATTGTATATTATGTAATCTTGAGATACCATAGACACGTATACAATGTTTCGACCTATCATGTCGACACATCTATATATATTTCCGAACAACCATAGACACTCTATATGTGAATGTTGGAGTTAGCTATACAGGGTTGAGGTTGATTCCAAAATATATATAGTTTGAGTTGTGATCAATACTGAGATACGTATACACTAGGTCGTGGATTGATTCAAGATAATATTTATCGATTTATTTCTGTACATCTAACTGTGGACAACTAGTTGTAGGTTACTAACGAGGACAGCTGACTTAATAAACTTAAAACATCAAAATATATTAAAAGTGTTGTAAATATATTTTGAACATACTTTGATATATATGTATATATTGTTATAGGTTCGTGAATCAACCAGTGGCCAAGTCTTACTTCCCGACGAAGTAAAAATCTGTGAAAGTGAGTTATAGTCCCCTTTTAAAATCTAATATTTTTGGGATGAGAATACATGCAGGTTTTATAAATGATTTACAAAATAGACACAAGTACGTGAAACTACATTCTATGGTTGAATTATCGAAATCAAATATGCCCTTTTTTATTAAGTCTGGTAATCTAAGAATTAGGAAACAGACACCCTAATTGACGCGAATCCTAAAGATAGATCTATTGGGCCTAACAAACTCCATCCAAAGTACCCGATGCTTTAGTACTTCGAAATTTATATCATATCCGAAGGGTGTCCCGGAATGATGGGGATATTTTTATATATGCATCTTGTTAATGTCGGTTACCAGGTGTTCACCATATGAATGATTTTTATCTCTATGTATGGGATGTGTATTGAAATATGAAATCTTTGGTCTATTATTATGATTTGATATATATAGGTTAAACCTATAACTCACCAACATTTTTGTTGACGTTTTAAGCATGTTTATTCTCAGGTGATTATTAAGAGCTTCCGCTATTGCATACTTAAATAAGGACGAGATTTGGAGTCCATGCTTGTATGATATTGTGTAAAAACTGCATTCAAGAAACTTATTTTGTTGTAACATATTTGTATTGTAAACCATTATGTAATGGTCGTGTGTAAACATGATATTTTAGATTATCATTATTTGATAATCTACGTAAAGCTTTTTAAACCTTTATTGATGAAATAAAGGTTATGGTTTGTTTTAAAATGAATGCAGTCTTTGAAAAACGTCTCATATAGAGGTCAAAACCTCGCAACGAAATCAATTAATATGGAACGTTTTTAATCAATAAGAATGGGACATTTCAATTGGTATCCGAGCGTTGGTCTTAGAGAACTAGAATTTTGCATTAGTGTGTCTTATCGAGTTTGTTAGGATGCATTAGTGAGTCTGGACTTCGACCGTGTTTACTTGAAAAATGATTGCTTAACTAATTTTGTTGGAAACTATATATTTTTAACATGTGAATATTATGTGATATATTAATCTCTAAACGCGTTTGATATTATGTGATAGATTTCTACCTCTAGAACAAGTCCCATTGACTCACCTAATAATAATGAAGAGTCAAATGTAAATTGGAATGATTCGTGGACTGATTCACAAGTTCCCGAAGAGGAACCGGAAGAAGAGTCTGAACCGGAAGAAGAATCGGAACCGGAAGAAGAATCGGAACCGGATGAAGAAATAGAACCGGTGGGGGAAATAATAAAATGGTTAAGTAAAATAAAATCCTCAACCAACCGACCAAGGTTAATTATGGTCAATGGTGTTTCCGCCAAGGAAGCAAAATATTGGGAGGATTACCAATTCTCCGATGAATCGGATTCCGACGAGAATTCCGATGACGTTATAGAAATTACTCCAACTGAATTTAAAAAGGAAAAAGAAAATAATAAGGGAAAGGGCATAAAAATAGAGAAATCTAATTCCAACCCCGATGAACTTTATATGTATCGTCAACCCCCGAAGTCCTTAAGTTGTAACAATGACCCGGGAACCTCTAAACCACCAGGTTTTTCTAAACCAATGTGGAAAATGACGGCTCGTATTAGGGGAACATCATATATCCCTAGAAACTTGGCAAAACGAACCAAAACCGAAGAAGAAGAAACAAGCGAGTCGGAATAAGATAGTTGTATTCGTGTGGTGTAATATATGTAATATAGTGTGCTTATGCTTTATGATATATGTAAAAATTGCTTGTATTAATAAGTATTTTTTTTTATGAATCTAACTCTTGTCTATTTTACAGTATAAAAACACAAAATGGATAGACAACCCAATATTTTAAGAGACCTACCCGGAGACATGATTGATGAAATCTTGTCTAGAGTCGGTCAGAATTCTTCGCCACAACTATTTAAGGCGAGATCAGTTTGTAAGACATTCGAAGAACATTCCAAGAATGCCTTGGTTTATAAAAGGCTTTCGTTCGAAAGATGGAGGATATCACATTGGGAAATCCATAAGTTACGATGTGTTTACTTTAACGCATATATTGCGGGGAACCCAAATGCTATTTTATGCAATGGGTTAAGAAATTATTTTGACTCAATATATCCGAATATTGGACTTCGTGATTTAGAAAAAGCGGCTAACATGCAACATAAAGAAGCATGTTATGCTTACGGATTAGTAATGTTCGCTTCTCACCAAAGTGAGAACAAGAACATCAGGCTACAACTATTAAACAAAACGTTCCCACAAGTGACGGAGTCGGTAATTGGGGTAAGAAATGAGGTTTTTAGATTGTTACGGGACTGTTGGACATTACGTAACCCTCGTCCCTTTGACGACGTTACAACACGCTGTCTTATCAACGGCCATAACGGTTATGTTCCACAAGACCAAGGATGGGAAGTAATCCTGGTAAAACCAGAATGCATGACTTGTTTCTGGACGTATGAATTATGTGTCTTTATTGCCTTTGCTGAACGACTTGTGTACTAGCTAGAATTATCTTCACAACCATCTTGTATCAAATTTATTGTGTGCTATATTTCATGCTATATGTAAAATAAGCGGTATTGTAAGTTTGTAAAATATTGTGTAAAAGTTTGAACGTGAAATATTATTATAATCAGTTTTTCATATAGAATTGTAGTAGTTGAATTGTATATTAGCTACTAAGTATGAACTTAACGGGTAGGTACTACCCGAATTTAAACTTATAAAATGCTAATATGAAGAAAAAGCTTTTATAAATGAGTTCATATTATGCTACGAAATACTATTAATTACTCTTAATATTCTGTATGATTAACTTGTTCCATTTAACTATTTTGAAGGAAATGGCACCGACTACTCGACACACCGTGAATATGAATGAAGAGGAATTCCGTACTTTTCTAGCTTCAAACATAGCCACAGTATAGGCTGCGCTACATACCAACAATAACCTTGGATCTAGCAGTACAGGAAATCGTCTAGGATGCACCTACAAAGAATTCACTGCCTGCAAACCTTTGGAATTTGATGGAACCGAAGGACCGATCGGATTGAAACGGTGGACCGAGAAGGTCGAATCGGTGTTTGCCATAAGTAAGTGTACTGAAGAGGACAAAGTGAAGTACGCTACGCATACCTTCACAGGTTCTGCGTTAACATGGTGGAATACCTATCTAGAGCAAGTGGGACAAGACGATGCGTACGCACTACCGTGGTCAGCATTCAAGCACTTGATGAACGAGAAGTACCGTCCCAGAACCGAGGTCAATAAGCTCATGACAGAACTTAGAGGTTTACGAACCAAAGGATTTGATATTACCACATACGAAAGACGATTCACAGAATTGTGCCTATTGTGTCCGGGAGCATTCGAAGATGAGGAAGAAAAGATCGACGCGTTTGTGAAAGGATTACCGGAAAGAATCCAAGAAGATATAAGTTCACACGAGCCCGCCTCCATACAACAGGCATGTAGAATGGCTCACAAACTAGTGAACCAGATTGAAGAAAGAATTAAAGAACAGACTGCTGAAGAGGCCAATGTGAAGCAAGTCAAAAGAAAGTGGGAGGAAAATGGTGATAAGAATCACCAATACAACAATAACAGCAATTACAACAATAATCGCAACAATTATCCCAACAATCGCAACATCAATCGCAACTACAACAAACGGCCCAACAACAACAACAACAACAACAACAACAACAATAACAACAACAGCAACTACAACAATCATCCCAACAACAATAATAACCGCAACAACAACAACAATAAGAAGCAGCTATGCCAAAGGTGTGAAAAGTATCACTCGGGGTTCTGCACCAAATTTTGCAACAAGTGTAAAAGAAATGGTCATAGCGCAGCGAAGTGTGAGGTCTACGGACCAGGGGTTAATAGAACGAAAGGAACAAATGGTGTCGGAACGAGTAATGGCAGAGCAAGTAGTGTCAGAGCAAGTTATGCCAATGTAGTTTGTTATAAATGTGGAAAACCGGGCCACATTATTAGAAATTGCCCGAACCAGGAGAACACGAATGGACAAGGCCGCGGAAGAGTTTTCAATATTAATGCGGCAGAGGCACAGGAAGACCCGGAGCTTGTTACGGATACGTTTCTTATTGACAATAAATCTGCTTACGTTTTATTTGATTCGGGTGCGGATAGAAGCTATATGAGTAGAGATTTTTGTGCTAAATTAAGTTGTCCATTGACGCCTTTGGATAGTAAATTTTTACTCGAATTAGCAAATGGTAAATTAATTTCAGCAGATAATATATGTCGGAATCGAGAAATTAAACTGGTTAGCGAAACATTTAAGATTGATTTGATACCAGTAGAGTTAGGGAGTTTTGATGTGATAATTGGTATGGACTGGTTGAAAGAAGTGAAAGAAGAGATCGTTTGTTACAAAAATGCAATTCGCATTATACGAGAAAAAGGAAAACCCATAATGGTGTACGGAGAAAAGGGCAACACGAAGCTACATCTTATTAGTAATTTGAAGGCACAAAAACTAATAAGAAAAGGTTGCTATGCTGTTCTAGCACACGTCGAGAAAGTACAAACTGCAGAAAAGAGCATCAATGATGTTCCCATTGCAAAAGAATTTCCCGATGTATTTCCGAAAGTATTACCGGGATTACCCCCACATCGATCCATTGAATTTCAAATAGATCTTGTACCAGGAGCTTCACCAATAGCTCGTGCTCCTTACAGACTCGCACCCAGCGAGATGAAAGAACTGCAAAGCCAATTATAAGAACTTTTAGAGCGTGGTTTCATTCGACCAAGCACATCACCGTGGGGAGCTCCTGTTTTGTTTGTCAAGAAGAAAGATGGTACATTCAGGTTGTGTATCGACTATCGAGAGTTGAACAAACTTACCATTAAGAACCGCTACCTACTACCGAGAATCGACGACTTATTTGATCAACTACAAGGCTCGTCTGTTGATTCAAAGATTGACTTACGTTCCGGGTATCATCAAATGCGGGTGAAAGAAGATGATATTCCAAAGACTGCTTTCAGAACACGTTACGGTCATTACGAGTTTATGGTCATGCCATTTGGTTTAACTAATGCACCAGCTGTGTTCATGAACCTTATGAACCGAGTGTGTGGACCATACCTTGACAAGTTTGTCATTGTTTTCATTGATGACATACTTATTTACTCAAAGAATGACCAAGAACACGGTGAACATTTGAGAAAGGTGTTAGAAGTATTGAGGAAGGAAGAATTGTACGCTAAGTTTTCAAAGTGTGCATTTTGGTTGGAAAAAGTTCAATTCCTCGGTCACATAGTGAACAAAGAAGGTATTAAGGTGGATCCGGCAAAGATAGAAACTGTTGAAAAGTGGGAAACCCCGAAAACTCCGAAACACATACGCCAGTTTTTAGGACTAGCTGGTTACTACAGAAGGTTCATCCAAGACTTTTCCTGAATAGCAAAACCCTTGACTGCATTAACGTATAAAGGGAAGAAATTTGAATGGAATGATGAACAAGAGAAAGCGTTTCAGTTATTGAAGAAAAAGCTAACTACGGCACCTATATTGTCATTGCCTGAAGGGAATGATGATTTTGTGATTTATTGTGACGCATCAAAGCAAGGTCTCGGTTGTGTATTAATGCAATGAACAAAGGTGATTGCTTATGCGTCTAGACAATTGAAGATTCACGAACAAAATTATACGACGCATGATTTGGAATTAGGCGCGGTTGTTTTTGCATTAAAGACTTGGAGGCACTACTTATATGGGGTCAAAAGTATTATATATACCGACCACAAAAGTCTTCAACACATATTTAATCAGAAACAACTGAATATGATGCAGCATAGGTGGATTGAATTTTTAAATGATTACAACTTTGAGATTCGTTACCACCCGGGGAAGGCAAATGTGGTAGCCGATGCCTTGAGCAGGAAGGACAGAGAACCCATTCGAGCAAAATCTATGAATATAATGATTCATAATAACCTTACTACTCAAATAAAGGAGGCGCAACAAGGAGTTACCTCAACAACTCATGGATGTACATAACACTTTCCACGTGTCGAATTTGAAGAAATGTTTTGCTAAAGAAGATCTCACTATTCCATTAGATGAAATCCAAATCAACGAAAAACTTCAATTCATCGAAGAACCCGTCGAAATAATGGATCGTGAGGTTAAAAGACTTAAGCAAAACAAGATACCAATTGTTAAGGTTTGATGGAATGCTCGTAGAGGACCCGAGTTCACCTGGGAGCATGAAGATCAGATGAAGAAGAAATACCCGCATCTATTTCCAGAAGATTCGTCAACACCTTCAACAGCTTAAAATTTCGGGACGAAATTTATTTAACGGGTAGGTACTGTAGTGACCCGAACTTTTCCATGTTTATATATATTAATTGAGATTGATATTTACATGATTAAATGTTTCCAACATGTTAAGAAATCAAACTTGTTAAGACTTGATTAATTGAAATATGTTTCTTATAGACAATTGACCACCCAAGTTGACCGGTGATTCACGAACGTTAAAACTTGTAAAAACTATATGATGACATATATATGGATATATATATAGTTAACATGATACTATGATAAGTAAACATATCATTAAGTATATTAACAATGAACTACTTATGTAAAAACAAGACTACTAACTTAATGATTTTTAAACGAGACATATATGTAACGATTATCGTTGTAAAGACATTTAATGTATATATATCATATTAAGAGATATTCATACATGGTAATATCATGATAATATAATAATTTAAAATCTCATTTGATATTATAAACATTGGGTTAACAACATTTAACAAGATCGTTAACCTAAAGGTTTCAAAACAACACTTACATGTAACGACTAACGATGACTTAACGACTCAGTTAAATTGTATATACATGTAGTGTTTTAATATGTATTTATACACTTTTGAAAGACTTCAATACACTTATCAAAATACTTCTACTTAACAAAAATTCTTACAATTACATCCTCGTTCAGTTTCATTAACAATTCTACTCGTATGCACCCGTATTCGTACTCGTACAATACACAGCTTTTAGATGTATGTACTATTGGTATATACACTCTAATGATCAGCTCTTAGCAGCCCATTTAAGTCACCTAACACATGTGGGAACCATCATTTGGCAACTAGCATGAAATATATCATAAAATTACAAAAATATGAGTAATCATTCATGACTTATTTACATGAAAACAAAATTACATATCCTTTATATCTAATCCATACACCAACGACCAAAAACACCTACAAACACTTTCATTCTTCAATTTTCTTCATCTAATTGATCTCTCTCAAGTTCTATCTTCAAGTTCTAAGTGTTCTTCATATATTCTACAAGTTCTAGTTACATAAAATCAAGAATACTTTCAAGTTTGCTAGCTCACTTCCAATCTTGTAAGGTGATCATCTAACCTCAAGAAATCTTTGTTTCTTGCAGTAGGTTATCATTCTAATACAAGGTAATAATCATATTCAAACTTTGGTTCAATTTCTATAACTATAACAATCTTATTTCAAGTGATGATCTTACTTGAACTTGTTTTCGTGTCATGATTCTGTTTCAAGAACTTCGAGCCATCCAAGGATCCGTTGAAGCTAGATCCATTTTTCTCTTTTTCAGTAGGTTTATCCAAGGAACTTAAGGTAGTAATGATATTCATAACATCATTCGATTCATATATATAAAGCTATCTTATTCGAAGGTTTAAACTTGTAATCACTAGAACATAGTTTAGTTAATTCTAAACTTGTTCGCAAATAAAAGTTAATCCTTCTAACTTGACTTTTAAAATCAACTAAACACATGTTCTATATCTATATGATATGCTAACTTAATGATTTAAAATCTGGAAACACGAAAACACCGTAAAACCGGATTTACGCCGTCGTAGTAACACCGCGGGCTGTTTTGGGTTAGTTAATTAAAAACTATGATAAACTTTGATTTAAAAGTTGTTATTCTGAGAAAATGATTTTTATTATGAACATGAAACTATATCCAAAAATTATGGTTAAACTCAAAGTGGAAGTATGTTTTCTAAAATGGTCATCTAGACGTCGTTCTTTCGACTGAAATGACTACCTTTACAAAAATGACTTGTAACTTATTTTTCCGACTATAAACCTATACTTTTTCTGTTTAGATTCATAAAATAGAGTTCAATATGAAACCATAGCAATTTGATTCACTCAAAACGGATTTAAAATGAAGAAGTTATGGGTAAAACAAGATTGGATAATTTTTTCTCATTTTAGCTACGTGAAAATTGGTAACAAATCTATTCCAACCATAACTTAATCAACTTGTATTGTATATTATGTAATCTTGAGATACCATAGACACGTATACAATGTTTCGACCTATCATGTCGACACATCTATATATATTTCGGAACAACCATAGACACTCTATATGTGAATGTTGGAGTTAGCTATACAGGGTTGAGGTTGATTCCAAAATATATATAGTTTGAGTTGTGATCAATACTGAGATACGTATACACTGGGTCGTGGATTGATTCAAGATAATATTTATCGATTTATTTCTGTACATCTAACTGTGAACAACTAGTTGTAAGTTACTAACGAGGACAGCTGACTTAATAAACTTAAAACATCAAAATTTATTAAAAGTGTTGTAAATATATTTTGAACATACTTTGATATATATGTATATATTGTTATAGGTTCGTGAATCAACCAGTGGCCAAGTCTTACTTCCCGACGAAGTAAAAATCTGTGAAAGTGAGTTATAGTCCCACTTTTAAAATCTAATATTTTTGGGATGAGAATACATGCAGGTTTTATAAATGATTTACAAAATAGACACAAGTACGTGAAACTACATTCTATGGTTGAATTATCGAAATCGAATATGCCCCTTTTTATTAAGTCTGGTAATCTAAGAATTAGGGAACAGACACCCTAATTGACGCGAATCCTAAAGATAGATCTATTGGGCCTAACAAACCCCATCCAAAGTACCGGATGCTTTAGTACTTCGAAATTTATATCATATCCAAAGGGTATCCCGGAATGATGGGGATATTTTTATATATGCATCTTGTTAATGTCGGTTACCAGGTGTTCACCATATGAATGATTTTTATCTCTATGTATGGGATGTGTATTGAAATATGAAATCTTGTGGTCTATTATTATGATTTGATATATATAGGTTAAACCTATAACTCACCAACATTTTTGTTGACGTTTTAAGCATGCTTATTCTCAGGTGATTATTAAGAGCTTCCGCTGTTTCATACTTAAATAAGGACGAGATTTGGAGTCCATGCTTGTATGATATTGTGTAAAAACTGCATTCAAGAAACTTATTTTGTTGTAACATATTTGTATTGTAAACCATTATGTAATGGTCGTGTGTAAACAGGATATTTTAGATTATCATTATTTGATAATCTACGTAAAGCTTTTTAAACCTTTATTGATGAAATAAAGGTTATGGTTTGTTTTAAAATGAATGCAGTCTTTGAAAAACGTCTCATATAGAGGTCAAAACCTCGCAACGAAATCAATTAATATGGAACGTTTTTAATCAATAAGAATGGGACATTTCAGACACCCTGGATATTTAAGGAAAAAGTTCTCATATAGGAAAAACTTTAAAATTACCTGCGATAAAACAATCGTTATGGGGACTTGCATGGATCCTGATTTTAGTTAGGGTAAATTTCATCACAACGTTTTATTGTCTCAAGGTTGTTTAATATTGGAGCGATAGAAACCTTATATCTAAGAACCTTAGTGTTACAACTAGTAAGCCATTAACAACCATGAGAGTTAAGTATTCTATAGGACCAGCAAATGGTAAGCTGGCAGAGATAGAGGAATTATTTAAAGTAGTACTTTAAGATTAACAGGTGGGTCATTTGGAGATGACCTCATATTAACCAAACTTGGGTGTTTTAATGTAGTAGTTGAAAAGGATTAGTTACCTACGTACAGGCATATGTTATTTGAGAAGATTGATAAAATTTTCACAACAGTATAATAAGATTGGTTGGAATGAACCTTAAGATTAACCTAACACCCATCAATTTGGGAAATTGGATGCAATAGTGGGGATGAACTTTAAGATTAACTTAATACTCATCAAGTTAGGAAACTTGATGAAATAGTTGGAACGAACTGACTTTCAAGGATGAAAGCGGAATTTATTTATAATGAGTAAAATTTATTCGTATACCTCACAAGAATGATGAAACTATTATGGGAAGAGATGTAGCCCGAAAACTAAACCTTATTAGTTACATGACAACCCGAAATCCCACAATGGAAATGGGAAGAAATTCATCACTAAACTACCAGAGACGGTAAGGCGGTTAGGACATCATCTGGGTTATTATTAACCCTCTCACCAAAACTGCTCACTTTCTAGCCATGAGATAAACCGATACAATGGGCGAACTTGCACAACGATACTTAAAGGAAATTTTATTCCGTTACTTCGGCAATTCAAATTCTATATTAAAGATTACCCAAGAATCTCATTTGACACTCATTCTTACGCAACTCTAAATCCTAACTTATTATGAGGAACTTCTTATTCGATGATAACCACAACATCATCCTTCTTACTTCGATATTAGTCATACCAGTTCGAAATTTTCCAAAAATCAATGAGTGGTTAACTCTCATCCTCATGCCCTCCCATTCGTATCTCACTTATAAGCAACAACTTCACACTTAAGCATTTTTGGTCAAAGGACTTATGCCCTACTAATAGTCACCAAGCACATTTAAATCTAACAGTTTTCATTACCTCGTAACATTTTTGCTCAAATATCGCCTGAAACTTAAAAAAAAAAAATATCTTTTAATCGATCCTCATCCATCATTTTCCAATTTGTAACCACCGATATATGAAAATTTTGGTTGCCAAAAATTTTTCACTCACTATTTTACGGAACGATCCTCTCAAAGTTTTATAAAAGTAAATTATTTTATCAACCATTCATGCTAATGTTTGAAATCGTATCCGTTATATAAAATAAAGTAAATAATTACTTATTTTTGACAAATACATATGAAACTTTACTTTCACTTTCACAAATCAAATCTTTTATTCAAAAGATATTATACTTTGAACGGTACGTGTTGTACATAACCCTAATTTACTAAGAACTTCGTTCCTTCTCTTACGTCATCACCATAAACAATTTCTATGAAACTTTCGTTGCGTATTACATAAAACTTTTCATTGCTTATCCGTATCTAAGTCATCATGGAGACTTTATAACTGTCAAAATCAAGAGATTCATGGGTATGTGATAAGGGCACTGACTACCACGTCATGCAAGGCCTTCGGGCGTCCACTAACACTTACACCATTCAAAACTATTGCGTTACCCCATGGATTTATTTCACCACACCTGTTGGAATAATGCTCTTTCTTACATAACTCTAAGTCCTAACTCATTCCAAGAAACTCTCATTTAGTAACATTAACACCATCGGTATTCTGACCTCATTATTAGTCATGACCTGTTTGGCATTTTGCAAATTCAAGAAGCAATTAACTTCTCATCCTCGTGCTCTATCCTTCGTACCTCACTTTTAGCAACATCTTCGCATGTAAATATTTTGACCCAAAGACTTGTGTCCTGATAATTACCAAAACTACATTCATGTCATTAGTTTTCATTACCTAGAAACTGGTCACCCGATGATTCAAGCTTTTCCGATCAACCTTTTCCAACTCGTAACCTTAGAAATATGAAAAACTAGGTTTACCAAAATTTTTACACGTTAGTTATTTGTGCGATCCTCATAAGATTTACAGGCAATGAAAGTACTAAAAACTTTTCTGTCACTTATACGATTTATAAAATCATATATGTATAAATTTATACTTACTTATTTTGATACCAAGTTATATCTTCAAATTATTTAAAAGACTGCTTCTTTACCGAGTTATTCAACTTAAGTCAAATAGTTTTGTGCAAAATGATACAAGTTGTACCTACTTCTAAATTTACTGGGAACTTCGTTCCGTTTACGTAGTCACAACAAACATTTAAAGGTTTTATTTTTCAAAACTCCCTTAGCTGATTTCATTAAAGGTTTTCGTATTAGACTACACCATGTATGGAACACACTTTTTCTCGCCCTCTGTTAAGAGATGAAACTTACTATTAAGATCTTTTGTGAAAAACTCTTGAGCCACTTTGGATGGCAGTTTATAAAATTTGTTAGAAAATCTTTGCACCCATAAAATGTTCTTTTTAAAGTTAGACATGACAAAAACGCAGGCCGATAAACCAGTTTTCCGAGGTACACCCAGTGGTCACCCTATTGTAGGAAAGGCACTAGGAGGGTTTCTGTTCTCAATACTTCACGGCAAATCACAACACCCTCGTAAACCTCATCTCTAGGAATTTGTATGTTGAGACCCAAGAATCATTTTTGGAGATTCTTTTCACTCGGAGTAAACCATTCTTTAGGACCAAGGTTTCACGTATCTTCTCATCCGTACATCCCCTAAGTACACGGATAAATTCAGAACGAACCGTTCAAAGAGTTCACTCTTGTTCAAAGACCACACCTTTCGTGTGACTTTCTTTCGGAAATGTAATATAAGATACTCTGAGAACCTATGAATCTTGTTATCCCTTTGGGAGGGGACCGCTTAAAACATTTACGACACTGATGTGGATACTCTATATACTTCTTCCTTCATTGGTTGCAACTGTATGTTGCTCTAGTTAACGTTAACCCTAACTTCAACATGTAACTGAAAGGATGAAGTTACATTACGGAACTGTGCTTTTCATTTCATCCAAGGATAGGTTCACCTGCAGTAAGGTAAACTAGGTGATGTCCCTCATTGTTCGTTCAGACCGTCCTGAAGACACTATGAATAATTATGGCTTGCAAGTCCGGTTGGTCACTTTCAGCTAAAATACCAATTCATTTATTCAAAGGAAACGTTCTTAAATATCGAGTTCTTTATGCCTCTAGCCTCCTTCTGCAATCAAGGGGTTGGTAAAATCCGTGGCTAACGCTATCCAGACATCAAATCGCATGGTTGTAATCACTATGTTTTCCGTTCTACTTGTCAGCTTATATTACGACATACACGCTCAATGTTTTAGTTGAGTTTAGAAACATTCTTGATGCATTTCATGCATCCATCTTACTGAAGATGCCTGTAAGGCTAGACACACCATCTTTCCTTTTGTGGATATACATTCAGATGGCATACTCATGTTAAGCAGAAACGAAATCAATTTTCTGATCTTTTAAGACACGAGACTTAATTAATGGCATGTACCCATTCTTACTTTCATACACCGAAATACCTTTCAGGGTAAATAACTTACTTCTGAACCCACGGGTCTCACGGAACTATGATACGCTCCTTCTTATTCTAATACGGTACCATTGTTGGTCACTCCTTAAAATTTAGGGACGAAATTTTCTTTAACAGGTGGTGTAACGACCTGACTTTTTCCGTTATCTTTTGCCGTTAATTATTTAACGACCGTTAACTATTATTCGTGCCACGTCATTTATATGACCTATATTATTATTTTTGTAATAATATATAAATTATTATGTGTTATATGAATATTTGAATTCATATTTTAAGTTGTACGTTTCTACGTGTCGCGGATTTCTATCCGGCAAATCTTTTCGGTTTTCAAATCAACGGTCGAGTTTTTGGGATTTTAAGTCCTAAATATTTTAAATATGATATTTTAATGTCATATGATTATATATAGTATTTATAATTATTTTTCGTCGCGTATTTGTTATCTCTCCGAATTTTCAATCGCGTAGTCGTGTTTTTGCGTTTCGGGTTTCGATCGAGCGTTCGGGCCATAAGAAATTTTTCATTTATCAAAGTTGGCCCACTTGTAGGGCCCACCCTACCCCATTCGGCCGAAACTCCCTAAGGGGAGTGTTAGCTTTTGTTTTTCCATTTAATTTTTACAAGGTCATTTCCATTCTCTCATTTTAAACCTAATTTCTTTTTTTTGTGAAAACTCCTCCTTCTTCCGCCCTTTGTAGCTGTCACCTACACCATCACTATCACCATCATCCTTTATCAATTGCTTGCTTGGATCATAAATTAATATACATCAACGCGTTCTACACGATCTCCTCTACGCGAATCAATCACTTGTTTCCCGATTAGGGTATAAACTCTAACCCTAGAACTTTTGATTTTCTTTGTATTTCTGTTTTTGATGTTTATATTATTAGTATGATGATTACTTGTTGTTGTAATGGTGTTTGTATGCATAGAATTACTCATAAACACTTGTTTTCGGTTTGATTTGATTGGGACAGCAGATAATTCGTTCAATTCTGATATTGTGACTGTTATAAAAGTTAAAATAAAGTAGTTATATGAGTTCCTCTCATCAAGACATTAATTTTAGACTCCGGATTCATGTCGTTTCGATTTTCGGAGCCCTAGTTATGACCAGATTACTATTTTGTTAAGATTGAAATGTGAAATTGGTATGAACCAGGTTTGGTCCGACTTTGTGACCTTCCTTGGTGTCTTTAGGGTGTGTTAGTGAGTTAGAACTGATGGAGGGATGAACTTTCATGTTCGGGTCACCTAAATCCGAGCCACGAATCACCCGTTGTAGCTAAAACACGTTTTTGATTGAATTGAAGTTCCAAGTGGTGTTATGGCTGATCACCACAACTTATGGACTGTTCTTGGTGTGTTCTTGAGTGTACCAAAGTGTCAGGTGGTTTGATTAGGCAGAGATATATGTAAGGCTCGCCGAAAATCGACACCCGGGGCTCAAGATACGACCCGATGAACTTTTGATTTAAAATTTATGATTAACTATTAAACTTATGATAAAAATAATGGATTTCATTATCATTTAATTACTTATGATAAAAAAGGTAATTATTATTATTTAAGACTTATGATATATATTTATTATATCATTTAATTATCACTTATGATTTAATTAAAATTTTAATTAAACTTTTAATTAATAATATTTTTATTATTAATGGAAAATACTTATGCTAAGTATTAAACTTATATTATGAGATTATTATAATGAGACTTATAATAAGGATTAAATAATTATTTAATTATTATAAGGCTTAGTTATTAATTAATTATAATTTAATTATTAAATACTTATGATTTAATAATTATAATTAGAAACTTATGATATGATTAATAATTCATTATTAATTAATAATACTTATGATATGATTTAAAATTTATCATTAATTAATAATACTTATATTATGAATAATATTTAATTAATTAATTAAATACTTATGTTATATTAATTATATCATTTAAACTTATATTAACTTTAATAATTCATTTTAATTTAATTAAACTTATGTTATGACATAATTAGACATATTTAACTTTAATAAACATTATAACTTACATTATTATTACAACTTACACTTTTAAAATTAACGTTGACTATGTTTGACCAAGGTTGACTTTTGAGTTGACTTCCGGTTGACTTTGACTTTCAGTTGACTTTTGTTGACTTTCTAAATAAGGAAACTTTCCTAACTTAAAACTTTCCAAAAATAGAAACTTTCCAAAAATAGAAACTTTCCAAAAATAGAAACTTTCCAAAAATGGAAACCTGTTAAAAATAGAAACTTTCTAAAAATAGAAAGTGTGTGTCCGTACGATGTTCCGATCAAACCGATGCATGTTGAGTATTGTTCTATGACTACTTGCAACATGTACAATAGTTATCATACTAAGACTTAACCTAAGTTAGTTATTTGTATCGACCTTCTTTATTTATAGGTCGGTGTTGTGATCATTCCTAATCACTTTACTTCATTTGCTGTTCGCATATTTGTGTGGTTACTTCGTTTGCTATTAAGGTGAGTTATAGTCCCATTTTTCTATTTAAATCTTTTGGGATGAGAATACATGCAATTTATTTTATATTTTGAACACAAGTGGAAGTTGGTTTAAATTATTCATTGTGAGTTGAACAAAAATATTCCCTAGTCTGGTAACTGTAATCACTGGTTTCTACTAGTGAACGCGAATTCTACGGATAGATCTATCGGGTTTGACAACCCCATTTCGAGCTAGTCGCGCTAGCAATTTATAATCGGAATGTTTAGTACTTCGTAATTTATTGTAGATACACTTGTTCGATGTATATTATTTATTGTGTTTGGCAAGGGTAAATAAATGGTTAAGTGGTTACCAGGTGGCTCACGGTAAATGGAATAATGTTTTTATATGTTTTCTAGCATATAATTTTGTGGTCCAAAAAGGAGTTTTTATGTTTTCAAACATAAATTTTTACGGTTTAAATTAAATATTGTTTGCAATATTAAACCTATAATTCACTCAACATTTTTGTTGACAGTTACTCGCATGTTTTATTCTCAGGTTCATGAATGATTGCTTCCGCTGTACTTAGAGAGTCTGCATATTTATGATGGCAGCTTTTGTTAAACATTAACTTGCATTATATTTTGATACATTTAATAGTGGATGTAGTTGACTTTGTTTTGGTCAACTTTTGGGTTAAGTAATAATGTATGGTTTTTCTAAACTTACATATTTTGGTAGGTTTCCTTTATAGGAAATCATTTTTAAATAAAGAATGCAAGGTTATTTATTAAATTCATATAGAGTTATGATCAAGCTGTGGGACCAAGATAACGATGGTCGTCAAATGTACTTTGACGGGTCGTTAAAGTTGGTATCAGAGCTCTGGTTGTAGGGAATTAGGCTGCATTGATGTCGTTACCCGAGTCAATAGGGTGCATTAGTGAGTCTAGTCTACAGCCCGACCTATTATATATTATTATATGTGATTATTTGTATTCTATGGTATGTATTTTGTTATCATTCATACATCTTTGTTATGTTCTGAATCCGGGAGGAACTCCCGTTCCGATTTAAGCATATTCTTTGACTCATGCGAACTATCCTTATAAGAACACCTCGGGTAGTGAAACCAATGTGATGACCCGGAAATTTCCGATCAAATTTAAACTTTAATCTTTATATGTTCCTGACACGATGAGCAAAAATATGTAATGTTGAGTCTCGAAAGTTTTGAAAACTATATTCATATAATCAATTACCCTTTGACCATGCCTAGCGATTCACGAACATTTATATATACATATTCATATGTGTGATTATTAAATTAAGATATATTATATAAAACCTAGAACGGATTAGTGGATATGATTATAAGCTATGAGATCTATTTTATGAACCTAGAAATACTATCAAGATATTGAATAGATAATACTTTACATGAATGTATTTGTTCGATGTAAGTTTATCGACGAGATTAAAAGATAATATCAAATGATTGAATTATCAGATACATTGAATTATGATTAAGAGTATCTGTTATGAGGTCCACTTTGAATTAGGTAACCCTTATTATTAACCGTATTCGGAAAATGGTAAAGTGAGTTATAAGTGAAGACAAATGTGTCAATTAACGAGAACTAGCCAAATGTTGGTGGAGTTTTCTGTTCGACTTTCTATATAAACGTTAACTAGCTAACCTTCCTATTATTTAGAGTGAAAGTGAAACTTTGGGAATATAGTTACATTATTTAGAAAGTTTAAGGAAAACAAACTAAACGTTGACGCATAAGGAAATTATATTTTTTTTAAAGTATAAACGTTATAGGATATAATATTATAAAGAATCTTCAAATATACTTTGAAATATAATTAAAATCTAAATATTTTATTAAAGTATTTCAAACCTATATATTATAAATATATTTTAATTTAGTCAAAAGACGTTTTGGTTTAAGTTAATGTTATTAAATATACTTCGATAACTAACGAGGGTATGAATTATAAAAGTAAATGACCAAAACACTCAAAAGATTAAGTTACACTCTGAGTGGGTTAGTTTTTAATTAATTTAAGTCTAGTTATTAATAAAGGTACATGGCACAAAACGTTTAATTTAAAATAAAATATTTTGACAAATAACGAGGCTTTGATTTATAGAAGGAAATGACCACAACGCTCAACTTTATAAGTTATATTTTTATAAAGGTAATTTATTGTTATGTAAGTCTAATTTTTGTAAAAGGTACACGTCACGTAATATAAAGGGCTAGTTTTCTAAACGTACGAAAGTGCGCCCGAAAAACGGAATGTGGTACATGAGTCAAGTGACTACGTACGAGTCATTTTTGTAAAAATTATATTTTTACTACGCACGTAAATATAATATAATATTTAATTAATTCTAAAGATTAAATATATTATATATTAAATATTATATATATAATTAACTATACATAAACGTAGATAGTTTGAGCCAGTTAAGCATGAATTGGATTCCTTTAAGTGTCACTATTTGCGGAGGTGACAATGAGATGTAATGGGTTATAAAAAGCTCGGACTAATGTTCTCGTTCAATTCAATTTACATTCTCCTATATATGCTCTTTATATTACTTAAGTTAATTAATATTATTAATATTATTATTAATAATATTATTATTAATCTTAACGTTATTATTATTGGTGGTTATACATAAAATAATACGACGAGGTTCTGCCCGCGTGATTTCAAAATGAGTTTGTCGAGTGGGATAGGGCTCAGGAAATTATGGGTTATAGCTAAGGAGGTTATGGGTATGGATCAGGGTATAGCTCATAAGGTCAATCTAGTGTTTGTCATCTCCGTTGCGTCTACGTACCTTTCCTGCAATATTGAACCTCAATATTGATACGTGAGTACTCTTAAAACAATTCTTACCTATTAATAGTGTATCCCTGACTAGTGCTCGAGAATATAGGATTGTGCATGCTTGTATATTTGATATTGCCCTTAGATAGGTTATGTTGAATCTTAAAGGTTGTTATATTAGGGATGAAATAAGGTATAAGATATGCATGTCATTGGAAAGCTAGTGAAAAATTAATAACTTTACCTTTAGGTGCCAAAGGGATCTGATGGACGGATTAGAAGTTATAGCCAATTGAAATTTCGTAAAAATGATTATTATTATCGTCGTTAATATCGTTATCCTAATTTTTATCTAATTGTTAATATTATTATTAATATTATAATTATTATTATTAACATCATTATCATTATCATTATTATTATTATTATTATTATTATTATTATTATTATTATTATTATTATTATTATTATTATTATTACTATCAATAAAAGTATTATCATTAAGAATTGTTATTATAAAATATCATTATTATTATCATTTTAAATGAAAATTATTACTTTAAAGTTAATATTAAAAAGTATCGTAAAAGATATCATAATTACAATTATCATTTTACCATAATATCATTTTTTAGTAAATATAAATATTGGCTTTTATTAATAAAATAGTAATAATTATTATTACAAAATAGCACGAGTGTTACTTATTATTATTATCAATACTAGTTTATCAAATAAAAAAGGTAATACGAATTATATAATTACCTCAATAGAATCTATCACAATACTTTTATGATATTAAATGCACTTTATAAATTTTATTACTTAAGATATGTAAAAGTATATTTTAATATAAAATTGGATCTATTAATAAATGAATTATATTATTTACTCTATTAAATCTTTTAAAATATTTTTTTAAAAATATAAAACGACGATATTTAAAATCATATAATAATCATTTTTAATGGAAATCATTTTGAGTCAAACTAATTTTTGTCGACCTTTGCATATTAGACTCGAGCATTAGGATTGTGGTGCACTATGACTTAACTTAATGTATTGGACAAATATTGACAAATACATAATTATATATAAATAATTTAGGTTCTTGAATCCAAGGCCAACCTTACACTTGTTCAATGATGTTATATGTATTTTTACTACAAAATACAGTATGGTGAGTTTCATTTGCTCCCTTTTTACTCTTTACATTTTTGGGCTGAGAATACATGCAAATGCTTTATTAACTGTTTTTTTACAATATTTATATGCGTGAGTTTCATTTGCTCCCTTTTTACTCTTTACATTTTTGGGCTGAGAATACATGCAAATGCTTTAATAACTGTTTTACAATATTTATATGCGTGAGTTTCATTACTCCCTTTTTAAATGCTTTTGCAATATATATTTTTGGGCTGAGAATACATGCGCAATTTTTATAAATGTTTTACGAAATAGACACAAGTAATTGAAACTACATTATATGGTTGAATGATCGAAATCGAATATGCCCCTTTTATTAAGTCTGGTAATCTAAGAATTAGGGAACAGACACCCTAATTGACGCGAACTCTAAAGATAAATCCATCGGGCCCAACAAGCCCCATCCAAAGTACCGGATGCTTTAGTACTTCGAAATTTATATCATGTCCGAAGGAGGATCCCGGAATGATGGGGATATTCTTATATACAAATTGTGAATGTCGGTTACCAGGTGTTCAATCCATATGAATGATATTTTTGTCTCTATGCATGGGACGTATGTTTATGAGAAATGGAAATATGAAATCTTGTGGTCTATTAAAATTATGAAATGATTATTTATGTTAAACTAATGAACTCACCAACCTTTTGGTTGACACTTGAAAGCATGTTTATTCTCAGGTTTGAAAGAGATCTTCCGCTGTGCATTAGCTCATTTTAAAGATATTACTTGGAGTCATTCATGACATATTTCAAAAGACGTTGCATTCGAGTCGTTGAAGTTCATTAAAGATTATTATTAAGTAAATGACAGATTAGGTCATTTATAGTTTGGATATTATGAAATGGTATGCATACATGTCAACTTTCGATGTAATGAAAGATTGTCTTTTAAAAATGAATGCAATGTTTGTAAAATGTATCATTTAGAGGTCAAGTACCTCGCGATGAAATCATATGTTATTGTATTCGTCCCTATGGATTGGGTCGGGTCGTCTCATGTGGTATCAGAGCGGTGGTCTTAGCGAACCAGGTCTTGCATTAGTGTGTCTTACTGTTAGTTGTTAAGATGCATTAGTGAGTCTGGACTTCGACCGTGTCTGCATGTCAAAAGTTTTGCTTATCATTTTGTGTCGGAAATCATCTACTTATCATCCTTAGGAAATTATCTGCTTATCATCTTAAGTCTAGACGCGTTTTCCTGCATTTATTGCATAACGGTGTATAGACGAAATTCACATCTTAGCATATCTGCTAATTAATATCTTAGCGTATTTATTATTGTGAAATTTGACTGGCATTTTTCAAAGATTCTCCGAAATCTATGGGATTTTGGTATTATATATACATATGTAAATTATGTATTGAGGAATACCAAATCTAAATTCTACAATCTATTTTATACCAAAATTCTTTCTCTGATCATACGAGATGGATTCCGCATCTAGTTCGAACTCCTCAGATTTCGACAGCTATGTCGATATGGATTTCCATTCGAGTTCCGAAAATAGTGTGACCGGAATGGATCAACCAATCAGTCATCATCTATTCTGGATGAAATGGGGATGGGTTCGTAGCCTCCTCAATTATTGGAGACAAGAAGAAGGTGATCGTTTCCATCCACCAAATTGCCCTATTGGCGATGAACCTGAAGCACTTACCGGCGAACCTGTTCGTGAAACCATTTTCTCTCTCATTTCCAGAGTATCTCGTCACGATTATATATTACATAAAATTCTAAATTTTATTTACCCGCTTGTCCCAACCGACAATCATCCCGGTATACTAGCAGAAGTTAACGAACTTCGTGCTCGCGTGACAGCTTTAGAGCTTATGGTGCAAGGATTACAAACACCATCAGCAGCACCAGCAGCATAATCAGTACCACCAGTAGCATCAACATCGCAAACCCCGATACCCTAAACATCAGCAGCATCACACGCCTCAACATCATAATCTGTATCTCGGATATCAACATCACACGCACCATAGATACCAAGGAGTACTAACAACAACAAACGATGAAGTATTGATTCATAACTTCATCGGAAGAACATTCTCGATTATGTAATCTCTAAAGTCTTAGAGATTATCTATTTCCACCCTAACCTTAAATCAGATGAGTGAACCAAAATGATTCAAGGAAGAATCAAAACCCTAACAAGGATGGTGCGCGATTTACAAATTAGACTTGTTATACAAGCATCGCTAGCAGTTACCGGAAGTATCATCAGCAGCAACAGTACCGTTAACATCACCGGTATAGTCAGTAACGTCAGCATCGTCAGAATCAACAACACTTATGACATCACATATTTCGTCAGTTCAAGAATCACTGTGGAAACCATTACGAATTAATAACGAGGATATTGTATCAACGAGTCATGAAGTATTACCTCAGTTCCTCCGAAGAATTTATATGTATATCCTATATATACATATATAAAAAGAAAAATTTTACCATAAGAAATCTTTTCGTACTAAGCTATTATGTATGGAACTTAACTATCCGGTTAATTCATATTACTAATATGCTATGATGTACATTCTTCGTTAACAATTTAATCATTGCTAACCACAATCTTTGCTTCAGCTCAATGAATTTTATTTCATAATAAATCAAGTGTATCATTCAATAACATGTTTGATTTTACACTTTCATCTTCGATGCACTCGAAACTTCCTAGAAAACATCAATCGTACATTGCAAAGTTCGCAAGAATTATCCCAGCGTCAACATCATTCACTGAGGAATATCAATAAAAATAAATATTAAAGTATTGATTACATTAGTGAAATACTCCGCAAAGATTATGTAATCTCTAATGTTTTAGAGAAAAATTCATTTCTAATTCAATCTGAAAATCAAATGAGCTTAGTATGATATTAACTCATTGAATCTGTACTACATCTGAAGAAAATATACCCACATATATTTTCATAAAGATTGTAATGAGAATTCTTGTTCAAAATATTATTTGTGAAATTTTTTTTAACGGGTAGGTAATACCCGAGAGAGATATAAAATCACAATTAATCATCAACTAAACCAATATACATTCTTCTATAGAAATCAAAACAACCATACTCATTCGAATCTAATTACATATTCTGATTTTGGGAATTTCAGAATTCAACTCGAGATACAACCAAAATCATCACTCTTAGATCTTTACATTTTTCAAAGCTATACTTTGACTTCAAAAATGTGATAGCACATCACTTTTAATCGTAACACACAAGATGGATATGAAAAATCATTCGGGATTTAGGACGATTTCATCATTTGGATATTGACTATGACAATCTGCAATTAAAACCCTTCGAAATTCTAGAAGACACTTCAAATAATAAACAATTGAGATGATGATCCAACCACACGTTACCCGAAGTTTTGTACCTGAAAAACTCTCGAAACCAAAGTTATAATCTAACATGTACATGCGTCGAATTCTTTATCATTTATTAGCAAAAACAACATTTCGATTTCTTTTCAAAGTAGCCAATTTTGTCACAGCTCCAGCAAGTCAACTTCGATTTTTCAGTCGGACCAGTCTTATTATAACCCTGATAGATACGTTGCCCTTTCGTCATTATTACTGGGGAATCTTTCATATTCCACCCTATTACCACCAGCGTTTAATCATCTAAAACACGATTCTTCTGAACCCACCTCGGATTGCTAACCAAAGATTCAGATATTAGCATTAAATGCAGAGGAAACATAAAAATGGTAGATGGTTTAAACGGTCAAAAGTTTGATGATAAAAGATAGTGAGTTGGTAAAGCTCAGAAAAAGAAAGGATTTGGTACTGAAAAACGGATTAAGCAAAGTATGAAGGAAGCCGTGGACAAATCACAGAGACTGAATCTGCCTTCAAAGGATCCAAATGATTCAGTGCCTGCTGAACTCGTTAGCAAACACCTTACTTCTTATTCTAAACCTTCACAGACAGATATTCTTCATCATCATCATATCTTAAATGTTATAAGATATCTTCGTATCTTCCATTATACATATTCTCCATATCTTTGGAGATATTTTCACAACTATTCTTATCAAGTATCATTTATCTCTCCGTAATATCTGCAACATAAAAGAAACCGTGTTAGTTTCTAAATTCTGAAAAATTCGAATATGAATGTTTTTAAAGTAGTGTTGGGAACTGATGCATGAGTTAGTATAATATAATGACACTTGATCAACGTCATTATATTAAAGTAATTCATGCTGAGTTTCTAATGGATGTGATGATTCACAGGACATACCGTCATCATGTACCATTTACACGACTCTTACATTCTATCTAATCTCTAAATGTATCAAGAAAATATTTCTTGATGATTCGGTCTTTTTTAGGATATTCTGATAATTTAACAAATCAGGATTTACCATTATCCTTTCCTTCTTAGAACAATTACTATATTCCTTCTTAAATCCATACATATGAATTCCGGACCATTACAAGAGCTATTTAATCGCAAGAAGAAGAAACGAAAGGACAAAGCTTTGAAATGGAAATGTGGGGTATAAACCGTAGCAAATAGAAGAGAGCATTAACTATGAATGATGATGATTATAGAATACAGAAGCAGGGACATCGAAATATCAGGGAAGATATAAAAATCTAGCAACAACCCAAAAAAAAAAAAAAAAAAAAAATTACAAACCGTATATATCGATGCATATAGCAACGTAAAGACACGGGAGAACTAAAAACACTATAAACCCTAGGGTATAGTAAAAGTAAATAGATTCTTCTGGCGGCAGATTAAAAAGAAGAATGGCGGATATGAACGTTAAGAGGATATCAAGGATCAGGATGGGATGGAGCATATTAACGAATGTTTTAAAGTATGAATTGAGGAAGAAAGAATAGAGGGTGTGAGTCGCAAGGAAATGGAGAAGACGGATTTATAGGGAAATATCCGACAGAACAATCAATGCAGATTATCGCGTTCAACCAAAGAAGATCTAAATCTCCTTAATTACCGAAGAATCAAATCCTATTATGAAGATTTCTTCTAAATTCCTTAAATTCCGGAAAGCAATCTTGAACACGCCGCCGGTTAAGTCAAACCTGCATTTATTCATTTTTCACTCTTTTGCGATAGCTTCACTTATACTCTTCGCATAATCAAATTGGGTTATCTATATTACTCAATGATGATAAAACTCTATGTATCAGTTTACATTCGTCATAATAACATTCTTACTGTTAGCCATGACGACCTCTATCAAATTTCGGGACGAAATTTCTTTTAACGGGTAGGTACTGTGATGACCCGGAAATTTCCGATCAAATTTAAACTTTAATCTTTATATGTTCCTGACACGATGAGCAAAAATATGTAATGTTGAGTCTCGAAAGTTTTGAAAACTATATTCATATAATCAATTACCCTTTGACCATGCCTAGCGATTCACGAACAATTATATATACATATTCATATGTGTGATTATTAAATTGAGATATATTATATAAAACCTAGAACGGATTAGTGGATATGATTATAAGCTATGAGATCTATTTTATGAACCTAGAAATACTATCAAGATATTGAATAGATAATACTTTACATGAATGTATTTGTTCGATGTAAGTTTATCGACGAGATTAAAAGATAATATCAAATGATTGAATTATCAGATACATTGAATTATTATTAACATCATTATCATTATCATTATTATTATTATTATTATTATTATTATTATTATTATTATTATTATTATTATTATTATTATTATTATTATTATTATTATTATTATTATTATTATTATTATTATTATTATTACTATCAATAAAAGTATTATCATTAAGAATTGTTATTATAAAATATCATTATTATTATCATTTTAAATGAAAATTATTACTTTAAAGTTAATATTAAAAAGTATCGTAAAAGATATCATAATTACAATTATCATTTTACCATAATATCATTTTTTAGTAAATATAAATATTGGCTTTTATTAATAAAATAGTAATAATTATTATTACAAAATAGCACGACTGTTACTTATTATTATTATCAATACTAGTTTATCAAATAAAAAAGGTAATACGAATTATATAATTACCTCAATAGAATCTATCACAATACTTTTATGATATTAAATGCACTTTATAAATTTTATTACTTAAGATATGTAAAAGTATATTTTAATATAAAATTGGATCTATTAATAAATGAATTATATTATTTACTCTATTAAATCTTTTAAAATATTTTTTTAAAAATATAAAACGACGATATTTAAAATCATATAATAATCATTTTTAATGGAAATCATTTTGAGTCAAACTAATTTTTGTCGACCTTTGCATATTAGACTCGAGCATTAGGATTGTGGTGCACTATGACTTAACTTAATGTATTGGACAAATATTGACAAATACATAATTATATATAAATAATTTAGGTTCTTGAATCCAAGGCCAACCTTACACTTGTTCAATGATGTTATATGTATTTTTACTACAAAATACAGTATGGTGAGTTTCATTTGCTCCCTTTTTACTCTTTACATTTTTGGGCTAAGAATACATGCAAATGCTTTATTAACTGTTTTTTACAATATTTATATGCGTGAGTTTCATTTGCTCCCTTTTTACTCTTTACATTTTTGGGCTGAGAATACATGCAAATGCTTTAATAACTGTTTTACAATATTTATATGCGTGAGTTTCATTACTCCCTTTTTAAATGCTTTTGCAATATATATTTTTGGGCTGAGAATACATGCGCAATTTTTATAAATGTTTTACGAAATAGACACAAGTAATTGAAACTACATTATATGGTTGAATGATCGAAATCGAATATGCCCCTTTTTATTAAGTCTGGTAATCTAAGAATTAGGGAACAGACACCCTAATTGACGCGAACTCTAAAGATAAATCTATCGGGCCCAACAAGCCCCATCCAAAGTACCGGATGCTTTAGTACTTCGAAATTTATATCATGTCCGAAGGAGGATCCCGGAATGATGGGGATATTCTTATATACAAATTGTGAATGTCGGTTACCAGGTGTTCAATCCATATGAATGATATTTTTGTCTCTATGCATGGGACGTATGTTTATGAGAAATGGAAATATGAAATCTTGTGGTCTATTAAAATTATGAAATGATTATTTATGTTAAACTAATGAACTCACCAACCTTTTGGTTGACACTTGAAAGCATGTTTATTCTCAGGTTTGAAAGAGATCTTCCGCTGTGCATTAGCTCAATTTAAAGATATTACTTGGAGTCATTCATGACATATTTCAAAAGACGTTGCATTCGAGTCGTTGAAGTTCATTAAAGATTATTATTAAGTAAATGACAGATTAGGTCATTTATAGTTTGGATATTATGAAATGGTATGCATACATGTCAACTTTCGATGTAATGAAAGATTGTCTTTTAAAAATGAATGCAATGTTTGTAAAATGTATCATTTAGAGGTCAAGTACCTCGCGATGAAATCATATGTTATTGTATTCGTCCCTATGGATTGGGTCGGGTCGTCTCAACCGAGGGGTGTCATTCTTGACTTTTGAAATTCTCGACATTTCTGTGTCATCTATTATGGTTATGTATATAACGTTTGAGTTATCTTACGCGAGATGTCATCCTTGACTTCTAAATGCTCAGCATTTCAATGTCAGCTATTATGTTTAGGTATATAACATTCTTATTATATTACGTGCCTTTGTGTTGTTGTGCCTATGTGCTTTGGTTTTTGAACCGGAAAATGTCATTCTTGACTTTTAAAGATTCTTGGTACTTCGAAGACATTTTTATGTCATCGTTACTCCTATTCGTTACTCTTGATGTTTATGACTCTTGTGCTATTCTTAGCACATTGTTTAAGAAATCATTTTAGGGAAATTGTGTGGAAATCCGAGGTTGATCGCGTGTCTTGACCTCATGTAGTGCTATTGGAATGGAACTATGAATTAGTGAAATATAATGGTGTCAGGTCAACGTGATTATATTACGTTAATTCATAAAGAAGTCCCAATATTGTGACATGAGGAATAGAAAGCGAGTCAAAGAAAATTTTTACACTACTCATTTAGAAATTCTGATGTATTACATGGGTAGGGAAAATATTCATTATCTTATTTGTTGATATACGAGGAGCTCGTCTTAACTAGATTATCTATCTCATGCTCTACCCTTTCATAACTCGCTTGTTAGCAATAGCTTCGCCCGGGAACAGTTTTGGCCCAAGGACTTATGTCCTGATAATAGTCAAAACAACATTTAACTCATTGGTTTTCATGACCTCGTAACATTTGTTGGTCAAATGTCGCACGACGATTCAGGTCATTTACTCGATCTTTCACAATCTTACTTCAAATTGTAACCTCTGAAATACAGATACTCTGTTTATCATCGGGAGTTTTACACATTTGTTTAATTGGGTGGTTCTCACGGATTTATGGGCGAATAGAAGTAATGAAATATTTTGTCATGTATACAATTTATAAAATCGTATATGTACGTATAGATTCAAATGAATAAGTTTACCTTAACCTATTTCGATTAGTACATACTAAATTATACCTTCAAAATTATTTTAAAACCACACCTTTATTGAGTTGTTTAATTAAGTCAAATTATTTTATATAAAATGGTACACATTGTACATACTTTTAAATTACTAAGAACTTCGTTTCGTTTATGTTGTCACATCAAACGTTTAAAGCTTTTTCAAAACTCCTTTGATTAATTTTATCAACTTTTCGCATTACCCTACAGAGTGTCTGGATCACAGTTCTTCTCATCCTCGGTTTAAGAATGAAACTTACCATTAAGTTAATTGATAGAAACTCTTACGCCACTTTAGATGCCGGTTTTATAAAATTTGTTGGAAAGTATTTGCGCTCATAAAATTTTCCCTCTTATGGTTGGACATGGCCGAAACACGAACCGATAAATCAATTTTCTGGGATACGCTCGGTGGTCACCCTATTGTAGAAAAGGCGCTAGGTGGGTTTCTACCCCAACTGTTTTTATAGTGGGTATCATGGATATATATTACACTAGACCGTTTGAGGAGTTTCTACTCTCAATATTCGCTGTCAACTGCAACACCCTCATAAACATCAATCCTAGGATTCAATACTTTGAGATGCACGAAATTATTTTTGGAGATTCATCCCACCTGGAGTCGGCCATTCTTTATAACTCATGATTCGCGTTCTTTTCATCCGCACATAAATTTAAGAATATGGATGAATCCGAGATTTCCTCGCACATTGAGCAAGGGAGTTCACTCTCGTTGAAATATCACACCTTTCGTACGTCTTACTTTCGGAAATGTAATGAAAATTTACTTTGAAATCCATGATCCTCGTTATCTCCTTTGAGAGAATTGCCTTAAATATCTATGCCACTTATGTGACTACTCCATATATTTCTTCCTTCATTGTTGCAACTATATTTTATTCATCCCAGTTCGTCCCCTTGGGGAGCTTCTGTTTTGTTTGTTAAGAAGAAGAGTGGATCGTTCCGATGGTGATTATCAGGACATAAGTGAATTGATCCTTGATTATCATTGATTATCGTTGATTATCATTGATAAATACACAACTTTATCATTGATTATCGTGAATTGAACAAGCTTACTGTTAAAAACTGTTACCCTCTTCTGAGAATTGATGATCTGTTCGATCAACTTCAAGGTTCGTCTGTTTATTCTAAGATTGGTCTTCGTTCCGGTTATCACCAATTGCGCGTTAAAGAAACTGATATTCCAAAAGCCGCTTTCCGTACCCATTTTGGTCACTTCGAATTCCTTGTTATGCCGTTCGGATTGATAAATGCACCTGCTGTGTTCATGGACCTCATGAACCGTGTGTGTAGACCCTATCTGGACAAATTCGTTATCATTTGCATCGACGACATCCTTATTTATTCTAAGAATGATGAAGAGCACGAAGAACATTTGAAGTTAGTGCTTGATTTATTGAGAAAAGAAGAGTTGTACGCTAAGTTCTCTAAGCATGCTTTCTAGTTAAGAGAAGTTCAATTCCTTGGACATATTGTTAGTGAACAGGGAATACAAGTTGATCCTGCTAAAATTAAGGCGATTGAAAGGTGGGAAATTCCGAAAACTCCTACTCAGATTCGTCAGTTTCTAGGGTTGGCAGGTTACTATAGAAGGTTCATTCAAGAATTCTCTCGTATAGCAAAACCTCTGACTGCTTTAACGTACAAGGGGAAGAAGTATGAGTGGAAGGATGAACAAGAAAATGCTTTTCAGATTTTGAAGAAGAAGTTGACTACCGCTCCGATATTGTCACTACCTGAGGGTAATGATGATTTTGTTGTTTATTGTGATGCATCGTGTCAGGGCTTTGGCTGTGTTTTGATGCAGTGAAATAAAGTTATTGCGTACACGTCATGTCAGTTAAAGATCCATGAACAGAATTATACAACCCATGATTTAGAATTGGATCTTTATGGGGTCAAAAGTACGGTGTACACCGATCACAAAAGTCTTCAACATATCCTTGATCAGAAATAGTTGAGTATGAGGCAATGAAGATGGACTGAGATGTTGAATGATTATGATTGTGAACTTTTATATCATCCGGGGAAGGTTAATGTTGTGACCGATGCGTTAAGTCGTAAAGAGAGGGCTGAACCTCGTAGGTTTAGAGCCTTGAATATGACAATACGAACTAACCTCGCTAGGCAGATTCTTGAGGCACAACAAGAAGCCTTGAAGGAGGAGAATTTCGTAACGGGAAGGTAAGAGGCATGAGTAAGAAATTTGAGGTACCAGCAGATGGCACGCGGTATTTTGCGGGACGTCTTTGGGTTCCAAAGTTTGGTGATTTGCGACAACTTGTTTTAGATGAAGCTCATAAGTCTGGGTACTCTATTCATCCTGATTCAGGAAAGATGTATCATGATCTTAAGGAGCTGTATTGGTGGCCTCATTTGAAGGCTGATGTGGCTACGTATGTGGCTAAGTGTTTGACCTGTGCTAAGGTTAAAGCTGAACATCAGAACCGTCAGGACTTTTGGTGCAACCTGAAATTCCCGAGTGGAAGTGGGAAAGCATTACAATGGATTTTATTACGAAGTTACCGAGAGTTGTGGGTGGTTATGATACATTTTGGGTTATTGTTGACTGACTCACTAAGTCAACTCATTTCTTGCCAATTAAGGAAACAGATTCAATGAAGAAGCTTACTCATTTGTATTTGAAGGAGATTGTTTCGAGGCATGGTGTTCCCGTATCTATTATTTCGGACCGAGACAGTCGATTTACATCGAGGTTTTGGCAGTCCTTACATGAAACTTTGGGAACAAAATTGGATATGAGCAATGCTTATCATCCACAGTTTGATGGTCAGAGTGAAAGGACCATCCAAGCGTTAGAAGACATGTTACAAACGTGTGTTATTGATTTTGGTAATGGGAGGGATAGATAATTGCCACTAGCTGAATTTTCTTATAACAACAGCTATCATGCAAGTATTAAAGCCGCACCGTTTGATGCTCTGTATGGTAGAAAGTGTAGGTCTCTTATCTGTTGGAATGAGGTTGGGGATGCTCAACTCACAGGTCCAGAAATTATTCATGAGACTACCGAGAAGATCGTATAGATCAAAGGAAGGTTAAGAATCGCCAGGAGTCGGCAAAAGAGTTATGCCGAGGTTAGAAGAAAAAATTTAGAATTTCAAGTTGGTGATCTTGTCATGTTAAAGGTATCACTCTGGAAGGGTGTGGTACAATTTGGTAAGAAAGGAAAGTTGAATCCTCGTTTTGTTGGACCGTTTGAGATTATTGAGAGAGTTGGACCTGTGGCTTATCGTTTGAAATTGCCACAAGAACTTAGTGCTGTTCATGATGTTTTTCATGTATCGAATTTAAAGAAGTGTTTGGCCGAGGCCGATAAGACTATTCCTCTGGAGGAACTTCATGTTGATAAGCAACTACATTTTATTGAGGAACCTGTTGAAATTATGGACCGAGAGGTTAAGACTCTCAAGCAGAGCAAAATTCCTATTGTTCGAGTTAGATGGAATGCCAGACGCGGTCCCAAGTTCACTTGGGAGCGTGAAGATCAGATGGAGCAGAAGTACCCGCATTTGTTCCCAGATGCTGAGTCAACCCCTGCACCTGCTTAAATTTCGGGACGAAATTTCCGTAACGGGAAGGTACTGTAACGACCTGACTTTTTCCATTATCTTTTTCCGTTAATTATTTAACGACCGTTAACTATTATTCGTGCCACGTCATTTATATGACCTATATTATTATTTTTGTAATAATATATAAATTATTATGTGTTATATGAATATTTGAATTCATATTTTAAGTTGTAAGTTTCTACGTGTCGCGGATTTCTATCCGGCGAATCTTTTCGGTTTTTAAATCAACGGTCGAGTTTTTGGGATTTTAAGTCCTAAATATTTTAAATATGATATTTTAATGTCATATGATTATATATAGTATTTATAATTATTTTTTGTCGCGTATTTGTTATCTCTCCGAATTTTCAATCGCGTAGTCGTGTTTTTACGTTTCAGGTTTCTATCGAGCGTTCGGGCCATAAGAAATTTGTCATTTATCAAAGTTGGCCCACTTGTGGGGCCCACCCTACCCCATTCGGCCGAAACTCCCTAAGGGGAGTGTTAGCTTTTGTTTTTCCATTTAATTTTTACAAGGTCATTTCCATTCTCTCATTTTAAACCTAATTTTTTTTTTTTTTTTGTGAAAACTCCTCCTTCTTCCTCCCTTTGTAGCCGTCACCTACACCATCACTATCACCATCATCCTTCATCAATTGCTTGCTTGGATCATAAATTAATATACATCAACGCGTTCTACACGATCTCCTCTACGCGAATCAATCACTTGTTTCCCGATTAGGGTATAAACCCTAACCCTAGAACTTTTGTTTTTTCTTTGTATTTCTGTTTTTGATGTTTATATTATTAGTATGATGATTACTTGTTGTTGTAATGGTGTTTGTATGCATAGAATTACTCATAAACACTTGTTTTTGGTTTGATTTGATTGGGACAGCAGATAATTCGTTCAATTCTGATATTGTGACTGTTATAAAAGTTAAAATAAAGTAGTTAGATGAGTTCCTCTCATCAAGACATTAATTTTAGACTCCGGATTCATGTCGTTTCGATTTCCGGAGCCCTAGTTATGATCAGATTACTATTTTGTTAAGATTGAAATGTGGAATTGATATGAACCAGGTTTGGTCCGACTTTGTGACCTTCCTTGGTGTCTTTAGGGTGTGTTAGTGAGTTAGAATTGATGGTGGGATAAACTTTCATGTTCGGGTCACCTAAATCCGAGCCACGAATCACCCGTTGTAGCTAAAACACGTTTTTGATTGAATTGAAGTTCCAAGTGGTGTCATGGCTGATCACCACAACTTGTGGACTGTTCTTGGTGTGTTCTTAAGTATACCAAAGTGTCAGGTGGTTTGATTAGGCAGAGATATATGTAAGGCTCGCCGAAAACCGACACCCGGGGCTCAAGATACGACCCGATGAACTTTTGATTTAAAATTTATGATTAACTATTAAACTTATGATAAAAATAATGGATTTCATTATCATTTAATTACTTATGATAAAAAAAGGTAATTATTATTATTTAAGACTTATGATATATATTTATTATATCATTTAATTATGACTTATGATTTAATTAAAATTTTAATTAAACTTTTAATTAATAATATTTTTATTATTAATGGAAAATACTTATGCTAAGTATTAAACTTATATTATGAGATTATTATAATGAGACTTATAATAAGGATTAAATAATTATTTAATTATTATAAGGCTTAGTTATTAATTAATTATAATTTAATTATTAAATACTTATGATTTAATAATTATAATTAGAAACTATATATATATATATATATATATATATATATATATATATATATATATATATATATATATAATTAGAAACTTATGATATGATTAATAATTCATTATTAATTAATAATACTTATGATATGATTTAAAATTTATTATTAATTAATAATACTTATATTATGAATAATATTTAATTAATTAATTAAATACTTATGTTATATTAATTATATCATTTAAACTTATATTAACTTTAATAATTCATTTTAATTTAATTAAACTTATGTTATGACATAATTAGACATATTTAACTTTAATAAACATTATAACTTACATTATTATTACAACTTACACTTATGTTTGACCAAGGTTGACTTTTGAGTTGACTTCCGGTTGACTTTGACTTTCAGTTGACTTTTGTTGACTTTCTAAATAAGGAAACTTTCCTAACTTAAAACTTTCCAAAAATAGAAACTTTCCAAAAATAGAAACTTTCCAAAAATAGAAACTTCCAAAAATGGAAACCTGCTAAAAATAGAAACTTTCTAAAAATAGAAAGTGTGTGTTCGTACGTTGTTCCAATCAAACCGATGCATGTTGAGTATTGTTCTATGACTACTTGCAACATGTACAATAGCTATCATACTAAGACTTAACCTAAGTTAGTTATTTGTATTGACCTTCTTTATTTATAGGTCGGCGTTGTGATCATTCCTGATCACTTTACTTCATTTGCTGTTCGCATATTTGTGTGGTTACTTCGTTTGCTATTAAGGTGAGTTATAGTCCCATTTTTCCCATTTCGAGCTAGTCGCGCTAGCAATTTATAATCAGAATGTTTAGTACTTCGTAATTTGTTGTTGATACACTTGTTCGGTGTATATTATTTATTATGTTTGGCAAGGGTAAATAAATGGTTAAGTGGTTACCAGGTGGCTCACGGTAAATGGAATAATGTTTTTATATGTTTTCTAGCATATAATTTTGTGGTCCAAAAAGGAGTTTTTATGTTTTCAAACATAAATTTTTACGGTTTAAATTAAATATTGTTTGCAATATTAAACCTATAATTCACTCAACATTTTTGTTGACAGTTACTCGCATGTTTTATTCTCAGGTTCATGAATGATTGCTTCCGCTGTGCTTAGAGAGTCTGCATATTTATGATGGCAGCTTTTGTTAAACATTAACTTGCATTCTATTTTGATACATTTAATAGTGGATGTAGTTGACTTTGTTTTGGTCAACTTTTGGGTTAAGTAATAATGTATGGTTTTTCTAAACTTACATATTTTAGTAGGTTTGCTTTATAGGAAATCATTTTTAAATAAAGAATGCAAGGTTATTTATTAAATTTATATAGAGTTATGATCAAGCTGTGGGACCAAGATAACGATGGTCGTCAAGTGTACTTTGACGGGTCGTTAAAGGTGGGTAATGTAACGACCCTGGAAATTCCAACTTTTATTTATTAATAATTATTATTATTAATACGTGTGATTAAACGAATGTATTTTATTACATTTACATGTTGCCATGATTTCCCGAATCGTCTTTGTGACACACGAAACTTGCACGAATAATATTTTCAAGTATTATTTACATTCATGATTAAGTTTTATTAATCATTTTAATTAACTAAGGTCATTAGTTAATTACTTGGGCTCTTGTTGGATTTATTTGTTAATTAATGGAACTTGGGCTTTATTAGTGTTAATGGACTTAAAGAGCCCACCCTACATCTTTAGTGGATTAATTTAGCCCATTACACTTGTAAGTAATACTTTCAAACATAACTAGCTAGTTTAAAACACTTGGAATCTAGTTAGACATCGTCCCCATGAACAACCATCTAATAACCACCTTTTAAGGCTTTACCATGCATGAACTAGTGGGCAAATCTCTTCCTCTTTTCCCCCATCAAACCATCGGCCTAGCTCTTCAACAAGGGAGTTTTATTTCATTTTTTTTGTGTTACTACTACTTACATTCTCTCACATTTACACACACACTTCAAACTTGCAACTTTCTTTCTCTCATTTCTCTCTCAAAGTTGTAAGTAACAACTTGTGTTCTTCCTTTTTCCTTTCTCCAAAACTGTAGCCCTTGGCTACACAATCATCATCATCTGTGACGATCGCTCCAAGTCCATATGGACGAACACGTCATTCATTGATTTCATTGCGAGGTATTTGACCTCTATATGATAAGTTTTGTAAACATTGCATTCTTTTGAAAAGGCACGCCATAAATGAATATTTAAATCAAAGGTTTTCGACATCTGATGATTTCTACATATAGACAATCACCATAAATAATAGTTTACAACAGTACTTCCGTTGACAATGCAGTCAAAATAAGATACATGGTGATGATTTGGTGAATGCAACGTTTCCTTGAAAAATATGTCATGTAAGACTCCATGCACATAGCTTGTCTAACATCAAAGCAAACAGTGGAAGACTTCTAGGAAACCTGAGAATAAACATGCTAACAAGTGTCAACACAAAGGTTGGTGAGTTCATAGTTCTAATGTTTCGTATAATCTGTATATAAAGGTGGATCACAAGATTTCAGTTGTTTCATCCGAAACGTTTATCAAAATATTCTACGAAATTGAGCACCCTGGTAACTAAACTTTAACGTATATATAATTTGTACCCTTTGTATAATTATCTTAATAATACACGCAAACCAACGTGTACGCTTCTCAAATAGCATACATCCATTAAAAGGCTAGTGCTCTAGCTCGGACGGGGATATCAAGCCCTATGGATCCATATACTACTACTCGCGCCCACCAGTTCTTATAACTGGCAGTTACTAGTTACCAAAGCTAAGGGATTTTCGGTTTAAACTCAGTGTAGAATTTAGTATGTATTTGTATCCATTGCGTTTAAAATAAATTGCATGTATTCTCAGACCAAAAATATAGATTACAAAAGCAATTAAAAAGGGAGCAAATGAAACTCACCTTAGCAGCATATAAAGTCGTTCACCAAAATGTGATCGAAACACGGATTACCAAATAACCGTAGATTTCAACGTATCAATATTGAGATTCAATATTGTAGGAAAGTACGTAGACGCAACGGAGATGATAAACACTAGGTTTGATTCACAAATATACCCCCGAACATTACCCATAATCCCCTTGGCAATAACCCATAATTTCCTTAGCTCTATCCCGCTTGAAAACCATTTTGAAAGTGACACGCTCATGACCTCGTCGTAGTATTTTATGTATAATACTAATTAATAATAATACTACTAATAATATTAAGATTAATAATAATATTAATCATAATAATAATAATAATAATAATAATAATAATAATAATAATAATAATAATAATAATATAAATATTTAAATGTTTACGGAGTATGTGAAATAAATGAAATCAAAGTGCAGAAATCGATCAATTTATAGATGTAATCTGGAATCCATTGTCATGTGATCGCATGAGTTTCATTTGATATGGCCATGCGATCGCATGGCCAGCTGTACCTGGTCACAATGTTTTAACTTTTTGTTTGTCGACATAATTTAATAATAATATATATAATATATATAATTTAAATTTATTAATTATATATTATATTTTATTCTCGTGCTTAGTGGACTTGTAACTTTTGATCCGATAAGTCGTACGTCATCACTCGACTTATGTCTCGGTTACAGTTTTTCGAATGTCCTTTCGTACGCTGAGAAAACTTGTACATTACATTTTGGGACACGTACCTTAGTCAAAATATAGCCTTAAATTATCCCTAAATTATATCACTTGAAATATAACTTATACATTTGAGTGTTTTGGTCATTTACTTCTATAAATCATCGTCTCGCTATTTGTTAAAATACATTTTAAAATAGTATTTTACTGTAGCAAAGTTACTATAGCAAAGTCAATTTTTACTGTAGCAATTCACTGTAGCATTTTGGGTACTGTAGTAATTTGAAAATACTGTAGCAAATTAGTGTTTTACTGGTTCATCTTAAACGCTTTACTAAATAACTTGAAATTATATATATGTATATATCTTTTTAATATACATAAATCAGTTTTTAAATACACATTGGAAGTTATTTATAAATAAATTTTAATAATAAATATTTCAACTTATCATATATATTCAAATAGATATTTAAACCAATAAGTTTAATGTACGGTATCAAACAATTAATACATTGTTACCTTTTCAAGTTATAGTATATATGTATCTATTTACATATAATTGTTCTCGAATCGTCGAAAACAACCGAAGGGTATTTAAATATATAAAAGCAGTTCAAAAATTTTGAGATTCAGTTTTACAGACTTTGCTTTTCGTGTCGGAAATGTTAATCATACAAAGATTAAGTTTAAATTTGGTCAGAAATTTTCGGGTCATCACAGTACCTACCCGTTAAAGAAATTTCGTCCCGAAATTTGAGTGATGTCGTCATGGCTAACAATAAAAATGTTTTAATGACGAATATGAGTTGATAATAGAGTTTTATCTATGTTTGAATAATATGGATAAAATAATCCAATTACTCGAAGCGTATGAGAGAAGTTATCGTAATTAAGTGAAATGGAGAATAGAGATGCGTCTTATCTCTTGATGTAGTAACGATTGATTTCCGAATTTTAAGGAATAGAAAATCTTCATAATTTAAATAAGATTTGATTTTTTGGAATTTGCAGAAATTAGGATTTTCTTTGATTAAATGCGTAATCTGCCTCTATTGCTGCGTCCGATATTTTGCTATAAATTGACCTCTTCCGTTTCATTATTTTCACTACTCCTACATCTTCTTCCTCATTTCATACTTTCAAAAGATTGTGAAATGCTTCATCCAGTTTTGATTCTTGATATACTCCTAACTTTCATATCTGTCATTCTTCTTTTTCATCTACCACCAGAGGAAATTACTTTCTTCTACCATTACCTTGGGGTTATAGTGTTTTTCATTCTCCCGTGTCTTTATATTGCTATACGTATTGATATAAATGGTTTGTAATATATGTGTTGTTGTCAGGCTTTATATTTTCCCTTATATTTAGGAGCTCCATGCTTTCGTTTTTCCTTCCCGACTTCAAGTCAAGCGAATAATGGTCCAGAATTCGTAGCTATATATTTCAGAATGAACATAGTTAATGTTCTAAGAAAGAAATTGTAATGACACGATCTTGATTTGTCAAATTACCAGAATATCTGGAAAAGACCGAATCATCAAGAAAAGTATTTTCTTGATATATTTAGAGATTAAATAGAATGAAAGAGTTATGTAACATGGTTCATGATGAGGGTGAGATCTGTGAACCTTTATCACATTCCGTTAGAAACTCATCATGATTTACTGTAATATAATCACGTTGATCAAGTGTCATTATATTATACTAACTCATGCTTCAGCTCCCAACACCACTTCCAAAATATTCATATTTTAAACTTGAAAGTTTCAGAATTTAGAAACTAAAATAGTTTCTTTTATGATGTAACACAGATATCGCAAGGAGAAAATTTATTTCCGATACGAATGATTATGAAATTATCTCCAGAAATATGGAGGATATTTATAATGAAAGATACGATGATATCTTAGAATTTCTAATATCAGAGGATGATGAAGAATATTGTCAGCAAGGGTTTAGATTCGGAAGCAAGGTATTCGTTAATGGCTTGAATCATTTGGATTCTTTGAAGGCAGGTTTCGTCCTTGTGATTTATCCACAGCCTCTTTCATACTTTGCTCAATCCGTTTTCCAGTTCCAAACTTTCTCTTTTTCTGAGCTTTGCCAGCACACTATCCTTTATCATCAAACTTTTTACTGTTAAGGTCGTTTACAGTTTTTGCTGCTTCATCAGCATTTTTCAAGATTTCGAGAATTAGTTCGTAGTTTAAGGTGTTTTTCAGAAACTTCTCATTCGAAATCTGTAAGTCTAGAAGATCGATGTTATCTATATATAACTGTTGTTGTAGAAAATGCTGCGAGATTCAAAATACTGATTGTTAATTCACGGTAGTTGTAATGGCAATTACTGTTACAAGATGTGGATGAGTACATGATAGGGTTTCAATGAACAATTATAATGGTTTTTCGGAGAGACTTTACGTCACAGATTAATGAATTTGATGGTACCTTTACTGTTAATGTGGTGCAACATGAAAGGTTCCCCAGTAACAAAAACGTATATGCCAAAGTTACAAGTCTGAAAGGTCGTCGTTGACTGGTTGAACGGTTGATAATACTGGATACTTTTGAAAAGGAATTGCAAAGTTATTTTCGGTAAAAACAATGCTAAAGGATCTTGCACAGATTTAAAGTCAAAGTATAGCTTTGAAAGATGTAGAGATCTAAGAATGATGTCACCGGTTCAGAGTTATGACTTGGATTCTGATCCGTCAATAATATGTAATTGAATTTGTATGAAAACGATTGTATATCGTTATGAGCATTGTTAATAATTTTTGAATCAAAATTGAAGAATGTACAGTGTAACATATTAATTGTGAACTTAAATATTTCTCGAGTAGTACCTACCCGTTAAAGATATCACAATTAATACTTTGTACAAAAGAATTTTTATTACCGTCGTTATGAAAATATATGTATGTATATTTTCTTCAGATCTAATATAGATTTAATGAGTTAATATCATATTAAGCTCATTTGATTTTCGGCTTGACTTAGAAATGATTAATCTCTAAAACATTAAAGATTACATAATCTTTGCGGAGTATTTCGCTAATGTAATCGATACTTCTTTATTTATTCTTATTTCTCGGTGAAGGATGTTGATGCTTGTGGAATTTTTGTGAACCTTACAAGGCACAGATGATGTTTTCTGGAAAGTTTCGAGTACATCGAAAATGAAAATATAAAACCAACCATATAATTGAATAATATACTTAGTTTATTATGAAATGGAATTCATTGAGTTAGAAACAGAGATTGTAGTTAACGATGGTTAAGTCATTAACGAAGGATGTACATCATAGCATATTAGTAATATGAATTAACCGAGTAGTACCTACCAGTTAAGATTCACACGTAATAACTTGGTATGAAAATATCTATTTTGATTTTAAAATTTATATATATTAAATATACATAAAATTTCTTCAGGGGAAATGAGTTAATACTTCATCGGTTATTGTTGCTGGTATTTCTTTGTAATTACGGTGCGTATGACGTTGATGCTCGTGGAATAGATTGTGAAGTTGAGGTTTGCGATGCGGTTGTTGTTGGTGGTGGTAATAGTACTGTTGGTGTTGTTGTCGGTGGTACTGTTGATGCCGGTGATGCTGCTGGTGCTTGTAACCTTTGCACCATATTCTCCAAAGCCACTACCCGAGCGCGAAGCTCGTTGACTTCTTCTACTACACCGGGATGATTGGCGGTTCGGACGAGCGGATGAATAAGATCCAGGATTTGAGAGAGTATATGATCATGACAAGATATTCTGGAGATGAGAGAGAAAATGGTATTACGAACAGGTTCGCAGGTAAGTGCTTCAGGTTCTTCGCCAAGAGGGCAATGTGGTGGATGGAAGGGATCGCCTTCTTCTTGTCTCCAATAATTAAGTAGACTACGAACCCATCCCCAATTCATCCAGAATAGATGATGGCTAATTGGTTGATCCATTCCGGTTACACTGTCTTCGGAATTTAGGTGAATATCCATATCGGAATAGCTGTCAGAGTTTAAGGAATTTGAACTAGATACGGGATCCATCTTGTATAATTAGGGAGATGATTTTTGATATGAATTAGATTATAGAATTTAGTTTGGTATTCTTCTATACATAATTTACATATGTATATATAATACCAAATTCCATAAATCACGGAGAAATTTTCGAAAGATGTCAGGAAAAGTTTACAGTAACAGATACACTAAGATATGAATTTTTGTCTATACACTATTTATGCAATAAATGCAAGAAAACATGTCTAGACTTAAGAATGATAAGCATGTAATTTCCGACAAGAAATGATAAGCAAAACTTTTAACATGCACACACGGTCGAAGTCCAGACTTACTGATGCATCCTAACAACTATCAGTTAGACACACTCATGCAAGACCTGGTTCACTAGGACCAACGCTCTGATACCAACTGTGACGATCGCTCCAAATACATATGGACGAACACGTCATTCATTGATTTCATTGCGAGGTATTTGACCTTTATATGATACGTTTTGTAAACATTGCATTCTTTTGAAAAGGTACACCATAAATGAATATTTAAATCAAAGGTTTTCGACATCTGATGATTTCTACATATAGACAATCACCATAAATAATAGTTTACAACAGTCCTTCTGTTGACAATGCAGTCAAAATAAGATACATGGTGATGATTTGGTGAATGCAACGTTTCCTTGAAAAATATGTCATGTAAGACTCCATGCACATAGCTTGTCTAACATCAAAGCAAACAGTGGAAGACTTCTAGGAAACCTGAGAATAAACATGCTAACAAGTGTCAACACAAAGGTTGGTGAGTTCATAGTTTTAATGTTTCGTATAATCTGTATATAAAGGTAGATCACAAGATTTCAGTTGTTTCATCCGAAACGTTTATCAAAATATTCTACTAAATTGAGCACCCTGGTAACTAAACTTTAACGTATATATAATTTGTACCCTTTGTATAATTATCTTAATAATACACGCAAACCAACGTGTACGCTTCTCAAATAGCATACATCCGTTAAAAGGCTAGTGCTCTAGCTCCGACGGGGATATCAAGCCCTATGGATCCATATACTACTACTCGCGCCCACCAGTTCTTATAACTGGCAGTTACTAGTTACCAAAGCTAAGGGATTTTCGGTTTAAACTCAGTATAGAATTTAGTATGTACTTGTATCCATTGCGTTTAAAATAAATTGCATGTATTCTCAGCCCAAAAATATAGATTGCAAAAGCAATTAAAAAGAGAGCAAATGAAACTCACCTTAGCAGCATATAAAGTTGTTCACCAAAATGTGATCGAAACACGGATTACCAAATAATCGTAGATTTCAACGTATCAATATTGAGATTCAATATTGTAGGAAAGTACGTAGACGCAACGGAGATGATAAACACTAGGTTTGATTCACAAATATACCCCTGAACATTACCCATAATCTCCTTGGCAATAACCCATAATTTCCTTAGCTCTATCCCGCTTGAAAACCATTATGAAAGTGACACGCTCATGACCTCGTCATAGTATTTTATGTATAATACTAATTAATAATAATACTACTAATAATATTAATCATAATAATAATATTAATCATAATAATAATAATAATAATAATAATAATAATAATAATAATAATAATAATAATAATAATAATAATAATAATAATAATAATAATAATAATAATAATAATAATATAAATATTTAAATGTTTACGGAGTATGTGAAATAAATGAAATCAAAGTGCAGAAATCGATCAATTTATAGATGTAATCTGGAATCCATTATCATGCGATCGCATGAGTTTCATTTGATATGGCCATGCGATCGCATGGCCAGCTGTACCTGGTCACAATGTTTTAACTTTTTGTTTGTCGACATAATTTAATAATAATATATATAATATATATAATTTAAATTTATTAATTATATATTATATTTTATTCTCGTGCTTAGTGGACTTGTAACTTTTGCTCCGATAAGTCGTACGTCATCACTCGACTTATGTCTCGGTTCCAGTTTTTCGAATGTCCTTTCGTACGCTGAGAAAACTTGTACATTACATTTTGGGACACGTACCTTAGTCAAAATATAGCCTTAAATTATCCCTAAATTATATCACTCGAAATATAACTTATACATTTGAGTGTTTTGGTCATTTACTTCTATAAATCATCGTCTCGCTATTTGTTAAAATACATTTTAAAATAGTATTTTACTGTAGCAAAGTTACTATAGCAAAGTCAATTTTTACTGTAGCAATTCACTGTAGCATTTTGGGTACTGTAGCAATTTGAAAATACTGTAGCAAATTAGTGTTTTACTGGTTCATCTTAAATGCTTTAGTTAACTTATCTAAATATCAATCGAATCAATAAACGAATGTTACTATCGTTTACTAAATAACTTGAAATTATATATATGTATATATCTTTTTAATATACATAAATCAGTTTTTAAATACACATTGGAAGTTATTTATAAATAAATTTTAATAATAAATATTTCAACTTATCATATATACTCAAATAGGTATTTAAACCAATAAGTTTAATGTACAGTATCAAACAATTAATACATTGTTACCTTTTCAAGTTATAGTATATATGTATCTATTTACATATAATTGTTCGCGAATCGTCGAAAACAACCGAAGGGTATTTAAATATATAAAAGTAGTTCAAAAATTTTGAGATTCCGTTTTACAGACTTTGCTTTTCGTGTCGGAAATGTTAATCATACAAAGATTAAGTTTAAATTTGGTCAGAAATTTCGGGGTCATCACATCATCTGTTGTTCTTCAATGTTGTTTAATTACTTGTGTATGTTAGTTGTTGTTTGTTACTTATTTACTAGCTTTCAAGAATCAAACTTGTTAGTTTAATTCTTCATTTTATCTTGTCCATAACAAGAACACACAAGAACCTAACTTACTAGTTATGTTCTACATTTAATTTCTTGAAAGATTGAAAGTTTATGTGTTGATTAAAATCATACTTGAAGCTCATGAAATAAACTTAAAGTTTACTTTCTAAAGATCAAACTTTGGTTTGAATCTTTAAAGTATGAACAACCCATGAACTAGTTACTTGTTTACTTAGTTTATCTCTTTATATTATGCACTTTAATTTCATGTTTGTTGGTTTCATGGTCAAGTATTACATGTTAATCTTGATCTCATACTTCTTGAAACTTAAAGTTAACTTTAAAAGTTCCAGAACATGGAAGTATAACTTTTAGTTATAACTTCATACACTTGTGTTAGATTTAACTTAATAACTTTAGATCAAGACTTTTGAGTCTTGGATCTTCAAGATCAAACTAAGAACTATGTTCTACAACTTAAGATCTTGATTAGTTAGTTACTTTCAAGTTTATAGTTCTACATTTCTTTTATATTTCATGTATGTGTTAAACTCTAAGACTTTGATGTAACTTTGGTTCATCAAAACACTTGCAACACTTGATTATGTTGTGCTACATGTCTTAGACTTGCACTTGGGTTATGATGGTCAAAACTTGGTAAAGATGATGTAAACCCATCAACAAGTTGTACACTTGAAGCTATATGCATCAAGGATGAGAACCGTGATGAACATCAAGCACCAAAACCCACTGGAACCTATGTTTTTCTGTTTTTGGGTCTGATAAATAAGACCTGGGCTGCTGTAACTATGATTTTCAGATATCTCTGTTCGATTAGATAACTTTTCATATAGGACTCATCTTAATCTGAGTTACGGTTTAGGATTTATGGCCCTCCGATCGTCACTATGTCCATTTAACGTTGTGCTGAAAATTCTGACCTACTCGCACTTAGACCGTCACCACGGTCAAACGAAGACGAGTTTGCTTATGTAAATTTTACCACACTTAAAGGACTCATATACGGAGCCATGGCCACTGGTCTCACCTTATTTCAGTAGGTATTGAGGCCGTGGTGACTGACCGAAGTCAGCCCTTGTTTTAAACTTTTTCCTTAAACAAAACTTACTTTATACCTTTCGTTTGATGATGAATGATGATGACCTTTAAGACCTTATTTAAATACTTATAAACTTATGGGGATGATTTACTAACTTAGTGATATTTTACTTAGGTTGAGGACCCGTTTGGACAACCTACATACTTGCTTATTTCCCGAGTCATACTTTACCGCAACTTATCATTGTGAGTTATAGCATCCCTTTTTACTTTAACTATTTTGGAAACTGAAAATACATGCGCATTTTATGTTTTACATACTAGGCACGAGTACTTAAACTTATATATGTGTGGGTTATACAACGGCATAAACATTCCCTTTAGCTCGGTAACGTTTAATCATTGGTTTTTTAACCATGAACGCGAATCTTAGATATGGATCCATAGGGTTTGACATCCCCACTCGGGCTAGTCGCGCTAGCATTTAACGAGTGTTTAATACTTCGTAAACATACGCACTTTCCAAGTGTACTTTCAAGGGGTACTATATTATTAAACGTTAAGTTAGTTACCGAGTGCCCACGGTTGAGCATATACTTAAACATACTGATTTGGATTACTATTTTGAAACACTCTTTGTAGCACTGAAATCTCGTGGCTGTAGTGACCCGAACTTTTCCATGTTTATATATATATTAAATGAAATTGTTATTTACATGATTAAGTGTTTCCAACATGTTAATCAATCAAACTTATTAAGACTTGATTAATTGAAATAGGTTTCATATAGACAATTGACCACCCAAGTTGACCGGTGATTCACGAACGTTAAAACTTGTAAAAAGTATACGATGACATATATATGGTTATATATATAGTTAACATGATTTTATTACAAGTATGTATCTCATTAGGTATTTTAACAATGAGTTATATACATAAAAATGAGACTATTAATTTAAGAAACTCGAAAACGATATATATAACGATTATCGTTATAACAACGTCTTACTAGGTACATATGAATCATATTAAGATATTGATTCACTTGGTTAATTATGTTAAATGATAAGTAAATATATTATTAAGTGTATTAACAATGAAATACATATGTAAAAATAAGACTACTAACTTAATGATTTCGAAACGAGACATATATGTAACGATTATCGTTGTAACGACATTTAACTGTATATATATCATACTAAGATATATTATATATCATAATATCATGATAATATAACAATTTAACATCTCATTTGTTATAATAAACAATGGGTTAACAACATTCAACAAGATCGTTAACCTAAAGGTTTCAAAACAACATTTACATGTAACGACTAACGATGACTTAACGACTCAGTTAAAATGTATATACATGTATTGTTTTAATATGTATTCATACACTTTTGAAAGACTTCAAGACACTTATCAAAATACTTCTACTTAACAAAAATGCTTACAGTTACATCCTCATTCAGTTTCATCAACAATTCTACTCGTATGCACCCGTATTCGTAGTCGTACAATACACAGCTTTTAGATGTATGTACTATTGGTATATACACTCCAATGATCAGCTCTTAGCAGCCCATGTGAGTCACCTAACACATGTGGGAACCATCATTTGGCAATTAGCATGAAATATCTCATAAAATTACAAAAATATGAGTAATCATTCATGACTTATTTACATGAAAACAAAATTACATATCCTTTATATCTAATCCATACACCAACGACCAAAAACACCTACAAACACTTTCATTCTTCAATTTTCTTCATCTAATTGATCTCTCTCAAGTTCTATCTTCAAGTTCTAAGTGTTCTTCATAAATTCCAAAAGTTCTAGTTTCATAAAATCAAGAATACTTCCAAGATTGCAAGTTTACTTCCAAGTTTTCTAAATTCATTCCAAGTAATCATCCAAGATCAAGAAACCTTTGTTACTTACAGTAGGTTATCTTTCTAATACAAGGTAATAATCATATTCAAACTTTAATTCAATTTCTATAACTATAACAATCTTATTTCGAGTGGAAATCTTACTTGAAATTGTTTTCGTGTCATGATTCTGCTTCAAGAACTTTCAAGCCATCCAAGGATCCTTTGAAGCTAGATCTATTTTTCTCATTTCCAGTAGGTTTATCCAAGGAACTTGAGGTAGTAATGATGTTCATAACATCATTCGATTCATACATATAAAGCTATCTTATTCGAAGGTTTAAACTTGTAATCACTAGAACATAGTTTAGTTAATTCTAAACTTGTTCACAAATAAAAGTTAATCCTTCTAACTTGACTTTTAAAATCAACTAAACAAATGTTCTATATCTATATGATATGCTAACTTAATGATTTTAAACCTGGAAACACGAAAAACACCGTAAAACCGGATTTACGCCGTCGTAGTAACACCGCGGGCTGTTTTGGGTTAGTTAATTAAAAACTATGATAAACTTTGACTTAAAAGTTGTTATTCTGGGAAAATTATTTTTATTATAAACAAGAAACTATATCCAAAAATTATGGTTAAACTCGAAGTGGAAGTATGTTTTCTAAAATGGTCATCTAGACGTCGTTCTTTCGACTGAAATGACTACCTTTACAAAAACGACTTGTAACTTATTTTTCCGACTATAAACCTATACTTTTTCTGTTTAGATTCATAAAATATAGTTCAATATGAAACCATAGCAATTTGATTCACTCAAAACGGATTTAAAATGAAGAAGTTATGGGTAAAACAAGATTGGATAATTTTTCTCATTTTAGCTACGTGAAAATTGGTAACAAATCTATTCCAACCATAACTTAATCAACTTGTATTGTATATTATGTAATCTTGAGATACCATAGACACGTATACAATGTTTCGACCTATCATGTCGACACATCTATATATATTTCGGAACAACCATAGACACTCTATATGTGAATGTTGGAGTTAGCTATACAGGGTTGAGGTTGATTCCAAAATATATATAGTTTGAGTTGTGATCAATACTGAGATACGTATACACTGGGTCGTGGATTGATTCAAGATAATATTTATCGATTTATTTCTGTACATCTAACTGTGGACAACTAGTTGTAGGTTACTAACGAGGACAGCTGACTTAATAAACTTAAAACATCAAAATATATTAAAAGTGTTGTAAATATATTTTGAACATACTTTGATATATATGTATATATTGTTATAGGTTCGTGAATCAACCAGTGGCCAAGTCTTACTTCCCGACGAAGTAAAAATCTGTGAAAGTGAGTTATAGTCCCACTTTTAAAGTCTAATATTTTTGGGATGAGAATACATGCAGGTTTTATAAATGATTTACAAAATAGACACAAGTACGTGAAACAACATTCTATGGTTGAATTATCGAAATCGAATATGCCCTTTTTTATTAAGTCTGGTAATCTAAGAATTAAGGAACAGACACCCTAATTGACGCGAATCCTAAAGATAGATCTATTGGGCCTAACAAACCCCATCCAAAGTACCGGATGCTTTAGTACTTCGAAATTTATATCATATCCGAAGGGCGTCCCGGAATGATGGGGATATTCTTATATATGCATCTTGTTAATGTCGGTTACCAGGTGTTCACCATATGAATGATTTTTATCTCTATGTATGGGATGTGTATTGAAATATGAAATCTTGTGGTCTATTGTTACGATTTGATATATATAGGTTAAACCTATAACTCACCAACATTTTTGTTGACGTTTAAAGCATGTTTATTCTCAGGGGAATACTAAGAGCTTCCGCTGTTGCATACTAAAATAAGGACAAGATTTGGAGTCCATGTTTGTATGATATTGTGTAAAAACTGCATTCAAGAAACTGATTTCGATGTAACATATTTGTATTGTAAACCATTATGTAATGGTCGTGTGTAAACAGGATATTTTAGATTATCATTATTTGAGAATCTACGTAAAGCTTTTTAAACCTTTATTTATGAAATAAAGGTTATGGTTTGTTTTAAAAATGAATGCAGTCTTTGAAAAACGTCTCATATAGAGGTCAAAACCTCGCAACGAAATTAATTAATATGGAACGTTTCTAATCAATAAGAACGGGACATTTCAGTGGCCTACCTTACATTACTGTTATACTTAAACTATAGCTCACCAACATTCGTGTTGACATTTTTAAGCATGTTTTTCTCAGGTGCTTAAGGTTTGCTTGCTTCCGCTGTGTACTAGTCTTGTTGTAGACACCCGCTGCTTTAGAGATGTCACTGCATGAACGTTTACTTGGATTCAAACGTTACTACTTTTGAACTATGATTTTTAATGACCTTAGGGTCACGTACTATTACCTATTGCTTCTGTTCACTGAAGTATACTTTTGATGTAAAACATTTGACGTTAGTTATGATGTCACCTTTTATCATGAATGCAAACTTGTTTTGAAAACGCATATAGTGTTTGACCCTGTAATGATCCTGTTGATGATGGTCCGTACATGTTGATTTAGTACGGGGCATCTCATCAAACATTAAGCAAACCACACTAGTAATATTATACAAAACGTTATACGATCCCATGGTTTAAAACAACAGTGCATCATTTAACCCAAAATGTTTGTGTTCAAAGAAATCGCTTAAAGCTTATCCTGGCTGTCTCCCTACGTTTTGGCTGAGGGGCCGAAGAACTGGATGCCGGGATAGAACTAATAGGAATAGAAGGAATAGGGGTGGAAGTGTCTGGTGGAGTTGGTGCCACAACATCCTCACTAAACTCGGGATTTGGATTTTCCAATTCAGTAGCCTTTCGTTTCTTTCCTCGTTCGAACTTGTCTTTCGCAACTTCCTGTATTTCTTCCTCCTCAGGATCACTTTCTGGTTCCTCTTCAATTGATTCATCCAGAAATTGTGAGTCTTCCCCAAAGGTGTCATTTTCATCATCGGATAGGTTAATGACTGGAACACCATCTGACAATTTTGGTTCGGAGTCGCTGAATGTGATAACAAGTTCTAAGCCAGACATCTATCACACAACAACTAGCACGTTAGTACCACATAATATTTACATATTAATTTTTAACCAACAAGGATAAGCAATAGTTTTCGAAATCAAACACGGTCAAAGTCCAGACTCACTAATGCATCCTAACAAACTCGATAAGACACACTAATGCAAATTTTCTGGGTCTCTAAGACCAACGCTCTGATACCACCTGAGACGTCCCGTTCATATCGAATATAAACATCACGTATTCATTGGTGTCATTGCGAGGTATTGACCTCTATATGTGACATTTTTTAAAAAAAATCTGCATACGTTTTTATGATACAAACCATAAACTTTATTATAACCAAAGACTTAAACAACATAATAATGATTATCGTTTAGCGATAATCTTAGTCTTACAAACTTTACATTTGATAATAATAGTACGATTTCCAACATATTTCACATTACAAATCTTCCGATATGCAGTTTTATTTTTGACACAAATATGCATACTCCAAATCTTGCTTAAATTCGGCATAATGAAGCGGAAGCTTTTAATTATCACCTGAGAATAAACATGCTTAAAACGTCAACATAAAGTTGGTGAGATATAGGTTTAATGCTAGCAGCGTTATAAATATAGACCACAAGATTTCATATACACAAACATTTTAATAAAAATATTCTAAGTGGTTGAGCACTTGATAACCATACTTAACATTTAATCAACGTCGCATATTCCCTTTATTATGAAATCTCACTACATCGTACCAAGTATAGTTACCGAAACGAAGTACTGTGCAACCGTTGAATACTGGTCGTCCAGTCCGGTTGGGGTTATCAGGCCCGATAGATCTATCAACAGGATTCGCGTTTACAATACCGCATGTAAATAGTAGTTACCAAGTTACAGGGAAGTATGTCAGTGGTACAATTCAACGTAGAATATATATTTTTTATCACTTGTGTCCATAACGTAAATCATAAAATGCATGTATTCTCATCCCGAAATATTTAGAGTTTAAAAGTGGGACTATATACTCACTTTTGCCTTGAAGATATTTAACACGACTTGGTCTCCGATAGATATCACGAACCTAACCATATATATAATATATCAACATATTTTCTTTTCAAATAATTGTTTCATATATACTTATAATACTTTTAATATCTATTAGTCCGTAGTTAGCAGTCCGATGTTAGTGGTCCACAATTAGTTGCTCAATAAAATAAATAAAGACCCCATCGTATTCGTATTGATCGGAATTAATCTCGACCCATGGTACCATGTTGTCAAATGACGTGTTGCGTACATAAAGTACCGTGTTGTCAAATGACGTGTTGCGTACAATCATGAGGTCTTATAATTAATCCTCCCGTGTTGTTTACGAGTGGTCCTGAAATATATAAAATCAAATCATAAGTAAATATATATAAAATATCATATTAATTAGCAAAGACATGATTAGTTTAGTTTTACTCCAATTAATTTCGTAGCTAAACTAGCTTCGGATACCCAATTTTTTTTAGCCGCAGTTTCTTCAATACAACTCCGTTTTTGTTGGTTCAACTTGCCACTTCCTTGGATCGAGCCATTATTTATGAATATGAACTGTAAATATCTTAGTTTGCATTCAAACTCACAGGTTATAGGTCAAACTTTGGTGAATCTTATGAAAGTGATCATTTCCGTTGTAAAAACAACACCTAGATGATCATTTTTACAAAAATACTTACACTTTGAGTTACACCATGAGATTTTTATATATTAACATATTCATAAGAAATATCATTTTTCCAGAATATAAACTTCCAATTCAAAGTTTAAGATGGTTTTTAATTATCCAACCCAAAACAGCCCCCGGTTGCACTCCAACGATGTAGATTCAGTTTTAAGGTGTTCTTTGTAAAATCAAGTTGTATCTTGTTAAGTTAGCATATCATTATGATATATTACAGGTCTTGAAGTGTTTTAAAAGTCAAGTTATAAGGATCTATTTAGTTTACGAACAAGTTTGAAATCATTCAAACTATGTTCTTGTTGTTATGATTTGTATATTCTTAATAAGATAGTTATAATTGAACAAGATGATGAACAAAGGTTATACCTCAAGTATGATGAAGAAAGTTACTAAATAAATAAGATATGAACTTGTTCTTGATGACTTAGAAGATTAAGAAGTGAAATCATGAAAAGAAACAAAGGTTGTAAGTAAGTTTGTATCTTGATTTAAGAAAAATAACTTACATGAATTGAATCAAAGTTTAAACATAGTTTTACCTTGATTATGAAGCTAAAAGATGGTGAAAATGCTTGGAGATGATCAAGTATGATGTTAGGAGTATTTTGAGAGAGAATTTGGAGTGTAAGTATGAGAAAATGGAATGGAAAAATGGGGTGAAATCATAAAAACGAATTTACTTGTTATATAGAAAAAAAAATCCTTAAGTTTGTTTTTTAGCTCATAAGTCTTCCTAATTGATCCCACATGTTGTTGACTAACAATGGCTGCTAAGAGCAGATAATTGAGGTCTAATAATTGGTATTTATCAATAGTAAATACATCTAGAAGCTGCATATAATACGGGTACATATACCCTAAGTATACGTGTAGAAATCTTGAGGAAATGGAACGAGAATTCAAATATAACTATCTTTTGTGAATATACTTATATTGTTTTATGTATTTAAGCCCTTTAAAAGTGATTAAATACGTATTTATACGATACTTGTATAAGCATTATAGATTATAGGTATATATGTCAAAGAACGTTACGTATAGTTACCGTTTTGAAAACTTAAGTTAGTAGTCTCAAAGTATACTTATAACTCATTGTTATTAGTACACAATGATATGTTAAACCATCCTTAGATCATGTTAAATATGTATAAATACGTATATGTACACAATCGTATAATTATCATATGTTATATAGTTCGTGATATCATCGGTCAAATTGGACGGTCAAACGTTGTGTAAAACTCTTTTCAAAAACACAAGACTCAACAATTTGGATTGCTTATCATGTTGGCAATGTTTAATTTATGTAAATATTAATCTTATATGTATAAAACGATCAGAAAAATCCGGGTCGTTACAGTGTTGATGGTGCTGGTGCAGAAGAATGATCATTATGAGAAGTATCCATTTATGCATCATTGCACAAAGTGCAATCTGGAACAACATAAGGCATGTATGCCAATTCAGTGTGCACAAGAGGAGGATTAATAATGGATGATGGGGCCTAGTCATGATAATTGGTAAATGAAAGTGGACCAAGGTCAGCTTTAGGCATTGAACCATTGTAAGGAAAGAAATCCTCATCAAACTGGGCATGACGAGTGATGTAGAGATGGCCAGTAGTGATATCAAGATAATGAAAACCTTTATGTTGCGTGCAATAACCAAGAAAGACACACGCAATGCTTCGAGGAGCCAATTTGTGATCGGAGTAAGGGCGAAAATAGGGGAAAACTCGACACCCGAAGACCCGAAAATTATCATAGTTGGGAGATGTGGAGAACAACAACTCAAAAGGGGTCTTGTTTTGTAAAACCGTAGTTAGTAAACGGTTAATAATGTAGATTGCAGAACTGAATGCATCAACCCATAATGAAGCTGGAATGTGTGCGCGAAACATCATGGCGAGACCCGTTTCGGTTATATGGCGATGCTTACGTTTTGCACGCCCATTTTGTTGCGGGGTGTATGGACATGATATGCGATGAAGAGTCCCGTTTTCCATAAGTAAAGACCGAACACGCATATTTACAAACTCGGTACCACCATCACTCTGAAATGCCTTAACTTTGGCCGAAAATTGTGTTTGAACCATACGAAGAAACACATTAAAAATATTAAAGAATTTAGACTTGGCCTTGAGTAGATAAAACCACGTGAATCTGGAATGATCATTAATAAATATTACGTAATAACGATAGCCATGAGTAGATAATACGGGCGCAGGGCCCCACAAATCACAATGAATTAAATCTAAAACATGGAGAGAGCGTTGGTCATTATTATTAAAGGATAAACGTTTGCTTTTTGAAAGTTGACAATGAGAACAAATAGTTGGTTTCGGTAAAACAGAAGAAACCGACAATTTTCCTAATCTATTACTCAAAGAAATAACATCAAAGTTAACATGACCTAAACGAGAATGCCATAACTCAAAAGAGCCACGCAAATTATTAGAATGTAAATGCGATAAAAAAGTCTTGTGTCCTCGCTCCAAGACATAAAGATCATCAATGCGTCGAACTGTTGCTCTTTGGTTCGTCGGTTCTGAATAAAAAACACATTATCAGAGAACAAGATGTCAACAGGATTATCGGATGTTAACTTGCTAATAGATAATAAGCATTTAGTAAGATATGGAACTACAAGAACATCAAGTAATTTGAGTTCTTTGGAGATAAAGGACGAACCAATATGAGAAATTGGAGACCTATGCCCATTGCCGAAAGTCACTTGTTCGTTACCTGCATAAGGAGTGGAAGAATCCAACGTAGGGGATAAAGGTGTCATATGAGTTGAAGCTCCCGAATTAACATACCAATCAGGAGATTGTGTAGTAACATGACAATTTGAATGGAAGGCATGGGCGAGATTAGCATCAAGAGAGGTCCTGCGGCTGGCATAAGATGCAAGATCTGGGCAGGTGATAATGCTAAAAATGAACATATATTTCATAGCATTATCCTTCAAGAAAGACAAGCTTTTAGTTGCAATTGTTTTATTTACAAGTGATATTCGTTTAAAGAAGAAAAGGTGAAGACAAAAGACAGATTTGATGATTTGAAGACGCAAATGACCAAAACGCTAAAAAGTACAAAGTACAATCCAAGTGGTTCAAATTATTGATGAGAAACGTCTAAAAATTACAAGAGTACAAGCCGCGAAACGTAAAGTACAAGATATTAAATCGTACGAAAGGACGTTCGAAAATCCGGAACCAGGACATGAACCAACTATCAACGTACGACTCAACGGACCTAAAATTACAAGTCTACTATGCACATGAATATAATATAATATAATATATAATTATATAAAATTATATATATTATATATTTATATTTAAATGTGTCGGCAAAATAAGAAGACAAAGCAATGTGAGCTGTCCCAGCTGGCCATACAATCGCATGGCCAGAAAGCCTATAACCCATGTGATCGCTTGGCACCCAAAGTCTGGTCAGGTGCTATAAAAAGGCAACGAATTCTGTGAATTATGTACACCTTACACCTTATTCAATCTTACTCCCTGCTCTCTCTCAAATATATATTTATATTTTATAATTATAATTTTAATATTTAGTAAATATTAATAAGGTTATAGTAGCGAATGTTTTAAGTTTGTAAGTCGAAAATCTGTCAGTATAACACTACGCGATAAATACTCATTGTAAGTTATGTTCAACCTTTTTAAATTAATGTCTCGTAGCTAAGTTATTATTATGTTTATTTAACCCGAAGTAATCGTGATGTTGGACTAAATATTAAAGACGGTGTTATTGGGCTTTGGACTATAATTGGGGTTTGAACAAAAGACCGACACTTGTGGAAATTGAACTATGGGCTATTAATGGGCATATATTTAATTAACTAAATGATATCTTGTTAATTTAATATAGAGATTACAACTTGACGTATTTATATATAACCACATACGCTTGACTAGGTACGGTGGGCGGGATATTTATAAATGCTAATAATTATTCATTTGACCGGACACGGGAATGGATTAATAGTCAATGGACTCATTAAAACAGGGGTAGATTACACACAAGGGTAATTGGTGTAATTGTTAACAAAGTATTAAAACCTTGGATTATACGCAGTCGATAACCTGGTGTAATCATTAAACAAAGTATTAAGACCTTGTTACAGTTTAAGTCCCCAATTAATTGGAATATTTGACTTCGGGTATAAGGTTAATTTGGCGAAGACTCTCGCACTTTATAATTATGACCGATGGACTATTATGGACAAAACCAGATGGACATATCAAATAATCCAGGATAAAGGACAATTAACCCATGGTAATAAATTAAAATCAACATGTCAAACATCATGATTACGGAAGTTTAAATAAGCATAATTCCTTTATTTTATATCTCATCACACTTTTATTTATCATCATTTTATTTATCGCACTTTAAATTATTGCACTTTTAATTATCATACTTTTATCGCATTTTTATTTATCATCATTTACTTTACGATTTAAATTAAGTTAATATTTTGCATTAGGACTTAAAATCGACAAACCAGTCATTAAACGGTAAAACCCCCTTTTTATAATAATGATAATACTACTTATATATATATATATATATATATATATATATATATATATATATATATATATATATATATATATATATATATACATATATTTATATATATATACAAATATAGTTATAAAAAAATATAGCGTTAAACTTAGCCAGCTCCCTGTGGAACGAATCGGACTTACTAAAAACTACACTACTCTACGATTAGGTACACTGCCTATAAGCGTTGTAGCAAGGTTTAGGTATATCCATTCAATAAATAAATAACTTTTGTAAATTGTATCGTATTTAATATTATTTCGTAGTAAAATATAATCTATTTCGTACTACACCTCGCACACATCAGCAGGCCGAAGCGTAATGCCCATCATTACGACACAACTGACAATGAGGAGGACGATGTTCACGGCCACGACCTTGAGAGTAACCATTTGATCATCCACGACCACGTCCACGAGATGGGTTAGAATTGCCACGATATGAAGGGGCTGTAGATCGAGCAGAAAAAGCAGCCTGTGGTGTTGTTGCAGGTTGCATCAATTGCATAAATAGTTCGTGACTCTCAACTTGCGATAATAGGTCACGAAATGATGGACGAGGCTTGATAGCTTTTTGTGTGGTGGAGAATGTTGAATGAGGTACCAAGTCCACATAGAAACCAATGAGATTTATCATTATCGTCTACAGAATGGCCAATAGCTGATAAATGATCGAAGATGGTCTTAAATTTCTTGATATATTCCGTAACAGAAGAGGTCCCTTTTTGCAATTAACGGAGAGAATCTCGAAGAGTATGCATACGATCCAGAGAATCATCACTGTAATGATGTTCCAATGCAGACCAAACTTCTCGGGCATTGGACAGACCTAGAACAACTGACATAGCCTCCTCTGACAGAGACGATTGTATGATAATTAAGGCACGTTGACCACCATCTTGCCAAGTCACAAAATCGGGATTTGGGGATGAAGAATCAGTAGTAGAAATAGTTTTAGGAGGCGCAGGCGCTGAACCATCAATGAAACTTGTAAGTTTCTGATTGGCAAGCAAGGGCGAAACCTGATGTTTCCACAACAAATAGTTAGAAGATGATAACTTAATGGTGAGCAGGTGAAGAATTGTGTTGAGGGGAAGAGATCCGTCGTTTGTAGAAGAAGAAGGGGAATAAGAGATCGCCATTAATTAGGCTGAGAAGATGAAGAAGATAATCGACTTGTTTAGCAGCGGATCGATGTAGCGTAGTCTGATACCATGTTAAGGTAACAAACACATTAATAATAAACCACGATTCTGTAGGATGTGTATTGGATAATATTTATAGTACAGAATTACAATATGTGATAAACATAAAATACAATAAACTCCTAATATAAAGAGAGTTTAAGCTAATCAAAAATTCCTCTGGTGCTTATCTTGTTTATCGCCAACAAAATCTAACACTAAAATTCATTGTTATATACTAGAATATCATCCAACAATATGAATTGCTTATCATCTTGAATAAGTGAGTTAGATGGTAGCACCAATTTTTTTTAATGGATGCACTAGTAAAAAGCTCAATGTTTTTACTCACTGGACAACCCAAACGACTAACAGATAACGTATATTCTGGGCCGGTTCACTGGTGGCACGGGCCACCACTACTATATAGGTAGCTCCGCCACTGGGTTATATGCTATCACCGCTTCGCTTCTTTAGCACATTTGGAAGTTCCGTAATAGTACGCTATTCGGGAGTACTCACATGAAGAAGGACACTATTTTTGATTCTATCAGGAATTCTGCTTTTAATTAGTTAATTAGAAGATCTGAATATAATTTTCATTGAAAATCTTGGCTGTTAAAGCCATTGTCAGTTGTTTGCTTTTTTACCCCTAACGTCTCTTTAGGGGGTATGTTTTAATAAAATTTTGCAGCTATTCAAAAAACAAAAAACTCCCTTTAATAAAAAATTTTAAATCTAATTTACATAGAAGTCAATTTAAAATTATAACTTAACTTTATTTACTTTGTAATTCCACATACAAATAATATAATATCACTGTTTATAAAAAACTATAATTTCCAGTAAAATATACGGAGTAATCAATATGCTCGTCTGAGATATAAAAAATGAGTGTGTCATACAACTTTATAGAACATGTAGCTTTTATATGTTTTATATTCAACCTTATTCTAATAATTTTGTTTTTTCTTCTTTCTCTACTTTTTTATTTTCTGAACGGAAAATTATTGGCATCGAATACTCTCGTTTGTCATGCACGCACGTGCTTTCGAACAGAAACTCAAACCACATTATAGGGATCCGAACCTTAAACCATCCCCTCGGTAGGCAGGTCGAACCTGGGTCATGAATAAGGGTCGGTAAAACCTCCTGGGGGCAATTCGACTTTCAGAAAATAAATCCCACAAATATTTTTAAGGTGAGGGACTCGAACTTGAGACCTCCCCACCCCCATCCCAGTACACAAGTGTAAATGTGTGAACCACAGGACCTTTAGAATGAGTTTCTTTCTCTACTTTTTGCAATCTTGTTATACGTTATACATTTTATACAATATATGGATGGGCGAGATCCATGGATAAACTTAAAATGGTACAAATGGGATAAGAGAATTTTCAAAAAAAATTATCTTTTTAGGGTATGTAATATGCAAATAATAGAATACACAAAAATAAAAAAAAATAATAACAAAATCGTTAAAAAATCGATGATGAATTATAAATCGTGATGAATGTGTAATTTTATCATTCATCACGATTATTGAACATTTTCAAATGTTTTTGGCTTTTAAAAATATCGATTGAGTCAACCTGCATATATATATATATATATATATATATATATATATATATATATATATATATATATATATATATATATATATATATATATATATATATATATATATATATATATTGGTTGAATGTTGGTTAATGGACTAACCGACTAAGTTAAGTATGATGCTTAACCAAAGAATTTGTTTTGATGATGATACACACATATGCATAAGTGATGATCGACATCTTAATATAAAACACGCAAGTTCACTAATCCATACTTGATCTTGCAAATGACCAAGTCAAATAAAACTTAAAGAATGAAAATAAAGATCATTAAAATACACGAACAAATTACGGTCGACCGTACACCTAGCCGTAGAACCCAGACTGAATCTGCAATGCCAACTAGTTTAATTTCTAGATCCCGATATATTTTATCTGCTATAATTAATTTACCGTTTGCAAATTCGAGTAAAAATTTATTGTCCAAAGGCTTTAATGGATAACTTAATTTGGCACAAAAATCTCTACTCATATAGCTTCTATTCGCACCCGAAACAAATAAAACATAAGCAGATTTATTGTTAATAAGAAACGTACCCGTAACAAGCTCCGGGTCTTCCTGCGCTTCTGCCGCATTAATATTGAAGACTCTTCCACAGCCTTGCCCATTAGTATTCTCCTGGTTCGGGCAATTACTCCTAAAGTGGCCCAGTTTTCCACATCCATGACAAACAATGGCGGCATTATTTGTTCCGATATTATTCGTTCCTTTAATTCTGTTAATCCTTAGTCCGTAGACTTCACACTTCATCGCACCATGACCAATTCTATTACACTTGGTGCAAATTATCGTGCAGAACCCTGTCGGATCGTATCCTTCACACCTTTGGCATGGTTTTTTCTGATTTTTGAGGCCATTGTTGTTATTGAAATGGTTGTTGTTGCGATTGTTGTTGTTGGGACATTTATTGTAGTAGTTGTTGTTGTTGTGGTTATTGTAGTTGTTGTTGGGATTGCGATTGTTGTTGCGGTTGTTGTGATTGTTGTTGCGATGGTGGTTGTGATTGTTGTTGTTATTGTATTGGTGACCCTTGTCACTGTTTTCTTCCCACTTTCTTTTGACTTGCTTCATTTTAGCCTCCTCGGTCGCCTGCTCTTTAATTCTTCCCTCAATCTGGTTTATGAGTTTGTGAGCCATTTGACTTGCCTTTTGTATGGAGGTGGGCTCGTTTGAACTTTCATCCTCCTGAATCCTTTCTGGTAACCCTTTTACAAACACGTCGATCTGCTCTTCTTCATCTTCGAACACTCTTAGACACAATAGGCACAACTTTGTGAATCGTCGTTCATATGTGGTAATATCGAATCCTTGTGTTCGTAATTCTCTAAGCTCTGTCTTGAGCTTATTGACCTCGTTTATGGGATGGTGCTGCTCATTCATCATGTGTTTGAATGCTGACCACGGTAATGCGTAAGCAGCATCTTGTCCCACCTGTTCGAGATAGGTGTTCCACCATGTTAACGCAGTATCCGTGAAGGTATTCGTAGCGTACTTTTCTCTGTCTGCTTCAGCACATTTACTTATAGCAAACACCGATTTGACCTTCTCAGTCCACCGTTTTAGTCCGATTGGTCCTTCGGTTCCATCAAACTCAAGAGGTTTACAGGCAGTAAATTCCTTATAGGAGCATCCTACATGATTTCTTGTAGAATTAGTTCCATTACTAGATTCAGAGTTATTGTTGTTTCACATTGCAGCCTGTACTGCGGCTATGTTTGCTACAAGAAAAACACGAAAGTCTTCCTCGCTTATGTTCATGTTGTGTTGAGTAGTCGGTGCCATTTCCTTCAAAACTAGTCAAAATAGTTCAGTTAATCATATAGAATATTAGGAGTAGTCAATAGTATTTCGTAGCATAATATGAACTTATTTATAAAAGCTTTTTCTTCATATTAGCGTTTTATAATTCAAATTCGGGTAGTACCTACCCGTTAAGTTCATACTTAGTAGCTAAAATACAAATCAACTACTATAATTCTATCATGAAAAACTGATAATAATATTTCGCGTTCAAATTTTAATACAATATTTTACAAACGTACAATACCGCTATTTTACATACAGCTTGAAATATAGCACATAATAACTTTGTTACAAAGCAGCTTGTAAAGACAATTCTAGTTAAACGCAAATTGTTCAGTAAAGGCAATAAAGACACGTAATTCATAGGACCAGAAACAAGTCGTGCATTCGGGATTTACTAATACTATTTCTCATCCTTAGTCATGTGAGGAATAACCGTTGTAGCTGTTGGCAAGGCAGCACGTTGTAAGGTCGTCAAAAGGACGGGGGTTACGAAATACCCAACACTTTCGTAACAACTTAAAAACCTTATTTCTCACCTCAACTACTGAATCCGTCACCCGTGGAAATATTTTATTAAGTAGTTGCAACCCGATGTTCTTTTTCTCAATTTGATGAGAGGCGAACATCACTAACCCGTAAACGTAACAGGCTTCTTTGAGTTGCGTGTTTGAAGTCCTTTCTAAAGAAAGAAGTCCTATATTGGGATATAGGGAGTCAAAATAGGCCCTCAACCCGAAGCGGAAAAGTGCACTAGGGTTTCCCGCACACATAGCCTCAAAGAAAACACGAGCCAACTTAGGGTGTCCCCAGTGTGAGATACACCACCTATTGAAGGAAAGCCTTCTATAAATTAAGGGATGCATGGAACGTCTTTCAAATGTCCTACACACTAATTTTGCCATAAACAATTAAGCCGGTGAATTCTTACCAACTCTAGACAAGATTTCATCAATCATATCCCGTGGTAGGTCTTCTAAAATATTCGGTTGTCTATCCTTAACATCCATTTTGTCTTGTTATACTGTAAAATAGACGAAGATTAGATTCGTAACAGATAATTATCAAACAATACAGGAAATTTTTACATATAACATAAAAGTACAAGCACACTACAATACATATTTTACATGACATGATAAAAGTAAAGGATTACAACTCTTTATTCAGACTCACTTGTTTCTTCCTCCTCAGACTCGGTTCATTTTGCTGATTTCCTAGGGATAAATGGAGGACCCGTACTAATACTAGCAGTCCTTTTCAAAAGTGGTCTAGAAAAATTCGGTTGCTTAGATGTTCCCGGGCTATAGTTAAAGTTTAAGAAATATGGGTGTTTACGGTATATTCCGTCAGGGTATTTCATGTTAACATATAGTTCATCGGGTTTGGGGTCAGGTTTCTCTATTTTGATAGTTTTTCCCTTGTTTTCTTTTGCTATTTTAAATTGGTCCGGGGTAATTTCTATCACTTCATCGGAATCCTCATCGGGATCCGATTCATCAGAAAATTGGTAATCTTCCCAATATTTTTCCTCCTCAGCTGAGACACCACAAACCATTTTTAACCTTGGTCCATTGGTTGATGATTTTCTTTTATTTAATTGTTTTTCTGTGGTTTTTATCACACCCCCAGTTAGGGCCTGGGTGAATGTGACATTAATATAAAAAATACCAACATATTATATAATGAGAACGACACTATATGATAAAAACAAACTTTATTGAGTATGCAGCGGAAAGAAATGGAATGTCGTTACAAGAATTGAAATTACAAGAATGTAATAAATGCATAAATAATAAATGTGACTCATTCTTCAAGTCCTAGAGTCCAAGTAACATCACACAGATAAGAATAAGCTGATCAATCGTAACCTGAGACAAAACATGCTAAAGTATCAACCAAAAATGTTGAGTGAAGTTCATAGGTTTAACAAAATAGTTGACCGTTGTTTAGACCACAAGATTTTTATTTATAAAAGTAGATCTCGCAGGGATCTAAAAGTAGTGCCAAGTTTGTGATATTTAGACTAAACAGTTTTAAAGTTTGCCCCGTGACAAGTTGTACTGTCCTTGTCGGTTTGAATCATTATTAAGTAATACAATGACTTGGTCAAATGTATCGGGGACGTTACTCCCGATAGGCCTACCCCCAATAATTAAGAATGCGTTATGTAAAAGCAATTAAAAATATCACATTGGGGACTTGCAGGACATAGCCAGGTATAGCATAGTTTCATAGTTGGTACTTGTGTCTAAGTTGTAAATATTAAAAGAAGCATGTGTCTCACCCCAATAAGTTTAAATAAATTGCGCAATAGTAAGTGGGGCTATGAAGTTCGCCTTAGTAAGTAGGAGAAGAGTTTGTTATTCCTCGAAATAGAAGACTTGGATGAATGTGAGTAAAAAGTCAATCTAATGACATTTAAGAGTAGTTAAATGTTTGCCTAAGTTTAAGTTTAAGTATGCAAGTGTTTAAGTGTAGTTTGTTTTACTAAGTTCCCATTCTTAGTAAGTTTCCATTTTTAGTAAGTTAGTGTTGAACACTAGTGAGTTGTTCTTAATAAGTCTACCACTCATTAAGTGTGTAAGTGACTAAGTGTTGTTCACTTAGTGAGTGTATGATTACTATAGTCGGGTTTGATATTGTGCACCATACCCAAATATCTATGCCACCGCCGAGTCACTTGAAAGATCTATTGTTACCGGTCGGCCCAGGATCTCTTGACCAGAATCTAAGTCTTGGAATTCGAGATCCACAAGCGTCCTATAATGGTACCAATGATCACCCTAGGCCATAAGTAGCGTTGACGTTCTAGTAATTTCACATTATCATGTATGTTACAATCTTATAATATAAGTATTATTCTTTATTATTGATTTTTAATTTTTTTAATTCTTTAGTATAATAGGGAAAGGAATTAATTAGTTATTATAAGTATTATTTTGAGGTTTTATAATAATAGTAACAATATAATATTAATGTATTTATATGTATTTAATTAGTTTAGCCGAATTATATACATATACGATTTAATTTGTTGATTAGTTCCATTAGTAACCTAAAAATTATGTTCATAATTTTTATAACTCTAGTTAGGCATATGAATCAGTAGAAACATTTACAAAAATAATTTTTACAAGTTTTTATATTTATTTCCATTTTTCTTTGCATATGTTCTCGGTTTATAATTAGGTAATAAATATCAAATCAACCTGAATAATTAATTTTATATTTTTTACAGGTTCTATATTCTGTAAAAAATGTTATAAAAATTATTAAATCAAATTTTATACCAAAATATTATTTATTTAATATTTTCTAATTATTTAACCATTCTAATTGGCCTATAATTAAATAAATAGGAAAAACAATTTAAAATTAATTTTTATATTTTTTATAGTATCTAGTGATGCTACTAATCATATAAAAATTTTATAAAAGTAGATTTAATACACTTTTGTTTTTATTTTGTATTTTCTTTATTATTTCTCTCGGTTTAGAATAATGCAAAAGTAATTCTATTTAAATAATAATTTAATCATTTTTTTAATTTTTATAATTTTAGCTTGTTTATAAAAGTATAATAATCTCAAAAAAAAATATAATTATTTTTATTACTAATTAATATTTTATTATGAATTTTATATGGTTTTCGTGTTTAATTAGTACTTAATTCGTAATTAATTACAAATAATATTCCAAAACTTATCATAATTATTTTTATAAGTACTACTACTATTCTAAATAATTTCCAAACAAATACTACTGATGTGAATATTTATTAACAATTTAAAATAACAATTAGCTAAACAAAATACAAGAAATAAATAAAATGAATAAAAATAAATAAGAAAATGAAAAGAAAGCTACCTCAAGACTTCTTCAAGTTTTTAGAGAGGGGATTTTGGTGTGATTTGTGAATGAGAAACTAGGAGTCTATGGGTGTTTATATAGTGCAAGTATTAGAGTGTTAGTCAACATAAGGATGTTCTAATTTATGATTTTATTTTATTTTATAATTCTTTTAGTCAACAATAGGTGGTACTAGTTTATATTTTTTTTTTATATATATATATTTTATTTTTAGTCAACATAAGAATGTAATTGTTTAAGATTATTTAGTCTCATTATTATTATTATTATTATTATTATTATTATTATTATTATTATTATTATTATTATTATTATTATTATTATTATCTTTTTTTTACATTTACTACATGATAAGTATTATTTTCTTTTTACTAATTCATGACTTGTATTTATTTTTTATTTAGTTCTCAATTGTTTTATTATTTATATAAATGTCACTTTTTATTTATTACTTATAGATTAATAGTTATAATATTACAGAAATGCATAAATTTTAATTAGCAGTGAGTGTCGACTAAAAGTTTATTATTTGGTCAATGTTAAATCGATTGTGTATATAACAACCCTTAAATAATTAATACATATAGTCATGCACAAAAACCTAGGGATATTTTAGAAATTTCAGAAGTCGAAAAGTGAGGGTTGTTATAGTTTTTAACATTTCCTCCTCCGGAACTTCTTCTTCTTCCGGTTCCTCTTCTTCTTCTGGTTCCTCTTCTTCCGGTTCCTCTTCTTCCGATTCTTCATCTTCTTCTTCCGGAATTTGTGAATCTTTCCAATATACATTCGACTCTTCATTGTTATTAGGTGAGTCGATGAGATTGGTACTGGATGTAGACATCTATCACACATTAACTAACACATTAGTAATATTCCACATAATATTTACACATAAAAATATATAGTTTCCAACAAAAAGTGTTAAGTAATAGTTTTTTTTTTAAGTAAACACGGTCGAAGTCCAGACTCACTAATACATCCTAACAAACTCAATAAGACACACTAATGCAAATTTCTGGTTCTCTAAGACCAACGCTCTGATACCAACTGAAATGTCTCGTTCATATCGATTATAAATGTGAAGACCCGTCCTAATCCATCCGGACGAAGTCCATATCAATTATAAACGATTCACAACAGTTGATTACATCGCGAGGTACTTGACCTCTATATGATACATTTTACAAACATTGCATTCGTTTTTGAAAAGACAAACTTTCATTACATCGAAAGTTGACAGGCATGCATACCATTTCATAATATATCCAACTATAATTGACTTGATAATAATCTTGATGAACTCGACGACTCGAATGCAACGTCTTTTGAAATATGCCATGAATGAATCCAAGTAATATCTATAAAATGAGCAAATACACAGCGGAAGATTTCTTTCGTACCTGAGAATAAACATGCTTTAAAGTGTCAACCAAAAGGTTGGTGAGTTCATTAGTTTAACTTAAACAATCATTTCCATCATTTTAATAGACCACAAGATTTCAGATTTCCATTTCTCATAAACATACGTCCCATGTATAGAGACAAAAATATCATTCATATGGATTGAACACCTGGTAACCGACATTAACAATATGCATATATAAGAATATCTCCATCATTACGGGATCCTCCTTCGGACATGATATAAATTTCGAAGTACTAAAACATCCGGTACTTTGGATGGGGCTTGTTGGGCCCGATAGATCTATCTTTAGGATTCGCATCAATTAGGGTGTCTGTTCCCTAATTCTTAGATTACCAGACTTAATAAAAAGGGGCATATTCGACTTCGATAATCCAACCATAGAATGTAGTTTCACGTACTTGTGTCAATTTCATAAAACAGTTATAAAAGTTGCGCATGTATTCTCAGCCCAAAAATATAAAGGGTAAAAAGGCAAATGAAACTCACGATACTGTATTTTGTAGTAAAAATACATATGACGTCATTGAACAATGCAGGGTTGGCCTCGGATTTACGAACCTATATCAATTGTGTATATATTAATACGTATAATGTAAGTTACAAAATTTCATTTATTAATATGTATTATTTATATATTATAGTTTTGTAGAATTTATTCTAACCTTTATTTTAAAACGTATACTTATATTATATTTTAAGTTATATTTTATATATATATCGATTTTATGTATATATATCTATAATGATTTACGTTTATATAAATAGTGACATTAATATATTTATATACATATATTTGTGGTTAGTATTGTATTTATGAAATTTTATTAGTTTGTTATGTGAATTATTAATACAATCCTAGTATATATCATAAGTATATATATAGTGTACAAAAGATTTATTTGTTAAAATAATAATTTAGATAATAATGATTTACTAATAATAATAATAATTTTATTAATAATGATAATACTAATAGCAAAAAAAATGAAAATGATAACTGTTAATGATACTAATAATAATAACTCTAAAATAATATTAATACTAATACCATACTTATGTTAATAATAAGGGTTCTAATATTTATAAAATGATAAATGATAATCATAATAATACTAGTAAATATTAATGATGATACTGATAAATATGATATTATTAATTGTAAATGTACTGATGATACTATTATTTATAAACCGGTACAAATTCTAATATTGATGATAATAATATATTTTTATTTCCCTCATAATAATAATAATGATAATCATAATCATAATCCTAATGATGATAAAATACTAAAATGATAAGTTTATTACTAATAATAATATTATTAATACCTATCATAATAATAATAGTAATGTCTATAATACTTTCAAATATGATAACAAGTATGATACTAATAATAACAATAACAATAACAATCAAAACAATCACAATAATAATAATAATACTAATAATAATTAATATATAATAACAATAATAAAATTAGAAAAGAAAACTACCTCACATGAAAAGAGTTTCAAAAAAAAAAAAAAAAAAAAAAAGAAAGAAACTACCGTCCTCTGGAATCGATCTCGTGACCACATGCTCACACGCAAACACTCTCGGCCATCCCACCAATTCTGATTCTCTGTACTAATATCGAATTTAAATTTTATATATAAACTGTTTTTCTTCTATTCCTCTTCTTCTCCACAAGTCTCATGGATTCAACAAAACATCAATAACCAAAAAAAAAAAACAAAATCGGGGTTCCCTTTAAAGCTTCAAAACATTACAGAAAAAAAAATAATTTGGGTTCTAAAATAAATAATAAAAAAATACTAAAGGCCTACTGCAGCGTCGGTTCTTGGAAAAAAAAAATTTGATTTCGTAATAGATAACATTATAGATAATGTTTATAACACGAAATAGTTTTCTAAACATGTATAAAAACTACTGGAATCGTCAATTTGATCAGAAACATATACACGAACGCGAATTTGTCTCAAGAACAATTGTTGACTTTTTTTAAACTAAACTTTGACTTCAAAATTCAAGATCGATATAAAGATTTGAGAGTTGAGATTTTGCAGATAGATTCAAAGAAAGATTTCTAACCTTTCTGCATTTTTAGATTTTGAAACTTTATTCGAAATTGAATTAAGAGAAAAAAAAATTGGAGCGTGCAGAGAAGAAGAAAAAAAAATATCGCTGTGCTCTTTAATCCCATTGGATTTCCTTTTTATTTGATTTGCAATTATACATAATCATGTTGTAATAATAGAGATCGGTTGATAAAAAATGAAGAAAATGTCAACACAGGTTCACGAGTTGGGAGCAGGAAAGAAACAAAAAAATAATAATAATAGAGATAAAGGATACAGAGGTCACGCGTATAACATAGATCCGTACTGTTTTTTTTTTAATTAATAATAATAATATATAATAACAATACTATTAATATCTAATAATATTAATAAAATTAATAATAATGATAAATATAATATTAATGATAATAATAATTGTAAAAATGATAATAATAATAATAATAATAATAATAATACCATACTAATTATGATAATATTAATATTTTATCGATAATAATAATATTAGTAATAATAATCTAATATATACATCCAATTTCATCTTTATATGATATAAAGTGATATTATGAATACAAATATTGATATTTGACGATACAAATAACATTACTACAAAAACTATATTTGTATTTAAATTTAATTTATTAATATCATCTATTATTATGTAATATTTAATAATTATGTAATATGTATTGTAACATATACTGAATATTATATATTTATGCATTTTAATATAAATATATTATAATATTTATTTACATACTAATTATATTATACTTATGTATGTAATTATGAAAAATATAAATGTTTTATATATGTAAGTATTATATATATTTATTAAAATAGTACATTATTTCATCATAGATATATTATAAATTTCTACATATACATAATATAATAATTATGTATAAAATCATATATATATATAGTTATATTTATGTATATATGTATACTACCATATATATAAAATCATGTTTTAAATGTTGAGTAGATGATTAATTATGTATATTAAACAATTAACTACAAAGTATAACATTGTACATTTAATATTTTGATAACGTTGGTAAAATATGTTTGAATCATTTATATACAATATACTATATATATTCAAAATGAAAATCTTTAGTTATTAAATGTTATCTTTTATAATAACAAAATTACTTAATAGTTCATTAATACTAATATAATTAGTTTTATATATAATTATTTATATTTACATTCTTAGTTACAATTAAAGGTTCGTGAATCGTCGGAAATAGTTGAAGGTCAAATGTTATCATGAAATAGTTCAAACATAATGAGACTCGGTTTAATAGACTTTGCTTATCGAGTCGAATCATATAAGATTATGTTTAAATTTGGTCGGAAATTCCCGGTCATCACAGTACCTACCCGTTAAAGAAATTTCGTCCCGAAATTTGAGTGAGGTCGTCATAGCTAACAATAAATATGTTTTCCTGACGAATATGAGTTGATAACTTGAGTTTTATCATCATTGAGTAATATGGATAAAAATAATTCGATTATTCGAAGAGTGCGAATGAAGCTATTCACAAAAGGATGAAATGAGAAACAAAGATTTGTTTTTAACTTTTGACGTAGTCAGGTTTGAATTTAGAAAATAAGGCGCGTCTTAACTTTTGACATTGCCTTGGTTGAATTCCGGAATTTAAGGGATTTAAAGAAAATCTTGAAGATCTATAAAATCTGATTCTTCGGGATTTATGGAAATTAAGATCTCTTTAATTAAATACGGTGATCTGCCCCGATTACTACGTGTGATATTTCCAGTATAAATTAAGCTCTTCCTTTCCATTATTCTCACCATTCTTATACTTTCTTTCTTAGTTCATACATCCAAAAGATTCTGAAAATGATTATTCCAGTTCTGATCCTTGTCCTCATCCTTACTATCGCAACAATCATTCTCCTTTTCCAACTTCCACCAGAGGAATCTGCTTTCTTCTACTTCGCCCTCGGGATTATAATTTTTTAATTCTCCCGTGTCTTTATGTTGCGATAAACATTGATATACACGGTTTGTAATTTATGTGTTGTTATCGGACTTTATATTCTCCCTTATATTTCAAAGCTCTATGCTTTTGTTTTCTCTTCCCGACTTCAAGTCAAGCGAATAGTGGTCCATAATTTATAGATATAGAGTTTCGAATGATTATAATGTTCTAAGCATGAAGGAACGTGATAGCACGATTTGATTTTCAAATTTATCAACATCACGGAAGATAGAACCATCAAGAATACATTTTCTTGATTTGTTACGGAGTTAAGTAGGATGAAAGAGTTATGTAACATGGCACATGATGACGTTATGATCTGTGAATCATCACGTTTCATTTAGAAACTCAGCATGACTTACTGTAATATAATCACGTTGATCAAGTGTCATTATATTATACTAACTCATGCATCAGTTCCCATCATTACTTCAATAACATTCATATTTTAAGCTTGAAAATTTACAGAATATAGAAACTAACAGTTTCTATATGATGTAATACTGATAGCACGAAAAGATTAATGATTTCAGATAAGAATAGTTATAAAAATATCTCCAGAAATATGGAGGATATTTATAATGAAAGGTACGATAATATCTCAGAATATCTAAGATCAGAGGATGATAGAAACTATTGTCTGCAAGGGTTTAGAGTAAGGAGCAAGTTATTCACTATAGACTTTAGCAGACATTGAATTATTTGGATTCTTTGAAGTCAAACGTATTCTTTGTGATTTATCCACGGCTTTCTTCATAGTTTCGCATAATCTGCTTTTCGGTACTATATTTTCTATTGAATGTTTCCAATATATTGATACACAGGAAGCACGAAGAGGTATATAATTTCGGACGAGAATATTTATGAAAATATCCTCAGAAATATCAAAGATATTGATGATGATATTTTGGAATTTCTAAGTTCGACGGTTGATGGAGAAAGATTTTCCGCAAGATTTTAACATGACTTCGGAGCAAGATATTCTCTAAAGATTTCAACGGATCCAGAATTACCTGAATCCTTTGAATATAGGATTTGGTCCTTGTATTTGTCCTTGGTCTCCTTCATGGGTAACTCAATCTGTTTTTCAATACCCAATTTTTTATCGAGCGTTCCTAACACTCCTTTCTTTATCATCAAACTTTGGTCCGTTTAGACCATCTACCATTTTTCTGTTTCCTCTGCATTTAATGCTATGATATCTGAATCATCGGTTATTAATCCGAGGTGGTTTCAGGAGAATTGTGTTTTTAGATGATTAAACGTTGATGGTAATATGATGGAATATGAAAGGTTACCTGGTAACAATAAAAGAGCACGCGTATATATAAACGTTATAATAAGGTTGTTTCGTACGAAAAGTCGAAGTTGACTTGTTGGAGCTGTGACAAAATTGGCTAATTTTGAAAAGGGATCGCAAAGTTGTTTTTGTTAATAAATGCCAAAGGATCTGACGCGGCTACGTGTTGAACTTTTACTCAATTGCCGAGAGTTTCTCAGGTGCATAACTATATGCATAAATCTTTCCTTGCGTAGATGAAGTGCGGTTGATTCATCCTATCGATTGAGGTGTTTTCAAGAATCATGAAAGGTTTGAACGCAGAATGTAATCGTGAAGATACAAATGAGGTTTAAGACGAAATCAAGTGGCAAACTTGAAGAATTGTTTAGTTTCATATGTTATATTCAATATTTTAATTCATTTTAATTGTCCAATGTTATTAGTCCACAGTCGATAGTCCACAGTTGACAGTGCAATCATTCATATATAGTTTAATATATAATATTTGAATTAATTAATACGTATCGTGACCCGTGTACATGTCTCAGACTCGATCACAACTCAAAGTATATATATTATTATAGAATCAACCTCAACCCTGTATAGAGAACTCGATCATTACTGCATATAGAGTGTCTATGGCGATTCCAAATAATATATATAGATGTGTCGATATGATATGTCAAAACCTTGTATACGTGTCCCGATATTTAAAGTGCGTAAAATAAATAACAGAAATTAAATGACGATAAATAAAGTGCGTAAAGTAAATAACAGAAATTAAATGACAATAAATAAAATTGCGAGAATATAAATTGCGATAAAATAAATTGCGATAAATAAAATGTAATACGGAATTAACAGTTAGCTAGGAACAGTTAGCTAGGATTTTGTTAGCGTGGTTTCTTAATAAAATTTAATATTGTTAATTAGTCTGTTTCTAATCAATTTTTATTGTGTCCATTATTTCTTCATTATGCCACTTGTTGGATTCTGATAGGTCAAAATTCAAATATGAAATTGAATTTGAATGAAAATAGTTATTCTTTGGTGAACGGATAAGTATCCCGGTGGTTTTAAATAGGATAGTGAATAACTGTTGAATCAGATTCGAAGAATATACAGTGTAACTTATTAATGTGAAATTTAAATATTCCTCGGGTATTACCTACCCGTTAAAATATTTTTATTATTAACAGTTTGTACAAAAGAATTTTTAATTACAATCTTTATGAAAACATATATACATATATATTTTATTCAGATGTAATCATGAATTTAATGAGTTAACATGATATTAAACTCATTTAGTTTTCAGTTGGAACTAGAATAAATAATCTCTAAAACATTAGAGATTACATAATCACCATGTCGAACGAAGATAACTGATGTAGAATGTCATGTAGAATGATGATTATACTCGAAGTATAGATTGAGATGTTGAGGCATGTGATATTGAAATTTGGGTTGTTGGTGGTACTGTTGGTGCCGGTGATTTGGATGAAGCTGGTACGTTTTGCACCATATTTTCCAAGACTACAACTTATGCGCGAAGTTCGTTAACTTCTTCTATTACACCGGGATGATTGTCGGTTCGGACGAGCAGATGAATGAGGTTTAGAATCTGAGATAGTATATGATCGTGATGAGATACTTTGGAAATGAGAGAGAAAATGGTGTCTCGAACAGGTTCGCCGGTAAACGTTTTAGGTTCATTGTCAAGAGGTGAATTTGGTTAGTGGAAATGATCGCCTTCTTCGCGTTTCCATTGATTAAGTCGACTACGAACCCATCTCCAATTCATTCATAATAGATGATGGCTAATTGATCGATTCATTCCGGTTACTCTGCTTTCGGAGCTCGAGTGGAAATCCATATCGAAATAGCTGTCGGAATAACTATCGAAATAGCTATCGGAATCTGATGGACTCGAACTAGTTGAGGGATTCATCTCGTACGATTAGATGAAGGATTTTCGATAAGAAATACATTATAGGATGTAGATTAGTACCCTGCAATACATAATTTACATATGCATATATAATACTAAAATCCCATAAGCTACGGAGGAATCTACGGAAGCTGTCAGGCAAAGGTAACAATAACAGATACGCTAAGATATGAATTTAACTATACACTGTCTATGCAATAAAGGCAGTAAGACGTGTCTTAGACTTTAAGGATGATAAGCAAATAATTTTTCGACACTAAATGATAAGCAAAACTTTTGGCATGCAGACACGGTCGAAGTCCAGACTCATTAATGCATTCTAACGACTATCAGTTAGACTCACTAATGCAAGACCTGGTTCGCTAAGACCACCGCTCTGATACCAACTGTGAAGACCCGTCCTAATCCATCCGGACGAAGTCCATATCGATTATAAACGATTCACAACAGTTGATTACATCGCGAGGTACTTGACCTCTATATGATACATTTTACAAACATTGCATTCGTTTTTGAAAAGACAAACTTTCATTACATCGAAAGTTGACAGGCATGCATACCATTTCATAATATATCCAACTATAATTGACTTGATAATAATCTTGATGAACTCGACGACTCGAATGCAACGTCTTTTGAAATATGCCATGAATGAATCCAAGTAATATCTATAAAATGAGCAAATACACAGCGGAAGATTTCTTTCGTACCTGAGAATAAACATGCTTTAAAGTGTCAACCAAAAGGTTGGTGAGTTCATTAGTTTAACTTAAACAATCGTTTCCATCATTTTAATAGACCACAAGATTTCAGATTTCCATTTCTCATAAATATACGTCCCATGTATAGAGACAAAAATATCATTCATATGGATTGAACACCTGGTAACCGACATTAACAATATGCATATATAAGAATATCTCCATCATTCCGGGATCCTCCTTCGGACATGATATAAATTTTGAAGTACTAAAACATCCGGTACTTTGGATGGGGCTTGTTGGGCCCGATAGATCTATCTTTAGGATTCGCGTCAATTAGGGTGTCTGTTCCCTAATTCTTAGATTACCAGACTTAATAAAAAAGGGCATATTCGACTTCGATAATCCAACCATAGAATGTAGTTTCACGTACTTGTGTCAATTTCGTAAAACAGTTATAAAAGTTGCGCATGTATTCTCAGCCCAAAAATATAAAGGGTAAAATGGCAAATGAAACTCACGATACTGTATTTTGTAGTAAAAATACATATGACGTCATTGAACAATGCAGGGTTGGCCTCGGATTTACGAACCTATATCAATTGTGTATATATTAATACGTATAATGTAAGTTACAAAATTTCATTTATTAATATGTATTATTTATATATTATAGTTTTGTAGAATTTATTCTAACCTTTATTTTAAAACGTATACTTATATTATATTTTAAGTTATATTTTATATATATATCGATTTTATGTATATATATCTATAATGATTTACGTTTATATAAATAGTGACATTAATATATTTATATACATATATTTGTGGTTAGTATTGTATTTATGAAATTTTATTAGTTTGTTATGTGAATTATTAATACAATCCTAGTATATACCATAAGTATATATATAGTGTACAAAAGATTTATTTGTTAAAATAATAATTTAGATAATAATGATTTACTAATAATAATAATAATTTTATTAATAATGATAATACTAATAGCAAAAAAATGAAAATGATAACTGTTAATGATACTAATAATAATAACTCTAAAATAATATTAATACTAATACCATACTTATGTTAATAATAAGGGTTCTAATATTTATAAAATGATAAATGATAATCATAATAATACTAGTAAATATTAATGATGATACTGATAAATATGATATTATTAATTGTAAATGTACTGATGATACTATTATTTATAAACCGGTACAAATTCTAATATTGATGATAATAATATATTTTTATTTCCTTCATAATAATAATAATGATAATCATAATCATAATCCTAATGATGATAAAATACTAAAATGATAAGTTTATTACTAATAATAATATTATTAATACCTATCATAATAATAATAGTAATGTCTATAATACTTTCAAATATGATAACAAGTATGATACTAATAATAACAATAACAATAACAATCAAAACAATCACAATAATAATAATAATACTAATAATAATTAATATATAATAACAATAATAAAATTAGAAAAGAAAACTACCTCACATGAAAAGGGTTTCAAAAAAAAAAAAAAAAAAAAAAAAAGAAACTACCGTCCTCTGGAATCGATCTCGTGACCACATGCTCACACGCAAACACTCTCGACCATCCCACCAATTCTGATTCTCTGTACTAATATCGAATTTAAATTTTATATATAAACTGTTTTTCTTCTATTCCTCTTCTTCTCCACAAGTCTCATAGATTCAACAAAACATCAATAACCAAAAAAAAAAAAAAACAAAATCGGGGTTCCCTTTAAAGCTTCAAAACATTACAGAAAAAAAAATAATTTGGGTTCTAAAATAAAAAAAAAAAATACTAAAGGCCTACTGCAGCGTCGGTTCTTGGAAAAAAAAATTGATTTCGTAATAGATAACATTATAGATAATGTTTATAACACGAAATAGTTTTCTAAACATGTATAAAAACTACTGGAATCGTCAATTTGATCAGAAACATATACACGAACGCGAATTTGTCTCAAGAACAATTGTTGACTTTTTTTAAACTAAACTTTGACTTCAAAATTCAAGATCGATATAAAGATTTGAGAGTTGAGATTTTGCAGATAGATTCAAAGAAAGATTTCTAACCTTTCTGCATTTTTAGATTTTGAAACTTTATTCGAAATTGAATTAAGAGAAAAAAAAAATTGGAGCGTGCAGAGAAGAAGAAAAAAAAATATCGGTGTGCTCTTTAATCCCATTGGATTTCCTTTTTATTTGATTTGCAATTATACATAATCATGTTATAATAATAGAGGTCGGTTGATAAAAAATGGAGAAAATGTCAACACAGGTTCACGAGTTGGGAGCAGGAAAGAAACAAAAAAATAATAATAATAGAGATAAAGGATACAGAGGTCACGCGTATAATATAGATCCCTACTGTTTTTTTAATTAATAATAATAATATATAATAACAATACTATTAATATCTAATAATATTAATAAAATTAATAATAATGATAAATATAATATTAATGATAATAATAATTGTAAAAATGATAATAATAATAATAATAATACCATACTAATTATGATAATATTAATATTTTATCGATAATAATAATATTAGTAATAATAATCTAATATATACATCCAATTTCATCTTTATATGATATAAAGTGATATTATGAATACAAATATTGATATTTGACGATACAAATAACATTACTACAACAACTATATTTGTATTTAAATTTAATTTATTAATATCATCTATTATTATGTAATATTTAATAATTATGTAATATGTATTGTAACATATACTGAATATTATATATTTATGCATTTTAATATAAATATATTATAATATTTATTTACATACTAATTATATTATACTTATGTATGTAATTATGAAAAATATAAATGTTTTATATATGTAAGTATTATATATATTTATTAAAATAGTACATTATTTCATCATAGATATATTATAAATTTGTACATATACATAATATAATAATTATGTATAAAATCATATATATATATATATAGTTATATTTATGTATATATGTATACTACCATATATATAAAATCATGTTTTAAATGTTGAGTAGATGATTAATTATGTATATTAAACAATTAACTACAAAGTATAACATTGTACATTTAATATTTTGATAACGTTGGTAAAATATGTTTGAATCATTTGTATACAATATACTATATATATTCAAAATGAAAATCTTTAGTTATTAAATGTTATCTTTTATAATAACAAAATTACTTAATAGTTCATTAATACTAATATAATTAGTTTTATATATAATTATTTATATTTACATTCTTAGTTACAATTAAAGGTTCGTGAATCGTCGGAAATAGTTAAAGGTCAAATGTTATCATGAAATAGTTCAAACATAATGAGACTCGGTTTAATAGACTTTGCTTATCGAGTCGAATCATATAAGATTATGTTTAAATTTGGTCGGAAATTCCCGGGTCATCACAATAAACGTTTCATATTAATTGATATCGTTGCGAGGTTTGATCTCTATATGAGACGTTTTTCAAAGAATGCATTCGATTTTAAAACAAACCATAACCTTTATTTTATCGATAAAGGTTTAAAAAAAACATAACGTAGATTATCAAGTAATGATAATCTAAAATGTAGCGTTTACACACGACCATTACATAATGGTTTACAATAATATTACACAACAATTTAAGTCCCCGAATGTAGTTTTTAAACAATATATTACAAGCATGCTGACTCCAAATCTTGTCCTTAATTTTGCATGCAACAGAGGAAGCTCTTAATAATTACCTGAGAATAAACATGCTTAAAACGTCAACAAAAATGTTGGTGAGTTATAGGTTATATATATACATATCAAATTGTAATAATAGACCACAAGATTTCATTTTTCAATAATATGCAATCTGCATAAAAATCATTCATATGATGAACACCAGGTAACCGATATTAGCAAGATGCATATAGAATATCCCCAAAACAGAATCCTCTCGTAGATGTACCTTTAAGATTCCCGTAGATGTACCTTTAAGATTCGCGTCAATTAGGGGCACTGTTCCCTAATTCTTAGGTTACCAAGCTAAAAGGACGATATTCGGTATAGTAATCCAACCATAGAATGTAGTTTCAAGTACTTGTGTCTATTTTGTAAGACATTTATAAAACTGCATGTATTCTCATCCCAAAAATATTCGATAGTAAAAATGGGACTATAACTCACTTTCACAGATATTTAATTCGTCGAGAATAATACTTGGCCACGGGTCGATTCACGAACCTATAACAAATATATACATATATCAAAGTATGATAGAAATCTATTCATATCATATTTTATTACGTGTTGACGATTTAAGTTGTTAAGTTAGCAGTCTAACGTTAGTAGTCCACAATTAGTAGTCCACAGTTAGTATTACATAAATAAATCAATATATCATATTATGCATATTATCTCGAATCAATCCACGACCCAGTGTATACATGTCTCAGACTCGATCACAACCCATGGTATATATATTATTTTAGAATTAACCTCGACCCATATATGCTAACTCGAGCATTACCGCATTACCGCATATAGTGTCTTATGGGTTATTCAAAATAATATATATAGATGATGTCAATATGATATGTCAAAACATTGTATACGTGTCTATGGTTTATCAAGGTATATTATATATATATATATATATATATATATATATATATATATATATATATATATATATATATATATATATATATATATATATAGGATAAGTTAGTTAGGATATGGTTAGTATAGATTTGTTATAAAATTTCCGTAGTTAAAACTAGTAATTCTATCCAATTTTGTTTTACCCATAATTTCTTCGTTATAAATCCGTTTTGAGTGAATCAAAGTGCTATGGTTTCATATCGAACTAAAATTTACGAAAATAAACAGAAAAAGTGATAGTTTATAGTCGGAGTTATAGGTTATAAGTCTTTTTTGCAAGAGGTAGTCATTTCAGTCGAAAGAACGACGTCTTGATGACCATTTTGAAAAACATACTTCTACTTTGATTTTAACCAAGATTTTTGGATATAGTTTCATGTTCATATGAAATATCATTTTACCAGAAGAACAACTTTTAAATCAAAGATTATCATAGTTTTTAATTATCCAATCCAAAACAGCCCCCGATTTTACTACGACGGCGTATGTCCGTTTTTACGTTGTTCTTCATGTTTCCAAGTTTTAAATCATTAAGTTTGAAATGTCCCGTTCATATCCATTATAAACGTTTCATATTAATTGATTTTGTTGCGAGGTTTTAACCTCTATATGAGACGTTTTTCAAAGACTGCATTCGTTTTTAAAACAAACCATAACCTTGATTTATCAATAAAGGTTCAAAACCCATAACGTAGATTATCAAGTAATGATAATCTAACAGATAACATTTTACACACGAATATTACATATTGGTTTACAATAATATTACACATTGATTTAAATATCCGAATGCGGTTTTTAAACAATATATTACAAGCATGCTGACTCCGATTCTTGTCCTTAAATTAGCATGCAACAGCGGAAGCACTTAATAATCACCTGAGAATAAACATGCTTAAAACGTCAACAAAATTGTTGGTGAGTTATAGGTTTAACCTATATATTTATCAAATCGTAATAATAGACCACAAGATTTCCATTTTCATTTTTCAATAACATGCAATCTGCATAAAAATCATTCATATGATGAACACCTGGTAACCAACCTTAACAGGATGCATATAGAATATCCCCATCATTCCGGGACTCTCATCGGACATGATAAATCGAAGTACTAAAGCATCCGTAACTATGATGAGGCTTGTTGGGCCAAATAGATCTATCTTTAAGATTCGCGTCAATTGATGGCAATTATAATAAACACCAATTCTTAGGCTACCAAACTAAAAAGGGGTATATTCGGTTCGATAATTCAACATAGAATGTAATTTCGATCACTTGTGTCTATTTTGTAAAACATTTATAAAACTGCATGTATTCTCATCCCAAAATAATAGATTTTAAAAGTGGGACTATAACTCACTTTCACAAATTTTTCCTTCGTCAGAAAATAACACTTGGCCACTGGTCGATTCACGAACCTATAATAAATATATACATATATATCAAAGTATGATCAAAATATATTCACAACATATTTTATTTACGTTTTTTAACGATTTAAGTTGTTAAGTTAGCAGTCCAACGTTAGTAGTTCACAATTAATTGTCCACAGTTAGTAGTACAGAAATAAATCAATATAATTTCTCGAATCAATCCATGACCCAGTGCATACAAGTCTCAGACTCGATCACAACTCAAAGTATATATATTATTTTGGAATCAACCTCAACCCTGTATAGCTAACTCGATCATTACCGCATATACATTGTCTATGATTGTTCCAAATAATATATATAGATGACGTCGATATGATATGTCAAAACATTGTATACGTGTCTATGGTCTATCAAGACATGTATAATACAATATAAGTTAGTTAAGTTATGATTAGTATGGATTTGTTATAAAATTTACGTAGCTATAAGAAGTAAAATTTTCCAATTTTGTTTTACCCATAACTTCTTCGTTTTAAATCCGTTTTGAGTGAATCAACTTGCTATGGTTTCATATTGAACTGTACTTTATGAAACTAAACAGAAAAAATATAGGTTTATAGTTGGAAATATAAGTTACAAGTCATTTTTGTAAGAGGTAGTCATTTCAGTCAAAAGAACGACGTCTTGATGACCATTTTGAAAAACATACTTTCACTTTGTGTTTAACCATGATTTTTGGATATAATTTCATGTTGATAAGAAAAATCATTTTCCCAGAAGAACAACTTTTAAATCAAAGTTTATCATAGTTTTTAATTATCTAACCCAAAACAGCCCCCGGTTTCACTACGACGGCGTATGTCCGGTTTTACGGTGTTCTTCGTGTTTCCAGGTTTTAAATCATTAAGTTAACATATCACATAGATATAGAACATGTGTTTAGTTGATTTTAAAGTTAAGTTAGAAGGATTAACTTTATTTGCGAACAAGTTTAGAATTAACTAAACTATGTTCTAGTGATTACATGTTTAAATCTTCGAATTAGATATATATATATATATATATATATATATATATATATATATATATATATATATATATATATATATATATATATATATATATATATATATATATATGAATCGAATAATGTTATGAACATCATTACTACCTCAAGTATAGTAGGTAAACCTACTGGAAATAACAAGAAATGATCTAGAGCTTCAAAGGATCTTGGATGGCTTGGAAGTTCTTGAAGTAGAATCATGACACAAAAACAAGTTCAAGTAAGATTTTCTACTCGAATTAAGATAGTTATAGTTATAGAAATTGAATCAAAGTTTGAATATGAGTAATACCTTAAATTAGAATGATAACCTACTGTAAGTAACAAAGGTTTCTTGATCTTAGATGATTGCTTGGAATGGATTAGAAAGCTTGGAAGTATACTTGTAAACTTGAAAGTATTCTTGATTTTTATGAAACTAGAACTTATAGAATTTATGAAGAACACTTAGAACTTGAAGATAGAACTTGAGAGAGTTCAATTAGATGAATAAAATTGAAGATTGAAGGTGTTTGTATGTGTTTTAGGTCATGATATATGGATTAGATATAAAGGATATGTAAGTTTATTTTCTTGTAAATAAGTCATGAATGATTAATAATATTTTTGTAATCTTGCTAAATAATTCATACTAGATTACAAAGAATGGTTCCCACATGTTTGATGACTCATTAAGGGCTGCTAAGAGCTGATCATTGAAGTGTATATACCAATAGTATGTACATCTAGGAGCTGTGTATTGTACGAGTACGAATACGGGTGCATACGAGTAGAATTGTTGATGAAAATGAATGAGAATGTAATTGTAAGCATTTTTGTTAAGTAGAAGTACTTAGATATGTGCCATGAAGTCTTTCAAAAGTATACTAATACATCTTGATACACTATATGTATATGCATTTTAACTGAGTCGTTAAGTCATCGTTAGTTGTTACATGTAAGTATTGTTTCGAAACCTTTAAGTTAACGATTTCGTTAAATGTAATTAATCCCATTGTTATTATATTTAATGAGATGTTAAATTATTACATTATAATGATAACATGATGTACTAATATATCTTAATATGATATATAAATATTAAGACGTTATTACAACGATAATCGTTATATATATAACTTGTTTCGAAATCCTTAAGTTAGTAGTGTTGTTTTACATATGTAGCTCATTGTTAACATACTTAATGATATATTTAATTATCATTTTATCATGTTAAACATAGTGTATTAATATCTTAATACGATACATATGTATTTATTTTAATTCAGACGTTGTTATAACGATAATCGTTATATATATCGTTTCGAGTTCTTTGATTCAGTAGTCTCATTTTATGCATATAACTCTTTATTAAAATACTTTGTGAATACTTACTTATCATAATATATATATATATATATATATATATATATATATATATATATATATATATATATATATATATATATATATATATATATATATATATATATATATCATCATGTCGTTTTTACAAGTTTTAACGTTCGTGAATCGCCGGTCAATTTGGGTGGTCAATTGTCTGCATAAACTCATTTCAATTAATCAAGTCTTAACAAGTTTGATTGCTTAACATGTTGGAAACATTTAATCATGTAAATATAGATCTCATATAATATATAATCATGGAAAAGTTCGGGTCACTACATCTACCAAAGAAGTTGAAGACTTGTAAATCGGATCTCCACTGGGTTTGAAGAAAAGTGCTTAGTGAAGCAAGAAATTCCGATTAGTGTAATCGGGGAGTGGATTAAGGTGGATTAGTTAACATTCATCCGAACCACTATAAATCCTTGTGTCTGTGTTCTTTACATTACTTTACTTATCATTTTGAACATACACACCACACACATCAAGTTTGAGTTGAATTGGTTGATCATAGTTAATCAAATTTGGTGATCACTCAAAAAAGTGTTAAAAACGTATCAAGTAACTATTCACCCTCCTCTAGTTACTTACAATATATATATATATATATATATATATATATATATATATATATATATATATATATATATACATATATATATATATATATATATATAGTGGTAGGATCAATGGGGAGGTAACCAATTGTGGGGAAACAATTTTTTTTTTCTTCATTTTTTGAAAAAACTTTTTTCATGAACATTATAGATTAGATGAAAATATGAACATTAAAAAAAGACACTTTGTGATAAATGTTTTTATTTTGACGAGAAGACGCTCAAAGAAATACTCCCTTCGTCCCAAAATAATTGTCCTGCTTTGACTTTTTGAGTCTTTTTTCTTCAAATTTGACGTTAAATATATTTCTTTGTGTTATATAATATCGAATGAAAGTTATAACAAATGAAAACACATTCGCAAATCAATCAATTCATATAAATTCATCATATATTCTATAGCAAAAACCAACAAATATTTAAAGTCAAAACTTAATAAATTGACCTTGAAAAGTCCAACATGACAATTATTTTGGGACGGAAGGAGTAATATATAACAATTATCGTATTTTTTAAGAGTATTTTGAGAGTTTAGAAATTAGGGTTTAAATATTAGGGTTTAGATATTAGGTTTTAGAAATTTAGGGTTTAGGATTTAGATTTAGGATTTAGATTGAGTTTTTAATACGAACGGTTTAGAGTTTAGGGTTTAAGGTTTAGTGTTTTGGGTTTAGCCCTAAACCCTAAACTCTAAATCGGCCTAAATTTCAACAAAAAGTACTTCACAAAACATGAAGAAAAAAAACTTTCGAAGATTAACATTTTTCACGATCAATATTATCTTGAATGTTATGTTATTTTTGTCGATCATTTTCCCGCCTAAATAATAACATTCATCACGAAGTGTCTTTTTTAAATGTTCATATTTTCGTGTGATCTTAATGCCTGAAATTTTTTTTTTAAAAAAACGAAAAAAAAAAATTGCTTCCCTTGCTTCCCCCCAATTGTTACTTCCCCATTGATCCTACCCCATATATATATATATATATATATATATATATATATATATATATATATATATATATATATATATATATATATATATATATATATATATATATATATATATATATATATATATATATATATATATAATGGTAGGGTCAAGAGGGAAGTAACCAATCGGAGGGAAGCGGTGGGAAGCAAAATCTTTTTTTTTCGTTTTTTCAAAAAACTTTGTTCACGAACATTATAGATTGGATGAAAATATGAACATTTAATAAAGACACTTTGTGATAAATGTTTTTATTTTGGCAGAAAAACGCTCGAAGAACTAATATATAACAATTATCGTGTTTTTCGAGCGTATGTTGAGGGTTTAGATATTAGGGTTTATATATTAGGGTTTATAGGGTTTAGATATTAGGGTTTAGAAATTTAGGGTTTAGGGTTTAGTTTTAGGGTTTAGATTTAGGATTTAGATTGAGTTTTTAACACGAACGGTTTACAGTTTAGGGTTTATGGTTTAGGGTTTGGTGTTTGGATTTATGAATAAACCCAAAACACCAAACCCTAAACCCTAAACTCTAAATCGGGCTAAATTTTACTTCACAAAAGATGGAAAAAAAAAAGTTAACATTCTTCACGAACAATATTATCTTAAATGTTATTTTTGTCGATCGTTTTCCCGCCTAAATAATAACATTCATCACGAAGTGTCTTTTCTAAATGTTCATATTTTCGTGTGATCTTGATGCCTGAAAATAATTCAAAAAAAAACGGAAAAAAAAATTTGCTTCCCCCCGATTAGTTACTTCCCCATTGATCCTGCCCCTATATATATATATATATATATATATATATATATATATATATATATATATATATATATATTATTCTCCTTCCTATTTTAGTCTTTAACATTACTTTTTTATTTTTATTTTTTAGATAAAGTTCTAAAGTGTAGTTAGGGGAGATTAAACATTGATTTTCTTGAGAGATTTCTAATCACTCAACCACTAGACCAACCCTTGAGGTTAACCTTCCTCTTTTTAGTTAAGTAATTACTCGTATGATTTTAACATATAGTGTAACACTTTGAACTTTCAACACCTATTGATAAGTTGTCTACTGAAAATCAAATTTTACAAAATTCTAATTTAAATTGTAATTCATTCTAATTCCTTCCCGGTTCTCAAAAAAATAACGAATTGAATTCTATATTGATGGGTTCGTGTGAGCACATCCATTAGGAATCCATTTTCTGAGACTTTTGTGCTTTGATAAGACTTCTAAGTGGTATTATTACTATTTTATAAATACAAAGCTTAAACAGATTAGCTACGGTAAAAAAAAAAAAAAAATTAAATAATCATATCATCACATTAATTAATTAAGTTGAGATTTGTTACACAAGTTGGTATTGGCATCGGACCAGGGAGATGTATTGGGTCATTAGTTTGTTATTGGACTACAAGAAATTAGATATTTGTGTATATTTGGCAAGAATATGGCGGTTAGAGATTTTAAACCTCATGCAGTTAACCACATTATACATGCCCAAACCGAGAAAGAAAAAAAACAAAACAGAATTCTTCCACTTGTTGAATCAGAGAGCTATTACGTATCAAGACACCCTTGGATAAATTATATGGAGTATATATAGTATCACTAGTTTTATGAGCTAGTCCGTTGGACGGCATTGTAAATATTAGTGAGAAAATGTCACTATTGTTCAGTTATAGTGTTTTAACATTTTGCCTTTATTATACATTCATCATCTGACTTTCAAAATAAATAAATAAATAATTTTATCCTTATTATTTTGCTAAAAGAGACTAGTTATACTGTTACAGTATCATTTAGAGAAAATGCCAACTACTATTTAATTTAATTAGTCTAATATAATCTTTTCACATTTTAAATTTTGTTTTTGTTATATTCATCCTTTGCCTTTCAAAAATAAAAATAAATAAATAATATCATCCACATTATTTTGCCAAACGAGATTAGTTAATTCATCCTTAATCAACTATCACAAATTTTCCAATTGTGCCATATCGATCCTACATGTTGGAACACTTTGATTTAGCCAATAATTTTTTCATTGATCAATTAACAAAACTACACATCCTACGAATTTCGCCTTCATCCCCGGTCTTTACCTCAACATTACTCAACTTCACCATTGCGCTCCCAAATTTCTCGCTCAATGTTAATCGAGGTCGTCTACCAACTCCAACAAACATTTCCACAAGCTTTCGTGTTCTTGAATCATTCCATAGATTTGAATCTGATTCAAGTACTCCTTGCCCTCGACTCAAGTTGTCATAATAAGAATTGTCGAATTTGTCTACACTGCCTGTATCTAAGTCCACACGTGCTGTCCCATTGTGAGGGTTGGGACATAGTGCTTGGAGATGTAGAACGAATGCTTGGTCAATTTTTGGGTCGGGTTTATGGGTGTTGTCGTAGTTGTGCAGCCTGTGAAGGAATCTTGCACACGAAGATGTCCCAATCGTGTGTCCTCCTAGTAATCAGCGATACCAAGAAACACGAAAAAGTTTGTTAGCAGGTCCACATTTTCCATTAAGTTGTAAAATTGTAGTACAAAATATATTGTGTGTTCTTAACATACCAACGAGGGTAACAAGATCTTCGATATCGAGTCCTTTATTAGCAAACTTCTCGATTTGTACATCAACCGAGTCTTTGGAACTAGGCAACTTATCAGCTTCTGATGCTAGAGAAACTAATCCGTCTCTACGACCTGTTGGCACAGCCCAGCCAATTCCCCCGGTCTAGAAATTTGAAAAATTACACATTTCCTTAACGAAGTTATAGAAGTCGAGCTACTAATTTTTTTTTAACAGCAAACACACGCACCCATTAATTAGTCCACGACGGGAATTGAACTCACAATCTCAAGGTTGAGATGGCTAGGTCATAAGCTCTTCGGTGTTGAGCTACTCATTATTAACTAGTAATTACAAAGATTATGAGTTTAAACCTCATTATGTATGTATATAGTAATATACATACTCGTAAGTCTTAAAAAATCACATTTGTCAATAAAGGGAATACACTTTTACAGTTGCTCATAAAAGATTCTGATTTAAACTTAGTGCGTAGAAATGATCCATATTTATAAAATTTGGCCTTTTACATTAGTTTTTTGGGCTATTTGCCCAGTAAAGAAACCATAAAAGTTATAAAAAAAAGTAATTACCAGCACGACAGAATCACGAGCAGCAAGAGCAAGAATGTCGGCACAAGAGACGACACCAGGACATTCTTTTTCGATCATGGACTTTGCATCGCGGATGACTTCAAAGCCCCTCAAGTGAGAATTTGATACTTATTAGTTCACAGTAATTCAACTATGAACACCAGACTCTTAATTTCACACAAACAATAGGAATTAAAGTGCAGAAAATTAAGAGAACACGAATTAGAAGAAAACCAATAATATATTAAGCACAATCGTGTTTTTGATATATATATGAAAACTGCAAACATAAACGTGTATTTATACAAGAAGAACCAAATCTTCCAGATTTGGTTTCTTAACAAACTACACTACAAAATAGGAAAAGATATACAAGGATCAAAGCTAAACTTAAGGAGATTAATTCTGGAAGATAAACACAAAAACGCATCATCATATATCTTCTAAATATAAAAGAGATCTTCCAGAATCTTCAAATGGCTTTATCAACAAGAAATCATTCGGCAGTTGACTTTTGAAAACTTCAGACTCTAACATCATCTGCTCCTCAGACTCTAACATCATCAGACTCTAAAATCTGCAAAATACTTTGACTCATCAGATTAACTTTCCCAACAATCTCCCCCTATCTGATGATGTCAAAACAATTCAAGCTACTAACCCATCAACTTCTTGACCTCTCTTTCAATCAGCTTGCACTTATGCTTCATGTGTGAGATCTTCTTCATCATACTGATCTTGCTGTACAAGTGCATCAACAACTTTCTTCGAAAAGGTAAGGTCTGCAGAGATTCACACCTTGTCATCAAACTTAATAGCAGCTCAATATTAGCATCCTCAAACTGATCCACTCTAATCAACATTCTCCTTCCATTAGAAGTTTTAACCAGCAATGCATCCAAATACTCAACATAAAAATCATCTATAAACTCCATATGTTCAGGAACAGCATATGTATCAACTATCCTCTTGACCCTTCTTTCTTTCTTTCTCAAATTAAAGGCTTCACAGAAAACTTCATAATCCTTCAAACTAATAAACCCTTCTTCAAACACCAGATGCACAAACATAAAAATCCTCTTAAACACCTCACTTAAAATCACCCTGTCACCTTCACAACCTCTCAAACCAAATGCAATTCCTCTCCATTCACAAAATCCTAACCTCAATATTTGATTCAACTTCACCCTTAATCTTTTATCAGAAGCATGAGATAAAGTCAGAAACAAACACACTCCATCATACTCAGTCCTATCAATTTCAACCTTCAACACTTCTCCTTCATACCTTCTAAATCTAAACCTTTTATTCAACTTAGCTCTCAGATCATTCAAGACCGCAGGATTTTCAGAAATATCACCAGCAGATTCTGCAATCATCTCACCAACAGCTGCAACATTTTTACCCTTATCCTTAACACCACCAGCAACAATTTCATCACCAACAGTAACATTCTCAACCACATTTTCTGAAACCACAACCTCATCAACAACAATGTGCTCCCCCTCAATTTGATTCTCCCCCTCAACAGCAGCTCTCTTATTCTTATCACCAGCAACCTCTGCATCATCAACTCTCTTTCTTTTCTCCCCCTTTTTGACATCATCCACCTGAAGAGAAGATATGATTTCCCAGATTTCAGCTTGTTGATTTTTTAAAGTAACCAAATCAGAAGCAAACCCTGTAAAACAACTTTCTACCCCATCAACTTTCTTTTCCAATACATCCAACCTGTCATTAAACATCACCACAGAATTTGAATTACCAGCACCACCCTGCAACTCCCCAACCAACCTCCTCACCTCCATCAACTCTGATTTTGAAACAAAATTATTATTAAAGTTTTTAGAAAGATCAGACTGCACAACAGATAGTTTGTCATCAAACTTCTTAGTCAAATTAGTCAAAGCCTTATTCAAGCCAACCAATTCAACTGGTGCCCCAGTCTGACCTGCAGTGTCAATAGATGTGGGTATGGTTGGTATATCCTCATGACTTTCCTGTTGTGAAGAAAAGCAATCCTTGGATAAAGAAGGTGTTGAGGCCTGTACCACACCCTGTGACATGAGTGTGGCATTGGCAGCCTGTGCAAGAGTGTGTAAGGATGACATGCTCTGGAAAGGTAGTGACAGACTTAAGTCTGAGGTAGAAGTAGGTTTGGCCATTTCAGTAGGTTGTTGAATTTGGTTTGATGAGTCCAGGATTGGGACCTCTGTTTGTAAGTTAACTGAGGGGGTTGCATCAGTAACTGTAATGTGGGTATCCAAGTTAACTAACCTATCAGGTTTGGTTAAGGTCAAAGCACTGCTTGCAACAACCTCTAGCAGAGGTGAAGAAACAGTACTAGCACCATCTTGCCTAGTGAATTGTAATGGTGAATTCACAGGTGCTGAATCATCTAAGGGTTCAAGTATGGTGGTATTCTCTGTATGAACTGGTGAGTTCATAAGGTTGTTTGATGAAGATATTTGCTCAGTAGCAGTGGGTGAAGATGGGTTAGATTGAAGTGGTGTTTCTTCAACCATATCTTCAGCCTGCTCTGTTTGATTGACAATATGGGGTGGAGTAATTGGGGGGGTAGAAACTGAATGTTCAGATTCTGTTGAATGTTGTTGACCATTGTTGTGACCTTCTTCAGATTCTGATTGCTCAGATCCTGAAGAAGATGCCCCTTCAGATTCTGATTGCTCAGGATCTGCAGGTTGGTCTGCACGGCCCAAATTGACCCAATGCATCATAGCAGCTGTAAGAGGGACTTCTTGACCATCATCAATGTGCCTATGAAACATTTTGACACTGCATTCAGGTAAATACCTGTACTCATAGACATTAAAAGTTTGCAAACCATTGTACAAAATTGGTGTCATTGCTTGTTCAAACATTAGACTCATAAATCTTATGAATGGCACATTGTGATCTCTTAAAGGTTTTTCAGTAAGCACTAAGAGTTCATTAAAATACAGACGTGCAAAGTCTATATTTCTCCCTGTTACCATGGCATCAAAAATATGAGCCTCAAAATCATTTATTTCAGTTAGACTCCCACATTTAAAACTCAAACTTCTGATTATATTTGACAATAGAAACATCCACCTTGGACTGAACATACTGATTTTGACACTAGAATTGGTTAAGGGCTGACCAACTAGGTTAAAACAATTTCGTACAGCAGATTTTGCTGCTGTTCGAACAAAATTCTCATTAAAAGGAAGGTTTAAAGCAGCCCTTAAATGATTTTCAGTAATTGTTAAGGTGTTGTTACCATTCCTGTAAGTACCAGTAATTGACCTTGCTTCTCTGTTCCCATTACAAGTGTACCAGAACTCAGCCAGCATCTCAGGATACATCACCGTTGTCTTAAAGAAGGCATCCTTCAAAGGATGATTCCTCATAAACAGCATCAATTCCTCATATCCCTCATTAGCAAACCCTTCTGGAATTCTACCACAAGCTACCCTATTGTTCACCGATACCTGTACCTCCTTATTACCTCTAAAATCCTTTGCTCGATGCATCCTTTCAGTTGGTTCCAGAACAAAAGGGATGAATTTCATGTTCGCCATTGTAATCGCAAGAGAATTTCGAAAAACAGATGAGGGTTTTGAGATGATCGACTGATTTGACAAAAAAATTTAAAATTTAAACCCTATTAAATAATTCTGACACCGCCAAAAATTTTACCATTTACCTCCTCAAAAAGTTACAGTTTTGACCCTTTTATTATAAGAAATAGAATAAAGAAAAATAAACTTACCTAAAACAGAACAAGAAAAAAAACTTTATTTGACTCAAGATAGAAAATAATTTACACAAAATTACATCAAAAATACACCAGAGTCACACCATCTCAGACTCTGAAATAGCATTACCTCATCCAGACTCATTAAAACATCAGACTCCGGAAGAGTCATCACTAGACAACATTTCACTAGATGGATTTAACATTCCAAGTTGTCCAAGAAGATAAAAATGCCTTTCTTCATTAAGTGCCTTAGTAAAAATATCTGCCAATTGATCCTTTGTACCAATATGCTTCAAATACACTTTGCCCTTTTCAACACAATCCCTTATAAAATGATGTCTGATTTCAATGTGCTTTGTTCTTGAGTGAAACACTGGATTCTCAGTAATAGCAATTGCACTCTCATTGTCACACATGATTGGAGTGTTGGACAATGTCAACCCAAAATCCAAAAGTTGATGTTGCATCCAAAGTAATTGAGCACAGCAGCTTCCTGCAGCAACATATTCAGCTTCTGCTGTAGAAGTAGCAACAGAGTTTTGCTTCTTACTAGACCAGCTAACCAGTTTTCCACCTAACAATTGACATCCACCAGAAGTGCTTTTCCTGTCTAACTTGCAACCTGCATAGTCTGCATCTGTGTAACCAATTAGATCAAACCCTGAGTCTTTGGGATACCAAAGACCCAGGTTAGGGGTACCTTTTAAGTACCTAAAAATCCTTTTCACAGCTTTGTAATGAGACTCCTTAGGGTCAGATTGGTAACGTGCACAAAGACATGTAGCAAACATTATATCAGGTCTACTTGCAGTTAAGTATAACAAAGATCCAATCAAACCTCTATAGGTTGATTGACAAGTGGGTTTACCAGACTCATCCTTATCAAGTTTTTCAGAAATGCTCATTGGTGTTCTTATAGAAGAACAATTTTTGAAACCATATTTGTCTAACATGTTAGCAATATAGTTACTCTGGTTTATAAAAATACCCTCAGAACTTTGTTTTATTTGCAACCCAAGAAAATAGTTTAATGTACACAAATTACTCATTCTATACTCTTTTGACATAATATCAGAAAACCATTTTCCCAAGTTAGGATTAGTAGACCCAAATATAATGTCATCTACATAAATTTGAACAAGTAGCACATCACCTTTGTCCTTTTTGACAAACAAAGTCTTGTCAATAGCTCCTCTGGAAAAATTATTTTCTAGAAGAAATGTTGACAAGGTATCATACCAGGCTCTTGGAGCTTGCTTCAGACCATACAATGCCTTTTTCAATTTGTAAACATGTTTTGGAAATTTCTTACTTACATAACCAGGAGGTTGTTTCACATACACCTCTTCTTGCAAAACTCCATTCAAGAAAGCACTCTTCACATCCATTTGAGATACCTTAAACCCTTTGTGAGCAGCATGAGACAAAAACAATCTGATAGCTTCAATTCTAGCCACAGGAGCAAAAGTCTCATCATAATCTATCCCTTCTTCTTGCCTGTACCCTTGAGCAACCAACCTTGCCTTATTTCTGATAACAATACCATCTTTATCCACCTTGTTCCTGAATACCCATTTTGTGCCAATGATAGTTTTATCATCAGGCTTTGGAACCAATTCCCATACTTCATTCCTTTCAAACTCTGTAAGTTCTTCAGTCATAGCCTCATTCCAGTCATCATCACCTAGTGCCTCATCAATCTTCTTAGGCTCAATAAGTGAAAGAAAACTTGAAAACAAACAGAAATTAGCTATGGCAGATTCAGACACAGCAGCCTGATTAGAAGAACTAGTCTTGGGTAACCCTGTAGTATCCACAACATAATCATCAAGATGCTTTGGATGAACTATGCTTCTTGAAGATCTTCTGATAGGTACAATGGGATCTGAGGTGGTATCTGATGATTGGCCACTCTCTTGATTAACAACAATCTCTTCTTCTTGTGTAGATTCTTCTGTATGAACACCTTCAGCAATAATATTTTTAGAGTCTGACCACTGTTCATCAGACTCAGACTCTGAATCCAGAGTCTGAACAATGTTCTCTGAAATTAACTTAGACATTTCTTCAAGTGCAGAATTCTCAGAATTGGATGATTGATCCATTTCTAAGGAGCTTTCATCAAAAGAAACATTGATAGATTCTTCACAAAAATCAATTAAAGTAACATTTTTGAACTCAGTACCATGATCACTTCTTAACTGTTTAACAAGAATACCCTTTTGAACCTGCTCTCTTTTGATCAACCTGATGATTTCTTCAGGAGCATCACTCTTTGCAGCCAAGAAAATAACCCAAGTAAATCTGGAATACTCATCAACAATCACAAGAGTATACCTTTTTCCACCCAAACTACTAGTATTCATTGGACCAAACAGATCCATATGAAGCATGTGAAGTGGATCACAAATGGTAGCCAGGGTTTTTGAAGGAAACTTGGTTTTGGTTTGTTTACCCATAATACAAGCAGAACATGGCTTATCTTTCTTAAAGGGTTGCTGTGGAAGACCTCTCACCAATTTCTTCTTAGACAGCTCATTTATATTCTTAAAATTAAGATGAGAAAGTCTTTTATGCCACAGCCAATTTAGCTCATTTACAGTCTGAGAATACAAACATGTCTCAATACCAGAATTAACAGAATTCAGATCCAATACATACACATTCTGATGTCTCCAGGCCACAAGTGTTGGCCTACCTTTTGGATCATAAATAATACCAGCTTTCTTTCTGATTCTTATTTCACAGTCTTCATCAGCAATTTGACTAACACTTAGCAGATTATGCATCAACCCTTCAACTAAGGCAACTTTCATCAAAGTAACACTACCAGCTTTCACAGTACCATAACCAACTGTCTTTGCAACAGAATTATCACCATATCTCACAGGAGGACCCTTCTCTTCTACAAACTCTACAAGATGTTCTTTGCATCCAGTCATATGTCTTGAGCAGCCACTATCCAGATACCACTTACTACCCTGCTACACAAGACACAAACAACTACACAATTAATTCTTGGAGGGAACCCACTTTTCAGTGGGTTCAATAGGAGAATCTTTTACTCTCCATACAAAAGCTTTGTTACCAATCCAGATCAACTTGTCTTTAGCAGATTTCAAAACACTTTCACTTTCACAGACTTTGGGTTTCCAACACTTTTCAATTCTCTTTGGAAGACAACATGTACTCTTAACAGGAGATTTCTCTTTACTTTTGATTACATTATTAAGTTTTGAAATTTCCTTTTTAAGTTTTCGAATAGTCTTAGTCTGTTTGGACTTTGACTTTCTTTTTGACCTTTTAGAATCTGGACTGGTACTAGTAACAGAAGATAAATCAGATATGTCCTTGCAACTTGACTCATGGGTGATAGACTCCTGGTCAGAACATTCACTTTTAATTTTCAAATCTAAACTGTTAGAGTCTGAAGATTTCTCAAGTTCAGACTCTGATTGACTTTTACTTTCTGACCAGTTAGAGTCTGATGGTAACAAAATTTCAGACTCTAAAGGATCTCTGCTCTCAAGTACAATGATGTCTAAAGGCTCAACAGGATCTAATGATTTTACAAAAGCATTTGTCAAAATCTTTTTATCACCATCAAACTTTACAAAAGTATCTGGTAAAATATCAGGTTTAAATCTATTAGGATCAGCTTCCACATTATTGTCTAATATGTAGTTTTCACCTAATATAGCCTTAACATCATCTGGAATTTGTTTGGCAATAGCATCAGAATTCTTTTTAGAAGATACACACCAAGATCTACAAATTGACTCATAATGTTTTGACCTTTTAATTGATCTTCCTAATTCTGTATTTAATCTTTTAGTTTCTTCAGCATATGCCATTTTATAAGTGTCTAATTCAGCCTCACACGATTTTAATCCTTTAATTTCAGCATCTTTTTCCATAATTGACTGTTTAAGATCAAAGATTTGTGTTCTTAACCTATCAATGTCTTCTAAACACCACTTAAAGTCAAGCAACAAGTACTGAAACATTCTCACTTTTTCATTATCAAAATAGTTCACAAAGTTTTGTACCTTATAGGCAGAAATTTTATTACAAGAACTATCCATATCCATCTTCTCAATAGCCTTCAGATCCTCTTCAAAATTACTGGATCCACCAACCATTTCAGTTAAAGCCATAAAACACTTGTCTTCCTCATCATCTGATGATGAATCTTCATCCTCCCATGTTTCAGTATACAAAGCCTTCTCCTGTTCTTTACCCTTTGCCTTCTCAGCTTCATTCTTTAATTTCTTGTACTTCAACTTGTACTTTCTTGCTTTGTCAACAGACTTGTAGGAATCTGAACCTCCTTCAACCTTAGACCAGCAATCAGCAGCTATATGCCCTATCTTACCACACTTGAAACACTTAGCTTTCTTTGGATCAAATGAACTCTTACCTTTACCCTTCTTAAAACCAAACTTTCTTTGCTCAACTCTCTGAGCCAAAAGAGCTATCTGGGCCTCCAGATCATCATCTTCCTCATCTTCTTCAGATTCACTATCATCAGAAGTTTCATCATCCTCAGATTCAACCTTACTAGAGTAACTGGAGAACAACTGTTTGTTCTTCTTTGTAGTAGCCACCAAAGCTGCCTCTGGATCTTTAGCAACCTTCTTAACATTTATCTTGTTCTTCAACTGTGTTTCTTCAAAATTTGATAGAATACCAAACAACTCACTTAGCTCATACCCTTCAATCTTCTCACTTATTACCATAGAAGTAATAACCGATTCAAAGTTTGAAGGTAGTAATTCAATGAACTTTTGACACAAAACTTGTTGTGTCTTTTCTATACCAACACTTTCAAGATCATTTATCAAAACCTGAAACCTTGAGTGGAGATCACTTAAGGATTCTTTAGGCTCAGCAGCAAAGTTTTCATAGCATCTGATCAGATTCTTTCTCTTTTGAGTCTTAACAACTGTGACTCCTTCATAATCATTAAGTAAAAGATCCCACATAGCTTTAGCAGTCTTGGCATGACTAATTTTCCTGAGAATAGGAACAGTGACAGCATTACCAATAATACTTCTTATTTTGCTGTCAAGCTTAAACTTTATAGCTTCTGCTTCTGTCCATCTTTCTCTTGGAGTTGAACGAAAATAAGCAGGTTGTGCAGCAACAGTATCTGATCCAGGAACAGCATCGACCATTTGACCTGGTGTAATGGGTCCTGTGGTAAGGACAGTTTCTGCATCTTCATGAACAGATCCAAGAAACCATAGAACTTTTAGCTTCCATGTTGCAAAGTCTGTGCCATCAAAAATCGGCACACCTTTTCCAGCCATGACTGGAGTAACAATTGTACTGGTAGACATCTTGATTTCTTCAAAGATGAAAAATAGATCGTTTTAAAGATTACCTTTGACGGATTTACACCTTACCCGCTCTGATACCAGTTATTAGTTCACAGTAATTCAACTATGAACACCAGACTCTTAATTTCACACAAACAATAGGAATTAAAGTGCAGAAAATTAAGAGAACACGAATTAGAAGAAAACCAATAATATATTAAGCACAATCGTGTTTTTGATATATATATGAAAACTGCAAACATAAACGTGTATTTATACAAGAAGAACCAAATCTTCCAGATTTGGTTTCTTAACAAACTACACTACAAAATAGGAAAAGATATACAAGGATCAAAGCTAAACTTAAGGAGATTAATTCTGGAAGATAAACACAAAAACGCATCATCATATATCTTCTAAATATAAAAGAGATCTTCCAGAATCTTCAAATGGCTTTATCAACAAGAAATCATTCGGCAGTTGACTTTTGAAAACTTCAGACTCTAACATCATCTGCTCCTCAGACTCTAACATCATCAGACTCTAAAATCTGCAAAATACTTTGACTCATCAGATTAACTTTCCCAACAATACTGA